>NC_060144.1:199664939-200315848 GCF_021461385.2 Schistocerca piceifrons
GATCCCCCCCCCCCCCTCATAAAGCCTGGAATGGAACCCGTAAATCTTGGGCGAATGCAATCTGGAATAGGCAGTTCACCAGGTGCACGTCCATCAGTCACATTCAGCAAGAACCACAGAATTCACAGAAAATGAAGAACTCCAAGACCATTGCACTGCTTAAACCAGGGAAATCAAGCGACGAGCCGAAGACTTATAGACCAATCACATTGCTCAGTGTCAAATACAAGCTGCTCGAGAGACTCCTGTATAACAGACTGAGCCCAAAAATACTGGAATCAATTCCAGACGAACAATTAGGATTTCGACCTAATAGAAGCTGGTCTGATCAAGTGCTTTCCCTGACAACACATATACAGGCAGGCTACCAGAAAAAGCAAAAAACATCAGTTGCATTCGTAGACATGAGCGCAGCCTATGACAGTGGAGACAAGGCCTGCTGTACGAACTCATACAAATAAACCCATGCAGCAGTATCGTCAGACTCGTCGGTAACTTGCTTGCCAGGAGAGCTTTTCAAGTGATTACTGGATAACAAATGAGCTCTACCAAAATTCTCAACAATCGGCTACCACAAGGCTCAGTCCTTGCTCCATTGTTCTTCAATCTTTATACGTCTGACATCCCAAACACACAATCTAGGAAGTTTGGCTATGCAGACGATTTGGCTATAGCCGCGCAACATGAATCATTCGAGGCTACTGAAGACCCCATGTGTTCAGACTTGAAGCTGCTGAGTGGCTATTTCCGCAAATGGAGACTGTAGCCGAATCCGACTAAGACTGAAGTATCATGCTTCCACCTTTGTAACCACTCAGCAAGAAGAGAGCCTTAGCCATAACAACTACCCCAGATACCTAGAGACACATTAAACAGGACGCTCTCTTACAAGGAGCACATGACAAAGGCTGCAGATAAAATGAGGACAAGAAACAACACCATCTACAAACTGTGCCGTACCACTTTGGACTCCAAGCAAGCACACTCTGCACATCACCAATTGGGCTTGTCTACTCGGTGACAGAATACTGCGCTCCTGTGTGGATTAACAGCCCGCATACAAGCAGGATTGATGTGGTACTAAATGACACCATACGTATTATCAGTGGCACAATAAAATCTACGACCACAGTATGGCTGCCAACCCTGAGCCACATACTACCCCCAGAAATGCGGCGAAAAAAGGCTCTTCTCAGTGAGTTCAACAAGATAACTAATAACCCACAGCTGCCCATACACAGCGACATAGCTGACTTGGAGCACAGGATACTTAAATCGAGAAGACCAGCATTATTCTCTGCTAAAGAGATGACCTCCAACTTTGATGTCGACAATCTGTGGAAACAACACTGGCAAGAACACTGCCCACCAAAATGCCAAAGGTTCACGACAGCTGAGTAACCGCCTGTCTTCAACCAGTCACGCAAAGTGTGGAAAATTCTGAACCGTATACGTACTGGCCACGGAAGATGTGCTGACGTCCTCTACAAATGGGGAACTATACTAACACCAAATTGCGACTGCGGCGCTGAAAAACAAACAGTCCGACACATAGTGGAGGAATGCCCGGTTCGAACCTACAAGGGAAGCTTCAACGATTTCCTCGCTGCAACGGAGGAGGCAACTGATTATATCAAAAGTCTTGATGTCAACCTGTAATTAACCTATGTATAAAATGTACACTACTGGCTATTAAAATTGCTACACCACGAAGATGACGTGCTACAGACGCGAAATCTAACCGACAGGAAGAAGATGCTGTGATATGCAAATTATTAGCTTTTCAGAGCATTCACACAAGGTTGGCGCCAGTGGCGACACCTACAACGTGTTGACATGAGGAAAGTTTCCAACCGATTTCTCATACACAAACAGCAGTTGACCGGCGATGCCTGGTGAAGCGTTGTTGTGATGCCTCGTGTAAGGAGGAGAAATGCGTACCATCACGTTTCCTACTTTGATAAAGGTCGGATTGTAGCCTATCGCGATTGCGGCTTATCGTATCACGACATTGCTGCTCGCGTTGGTCGAGATCCAATGACTGTTAGCAGAATATGGAATCGATGGGTTCAGGTGGGTAATACGGAACGCCGTGCTGGAACCCAACGGTCTCCTATCACTAGCAGTCGAGATGACAGGCACCTTATCCGCATGGCTGTAACGGATTGTGCACCCACGTCCCGATCCCTGAGTCAACAGATGGGGACGTCTGCAAGACTACAACCATCTGCACGAACAGTTCGACGACGTTTGCAGTAGCAGGGGCTATCAGCTCGGAGACCATGGCTGCGATTACCCTTGACGCTGCATCACAGACAGGAGCGCCTCCGATGGTGTACTCAACGACGAACCTGGATGCACGAATAGCAAAACGTCATTTTTTTCGGATGACTCCAGGTTCTGTTTACAGCATCATGATGGTCGCATCCGTGTTTGGCGACATCGCGGTGAACGCACATTGGAAGCGTGTATTCGTCATCGCCATACTGGCGTATCACCCGGCGTGATGGTATGGGGTACCATTGGTTACACGTCTCGGTCACCTCTTGTTCGCATTGACGGCACTTTGAACAGTGGACGTTACATTTCAGATGTGTTACGACCCGTGGCTATACCCTTCATTCGATCCCCGCGAAACCCTACATTTCGGCAGCACCGCACGTTGCAGGTCCTGTACGGGCCTTTCTGGATACAGAAAATGTTCGACTGCTGCCCTGGCCAACACATTCTGCAGATCTCTCACCAACTGAAAACGTGTGGTCAATAGTGGCCGAGCAACTGGCTCGTCACAATACGCCAGTCACTACTCTTGATGAACTGTGGTATCGTGTTGAAGCTACATGGGCAGCTGTACCTGTACACGCCATCCAAGCTCTGTTTGACTCAATGCCCAGGCGTACCAAGGCCGTTATTATGGCCAGAGGTAGTTATTCTGAGTACTGATTTTTCAGGATCTATGCACCGAAATTGCGTGAAAATGTAATCACATGTCAGTTCTAGTATAATATATTTGTCCAATGAATAGTCGTTTATCATCTGCATTTCTTCTTGGTGTAGCAAATTCAATGGCCAGTAGTGTATAAGGACTGTGATGTATGCCATACGATAAATAAAATAAATAGCAAGAACCTACTCTCATTAGTGAAAACAAAAGAGCTCCATTTCACTCTCCTGTCAACTGTTTCAAGAGATTAGACTAGCCTTGCTTGGCACTGTTGTCGTGTCAGTGGTAGCCTGGCCAGACTGACACGTGTTCTTAGTCCTGCTACATGCAGGCGGTTTCGAATTGTCGCTGATGACACCGTCGGTCACCGCCGCTCCCACAATAGGTCAAACGCAACGTACGTCTGTACTATGCGGACGTCAACAGGTGTGACAACGTTCCACAGAGCACTGTTGAAAGCGGTGACACGTCACCGACACGTAGTGTCCATTACATACAGCAATCCGTCGATACATCCAAATAACTTTCCGCAAGTCCACAATGCTACCCCGTTCAAATGGCTGAAGCTGTTCAACAGTAGTATGTACTCGTCTACGGTGCATGGTTGACCCCTGGAATGAATATTAGTTACTGTCTGCAGAGTCGAAACAGAGGTTACACAAACAGGCCTCCTGAGGGACATCTGATTGCCGATGACCGAGACAAATGAATCACTATGCAGATGTTATATCCTGGTGCCACTGAACACAGTCCTTGAGGGTGTTGCATTTTTCTCCGTCAGTATATACTTTAATATTTGCGGTGTACCTGACTTTGTAGTACATTTATCCAGCTATTTGAGTTTTCATTTTTTACTTATTCTATAATGTTGTCGGAGCTTGCACATAAAATGAGCTGAATAAACAAACTGTTACCAGTCAGCAAAATTTTGAGATAGCTCTCAAGAAAGGTAATAAGAAATACACAAAAAATGGAGAAAAAATAATGACGAAGCGGATGATAAAGCTGCTCATGTTCGGGAAATTCGGCGCTTTTCGCGATAATTTCAAAGGCAATGAATTACTATCAACTCATTTTGCAATCCCGTCAAAACAAAAATTTACTGTAGCAGTCTTGGCAATGCGATAAAATGCTGCACAATACAGAAATGAGCGGTGACTGTCACACAAATAAAAACATAGTTACACATAATTGTGATACTTGCCGCAATTAAGTTGGATGTCGCTTCATTTTGCTCCTCATAACTAGAAATCTAGCTCAAATTACGTAGGTTCACAATGAATAAAGTGAGCAGGTAGCATAAGGTGCCCTATTTTCGGATAGCTAAGGAAATTTAAGGATATGGTTGGTTGAAAACCAGTTGAAGTCTTCCAAAAATGACTGACTTACATGAAACATAACAGATTTTGTTACATGTAATCTTCTATAGCGGGAAGTCAACATATTATACTTCATAATTTATGTCAAAGAAGGGTGCTCAATTTCAGATAGCATGGTTCTTTATTTCGGATAGCCGGCCGAAGTGGCCGTGCGGTTAAAGGCGCTGCAGTCTGGAACCGCAAGACCGCTACGGTCGCAGGTTCGAATCCTGCCTCGGGCATGGATGTTTGTGATGTCCTTAGGTTAGTTAGGTTTAACTAGTTCTAAGTTCTAGGGGACTAATGACCTCAGAAGTTGAGTCCCATAGTGCTCAGAGCCATTTGAACCATTTTTTTATTTCGGATAACGGTATTTCATGAGGAAAATTCGAGATTGCATACTTACAGGAATATTGTTTTATTACGAAGAAGTACACACGGTAACGTTAAGATATTCCAATGTGATTACAATAAAGATATACGTGTAACTACATTGAGGCTATCATTTGCAGTTCTCACATTTGTACGTCTTTTTCCCATGATTCGCAATGATTCTCAGTAGTAGGTAAAAAAATCCTGTAACGTTCGAATACAGCATTAGTAGGGTACTGCTTAACAGAGACACAGCAACTAAATATCTACGCATAAAGTTGCAGAACGACACGAAGTGGAATGAGCACGTCAAGTTGGTAGTAAGGAAGGTGCATAATCGATTTCATTTTATTGGTAGAATTTTGGGAAAGTGTAGCTCATCCATACAGCAGACGACGTATATATCGCTGGTGCAACCCATTCTTGATTAGTGTTCGACTGTTTGTGATCTCCACCTGATCGGGTTATAGGAAGAAGACATAGAAGCAATTCAGAGGCGTGCTGGCAGATTTGCTACCGGTAGGTTCGAACAACACGCAAGTATCACGGTGATGCTTCGTGAACTCAAGTGGGAATCGCTGGAGGGAAGCCGACGTTTTTTCGCGAAGCACTATTGCGGAAATTTAGAGAACCGGCATTTAAGGCCGACTGCAGAACGATTCTGGCCGTCAACGAATATTTCGCGTAAGGACCACGTCGATAAGATGTGAGAAATTGGGGCTCGCATGGAGGCTTTTAAACAGCCTTTCTTCCCTCGATTTGCGAGTGGAACAGGAAAGGAAAAGGCAGGTAGTACCCTCCGCCATGCACCGTACGGTGGCTTGCGGATTATATATGTAGATATAGATCTGTGGAGAAGTAGATAGGGACAAAAAGCTGGATTACAGATGTGTTGGGTGAAGTAGTGGATAAGACATCCTGCAGCTATACTTATCCAAGAAATAAACATTCTAAAAAATTTTAAAATACGAAAATAAACACAATTACATAATCTATGTCACTGTTTAAATATAGTTCAGTTTCTTCTCTAACGGAAATTGGCAGATAATTTATGTGGTGATCATTTTCACCGACGTCTATTTGATAGACTCTTCACTTCAGCAGGGCACAGTTCCCCAATCACTGCGGATAATTAATCCGTTGGGAGGGGGGGGGGGAATCGTGCGTAATCTCATCTTTGTAATATTTGCACATAAACTTCATTGTGGTGATTGGTACATTTAAACTGATTCAGTATAGTAAAAGTAGAATAACTAGAGCAATCTCACATACAATTGGTTTTAGTTACTTACTATGAATGAGTTAAAAAAATAATTTTGGCTTAAGTGCACACTGTACTCTTGCTTTCCCTTACCTAACGTCAACGGAAACTCAGGGAAATTCTCTGATTCCGAAATGAGCCTAGCAGGCCCCTGGCCACAATTCCAAACTGCTTTATGTATCGACCCTACAGCACGATCACGTACTCCCAGAGCGAATGTCTGTCGAGCCAAACCCAAAAACTCAAATAAACAAAATCCGATACAGACGAAAGCTGCTCCGAATCTTTGCCGCAAATGATATACAGAGTGTACCGGGTATAAATGCAGATATTTTTAGACGTGTGCTGGTTGTCTTCCCTCCGCATCGACCAGTCTTACCACAAGCATGTAACAAACCTTACGACCTGATGCTTTCTGCACGGTCGTACTGCATCACTGACTGGACTACGCCTGGCAGTATAGATTACCCGTTTTGGTCCATGTGCCCTTGCTTCAACACTTGACTTGGTGCCCCAAGGGAAAATAAACATCAATGGCTTGGTGTAGCCACAAGTACTTGGACATACGAACCAACCTACATCTACCTAAAAACATTAGACTTGTAATGGCTATAATTATCCGTCTGCAAATGACGTAAATGCTGATGTAATGTTGTCCAATATGCCGTCCTCAGCCACCAACAGAGATATCTGCACCTACACCCGTTATAACCCATATTTTAAAACTTTAGTAATCAGAATTATACGAACGCACACTAGAATCCCCCTAAGCTTTACATGTTGGCAGTATCACGTTAGCAATCAATGCGGATCATTAACTCGCGAATTCAAAAGTAAGAAACAATTTTAAACGTCAAATCGTCCCCATGGGCCATCCACTCGCTACCTATACTTCGGGAGGGCTGCGGTCCAACTCCCGTGTGTCTCCAACTCCAGGTTACTCCCGAAATTGTTGAAACAGTCTCATCTTTCAATCAACCTCAGTTTCAGAACCAACATTGGTCATTTCAGTGTCTCAGTAACTTTTCTGGAAAGTTGTACCACCTGACCAGACTTGTCGCAATATTATTAACGGTGTTGTTAAAGGAAAATTCTCTAGTGCGTAAACAAGGCTAGTCAGCTCCGACTACAGTCCTTGGCACGTATTTTGTATTTTATTTATCACACTTGTAAGTAGGCTGTTTAGATTTTTATGTTGGTAACGTTACCTAGCGCTCTGTATCAAAATCACTGGCTGTGCTGTGTGCAGTCTGTGGCTGGTTGGCATTGTTGGGATATTCGCCAATGTAGTGTTGGGCAGTTGGATGTGAACAGCGCGTAGCGTTGCGCAGTTGGAGGTGAGCCGGCAACAGTGGTGGATGTGGGGAGAGAGATGGCAGAATTTTGAGAGCGGACCATCTGGACGTGTGTCCATCAGAAAGAGTAAATTTGTATAATTGGATATCATGAACTGATAGTTATATATGATGTCTTTTCAACATTATTAAGGTAAATACATTGTTTGCTCTTTATCGAAATCTTTCATTTGCTAACTATGCCGATCAGTAGTTAGTGCCTTCAGTAGTTAGAATCTTTTATTTAGCTGGCAGTAGTGGCGGTCGCTGTACTGCAGTAGTTCGAGTAACGAAGATTTTTGTGAGGGCCATTCTTTTGTAGGGATTATTGAAAGTCAGAATGCGTTGCGCTAAAAATATTGTGTCAGTTTATTGATGATCTGAATAAGTAAAGAGAGAAATGTCTGTGCACGTTCAGTTTTGCTCAGCTGTTTGAAAATCAAATAACGTAAGGGGTTTATCAGCACAGTAATTCATTAATTTTTCTAAGGGGATGTTTCACACTTTCATGGAGATTAGGGGGAAACAAACTCATTAGGTCTAGGCTGGACAGAGACAGATTTTGACCAATGCAACATCTTGCGTCCACACAGCAGGATGTCATTCTGTGAGACTCCAAAGGAATAACAGCGGTGCCCACGCCTCGGGAATGGTATGTTGCACAACCCAGCATATTTTTACTTTTTTTGGTGTGTCAATGGAATCAAAGAGAAATTATGGAAAAAAACTGAAGACCAAGGACAAGAAATAAAATAAGGACTTTGAAGATATGTGCAACGGAGTGAATCTCTTGAAAAGAGGCTATAAGATGAACATGAACAAAACTACAACAAGGATAATGAAATGTAGTAGAATTAAATCGAGCAATGCTGAGATAATCAAATCAGCGAATGAGACACTGAAAGAAGGAGATGAATTCTGCTGTTTGCGAAGGAAAATAATGACGATGGCTGAAATATAGAGGTTATAAAACCCACACTGGCGGTAGCGAGGAAAGAATGTCTGAAAAAAGAGAGGAATCTGTTAACATAATGTCTGGAGAGCGGGGTGGCTAGGGTGTTGGATCGCTCCTTCCAATCCATCGATCCGGACATTGCTCCCCTCTCCAGACATTACGACCCTTGACTTTTCATCTGTGGCTACTAGTATATCAAGGACAGAGCCTTCGTCACACCAGTTGCTGACGTCGGCGAACTGGAGGCTATGATACAAGCTGCTGTGGGCACTGTGACAGAACACATGTTACGAAACACCTGACGGGAACTGGAATACTGCATCGACATTCTCCGAGCTACTGAGGAAGCAGACGTTGAGGTTTAGTAACGTAAGTGTTCTAAAAAAAAACTAGTAACACTAACCTATTAAACGTGATCAAATGTAAATTATTATGTCAAACGGTTATTCTGTAATAAATTGTTATAATTAGGGCAAGACTTTGTGCTCACTCTGTATTTTCGTGGTGAATTTTCCCGCATGAGTTGACGATATAACTGCCTCATATGGAACTGTTCTACTGGTAATAGCGTTTGTTAAATGGACTGGAGTACGGCTTCAATGTGTTATTGCCAGCTGTAGAAAGTATTCGGTTGCCCTACAGATCTAAATGTGAAGTAGTTTTGAGGGCTTATAGTTTATGAATATTGACAAATTTCTTGTTGGCTTCTGTCTCGGGTTCTTCGACCGACGTTTGTTTGATGACGATTCTAACGTTTCGCCAGCAGGAGTGGCTTCATCCTCCACTGCTGGTGGTGTACTGAAGTCGATCTCGCGGACGCAGATCTTATGCACCTGACGCGCTAACGTCTGAGGACTTTTCCGTGGTCATTTCCGGTGCGTCGGGTGTAACAGGCAGAATCGGCCGTATATAGCGCAAACACGGTCTAAAGTCTACTTATAAACCGACAAAGAAGATCAAAGAGTGTCTCAGATCGGCAAAGGAGAAAAGGGACCCACTTGCAATGCCGGGAATATACTGCATACCATGCATATGGAATATACCGATTACCATGCATATTCGGAAAAGTTTATGTTGGAATGACTGAGCGATCAATCAACGCCGGGATCACAGGACATAAGCGAGACTGCAGTTTGGGGCAGGTGGAGAAATCGGCCGTGGCAGAGCACGAGCTGTGTGAGACGGACCAAATACACTACTGGCCATTAAAATTCCTACACCAAGAAGAAATGCAGATGATAAACGGGTATTCACTGGACAAATATATTATACTAGAACTGACATATGATTACATTTTCACGCAATTTCGGTGCAAAGATCGTGAGAAATCAGTACCCAGTACAACCACCTCTGGCCGTAATAACGGCCTTGATACGCTTGGCCATTGAGTCAAACAGAGCTTGGATGGCGTGTACAGGTACAGCTGCCCATGCAGCTTCAACACGATACCGCAGGTGATCAAGAGTAGTGACTGCCGTATTGTGACGAGCCAGTTGCTCGGCCACCATTGACCAGTCGTGTTCAATTGGTGAGAGATCTGGAGAATGTGCTGGCCAGGGCAGCAGTCGAACATTTTCTGCATCCACAAAGGCCCGTACAGGACCTGCAACATGCGGTCGTGCATTATCCTGCTGAAATGTAGGGTTTCGCAGGGATCGAATGAAGGGTAGAGCCACGGGTCGTAACACATCTGAAATGTAACGTCCACTCTTCAAAGTGCCGTCAATGCGAACAAGCGGTGACCGAGACATGTAGCCAATGGCATCCTATACCATCACGCCGGGTGATACGCCAGTATGGCGATGACGAATACACGCTTCCAATGTACGTTCACCGCGATGTCGTCAAACACTGATGTGACCATCATGATGCTGTAGACAGAACCCGGATTCATCCGAAAAATTGACGTTTTGCAATTCGTGCACCAGGTTCGTCGTTGAGTACACCATAGCAGGTGCTCCTGTCTGTGATGCAGCGTCAAGGATAACCGCAGCCATGGTCTCCGAGCTGATTGTCCAGATAGTCCATGCTGCAGCAAACGTCATCGAACTGTTCGTGCAGATGGTTGTTGTCTTGCAAACGTTCCCATGTGTTGACTCACGGATCGAGACGTGGCTGCACGATCCGTTACAGCCATGCGGATAAGGTGCCTGTCATCTCGACTGCTAGTGATACGAGGCCGCTGGGTTCCAGCACGGCGTTCCGTATTACCCTCCTGAACCCACTGATTCCATATTCTGCTAACAGTCATTGGATCTCGACCAACGCGAGCAGCAATGTCACGATACGATAAACCGCAATCGCGATAGGCTACAATCCGACCTTTATCAAAGCCGGAAACATCATGGTCGCATTTCTCCTCCTTACACGAGGCATCACAACAACGTTTCACCAGGCAACGCCGGTCAACTGCTGTTTGTGTATGAGAAATCGGTTGGAAACATTCCTCATGTCAGCACGTTGTAGGTGTCGCCACCGGCGCCAACCTTGTGTAAATGCTCTGACAGGCTAATCATTTGTATATCACACCATAATCTTCCTGTCGGTTAAGTTTCGCGTCTGTAGCACGTCATTTTCGTGGTGTAGCAATTTTAATGGCCAGTAGCGTTGTAAAATTCAACGACACGGAAATACTGACTATATACAAGAGCTATCACACCCACGTGTTCGGAGGAGCTACAGAAAAAAGGAAAACATGAGAAAAGCTGCAACAAGAATGAAGAAAGCCTCAAGTTGAACGCATCCTGGATTCCCGTGGTGCAGCGAACGACCGTTGCAGGTAGCAAGAGGAAAACCTCACCGGAAATGACCACGAAAAAGTTCTCAGACGAGGATGAAGCTTTGACAAAAACAGCCACTCGTGCTGGCGAAGCGTTAGAATCATTATCAAACAAACGTCGGCCGAAGAACCCTAGACAGATGCGAACAGGCAGTTTGTCAACAGGTGGCCACGAAAACCTTAACAAAAGTTATACAACCTCAGTGTTGTTAAAAATAATCAATGTCGGAATTACCTGTGACGCAGATCCACCCATTAAATATACACAATAGATTAATTAACGCTTCAGAAATTTTCGGCCCTCTCAGTAGATCTTACCTTGAGATATTCGCAATTATTTTATTCAAAAGCATGTATCATGATGGATGGTTTGCTGACTATTTCAGTCAAAAAATCCCATTTGAATGAGTTTATTGCGTAAGTTTAAACGCACAAGCTACGAAAATCGCATAATATGAAATTACTTGGTGCACATTTAAACACTTGTTACTATAAAACTCAGCTGGCGAAGTTAATTGGTGGGGAACTGGAATTTGTTAAACACTATCTCCCTTCACCAGTGAATTTACCACAACCTGCCAACGCATTAATGTAACAGTGACTACGTGGCTCGAAAGAGAAACTGAAGTTATCCACGCAACTGTCACAGTAGTGACGAACGTGTAAGGCTGAACCGAAGATGATGTTGAATCCGTCAGTTCCGATCGTCCGGATGTGCTGTTGCTGCAAGATACTCTCACCATAACCGATTTAACGTGAGCAGACCGCCGACGACGGGCTTGGCTGCCATCAGATGCGCACATAGAAGTGCTTTGCCTCGAACTCTTAACACTGGACTCCATCAGTTTCCGCTGCAGAAGAGAGCTGCCAATGAAGTCTGCCATCCCGGCAGAGTGCAGCACAAACAGTCTCTTACCACCTCAAAAGCCAGAGTCCCTTCACGTCTCGCATACAAAGCTGAAGTCCAGCTTTTTAAAACTTCACACAAAGACTGTCTGCGTTTCAGGCCTAGAAAACTTCATCTAAGAATTTTCTCCGCCTACAGCGTAATTGTTTTGTTGTTAATCTTAAACCAGATATCGGCAAAACGGCAAATTTTCTCGAAAATTTTCTAGACGAAAAATCAACTCAGACACTACGCCTTACTGACGTCACACTACAGCCATCAATCAGTGTTCCTTTTCAGCTGCTTTCAAGGATTTATCTAACCGCAGAAAAGAATTAAGAGAACAAAACAACTTTTTTCCGTGGCAACAGCCAGCTGACCACCTGCAAGTCAGCTTCTTTTCTTTTTTTTTTAAAATTGAGTCCTGTTTCCATGTATTTTGGATGGCTAAGAGATGTCTATCTCTCAAAATGCGTCTTTGAAACAGCGGCGACTACCGGCCCCCTGCTTCGCCGAATTCCTCGCTACAGAATTAAAGCTTTCAGGGCACCTTTAGCTAACAGAACACAGGCCGTAGGAAGCACATTTCCCCAGCTGGAGCGTCTGCCGCCATGGCTCATACTGTTCCAGTCACTGCCTCCACCATGCCGGCGCCACTGGACTGCATCTGGTCCTCCACTTCCACGCGGACAACGGATACGCCTCAGCCACCTTTACTTGTATCAGCCATTGGCTAATCCTCAGAACAAGTTGTCCCTTTGAACAGAGTTCTGTCTCGCTTGCCTTCAGCTTGAAAATCTTATTTCGTGGGCTGCAGCACACCACAGCTTGAAAGTTCACGCAAAGAAGCAGGCACTAGGTTAATAGTAGTGCAGTTAAAAAGAAAAAGGAGGAAGTGATATAGCCCGTAAATCGCCGTTACTGAATTATTCAACAAGCAAAAATATATTCGCACGATCTGCATAAGTTTAGTTACGTTAAATTGGATCTAAAGTGAGTGAAAAACGATCAGCTAAAGCGGCTTGACGCTTTTCAAAGTGAATGCATAGTCCAATCGATGTTGAAATTTTATAGATTACACTGGTTTTACAATTTTAATTAATATTAACCACTGTTAATGCAACTCATATTTAATGATATTATAGTCGAAGTTCTGGTTCAGTATTGTGCCAAATTAATACGGAGCAGAAATTATTCTATTTCATTAATTGCCATTTAGCTACTGACTGGTAAGGTTAAATGTGTTTTAATTAAATTGTTATGGATATATACAAGAGATGCACTTTGACTGTTAGTGTTTAAATAATTTTTGGAGAAGTAATGTTGTCTTATGAATTCAGTGCGTGATCCATAGACAATAAGGCTAATTTGTTATTGGCTTGAGTTTTCTTATCATTGTTGTTTCTTTTTTATGCACGAAATTTTTGTGTAATAAGATATTTTCAAAAACACTACTCACTCATGGCTCAGCCCACACCCACCACTTCCTTATTCCACTACATTACGAAAATTTTATGGAGGAATTAGTCTGGAGTGAAGCCTTTTGCAGAAAAGAAAAACAATGCAGATAACAACAAAAAAAGAAGCTTTGCAAAAGTGGTGTTACAGATTTAAGGTGATTCGAGGGGTAGACCGAGAAACTAATGAAGAGATACTGACTCGAATGGGCGGTATAAGATATCAAATGTGTGTGAAATCTTATGGGACTTAACCGCTAAGGTTATCAGTCCCTAAGCTTACACACTACTTAACCTAAATTATCCTAAGGACAAACACACACATATATGCCAGAGGGAGGGCTTGAACCTCCGCCGGGGGTGGGATAAGAGCTTCATCGCACAGTGCGATTTTGGTAATGGGGGTATTTGTATGGGAGAAAGGGGGGGGATGGAAATTGTTGAGGGAAACCGAAGTTCGACTACAGTAGGCAGGTTCAAATGGGTATAAACTGCCTGGAGAAAAGAGTAGTTACTAAGACAACACTGGCCACTATGAAGCACTATTGACGATGAAGAACACTTGGCTGGTTGATTTGAGGGATGGGACCAAACAGCGAAGTCATCGGTCGTATCGGATTAGGGAAGGAAATCGGCCGTACCCTTTCAAAGGAAACATTCCGGAATTTGCCTGAAGTGATTTAGGGAAATCATAGAAAACCTAATTCAGAATGGCCGGCCGCGGGTTTGAGCCCTCATCCTCCCAAATGGGAGTCTCGTGCTATCCACTGCACCACCTCGCTTGGTGAAGAACTGTTGCCAGGCGATTGTACGAGTCTGCACTGATCACGTAAGTGGTAGCATTGGAATGGTAAGTATGTACCAATAGGCTGTGTGGAATCAGAAGCGGCAACGGTGTTTGGACGTCATCACTACTACGGTATCGCTGAAGTAACCCGATTTGTTTTGTTCGGAAACACGGACTGCCCAACATATCTATAATGCACGAAATGTATTCGCAGTTGCAAATACGGGCAATCATCAACTGTAGAATGGAATAACAACAATGAAAGTTTGTGGCGGGCGAGGACTCTAACCCGGATTTTCCCCTTTTTCGCGAGCGGTCGCTTTATTCGCTTTGGCTATCTGTGCACGACTCTTGGCCAGACTCAAACTTCCATCTGTCGTCGTCGTCTATGCGTCAAAACCTGCACTCGTACACATTACGTAATTCCCGTACAAGGGGAGGGCATTTTAATTGAAAGTCGCTGCCTGGTACAGACGGATAAATAAGATATTATAGTGCCTGTGTTAAGAACCCGCCAGGGTAGCCGAGAGCGCTAATGCGCTGATTCCTGCACTCGGGTAGGCACGCCGGCCCCGGATCGAATCCGCCCGGCGTATTAACGACGAGGACCGGTGTGCCGGCCAGCCTGGATGTGGTTTTTAGGCGGTTTTCCACATCCTGCTAGGTGAATACCGCCTCGGTTACAAGCGTCGCAGACACTTGAAACAAGTCCGCACTATTTCATGATTTACACTAGATGCAGACAGTTGGGGTACACTGATTCCATCCTGGGGGGTGCGGGATGGCGGCAGGAAGCGCATCTGGCCATCCCTAAAACTAACATTGCCAAATCCGTTGTAACCACAATGACCCTGCGTTCGCTGTGGGACTATGGCGTAAACGAAAGAAAGAAAGAAAGTGCCTGTGTTCAAGAAGTGTGATGCAATGTTCCTTCGGACATGCATGCATCTGAACACCGTGGTGGACAGTTACAGGTGGGTACCTCACCATTATTCGTAGCACGGAAACTTAACAGTATCTGTAGTGTGGACCGAAGACACGCGATATTCGCGATTTTCAAACGACTCAAGGCGTCGAGTGCACTGCCGACCCTATGAGACGTTTTACCCATAGTGTGTAGCTTCTTCTGCGATGTTTTACTCACACCATGACATATTTCTCTTCCAACAGTCTTGTACAATTTCCTGATGAGTATGCTGTGAACATTCCCATTATCAGGCTACCTTGTACATCTGTCGACACGGCACCTGTAAATCTGTTGTATGTTCAGATTCCATCATTGCTCTCCAGAGCCTTAGTCCAATGCACACTTTCCACTCTTTAGTGCAACGTTTCCAGGAATGTTTTCACTTGCTCGCTAATGCTGGCACCATGTGTCTTTCGCATGTATTCCTGGACACTCGGCATGTCGGGGAACGAGGCTCTTGATGTTGCTGGCATTCTGCAAGCCTATTACCCAGGCCTTCTACAGTAGTAGTTAAGTACCCTCGGGCTATTTCAGCGTTTCTCTGCGAACATTCTACACTATCAGAAACAATGGTCATCTTCCCGCGGGAAAAGATCAGGGACATTAAAATCTTCCCCACTGCTTGGGCGACTTACTGTCCATCTCGTTACGAGGAGATAATTTTAACTAGACGACATATTATAACCCAGAGTTAGTTTTTTAATGTGTGTTTAATGCATGTTTGTTATCTGAGCTATCCGAGGTTTTAGCTGATAAAGTAAAGATGATATGAGCCATTTCATAATATTTCAATAAATTTTAAATGCATTGGCCGTGTCTTTACCACCTCAGACTTTCGGTGCACTTTGTGGTATAATTTTTAAGAAGAAAGTGATAGTTTTTATTAGTGAAATTTCTTGACTGAGAATTTTTTTTTAATTTTGTCAAATATGTGGATTGTATTATTGCTGTTGTACTCGTGGAATTACACTACAGTGTACGGCTGTGGTTATGTCTATGGTGCGCATTGTAAAGGGAAGAAAAAAAGTACAATTTCATTATCAAACGTCTAGTTTCTTTGCAGAGAAGACCATTTTTAAAAGACGTTTATGTTTTTCACGCTACGACTGATAACACGCTGGCAGCCGTTCGGATGTTTTTTTTTTTTTTGTCTTGTTCATAATGCAGATCATGTACGTGACTGTCTCTGGTGTGCTGCAGTAAGTCAGTTGACAAACAAAATAAAAAACACTCAAATTATAGTTTTCACTCAGGAAACACACTCAGGGTTCCAACAACGCGCTTCCCTGCCGGTAAGGGGGAAAGAAAAGGATACACAGACGTAATCTTATCTAAAAAATTCTGAAAGCGTTTTTCCACACTTTTTTCCAGAGAGGGCCTTGTTAGCACTCAGAGGCGCACATTCAACGTATAACGTTGTCTACCACACTGTACCTGCACTGAAGCAGTCTTGCTACGACGAGGGAAAAATAAATAATAAAAAAGGGAGACGTGTTTGTACTGAGAGCTCAAAAAATACTTTTCACTTGATTCCTAAACGTGTTGTTTTACTTCCCTGGGTGGCCTGTATGAGGCGAGCAAAGGAGGACGCGGCACACTGCGTTTCCGGTTGGGGGTTGCAATTCCCTGAATTCTGAGGGGTTCGTACAATAGGCTTAGCGCCTGGCGGAACGACTGACGTCGGTCGAGTTTCGCCTATTGTACGCAGGGCGAAACGACCTGCGTGACGTCTGAGTGTCGACGCAGTTTATGTGTTTACCGTTCCGGCGCGTCCGGAACGAAGATTCCTAGCACCGAATGACTGCATTGTCCTCTCGATTCTGAGAATACTTGTGGACTGTGCCCTGCTGGGGGCGACTGTCTGGCGCCGGATGGCCGGTGGTCCAGGCAGGTTGTTTTCGTAGCCGGTCAAACGGCAAGTTTAGTGCCCTCAAATGAATAGCACAGGCATGATTGGTCAACTTAAAATGAGGTCAGTTGACGTCATAAAGACCTGCTCGAAACTGGAGGGAACAGTCGCTATTGGCGCAAATGATGATGTGAGGCAGTGTGGGAGAATTTTGGAATCTGAACTGAATGCTGATTCGCAGTTTTCGAAGAGAGTAGGGAGTAGAGCAATGTTGGCTTCGCTCTTGAGTTGCGCGGGCAGGGATTTCGGGATCTGGTCTTCCTCGGAGTCGGACGGTCTTGCGACTTGGTCGCTCGTTTTCGGAAGAACTTAGAATTCTCGGACAGCCTTCGAGGCCAGGGGTTGACACAGAGTTGCTGCATGGCAGAAGTCGGCGCCTACATTATCAGAACGCTGCCTACCGAAGACGTGCTGGAGATTTCAGTACTGGTACAGCATTTTGCGGCTTCGGCATTGTAAGGCTTATCAACTGTATACTGAAGTCCTCAACAGTACGCCCGCTCGCTTTGCTCCAAGTCCACCTTCCTTGTTTCTCCATGTGATCCCATTTGAGCTCTCACTACTAATTGCGATACTGCTATATAGTCGGAAGATTAATATTTGATTCATTAGGTCCTCTAGTCATTATCGTCAATCTATTGCCTCACAGAGAGCAGGAGCCCCTTGTTCTCGAGCCAATTCTTATAATATTTCAGTATACCCTAACCTTTAACCCACTGTGTGTGTCGACAATCATGTGCATTTATGCTCTGATGTGTAATAAATCTCATTGTAATATTTAATCCGCATATCATTTCGTAGATATATGCAGAATCCCATTTCCTGTTGTTTATTATGATAAAGTTCTCTTTTTTTGAGCAGATTACGATTTTTATCAAATTATTGTGAGTGTGCACTCCTTATTTTACCAACTAGCAAGGTCCACCATCATTTCCTTCCGTTACCGTTGTGCGTATAATTAATTAGCTGGTAGATAAGGAGGGGGTCGAGTGCATGTCTCGCTCTCATGCAGAATTCGTCTGAATTAAAGAGGTACAAACTCTTCTCCACCCCGGCACCTCGCAATCTTCTTCATACACTGATCGGCCAGAACATTATGACCACCGACCTACTATCGTTATAAACCCGTTCAGGCGATAGCAGCGCCACCTGGCGAGGAATGGCTGCTAGTCACACACACGCACGGTGTATGTAGTGTCAGGTAGGGTGCTGTCCGTGCGTACAATGCGGAAGGCGCGTGATCTATCATCAGTTTGACTGATGGCAGATTGTGACGGCCCAGACACCCGGCACGAGCATTTCGGAAACTTCACGACGTTGGAGAGTGCTGTGGTGTCTTCAGAACGACGCGAAACCAAGGTGAAACGAGGTAAAGACGTTGTGGGGTTGGGTGGACACCCCTCATTACAGATGTCTGACAACGTAGGCTGGGCAGACTGGTAAAACAGGCCAGGACAGGCGGCGAACTGTGGCGAAACTAACATCACACTTGAATGCTGGGCACAAAACAAGTGTGTCTGAACACACAGTGCACCGAACACTCCTAATGATGAGCCCCCACAGCCGACGACCAATGCATGTGCCAATATTAACACCACGACATCGGCAACTACGACTGAAATGGACACGTGACCATCGGCACTCGACATTGGTGCAGTGGAGGAGCGTTGCGTGGCTTGATGATTCCGACGGGAGGGCACTAATCCGTCGCCTTCCAGGGAAACAACTCCTTGATACCTGTACTGCGAGACGGAGGCAAGCTGGCGACAGCTCCATTATGCATTGAGTAACATTCACGTGGGCATCCATGGGTCCAGTGGAGCTCATGCAAGGCACCATGATGGCCAAAGAGTATCGCACACGGGTTGCAGACCACGTACATCCCTTCATGACGGTCATGTTTTGCAGTGGCAGTGGCATTTTTCAACAACATAATGCGCCCTGTCACAAGCCCAGAGGTGTGATGGAGTAGTTCGAGGAACACAATGACGAGTTCAACTTGTGTACTGCTGCCTCAACACACCAGTTCGTCAGGTCTGAAGGCGATCGAACACATCTGGGATGTGATTGAAGGTGGCCTCAGACCTCGTCGCCCCTCTACCCGGAATTTATGGGAAATAAGTGACTTGTGTGTGCAGATGTGGTGCGAACTCCCTCCAGCGACTTACCAAGGCCTCACGGCTTCCATGCCCTGACGCGTCGCCGATTTTTATCGGTGCCGAACGTGGACGTACCACCTATTGGGTAGTTGGTCATAATGTTCTGGCTGATCAGAAGTTACTTTAATAATATCCTGGAACTGCTTCTTATATGTCACTGCAGACATCAGATACTATTTCATATATAGCAGCTACTGAAATGCAAAAAATGGCTAACGTAAAGATTTGCGTTGAATTTAATTGATGAAAGGAGAAAATATAAAAATGCAGTAAATGAAGCAGGCAAAACGGAATACAAACGTCTCAAAAATGGGATCGACAGGAAGTGCAAAATGGCTCAGCAGGGATGGCTAGAGGACAAATGTAAGGATGTAGAGGCTTATATCACTAGGGGTAAGATAGATACAGCCTACAGGAAAATTAAAAAGACCTTTGGAGAAAAGAGAACCACTTGCATGAATATCAAGAGCTTTGATGGAAACCCAGTTCTAAGCAAAGAAGGGAAAGCAGAAAGGAGGAAGGAGTATATAGAGGGCCTATACAAGGGCGATGTACTTGAGGACAATATTATGGAAATGGAAGAGGATGTAGATGAAGATGAAATGGGAGATATGATATTACGTGAAGAGTTTGACAGAGCACTGAAAGACCTGAGTCGAAACAAGGCCCCCAGAGTAGACAACATTCCATTAGAACTACTGACAACCTTGGGAGAGCCGGTCCTGACAAAACTCTACCATCTGGTGAGCAAGATGTATGAGACAGGCGAAATACCCTCAGACTTCAAGAAGAATATAATAATCCCAATCCCAAAGAAAGCAGGTGTTGACAGATGTGAACATTACCGAACTATCAGTTTAATAAGTCACAGCTGCAAAATACTAACGCGAATTCTTTACAGGCGAATGGAAAAACTGATAGAAGCTGTCCTCGGGGAAGATCAGTTTGGATTCCGTAGAAATGTTGGAACACGTGAGGCAATACTGACCCTACGACTTATGTTAGAAGAAAGATTAAGGAAAGGCAAACTTACGTTTCTAGCATTTGTAGACTTAGAGAAAGCTTTTGACAATGTTGATTGGAATACTCTCTTTCAAATTCTGAAGGTGGCAGGGGTAAAATACAGGGAGAGAAAGGCTATTTACAATTCGTACAGAAACCAGATGGCAGTTATAACAGTCGAGGGGTATGAAAGGGAAGCAGTGGTTGGGAAGGGAATGAGACAGGGTTGTAGCCTATCCCCGATGTTATTCAATATGTATATTGAGCAAGCAATAAAGGAAACAAAAGAAAAGTTCGTAGTAGGTATTAAAATCCATGGAGAAGTAATAAAAGCTTTGAGGTTCGCCGATGACATTGTAATTCTGTCAGAGACAGCAAAGGACTTGGAAGAGCAGTTGAACGGAATGGACAGTGTCTTGAAAGGAGGGTATAAGATGAACATCAACAAAAGCAAAACGAGGATAATGGAATGTAGTCGAATTAAGTCGGGTGATGCTGAGGGAATTAGATTAGGAAATGAGACACTTAAAGTAGTAAAGAAGTTTTGCTATTTGGGAAGTAAAATAACTGATGACGGTCGAAGTAGAGAGGATATAAAATGTAGACTGGCAATGGCAAGGAAAGCGTTTCTGAAGAAGAGAAATTTGTTAACATCGAGTATTGATTTAAGTGTCAGGAAGTCGTTTCTCAAAGTACTTGTATGGAGTGTAGCCATGTATGGAAGTGAAACGTGGACGATAAATAGCGTAGACAAGAAGATAATAGAAGCTTGCGAAATGTGGTGCTAAAGAAGAATGGGTTGATCACATAACTAATGAGGAGGTATTGAATAGAATTGGGGAGAAGAGGAGCTTGTTGCACAACTTGACTAGAAGAAGGGATCGGTTGGTAGGACATGTTCTGAGACATCGAGGGATCACCAATTTAGTATTGGAGGGCAGCGTGGAGGGTAAAAATCGTAGAGGGAGACCAAGAGATGAATACACCAAGCAGAATCAGAAGGATGTAGGTTGCAGTAGGTACTGGGAGATGAAGAAGCTTGCACAGGATAGAGTAGCATGGAGAGCTGCATCAAACCAGTCTCAGGACTGAAGACCACAACAACAACAAAGATTTCCGGTTGCCACTCTCTCTGCAGGTTACGATGGTCATCTGTAATTACTGGAAATGTGTAGTAAGTTCCTGTGGGACCAAACTGCTGAGGTCATCATTCCCTAGGCTTACACACTACTTCGTCTAACTTAAACTAACTTACACTAAGGACAACACACACACCCATGCCCGAGGGAAGACACGAACCTCCGACGGTGTATTTACTGTTCTGCTTTTGAATTTCTTCCTCAGTTGTCATGAGAAACCAGCAGAAAGTGTCAACCTGTATATGTTCAATGCTAAGATCAAAATTCATTCAGTGCTCAGGGCACTACCTCCACACATTTCATGTTTACGTACGTTTGCCGACATGTTAGCTGAATAAACCGAGTTAAAAATGACCGTTTTTGGAGAGGTCTTTAATGACGTATATCACTACAATTGCGTAATTTCGTAAAAAGCAATTGTAAATACGGAAACCAACAAATATGGCTTATTAGCCTCAAGCACTGTTATTTATCTTAGGATTTCCTGAAATCTTTTACGGCCAGTGCTTCATTAACTGACATTTTATTACAAGAATTGAGCCCAAGGATGACGGGTTTGCGTGTAAATCTTCAATGAGCCATTCCCTTGAAATGGCCTACTGCAAGTTATAAAACAAAAAGCAAAACGCCATGAAACCTACACTACGTGATCAAAAGTATCCGGACACCCCCAAAACATACGTTTCAGGTATTACGTGCATTGTGCTGCCACCAACTGCAAGGTACTCCATATCAGCGACATTAGTAGTCATTAGACATCGTGAGAGATCAGAATGGGGCCCTCCTCGGAACTCACGGACTCCGAACGTGGTCAGGTGATTGGGTGTCACGTGTGTCATACGTCTGTACGTGAGATTTCCACACTCCTAAACATTCCTAGGTCCACTGTTTCCGATGTGATAGTGAAGAGGAAACGTGAAGGGACACGTACAGCACAAAAGCGTAGAGGCCAACCTCGTCTGTTGACTGACAGAAGCCGCCGACGGTCGAAGAGAGTCGTAATGTGTAATAGGCAGACAGCCGGCCGCGGAGGTCTAGCGGTTCTAGGCGCTCAGTCCGGAGCCGCGCGACTGCTACGGTCGCAGGTTTGAATCCTGCCTCGGGCATGGATGTGTGTGATGTCCTTAGGTTAGTTAGGTTTAAGTAGTTCTAAGTTCTAGGGGACTGATGACCATAGATGTTAAGTCCCATAGTGCTCAGAGCCATTTGAACCATTTTTTTGTAATAGGCAGACATCTATCCATATAATCACACAGGAATTCCAAACTGCATCAGGATCCACTGCAAGTGCAAAGGGCGTTCAAAAAGTTTTGCACAGTCATCTCTAATTTTTTATTTTTTGCAGGAGGAGAATGAAATATTTTGTGAACGCACTTGCAAACATTTAGCTATAAGTTGGCATATAAAAGTATTTTTTTTTTATTTACAGCTGAGCCATAGTGGACCGTGAAGTAGATATCAGGTTGCGACAATGGCCGGTGATTGAGTCCCTATTCAAGACTGGCGATGACTCTGCCATATCGATTCACAGGAAATTGCTCCCTGTTTATGGGGAGGGCACAGTGGATCGCAGCAGTATCCAGCGGTGGTTGCAGAGGTTTAAAGAAGGTGATTTCTCTCTACAGGACAATCCACGATGCGGTAGACCATCGACGGCAGTGAGTGATGTGAATGAGACCATTGATCAAATCATCCAAAATGGCAGATGTGTGACGACATCTCAGCTTGCTGAAATGACTCGTTTGTCATTGGGTGGTGCGGTATCACTGGTACTGTCACTAGGGCACAGAAAAATCTGTGCACGTTGGGTGCCTAGATTATTGACAAGAGACATGAAAACGATGAGGAAGAATGTGTGCGAGGGTCTCATGAAGACCCAATCCATGGAGTGGTGTCATCCGGGTTCCCCTCGGAAGAAGAAACGAAGACTTTCACGAACAGCAGCGAAAGGTGATGCCCTCCTTCTTCTGGGATCAGTGTGATGTCATTTTCATTGACTTTTTGGATTCTGGCTCCAAAATTAACCAGGACCGTTACTGTTTGTCATTGGAAAAGCTGCGACGTGCCATCAAGACCCATAGACCACAGCTTCAGGGTCAGTTCATCAGACTACACCATGACAATGCCAAACCCTATACAGCCCTTATGATGCAGGAGAAAATCAGGAAAATGGGTTGGAAAATTGTTCCTCATCCTCCCTACAGTCCGGACTTGGCTCCGTCTAATTTTTACGTCTTGGGCCGTCTGAGGGCCCATCTGCGCGGTAAAACATTTCATGGCGAGAAAGATCTTATTTCCTGTGTCAAGCGATGGTGTAAAAGTAAGTCCCCAGAATTTTACCAAAGTGCATTTACATCATGGAAAGAACGTTGTTGCCAGATGCGTCACAGCTGATGGAGGCTACATTGAGATAGGCTCAATGTATAGCTGACTGTTCCAAGTATGTTCACAAAAGATTTCATTCTCCTCCTGAAAAAAATTAAAAAATTAGACACGACTGTGCAAAACGTTTCGCACGCGCTTTGTTCTATGACAGTTAGACGGGAGGTGAGAAAACCTGAATTTCATGGTCGAGAGGCTGCTCATAAGCCACACATCACGCCAAACGACATCTCCCATGGTGTAAGGAGCGTAAACATTGGACGGTTGTACAGTGTAAATCGTTGTGTGGAGTGACAAATCACGGTACACAATGTGGCGATCCGATGGCAGGGTGTGGGTATGGCGAATGCCTGGTGAACGTCATCTGCCAGCGTGTGTAGTGCCAACATTAAAATTCGGAGGCGCTGGTGTTATGATGCGGTCGTGTTTTTCATGGAGGAGGCTTGCACCCCTTGTTGTTTTGCGTGGCACACTATCACAGCACGGACGTACATTGATGTTTTGAGCACCTTCTTGCTTCCCACTGTTGAAGAGCAATTCGGGGATGGCGAGTAAAATTTTCATTCTAAAATGTTTTTCATGGAAAACTTATGTTCTGGGCCAGTTTACATACCCGAATCATTTTATGCCAACTCAACTCTAGGTGTGCGCCAGTCAGCCCCACATCCAGGGTTAGTTGGCAAAGTTGCAAGCTTTTCGGAAAAGTGTTTCTTTAGTTACCTAAAAACGTTTTAACCTGTCTTCCGGTTCAAAAATGGTTCAAATGGCTCTGAGCACTATGGGACTTAACATCTATGGTCATCAGTCCCCTAGAACTTAGAACTACTTAAACCTAACTAACCTAAGGACAGCACACAACACCCAGTCATCACGAGGCCCTGTCTTCCGGATTCACCAGAATCTCCCCAAATATTGTATAAAACAACAGAAGAATCAGTACCCAAAATCTACGTCAACTAGCCCCGGTCTCCCCCCCCCCCCCCCAATATTTCTCGAAAGAAAAACCACGCAAGATCGGCCCTTCAGTACTTCACAGAGAAATGTAGGAAGAGATGTAAAAATTGACACACATGCCCGAAATGGCTTGGGGTTTTATTGAAACAAAAAGCGAGTGCAAAAACTGGCCAACACATGGCGCTGGACAACAGCGCGTCAGTGACGCCGCATGAGGATCGCGTATAAAATGAGAAGTAGTGAGAGAGGGAGTTAATTCGTCCCTAGCCTGGAAGGTACGACCTTTATGCAGGATGGCGCTCCACCCTGTATTCCAACATATGTGAATGATCTCTTGCGCACATCGATTGCTCAGGGTCGCTTGCTGAACTGCCATGTTCGTCATGCTTATATAACCAGGTCCGTAAGACCTCAATCCGTGCGATTATCGGTTGCGGGGTTACCTAAGTCCCAAGTCTACCGCGATCGTCCTGTCTCTTTAACGACAACATCCGACAACACTTTCCCACCTTACCTACTGGTACGCTGTACAGTATTGTTCACAACAATCTTCTTCGACTACAATTATTATTAATGAACGAGGGCCGACATGCTGAGCTTTTATTATAAAGAATATCGACGTTGCAAAAAGTCAACTGTTCTACTAGTTATCGCTTTTGAATTATATGAAGCGCCGTCTGTTGATTATCTGTGCACTTTTCAGGTTTTATTAAAACCTAGTGCCGGTTCAAGCATGTTTCAATTTTTACGTCTGAACCTACATTATTGTGTGCTGTATTTAATTTTCGAATATTAACGGACTTTTGGGCCACGCAGTACTTATTTGCTTTCTATATCTAAAAACAGATCGTTACAATGTATGTTTATTTTACTTACGATACTGTATGTCCGATTTTCGCTCACATCAGGAAACGCCGTCTCTGTCTGCTTTGTACAGTAACGGCCGTGAAATACGACATGTTTCACATCAAGAAAGATATAGTTCTGCAAAGCATTTTTGGATTCAGCGTAGAAAAACAGAGCCAAGCAAGGGAACACCGCCATAAAGTGCAAGCAGACGGCGTTTCCTGATGTAAGCAAAAATCTTTCATTAAAACCAATATTTTAATGAAAGAACACGTTTGGTAGCAAAAATAGGCACTTTCTTGAGGGATTTAAAATACCTTCAGTAATTGTAAAGCAACTACATACAATATGGCCACAAAAACGAAAAAACAATTTTGTAGCTTAGATTTTATTACACTTTTGGTGCGCCCTATTTTTTATATTCTGTTCATGTGTTAGTTATCCGCAAACAAAGTGCTCGCGGTACAATTAACATTTAATGACTTTTACGTGCCAATATGGCATACAATTTTGTAATACGCGCCGTATGTGGCGCTGCTGTGTACTACTGGTCAGCGATTTTAAGTATTTGACTCTTTTTGGGAAAAATTTTAAAAAAGTATTAATTTTATTGTGGATTTGTACGGTGTTGTATGAAGTGTTGTATTCTTGATGGTTCGAGAATATTTCAATAAATAAAAACGTTTCATACATCCTGATAGGGCGCTCCATTCCCGAGGTTTCCTTACGACAAACAAAGCAGTAAACTGACAGTTATCTATATGCACTATGAATGTACATTAGACATTTTGTTGACATCTTCGGAAACGCCAGTTTCGACTTTGTTATGTAAGTTTAAAACGATATACTTGTTTTGTGAATAAAACTGCCTTTTCCTGCTGCTAGTTACTTTATTTATCCCATACGCCTTTCGCCTTCTCCTGTTCTAAGGCATCATCAGTGGGATCTATAACGATACAGTTTTGTTAGTTATAGGTTATCAAACAGTTCACTTCGCGATTTTTTGTTAAAAAATTATTACTTACGATTTGCTGATCAGCGTTACTCACATCTGGTCTGGAGGTCGCACTACCACTTTTATCACTGCCATATAATCACATCTTTGTGTTCTCGCCTTCCACGCACTGTTCACCATCTTTCTCACTCTTTTTTGTGGTGGACTATTGTTCTTTTGTCACTCGATACAACTATTTCATCGTACACTTCTTTCACAGCGTAAATATTGCGACTCCATTACGTGTTCCATCTTCTTTGGTATGTTTACCTATTTGTTGCCAACCTAACGAAGTATATGTTCGTTAATAACTTTTATTTATGATGTTTATAACGTGTGTGTGTGTGTGTGTGTGTGTGTGTGTGTGTGTGTGTGTGAGAGAGAGAGAGAGAGAGAGAGAGAGAGAGAGAGAGAGAGAGAGAAGGGGGGGGGGAATCGAGTAGACGTTTTTGTGTGTGTGTGTGGGGTGGGGGGGGGAACTATCTGTTAGCGAGTGGCTGAAAACTTTGTTGACAGATGTTTCGACTTTTCGTTTCAATATTCTGTGGAGGGGTTCATGGATGAGTGAGTGTAAATTGTTGGGTTCTATTATTATTACATTGGGCAGTATTATTATTTTAATACTTTTTGCGAACGTTATTCTATTATTTTATCTATTAGTGTAAATAATGAATTGCTTGGCATGTGTACTTGGTCATTCAACAGAATTTTCCCCTCTGCTTTGGTTTTATGTATGTAGTAATTTTCTTGCATGGTCAGGTGGTGTTTTTTATTGTTGATTCAAATTATTTTGATGTCATCTTCTCTAGTGGTTGGTTTGCGGTCGTTTTCTCTTAGGTGTTATGCAAATGTGGAGTGGTTTGTCCCATATTTCCAGGCTTTCATGTGTTCCTTGTTCACAAAACAAGTATTTATATGCTTGCTGCGGAGGATGGCCACACAAACAAACTTGTTAAAACGATATGTTCTGGATCTTTGGCATATGCTTAAGAATTTGGTAATAACTAATAACTGTATCATGCATGAGTGAAAATTTGGTTTCCTGCCCCACAGGTTGATTTGAAAATGAGTCTCGGCCCGAAACTAGTCATCGGATGAAAACTAAAATATAGGGTGATCAAAAAGTCAGTATAAATTTGAAAACTGAATAAATCACGGAATAATGTAGATAGAGAGGTACAAATTGCAACACATGCATGGAATGACATGGGGTTTTATTAGATACGAAAAAATGTCCGACAGTGGCGCTCCATCTGATCAGAATAGCAATAATTAGCATGACAAAGTAAGACAAAGCAAAGATGATGTTCTTTACAGGAAATGCTCAATGTGTCCACCGTCATTCCTCAACAATAGCTGTAGTCGAGGAATAATGTTGTGAACAGCATGTTGTGGACAGCATGTCCGGAGTTGTGGTGAGGCATTGGCGTCGGATGTTGTCTTTCAGCATCCCTACAGATGTCCGTCGATCACGGTACACTTGCGACTTCAGATAACCCTAAAGCCATTAACCGCACGGACTGAGGTCTGGGGACCTGGGAGGCCAAGCATGACGAAAGTGGCGGCTGAGCACACGATCATCACCAAACGACGCGCGCAAGAGATCTTTCAAGCGTCTAGCAATATGGGGTGGAGCGCCATCCTGAATAAATATCGTACGTTCCAGCAGGTGTTTATCAGCCAGGCTGGGGATGGTGCGATTCTGTAAAATATCGGCGCACCTCTCACCGGTCACGGTAGCAGTTTTGCTGTCCAGCGCGATCTGTCGGACATTTTGTGAACTTTGTTTTTTTTCGGTTCTAATAAAACCTCACGTCATTCCAAGCGTGTGTGTCAATTTTTACCTCTCTATCTACATTATTCCGTTGTTTATTAAGTTTTCATATTGATACTGACTTTTTGATCACTCGGTATTTGCTACTTGGACTGGTTTTTCGTTCTGTTGACAACTGTAAAAGTTTGTGGATGCGGTTCCTGGTCGCTATACTTGTAGCAAACAGAATCTGCTGTCACCTAAAAAATACAGGAAAACTGGCGGTGTTTCTGAACGTGGGACACACCAGAAACGTACGCGGATGTGTCCTGGTAGGGTGGCGGGATCGCCAGTTCCGAGAACTGCAGATCGAGGCTCCACTAACGCGAGAGGCGAGGCCTGCGGATTTTGTAGGATCTGTCGGAAATCTACATCTACATCTACATTTATACTCCGCAAGCCACCCAACGGTGTGTGGCGGAGGGCACTTTACGTGCCACTGTCATTACCTCCATTTTCTGTTCCAGTCGCGTATGGTTCGCGGGAAGAACGACTGCCGGAAAGCCTCCGTGCGCGCTCGAATTTCTCTGATTTTACATTCGTGATCTCCTCGGGAGGTATAAGTAGGGGGAAGCAATATATTCGATACCTCATCCGGAAACGCACCCTCTCGAAACCTGGACAGCAAGCTATACCGCGATGCAGAGCGCCTCTCTTGCAGAGTCTGCCACTTGAGTTTGCTAAACATCTCCGTAACGCTGTCACGCTTTCCAGATAACCCTGTGACGAAACGTGCCGCTCTTCTTTGAATCTTCTCTGTCTCCTCTGTCAACCCGACCAGGTACGGATCCCACGCTGATGAGCAATACTCAAGTATGAGTCGAACGAGAGTTTTGTAAGCCACCTCCTTTGTTGATGGACTACATTTTCTAAGGACTCTCCCAATGAATCTCAACCTGGTACCCGCCTTAGCAACAATTAATTTTATATGATCATTCCACTTCAAATCGTTCCGTACGGATACTCCCAGATATTTTACAGAAGTAACTATTACCAGTGTTTGTTCCGCTATCATATAATCATACAATAAAGGATCCTTCTTTCTATGTATTCGCAATACATTACATTTGTCTATGTTAAGGGTCAGTTGCCACTCCCAGCACCAAGTGCCTATCCCCTGCAGATCTTCCTGCATTTCGCTGCAATTTTCTAATGCTGCAACTTCTCTGTATACTACAGCATCATCCGCGAAAACCGCATGGAACTTCCAACACTATCTACTAGGTCATTTATATATATTGTGAAAAGCAATGGTCCCATAATACTCCCCTGTGGTACGCCAGACGTTACTTTAACGTCTGTAGACGTCTCTCCATTGAGAACAACATGCTCTGTTCTGTTTGCTAAAAACTCTTCAATCCAGCCACACAGCTGGTCTGATATTCCGTAGGCTCTTACTTTGTTTATCAGGCGACAGTGCGGAACTGTATCGAACGCCTTCCGGAAGTCAAGGAAAATAGCATCTACCACGACCCGTCCCTAAAATCCTCTAGTGTGGTGTCAGTTATCAAGTGATGTATCCAGCGGGTGACTATACAGGGTGTTACAAAAAGGTAAGGCCAAACTTACAGGAAACATTCCTCACACACAAAGAAAGAAAATATGTTATGTGGACATGTGTCCGGAAACGCTTACTTTCCATGTTAGGGCTGATTTTATTACTTCTCTTCAAATCACATTAATCATGGAATGGAAACACACAGCAACAGAACGTACCAGCGTGACTTCAAACACTTTGTTACAGGAAATGCTCAAAATGTCCTCCGTTAGCGAATATACATGCATCCACCCTCCGTCACATGGAATTCCTGATGCGCTGATGCAGCCCTGGAGAATGGCGTATTGTATCACAGCCGTCCACAATACGAGCACGAAGAGTCTCTACATTTGGTACCGGGGTTGCGTAGACAAGAGCTTTCAAATGCCACCATAAATGAAAGTCAAGAGGGTTGAGGTCAGGAGAGCGTGGAGGACATGGAATTGGTCCGCCTCTACCAACCCATGGGTCACCGAATCTGTTGTTGAGAAACGTACGAACACTTCGACTGAAATGTGCAGGAGCTCCATCGTGCATGAACCACATGTTGTGTCGTACTTGTAAAGGCACATGTTCTAGCAGCACAGGTAGAGTATTCCGTATGAAATCATGATGACGTGCTCCATTGAGCGTAGGTGGAAGACATCACCAACTATGCCTGCCCAAACGTTCACAGAAAATCTGTGTTGATGACGTGATTGCACAATTGCGTGCGGATTCTCGTCAGCCCACACATGTTGATTGTGAAAATTTACAATTTGATCACGTTGGTTCAAAATGGTTCAAATGGCTCTGAGCACTATGGGACTCAATTGCTGAGGTCATTAGTCCCCTAGAACTTGGAACTAGTTAAACCTAGCTAACCTAAGGACATCACAAACATCCATGCCCGAGGCGGGATTCGAACCTGCGACCGTAGCGGTCTTGCGGTTCCAGACTGCAGCGCCTTTAACCGCACGGCCACTTCGGCCGGCCTTGATCACGTTGGAATGAAGCCTCATCCGTAAAGAGAACATTTGCACTGAAATGAGGATTGACACATTGTTGGATGAACCATTCGCAGAAGTGTACCCGTGGAGGCCAATCAGCTGCTGATAGTGCCTGCACACGCTATACATGGTACGGAAACAACTGGTTCTCCCGTAGCACTCTCCATACAGTGACGTGGTCAACGTTACTTTGTACAGCAGCAACTTCTCTGACGCTGACACTAGGGTTATCGTGAACGGCACGAAGAATTGCCTCGTCCATTGCAGGTGTCCTCGTCGTTCTAGGTCTTCCCCAGTCATAGGCTGTAATGTTCCGTGCTCCCTAAGACGCCGATCAATTGCTTCGAACGTCTTCCTGTCGGGACACCTTCGTTCTGGAAATCTGTCTCGATACAAACGTACCGCGCCACGGCTATTGCCCCGTGCTAACCCATACACCAAATGGGCATCTGCCAACTCCGCATTTGTAAACATTGCACTGACTGGAAAACCACGTTCGTGATGAACACTGACCTATTGATGCTACGTACTGATGTGCTTGATGCTAGTACTGTAGAGCAATGAGCAATGAGTCGCATGTCAACACAAGCACCGAAGTCAACATTACCTTCCTTCAATTGGGCCAACTGACAGTGAATCGAGGTAGTACAGTACATACTGACGAAACTAAAATGAGCTCTAACATGGAAATTAAGCGTTTCCGGACACATGTCCACATAACATCTTTTCTTTATTTGTGTGTGAGGAATGTTTCCTGAAAGTTTGGCCGTACCTTTTTGTAACACCCTGTATTTTCATCCGTTGTGTTACGGAATTTAGGAGAGGTGACAGTTGCACAGATCAGAACAGGGCGAAGCGCTGCATCAAACCGGTCTCGGGAATGAAGTGTAGAGCTCGTGAGAGTGGACAGTGTGGCAGAGTTGGCGCGGCGCCGTTTCCGGCAGAGCTGGCCCCGGAAGGCGTCCCCGGCGCCGGCCGCTGTCTCCGCAAATAGCGGGCGGAACCCGAGCTGGCCGGCCGGGCCGCGCACCGGTAGTGGCGGTATTCTGGGCGGCCGCCGGCGGAACCCGCTAATCTTAGAACTGCGACAAACACGCCGCGCCGAGCCGAGCCGCGTCACCTGACCCCTCCTGTCCGGCCCCACACCTGCCCACTCCACAGCGCGCGAGGCCGCGGGCGACGCGAGGGTAGCAGGGGCCCGCGTCGAGAGCGGGGCACTGACTTCAGTCGGGGTAGCATTCATTTCACGCTAGGTGAGGAGAGCCCTACGTCAACGTGACGTAGGCACGCGCCATCATGAGTTTCACGAGTTGTCCTATCGACTGTTGTGTGCGTCTTTAATCTGCACTTTACAAGATGAAGGCAAAATTAAATGGAACTAGATGGTTTAATATTTCCAGCAACATTCGGAATTACTTCCAACTTCAGTTTCTCAGTTTAACGTTTCTGACCACATGAATTATGTACAATGCATTGGCTTTTATAAAAATACGAAACACTTTAATTTCACGTTTTTATCCACATGATTTATGCACGATTAATCGGACTAAAAAATGTCTAGACACTTTCGTTATAGTTATAACGCCTTCATTCAGATATTCGTAATGTTCATGAAACACACAATAACATCCCACATTCTTTAGATTGCAGCTTAATAATTAATTATTTCATGTTTCTATCCACATGATTTAGACAGGATTCATCGAATTTTTTTTTTAAAAAAATGAATGGGGTAGCATTAATTTCAGGCTAGAAAAATAACAAGACACTTTCGTTATGGTTATGATTCCTTCATTCAGATATTCGTTATGTTCATGATACACACAGTAACATCCCACATCCTTTGGATTGCAGCTTAGTAATTAATTATTTCACGTTTCTATCCACACGATTTATGCACGATTCATCGGATTTTTATAAAAAAATTGACTAAATGCTTTTTTTTTAACTTTCGTTATGGTTCTTTCGTTCAGACATTCACTATGTTCCTGAAACACATAATACCATCCCAAATTGTTGGGATTACAGTTTAATAATTAATTCAACTGGGATGAGCGTAACAGACGATTCCTGTCACTTCGTTTGTACACATGTATTTACATTTAGCTTTGACGTTATCGGTACAACCGCAAAGATCGATATACGCACTCATGTAGTCGATTTAGGTTATTTACGTCACGATGACGTAGTGTTCCGTCACTATGACGTAGGGTTCTCCTCACCTAGCGTGAGATGAATGCTACCCCTTCAGTCGGCACTCATTTGACTAGGCCACAGTTTTCCAGTCACCTAGGGTCGAACCTATACGGTCACGAGCCCTGGAGAGGTGCTGTAGGCGATGTGCTGTTAGCAAATGTACTCGCGTCAGTCATTTTTTGCTATAGCCCATTAACGCCAAATTTCGCCGCTCTGTCCTAATGGACACGTTCATCGTACGTCCCGCACTGATTTCTGCAGTTATTTCACGCAGTGTTCCTCGTCTGTTAGCACTGACAACTGTACGCAAACGCCACTGCTCTCGATCGTTACGGGAAGGCCGTCGGCCACTGCTTTGTCCGTGGTGAGAGGTGAAATGGAAATGACGTCGCATGCTTCTTGACAGAGCGTAGGGGAATGATGCGGGAGACCTGCTCCGCCGTACAAGTCAATGGAGGTGGTTTGCCGTTGCCTTCCTCCGACCGTAAAGAAGAATGATGATGATGAAGACGACACAGCAACATCCAGTCATCTCGGAGCAGGTGAAAATCCCTGACCCCGCCGGGAATCGAACCCGGGACCCCGTGCTCGGGAAGCGAGAGCGGTACAGCGAGACCACGACCTGCAGATCGTGGTAAGAGGTAATGCCTGAAATTTGGTACTCTCAGCACAGTCTTGACACTGTTGATGTCAGAATATTGAATCCCTTAAACATTTCCTACATGGAATGTCCCATGCGTCTAGCTCCAACTACCATTCGGCGTTCAAAGGCTGTTAATCCCCGTTGTACGTCCATAATCACGTCGGAAACCTTTCCACACGAACCACTTGAGTATACATGATAGTCCCGCCAATGCATCGCTCTTTTATACCTTGTTTACGCGATACGAGAGCCATTTACATACGTGCATATAGCTAACCCATGACTTTGTCACCTCGATGTATAAACACATGAGACCTTACAGGCATAGTACAAGAGATGACTAGGTCAGTCCAGATGAGGACTCCAGTACAGCAGACTCTTCCAACACTGACGCAGAGGACATAGCACATTAAGAGGAACGTGTAGACATCCAAATGCAATTTGAAGTTCGATACTCACAAGGGAAATTCTCCATAGCACCCCCCCCCACCCCCCCCTCAGATTTAGTGGTAAAGTGGCTCCGTAGGTAATCCGTCAAAAACTGAACACAGATCAAGCCCAAAACAGGAAGAAGGTGTATTGAACTGTGGAAAAACATGCAAAATAGAAACAGTGAACGTTCCAAGCTCACATATGCAACATCAAGCAAATATCAAGAATCACAGTGTCGTGGTTGTGTGGTTATGGTGTTCTTCATCTACATGGATACTCTGAGAATCACATTTAAATGCCTGGCAGAGGGTTCATCGAATCACCTTCACAATTCTCTATTATTACAATCTCGTATAGCGCACGGAAAGTACGAACACCTACATCTTTCCGTACGAGCTCTGATTTCCCCTATTTTATCGTGGTGATCGTTTCTCCCTATGTAGGTCGGTGTCAACAAAATATTTTCGCATTCGGAGGAGAAAGTTGGTGATTGGAATTTCGTGAGAAGATTCAGTCGTAGCGAAAAACGCTTTTCTTTTAATGATGTCCAACCCAAATCCTGTACCATTTCAGAGACACTGTCTCCCATATTACGCAACAATAAAAAACGTGCTGCTCTTTTTTTCAACTTTTTCGATGTACTCCGTCAGTCCTATCTGGAAAGGATCCTACACTGCGCAGCAATATTCTAAAGGAGGACGGACAAGCGTAGTGTAGGCAGTCTCCTTAGTAGATCTGTTATATTTTCTAAGTGTCCTGCCAATAAAACGCAGTCTTTGGTTGGCCTTCCCCACAACGTTTTCTGTGTGTTCCTTCCAATTTAAGTTGTTCGTAATTGTAATGCCTAGGTATTTAACTGAATTTGCGGCCTTTATATTTGAGTGATTTATCGTGTAACCGAAGTTTAACGGATTCCTTTTAGCACTCATGTGGATGACCTCATACCTTTCGTTATTTTGGATCAACTACCAATTTTCGCACCATTCAGATATCATTTCTATATCGTTTTGTAGTTTGTTTTGATCTTCTGATGACTTTATTAGTCTATAAACGACAGCCTCATCTGCAAACACTTTTTTTCACTTTTTGTTTGTTTGTTGTGCAGCATTAGAAAAACTTATAATTAATACAAAATCAAGTAAGATATTAATAAACAAAACGAAATTAAATATTTAGAAAGAAGGAAGGAAGAGAACTGAATATAGAAGGGATAGGTATAATATTGCCCGTCACCTGGTTGTGGGCGGCGGCCCGGGTCTTGGAATGACCCTCAAGACGCTGGACGTTGCTCACCATGCCTTTAACATCTACCATCCTAAAAACTAACTTAGGGTACGTTAAAGCTAGAAACTAAGATCTCCATGTCCAGCCTGCTAAACTATTTACGATATACAATAGAGAGGTAACTGATTTTGTGCTTGGCTCAAAGTTGCTAATGAAAGGGTAATTGTGGTAAAAGTAATAAGGTAATGACGCTAACGGTTTGTGTTGAGCCTACAAGGCTCCTAGTAGAGTACATCAGGCGCAAGCACCTCCCGGCCCCGCCGACAAGACGACCTGAACGGTGGTTTTCCCCGATCTACCATAGGTATCCGTCGGGTTGGGCTCAAAAGAGAAAAACCACAATTAAGATCCTTCCATCCAGGACGTGCGCCGCCTCTTACCAGGGGGGCGTAGGTCCCTTGAAGAGGTGCCTAACTTTAAGCTTCATATCAGAAGTTGTGAGTGTGGTGGAGGTTGAGGTATAGGCTGTGTAGGTTGGTTGTACAAACAGTTCACGCTGAGCCAATGAGACTTACAATGATACGTGGTGTGGCAGTTAGCACCTTCCGGCCCCGCCAGCAACACAGCCTGAACGGTGGTTTTCCCCGATCTACCATAGGTATCCGTCGGGTTGGGCTCAAAAGAGAGGGACCACAATTAAGATCCTTCCATCCAGACTGTGCGCTGCCTCTTAACGGAAGCCGTAGGTCCCTTGAAGAAGTACCTAGCTTTAAGCTCTTATTGGACATGGAGATGCTGTTAACTGTTTACATATAAGGTGCAATCTGCATCTGCAAACAACCGAAGACGGCTGCTCAGATTGTCTCCCAAATCGTTTATATAGATAAGGAACAGCAAAGTGCCTATAACACTTTCTTGGGGAACGCCAGAAACCACTTCTGTTTTACTCGATCACTTTCCGTCAGTTACTACGAACTGTGACCTCTCTGACAGGAAGTCACAAATCGAGCCACATAACTGAGACGATATTCCGTAAGCACGCAGTTTCACTGTAAGCCGCTTTTATCGTACAGTGTCAAAAGCCTTCTGGAAATCCAGAAATACGGAATCGATCTGAAATCCCTTGTCAGCACTCAATACTTGGACTATGAAGCGGATGACTGCGCAGGGGGAAATCTGTGTTCAAATCTCTGTCCTGACCATTTTTTTTAACAAAATTATGAACTTGTCGTCCGGTAATTGACGTGTCTGTTCTCCTTCTGTGACCGTCCTATAAACTGGATATAGAATGTGAGTCATTATACAGGGTGTCCCATCTATCTTGTCCACCCAAAATATCTCTGGAACAATAACAGCTATTGGAAAACGACTTTCACCGGTATCAATAGGGCTGGGGCCCATGAATGTACATATTTGGAAACATTCTAAAACGAAAGCATATGTGTTTTTTTAACACAAACTTATGTTTTTTTAAATGAACATCCTATATTTTTTCTTCAGCAATCCATAATATGACAAAGCAGTTACACAATAGCGTTGATTGCATCGCAATATTCCTATTACATCCAGAGATATTGAGACGCGAAGTTGACGCTTGAAACACCCGACATGCGCTGCTAGCGCACGTCCTGAGGCTCAGGCGTGAACCCCATGCTGCCCGTAATCGCGATGTGATTGACATGTGTAATCACACCTACATACTTATCAAGAGGTCCGAAACGAATAATACGGTCTGCTGCCATCAACTCTCATAAGCACATAATGGTTTCCCTCTTGCACGTTTTACGTATCTACGAACACAATATGAACCAGTACCGATCGGTGTACATCCGTCAGGTTGTCTTATTTATCCTGCACACCCAAAATAAGGTTTATCTAATGCGTTATATGACCCATTGTGCCTGTCGCGCAGGGCCTGGCTCTACCTAGTCAAGTGTCCAACGTAGTTCCCACTACTGCCACAGTTACCACTTCGCCTTGTTTATGATTTGCGACCCATGCAAACTCCTGTACTGCACCACCCTCCGAGCATCCCATTTGTTGTTGCTTTGGCGTGCAGTACACCGCTTGCCAGTGTAGTCGTGCATCAGAGTAATCTAGTGACGGCACGGAGGTAGTACACATTGTGAATAAACGTTGTGTTGTGGAACTTATACTGTACAGTATAATATACACACATGAAGATATGGTAGAAATGCTGCTGATCTATGGAGAATGTACGTTGACGGGAAATACGTTATGAGATTGCTTGTTTGTTGATAGTACTGTTAGCGAACATTATGATATTAAGTTAATATGTCTGTTTTCTACCCTACTCTACATACCTGTACTGTACCCTGTTGTAGGTGGACGAAATGCTGTTCAGGCAGAACGACTGTACAGAAGACGATTCCCTGACAAGCCATCGCCTTCGCGCCGGATGTTTGGTCGTCTCACATCTCGTCTACGTGAAACGGGAAGCTTAAATCCAAGACCTCGACATCGTCCTAGAACACGCACAGATGAACGTACTTAAGTTGCTGTGCTCGCTACCATAGCTGTGAATCCTCAAAGCAGCACACGTCAAATTGAACGTGAAGTTGGTGTGTCGAAATCAAGTCACAGCGTATTCTTAAACGTCATAAATTTCATCCTTACCATGTTCATTTACACCAGGATCTTCATGGAAATGACTTCCGCAATAGGGTAACATTTTGTCGGTGGGCTCAGCAAAAACTTCTGACTAATACAAATTTTTTTGCAGATGTTCTCTTTACCGACGAGGCATCATTCTCCAACAAAGGAATTGTCAATATGAGGAATATGCATTATTGGTCCGCAGACAATCCAAAACGGCTCCGTCAGGCAGAGCATCAACGTCCGTGGAAAGTTAATGTTTGGTGTGGGATTATTGGAGATACCTTTATCGGACCTTTCTTTATAAATGGCATCCAAAATGGCAAACAATACTCCAGATTTATACGACACATTCTTTCTGTTCTCTTGGACACCGTACCTCTGAACCGGAGAATGGTCATGTGGTATCTGCATGACGGATGCCCTGCACATAACGCCTTACGAGCACGACGACTTCTGAACCGTAACTTCCCTGGTAGGTGGATTGGACGAGGTGGCCCAGTTAGGTGGCCTGCTCGATCTCCGGACCTTACACCGCTGGATTATTTTCTTTGGGGAGCAGTGAAGGATGCTGTTTACCAACATGAACCAACAACACCAGAGGACATGAAGCAACGCATTATTGATGCTTGTACAGCCATCAAAGAGGAAACAGTAGGACGAAGTAGGGCATCCTTCATCCGCAGAGTGACCCTATGTATGCAAGCCAATGGGCATCACTTTGAGCATGATATGTGAACGCTATGTTTAGTATGTAGTGCTGGTATCACAGTGGAAGTTTCTACAAAGGGCCATTTTACCCAGTGATGTTAAGAAACATTTGTTTGCAACAATTTGTCATTTAACGCATTAGATAAACATAACATTGATAATTATGTGATAATAAAACTAATTGGTTAAACATGTTTACATTCATCTTCTATGTCCTACCTTAACTTCCCAAATCAAAACTTTTTACCTAAACAACGGTAAAAGTTTTAGTCCACTTGCTCGTTTCACTAAAACCATCAACATGAATTTTACTATTACGAGTGAATGATTAACTGTCACTTGCGCTAGATCTACAGTGAAGTAAAGTTTTAACGTTGAACGGCATTACCTTTTTAGTAACGGATGAACGATAAGCGAAGTTAACTTTGTGACTAACGTTGCGGTACACAGATATGTTACAGAACCGCATCACCCCTAGCCTATGGGATAAATACCTGCTGGAATGTACGACGTTAATGCAGGATGGCAGCAGGTCGTATTATTCGTTTCGGACCTCTTGATAAGTATGGAAGTGTGATTACGCATGTCAATCACATCGCTATTACGGACAGCATGTGGTTCACGCCTGAGCCTCAGGACATGCGCTAGCAGCGCATGTCGGGTGTTCCAAGCGTCAACTTCGCGTCTTAATATCTCGGGATGTAATGGGAATATTGCGATGCAATCAACGCCATTGTGTATGTGCTTTGTCATGCTATGGACTGCTGAAGAAAAAATATAGGATGTTCATCTAAAAAAACATAAGTTTGTGTTAAAAAACACATATGCTTTCGTTTTAGAATGTTTCCAAATATGTACATACATGGGCCCCAGCCCTATTGATACCGGTGAAAGTAGTTTTCCAATAGCTGTTATTGTTCCAGAGATATTTTGGGTGGACAAGATAGCTGGGACACCCTGTATATTGCTGTCACGAGTAAACGTAATAAATGGTGAGAGCAGGCGGGGCGCCGCATAGACCTCTCACCGAAATGAAAACAACAAATAAATGGGTGTGTGCTATGTTACGACAAAGGAATTGAAGAGTCAAAACTTCCAAAACGGAACGCACGAGTCGTAAGTTGTGTGACCACATAACCACGACGCCGTCGCCATATCGTTGCCCTCAATGTTGCACAGCTTCAGCCTAGGCCATTCACTGTTGCGATTTTTCTTCTTTTTTCATAGTTCGGTACACCTCCTTCCTGTTTTCATGCTTTATCTGTGTTCAGTTTTTGGCGGCCTATCAACTGGGCCATCCTACCACTAAATCTGAGAGGGGTGCGGTGGGGATTTTCCATTGTCAGGATATAAGTGCAGGGGGGCAGGCCCAGGAACTCTGCACAACCGCTCATGGCAAGGTCCTTGTGGAGGTGGTTTACCAGTGCTTTCATATGATATGATATGAAGTGCCAAGTGTGTATCTGTGTTGTGTGCATGACTGATGGGTGTTTTGGACAGTGTATTGTTGGGTTTGTATTGCGATGTATGGAAGGAAGAGAGAGGGTCAAAACCAAGTTTCGGCACATAGCCTACTCCTCTCGAATAGCACCAAAGGCATTGCCGAGCTCAGCGTTCCCATCCAACGGACAGATCACCACCAACAGTGTCATGTGTCCTCATTTCATGAGACACTGTGGAGAGGTTTGGAAATGAATCTAGGAGATCGGTGGAAAGACTCGTGATGAACTTCATGCCACCGTCCTTCTTCCCCTTGCTGACCAAATACTGGCAGTGAAATTTTATCCTCCACAAGTATTCAAATCGTCTTATCTCCGAGTTGAGCGCCAGTGCACAGGTATGCGTTAGCGATTTTGTTAGAGAGGCGGGTTAGACGCCCAAATCAGAAACACTAGACATAGTTCAAAGCTGAGAGACGTATTTTATCATATAACCGTGACCAGATATTGCGCCAGGCGCCACTTTAAACCTGTTATTATCATAACCTAGATTTTTAGCACGTAATGTAACACATAATACGAGTACACACATGATGAAATGTATGAAGAGGGACAATACATAGCATATTAAAATGGTCCAAATGGCTCTGAGCACCATGGGACTTAACTTCTGGCCGGCCGATGTGGCCGAACGGTTCTAGGCGCTTCAGTCTGGAACCGCGCGACCGATACGGGCGCAGGTTCGAATCCTGCCTCGGGCATGGATGTATGTGATGTCCTTAGGTTAGGTAGGTTTAAGTAGTTCTAAGTTCTAGGGGACTGATGACCTCAGATGTTAAGTCTAATAGTGCTCAGAGCCATTTGAATCATTTTGAACTTAACTTCTGAGGTCATCAGTCCCCTAGAACTTAGAACTACTTAAACCTGCCTAACCTAAAGACATCACATACATCCCTGCCCGAGGCAGGATTGGAACCTGCGACCGTAGCGGTCGCGTGGTACCAGACGGTAGCGCCTAGAACCGCTCGGCCACTCCAGCCAGCTAGCATATTAACAGTAATCCTTTATCACACAATGCACAAACGCGATGTAGAACGAAAAGGCTACTGTGGGTGGTTATTGCACCAGACGCTACAGTAAACATGTAAACCGCTCGCCTAGAATTAAGTGGACTAGTATTTCAACACACGTTAGTAGGTAATCTTGGGAGGCACTGAACAGGGAGGTTAAGTAACATTTCGAGACCTCCACCCGGGCAGGGAAGGGGAGGGACCTCTGCTAGTGAATCTACCCTGTCTTCTTTTATGCCTCTTCTTAAATCAATTTCCTTCTTCCAGTCTAATGCATGATACTTTTAGAAGTATAATACAACTGTCATTTACACAAGATCGCAACGACGCCCAACATCCTCTTGATTGTGGCTTTAGCTGTGTAGCGTGAGAGCTGTGTGTTGTGGGTCGTTGCTTGCGGATAAAAGGATTGAGCGGAGACTATGGGTTGCAAAAAGCTTATGCTATGGCAGCCTGAATTGTCCAAATGCAGTATGAAAAAAATTATTTGTTAGCCAAGGGAACGAGGATTTGAAGACGTTTGGAATAATTGGATGGTTTGCTATCTACTGACCGGTGGACCCTCAGCTGCTGGTGGTCAGTTGTCAACAGTGATCTAAACTTAAGATTGTTTCTAGATACGTTCTGCTTTGAACAAATACAATGTTTTCTTCATTTTTACACAAACATAATTCGCCGACATTACAACATCGTCAGTGTGTTTTTATTTCCTTTCTATCAAATAACAGGAAAAACAGCGTATTATTGTCTGCACATATAGAACATCAATTTTTATATGAAGTATTCATCTATTTAAAAACAATTTTTTTATATAGCTTGTTGATAGGAGCTGTGGTTCTTGTGGCTTACTGCGGAAAAACCGACCTCCTGGGTGCACTATATTATGACGATGCTGCCTCTCTCCACTAAACGAAGTTATATTTATTTCAATTACTAATGGCCTGAGGAAGCAAATAATGACAGGCTGGATTAAGAACAGTGACAGTCAGCAGACCACAAACTGTATGGTTCATTACTGAAAACACTTTTAAATATACTCACTGTAGAAATATTTTGCACGACATCATATGACATCGATCGTTTCACGCTGAAACCTTAAAGCGAACAAAATGTGTCACAAATAATCATCTCAAAAGCACTTTGCTAAGTACACCTGAGTAATATCGCCACGCACATCGCCTAAACCCAACTGGACTCGACCACAGCCTGCGTTGTTAAGAGCCATGCCAAACAATGACGATCACACACTACTGCAGGACTGGTTAGGACGTGCCCTTCTGAAAAACTTGAGCACAGTCGAGTCTGGTCAGTTCAGCGGCTTCCTCCACTGCTGCAGTATTACGAGAAGGTGTGTGAGTGAGACAGCTATATGCTGAAGGCTACACATGCGGGGAACCTAGGAAGATGTGTCTGCAACACATAACAACTATTTCTAGGGGCGAAAGTTGTAGGATACTTTTATAAGCAGGATTTTATCACATGTGTTTATTTTCAACTTTTTATTTTTCTGTCGAAATTATAAATTTTATTACTTGATTAAAGGAATACATTAGACAGTGATAATATGACGACCAGAACTATAAAGAGCTTCACATACACGTATTTAACATTAAGTTGTGATATTTATAACTTTAGAAAAATTCCGACTTTATAATATGTAATACATCTATGTCTATGGTTCGCTATACAGTCAGACAAGGAGTTACGCTGATTAAGATCGGTTAAACCTGAACACCTGCGGTACATTGTCAATTTGTCAACAGAAAAAAAATTCGCACACATGTTGAACCAAACATTCAAATAAGCATGGCATCTTGACTGTTCAGTTGAGGATATTGCTCTTGGGATGACATTTTGTAAAAGTCTTATAAATACTTGGATCTGACAAATAGCTCGTCGAGATTTGTACTAAGCTGTACACCTATCAGATCAGTCTGGAAGTATTGAGGTACGTTAGATGCCAAAAGCAAGAAAAATCTGACAAATAGAAATCCGTATTCGGTCATAGAACGTCTTGGAATTTCTTTGAGAAATCATGATGAAATGTTTCAATTACTGAAACATAGCGTCATGTCTGGTCCACAACTGAGGCCTTGAATTACTAGAAATGATTACTGTAATGAACTTGAAGCTGATTTTCCACAAGATTACTTTTTGTTTGATGGCATCAATCTTGTCTGCCATATATTACCAACTGCTTCTCGCCTTGCATTAACGCACTTAATGAATACAAATAATATGTGCTGTCAACCACAAAATATTATGCCACCGCTCTGCTTACCAATAACTCAGATTTTTTCCCTAATGGCTGCCTTCACTTCAGTTAGCATTTCCTGTAGTTCGTCAGCAGACAAGTGCGTCGTATCGTCTTTCTGGCTGGTGTTGTAATGACGACCCGGTAGATGTTTTTTCCAGCCCATAATACTGCGATGGCAATAATGCAATTTCCATTCGGCACTGAACGATGTAGGTTCTCCACTTTTTATTCTTAAGGACGTGCGTAGACGCCATAGCATTTCTAATGCAGGACGTGTATTAATGACCCCAGTGAATAGGAAAGGCAGAATAGGTAATGTTAAACTGATACTATTTACACTTAATAGAATATATAATTTTAAAGCATACGTATATGTAACATTACTGAAAAAATCTCTCTTACGATGTCCACAAAAATGCTGGTGGAAAAAGAAAAAACCAATAGCTATTTACAGATGGCGTCCAATAAAGAACAGTAGTTATTAACATGAATGTCACTATTAATATTGATGATGATGAAGTCCCATACTCCGTGACGGAGCGTAGGGGAACGATGCGGGAGACCCGCACCGCCGTACTAGGCAAGGTGCTAGTGGAGGTGGTTTGCCATTGCCTTCCTCCGACCGTAATGGGGATGAATGGTGATGATGAAAACGACTCAACAACACCCAGTCATCTCGAGGCAGGAAAAGTCCCTGACCCCGCCGGGAATCGAACCCGGGACCCCGTGCTCGGGAAGCGAGAACGCTACCGCGAGAGCACGAGCATAGCATAAAATAAATGTATACTTAGATTTTTGAGAAAGACAGTTAGCAAAATAATGAAATACATATATATTAATTAATGAAATAATAGTCAATTAAATATTTTTACAGAAGAACGTAAATCAACACACACTACTCTATCTCGCCCATCGTTCATTAAGAAAGCTGCACTAGTACTAACAAACTTTGTATCTAGGAGAATAATTCTTCTCACTTCTTTTATAGTAAACAAATATTAAATTTTTGCTTGGTAATAGAACAAAAGTAGGCTAATCACATCATCAATAAAATTTATACACACAATATACTAACGTCCTTATTTAAACACACATATATTAGTAATTAATAGATGCAAAGAAAGAAAAAGAAAACAAAGGGCCAGACCTAGATCTGTAGCACGCAGTTTACATATCTAATTATATAAATACCTTAAAATTTGAAATGTCCAAATACACAGATTTTGGTTTGAACTATTTTATCACAATGATTAACCGCACTTACCGATACTCTACTTCGCAAATAACCTGACCAACATTGAAAATACGACACACAAAATTGAAGACTTGCGCCGTCGATATGCTTCGCTTGACTTGATTGATCAACAGACAATTCTCATGCTTTCTGTCGTGGGGAGACGATTCGTGCAGCGTGGCCTAGTGCGTCGCTTGGTTTAGTAAACCAGAGCATCACTGAGAGGATGGTTCGCCAACTGTTGGTTCCGCTTGTTATGACGTAGTACTACCCCCCCCCCCCCCACCCAAGAATTACCTGTTTGCTCTCATTTCTCATGACTCGCTGTGCCATAGCATCGCATGACGGGACCTCTCGAGACGGAGAGAGAGAGAGAGAGAGAGAGAGAGAGAGAGAGAACAGACGGCCACACAATTCAAAATAAAACTTGCGCCATTACATCTTAAAAACAGTCACATGTCACATGCTACTTAGTTTTAACAGAATACCATGATACAATTGCGAAAATCTGCAAGAGATGACAAGTGCAAAAATTATCGCACAACCAGCTTAACAGCTCACGCATACAAATCGCTGACAGGAATAATAACAGACAGAAGAGTGGAAAAGGAAACTGAAGATGTATTAGATGACGATCAGCGTGGCTTTAGTGAAGGTAAAGGCACCAGAGAGGCACTTCTGACGTTGCAGTTGATAATGGAAGCAAGACTAATAAAAATAAAAACACGTTCATAGGATTTGTCGACCTAGAAAAAGCGTTCGACAATGTCAGGTGGTGCAAGACGATCGAAACTCTGAGGAAAATAGAGATAAGCTATAGGGAGAGACTGGTGATACACAGCATGTACAGGTTCTAAGAGGGAATAATAAGAGTGGAAGACCAAGAAGGAAGTACTAGGATTACACGGGATGTAAGACAGGGATGTAGTCAATCTATACATCGAAGAAGGAGTGACGGAAAGAAAGAAAGGTTCAAGAGTAGAATTAAAATTGGTGGTGAAAGAATGTCAAGGATAAGATCCACTGATTACATTGCTATCCTCAGTGAAAGTGAAGAAGAATTACATGACATGGAATGAGCAGTAAAATGAGCACACAATATGGATTGAGAGTAAATCGAAGAAAGACGAAGGTAATGAGAAGTAGCTGAAACGAGAGCCGCTGGAAACTTAAAATCAGGATTGATGGTCACAAAGTAGATGAAGTTAAGGAATTCTGCTGCCTAAGCAGAGGGCATTCCTACCCACGAGAAGTCAACTAGTATCAAACATAGGCCTAATTTGAGGGATAGATTTCTGAGGATGTACGTTTGGAGTGTAGCGTTGTATCGTAGTGAAAGATGGGCTGTGAGAAAACCCGAACAGCAGAAAATCGAAGCATTTGAGATGTGGTGCTACAGACGAATGTTGGAATTAGGTTGCCTGATACGCTAAGGAATGAGGAAATTCTGCGCAGAATCGGAGAGGAAAGGGGTATATGGAGAACACAGACAAGGAGGAAGAACCTGATAGTAGGACTTTTTTTTTAAAAAAAAAAAAAAGGAGTTTTAAATATACTATAGTCTAGCTTACCACATGTTGCCATTCCTAAGAAATTTTCGCTGCACTGCACACGCAAAATTTCTTTACATACAAATTCACAGTTACTGATAATCCACCCAACTAACGACAGGGAGCATGCTCAGTCAGTTGTTTATGCTGCATCATTGGAAAATATACTCAGCCAGTCTATGACATTCTAAGAAATAATATAAAGACCTCACTCCTTCACCAGTATTAATTTTCAGTCTCTTCCATACATCGTGGTACAATTTGTCTTCACATCATGAAGACATAAATATTTTTCGCCATTAAGTTCCACCAAGTCAACAGAATATGGATGTAGTACTTTACGAATTTCTAGTGATCCCAAGTAATAAAGCAGGAATTTCTTAATATCGTCTTTCGTCACTGAAGACTTGAAATGTAATCGTAGCAATACATAATCTCCAATTTTATACACAATGTGTTTCACTGAATAGTTGTGTCTTAATTTCCTAGCCGCTGCCTTCCTCTCCATCTGCTTGTAGGCCATTTTTTGTCTTTCTGTGATGGTTAATTCATTTTGTGAGAGGAAATTAAAAATCTCATCGAAGCAATTGTCAGGCTCTTAATTATGTAAAACTGTACAGGGTGGTGGACCAGTGCAATAATGAGCCAAACTATTCGTCACATCTTCGAAGTCAGATAACATATTAATCCACTTCTTATGTTTCTTTCCGCAGTATACTCGGAATAATTTTCCTAGCTCTTTCATTAAACATCAGCTGGATGGTACGCTGTACAATACATACATGTTGCAGCATGACAGATCTTCTCCTCTTCAATGAACAAGTTCCATTCTTTAAAACGAAACTGTGGTCCGTTATCTGACAGGGCATTTTGTGAACGAATGGAATTCAGAAAATAAGTCGTCTTTTAATTTTTAATTACGATTTTGCAGTTACCTTTTTTTTAGCAGAAGGAAGTGAACAAGCTGTGAAAATAATTCCACCACTACCAAAATTTGTGAGAAATTTCCGTGAGGTTCTCGAAGGGGTCCGTAGAGCTCCAAAATAATGATTCTGCCTTTTGTTTGTGAGAGAATATTGTGCAAGAATCCTTTGTGTTGCATTGTCGGACACTTCAGTATGCTGACGTGAATGAAACCCTTTTTTAATCTTTCGTACTCGCCGAGACATTTGATCAAATGTCAATTTTTCTGAAGTTATTGTAAACATTTATTTGAACTGAAATATGCAAAACTGGTATCACTGTATATAATCACATGTTTTGGTATGCATAGCCTCTATGATTCTAAGTCTGTTCTGTGATACAAGACCTCATCATTAAAGTAACATAGCAGAATTTTAGTAGTCTCTGCTTCATCATTTTAATACTTCATCTGCTTCTTGCTCTGCTTGGTGTTACATAAAAACGTGCTAATTGTTGATTTTCCATCCACTCCTCTCATAAAATTAATCTTTACCTACTTTATATACTGGGTCTCAGTGCAAACCATTTATTAAATGTTGCACAAGATGTGACAAAGCATCAGAGACCACACTCGTTGTTCCCAGTGTCTACTGTATCTCATAACCGTATTCTTGAAGGATGAGGGCCCGTCAGGCAAAGCGATTATGCATTAATTTACACCAAAGGAGAAAGGATAATGTCTTATGATCTCTTCGTAAGATAGTCGGCTGCCCGAGCAGAAAAAAGCGGAAGTGGTCAAAGCCTCAGACAGTCACAAGTGCTCCACGCTCGGTCACAGTGCATCTCTTTCCTATGTTGTCAAAACAGTACTTGTGACTGATATAATTGGGTATGAATTCTGAGTTCATTGGTGTCAGTCCCAGGATAATAAGGTGCAGCGAGGCCAGTTACGTGCAATAGTGGAGCTTCTAAGAGTTAATAGTGGAGCTTCTAAGAGTTGCTTTTTGATCTCATCAAATGCTTTCCGTTGATCAGTCTCCCATGTGCAAACTAAATCCTTATTGATTAATTGCAGTGAAGCAGATGAACATGCTGATAGTATCCACAAAAACCTACAAGTGATTGGAGTTGTTTTTATAAGCTGGTACTGGAAAAATTTGAGCTACTTTTACTTTTTTCAGATCTGGTTCAATTCCTGCTGACTCCAAAGAATGGTATTTTCTTCATCGCGAATTCCAGTTTATGCAGAATGAGTGTGACTGCAGCCAGCTTAAATGTATTCAAAGCTTTATCTCGCGTTTCTACGTGCTCTCTCGCATTATCGACATACGCCATGTTCCGTAAATGTCCTTCCCCAATTAAGTCATCCAAAACTGTAAGAATTGCTGCTGCTGTAATTACGGCGCGCGGCAATCGTTTAGAGTGGTAACAGCGTCCGTTGTGGAAGAATTCGATGAACTTACGTCTTTCCGTCTCCAGCTCCAATTACCAATACCTTCTCAACATATACAAATTACTAACGTAAATAGAATCAGCGAACTTCTGCAATATTTCTTCTGTGTTTTTGGGCTGATATCGCTGAGGCAGAATGTCGTGACTGATGGCTCAAACATCCAAAACAAGTGTGACATATATTCTTTTTGATTACTGGTGTAGGATACGGGCAAATTACTCAAACAATCGATATTTTCTTGAATTTTTGACTAGATTTCACGAATTTCTTCCTCTTTCACAGTGGACACATTAGCCCTCATATACAGGGTGAGTCACCTAACGTTACCGCTGGATATATTTCGTAAACCACATCAAATACTGACGAGCCGATTCCACAGACCGAACGTGAGGAGAGGGGCTAGTCTAATTGTTTAATACAAACCATAAAAGAATGCACGGAAGTATGTTTTTTAACACAAACCTACGTTTTTTTAAACGGAACCTCGTTAGTTTTGTTAGCACATCTGAACATATAAACAAATACGTAATCAGTGCCGTTTGTTGTATTGTAAAATGTTAATTACATCCGGAGATATTGTAACCTAAAGTTGACGCTTGAGTACCACTCCTCCGCTGTTCGATCGTGTGTATCGGAGAGCACCGAATTACGTAATGATCCAAAAGGAACGGTGATGGACTTTAGGTACAGAAGAGACTGGAACAGCACATTACGTCCACATGCTAACACCTTTTTACTGGTCTTTTTCACTGACGCACATGTACATTACCATGAGGTGTGAGGTACACGTACATACGTGGTTTCCGTTTTCAATTACGGAGTGGAATAGAGTGTGTCCCGACATGTCAGGCCAATAGATGTTCAGTGTGGTGGCCATCATGTACCGTGTGTATCGTGATGTGCCTACAGCCCCAGAGGATATGAAACAACGTATTGTGGCAGCCTGCGGCGACATTACACCAGATGTACTGCGGCGTGTACGACATTCATTACGCCAGAGATTGCAATTGTGTGCAGCAAATGATGGCCACCACATTGAACATCTATTGGCCTGACATGTCGGGACACACTCTATTCCACTCCGTAATTGAAAACGGAAACCACGTGTGTACGTGTACCTCATCCCTCACGGTAATGTACATGTGCGTCAGTGAAAAAGGCCAATAAAAAGGTGTTAGCATGTGGACGTAATGTGCTGTTCCAGTCTCTTCTGTACCTAAGGTCCATCACCGTTCCTTTTGGATCCCTACGTAATTCGGTGCTCTCCGATACACACGATCGAACAGCGGAGGAGTGGTACTCAAGCGTCAACTTTAGGTTACAATATCTCCGGATGTAATTAACATTTTACAATGCAACAAACGGCACTGATTACGTATTTGCTTATATGTTCAGGTGTGCTAACAAAACTAACGGGGTTCCATTTAAAAAAACGTAGGTTTGTGTTAAAAAACATACTTCCGTGCATTTTTTTATGGTTTGTATTAACCAATTACACTAGCCCCTCTTCTCACGTTCGGTTTGTGGAATCGATTCGTCAGTATTTGATGTGATTTACGAAATATATCCAGCGGTAATGTTAGGTGACTCACCCTGTATACTGGTGCATGACAACGCGGTGGCCGACGGCCTTCATTTAACGACCGAGAGAGGCGGTGTTTGCGTAAAGTTGTCAATGCTAACAAACAAGCAACACTGTGTGATGTAACCGCGGAAATCCCTGAGGGACGTATGTCAAACGTATGCGTTAGGACGACCGACGCTAGTGCCTTTACTGACAGCACGACATCGCCTGCTGCGCCTCTACTGGTCTCGTGACCATATCAGGTGGACCCAAGATGACTGGAAAACCATGGTCCGGCCAGCTGAGTCCCGATTTCAGTGGCTAAAAGCTGATGGTAGAGTTCGAGTGTGGTGCAGATCCCACGTAGCCATGGACCCAAGTTGTCAAGTAGTCACTGTTCGTGATTGGTTTGAAGAACACCCTGGACAATTCGAGTGAACAGTTTGGCCACCCAGATCGCCCGACATGAATCCCATTGAACATTTGTGGGACATAATCGAGAGGTCAACACATTCGCAGATGCGGATGGCTATGGAGGCAGCTTGGCTCAGTATCTCTACAGGGGACTTCCAACGACTCATTGAGTCCACGTCACGTCGAGCTGGTGCACTACGCTGGGCAAAAGGAGGTCTGACACGAAATAGGGAGGTATTTCGTGACACCTGTCACCTCAACGTGTAGTTCGTACATCAACTCTCAGCATCGCATATAATCATTTGACTTCTCAGATCTGATGAATTAAACTGCTCGCATCTTTCAGAGCGGGTCTCGACCAAACGTAATTTTAGCTTATCGGCTTTCGCTCGTTTTGTCAGTGTCTGTCATCCGTATCTCAGAGCAGTGAACGATCCCGAAGACTTCTATCTCGTACCGCCTGCTAATAACGTTTATCAAAATCGTTTTCCCTCCTCTCGTCACTTGGAAATCGTCATTTCGAAACCTATCATCATTGCATACGTAATTTCGCGGGTGTTCATCTCTTCGCGCGTCATTGTACTGCTATCGATCGTCATTTAGCTGATTCCAAGGCGTCATCAATCCCCTAGACTTAGAACTACTTGAACCTAACTAACCTAAGGACATCACACACATCCATGCCCGAGGTAGGATTCGAACCTGCGACCGTAGCAGCAGCGCGGTTCCGGACTGTAGCGTCTAGAACCGCTCGGCCACAGCGGCCGGCGAACTGTGTTGATATAATTGTGAAGTTGTTGGTTGTGACTGGGTGTTTCATCTAAGAGGTGTATGATGTCAACTACATAGTGCTTCCAACATACTGTTGGATCTTCCTATGGTTACAAATGCTGTAATGCCAGAAAAACAAGTCCAGTTTAAAAAAAAATAAGAAAAGATTCCGACTGATCATGGATCAAGCCATCTAAAAAGAAATTTGTAATGTTACAATTAATTAATCCCAGACATTCCAGCAACGTAGAGACACTATGTCCCTTACTTAAATGAAAACGAAATCAAGTAAAAACCCGAAGAAAGACGCAACAGTTCACATGGGTGGCGCATCACAGTGTACCTGATTTCTGCTCGTTGTCCTGCAGTTCCTCTGAAGAACTGGATTCAGATCTAACGTCCATTTAGTATGCTACATGGATTAAGGAACAAATACGTCTTTATACTATTCATTGTGTTCATACTGCTCAAAGTAACATAGGTGGTGTGTAACAAATTCTGTGATCAACAGTGCCCGCAAGTGAAACAACTCCCACTCTCATGTATGCTTTTGAACATTCGATTCTTTGTTACCAGCGCATTTTTTAGATATTACAATTAAAAATCACCACATAAAGTTATTCTGAAATACATACAAAATTTGTTTCAAATACTCTTTTCAGTTTCAGATAGACAATTCAGTAAAAAAATAATGTTATTCCACAAGCTTAGATCAAATATGCTGAATAAGCAATAAATTTTGTAATTTCTTTATTAAATGAAAACAGAATTAGGCATAACTCTGCAACAATGTTTTCGATGTGTATCTGAACACACAGAAAGTATGTTTTGATGTTTTGTTGTCGTGTTTTGTGTTGCGTAATACTGCATGACTTAATTACTTCGAAATTACTTACTTCCGCCACGTACATTTGTTACACAGTTGGATAAGAGCAGTTTGCAAGTTGTTCCAAACTCGGTTTCAAGTATGTTGGCTAATGGACAGTTAAGCGAGTTCTGTAGGTTTGATGTGTTAATGTTTCACACTCATTTACATTTAAGTCGTTCAAAAGGTAGAGGTTACTGGTACTGACATTATAATTATCTTGTCAATTGAAATTTTGGCGGTTACTCGCATTTAAGGGGCGGGTGGGTGTCAATCACTACAATATGCAGGAAGCTTGCAGATTCTTGTCGCCTGCACCGTCCGCCATTTGTAGTTCCCCAAAACACATCGACTGATCTGTAAGTGAATAAGGAATATTTACCACCTTTTACGTTCATAAACTTTTTGCCATGGGCTGTAACAGTTACTGAAGCAAGGAGTTAATAGATCAGCACGAGATTGGAATACTTCATTACAAGACCGCGACACATCCGGAATAATTGCTTTTTTGATGTATGCCACCAGTTTTACAACATTTCTCGTGATGTGGTGTCTGCGAACGTGAACAGAAAACTTACTGCTCCACAAATATTTCGTGCGCTTTGTGTCTTCACTGTGTAGACCCTGCAGGAAACTGACAAGTCTTTGGAATACAATTCCAGAAATACATTATCTGTTGTCTTACAGATACATCTAAACAACTATAACAGTGAATTACAGACAATCACACAAATAACTGTAGAGAATGGGTATGATACAAACACTATAGATAAACTGAACCACAGAATTAAAAAGGTCACCCAACAAACAAAAACAAAAGCCTTATTACCCACTTACAAACACACAGAACACACAATGAGCACACATGAACAAGAAACACCCACAACAACAAACAAGTGGTCCACTCTCATCTACAACAACAAATAGTTCAAATGGCTCTGAGCACTATGGGACTTAACTGCAGTGGTCATCAGTCCCATAGAACTTAGAACTACTTAAACCTAACTAACCTAAGGACATCACACACATCCATGCCAGAGGCAGGATTCGAATCTGCGACCGTAGCGGTCGCGCGGTTCCAGACTGTAGCGCCTAGAACCTTTCGGCCACTCCGGCCGGCCTACAACAACAAAGCAGCCCACAGTATAGGCAACATACTCAAAAAGCATGGGCTAAAAATACCTATAGGATACAGAGAAAACCTAGGACAACCAACACAAGCATAGACAAACACAACACATCTGGTATTTACCAACTAATGTGTCTGGACTGCAAATCAGTACAGACAAGCAAAAACTTTAACACCAGATACACAGAAGAGCATTAAAAAGTAACAGCTGTCATTCTACATTTGCTCAACATCTTGAAACATAGCCCAACAGACATCAACACTTACTTGAAATTCTCAAATGCAGCCACAGCCCCGCCCCCCCCCCCCCCCACACACACACACACGCGCGCGCGAAAACTAATATTTGAAGAATTTGAAGAAAATTACAAAAAGCTATAGCTGGGGGTAAAAAAGTAATAAATGAATACACAGCTCTCTGCAATGGAACTCTGTTCTCTGCCCTCAAAGAATTATTAGATAACACTAACATAAAGACACCGCCCCCCCCCACACACACACACATAATGAAAAATTCTCAAACCTCCTCTCTCTCTCTCTCTCTTTGTCACATACACACACACACACACACACACACACACACACACATACAAAACAGCAGATACACCTCTGAAAGATTCAAAACAACAGCCAGTAACACCTTCAACTGTTCCACTGTCCGCCATCTTGTTTTTACAGCTGGTAAACAGTGACAGTGACAGCTCAATGAACTCCATAGTGAAGAAGACTAGAAAATGAAAACGCAAGTGAAACACAATCTAAACACACACAACATACACACACATCCTTCCACATAAAAATAATTAATTTCAGGCTCAGCCACAACAGTTTCATAATCGTAATTTTTGTGTAAATATTTTGTCTACATTAAGTTGTATATGGTTGCAGATGACAAACTTTAAAAGAAAACAGACACTGTAAAAACATAATACAGCAGGAAAACCACGCCATGTGGTAGAAAGATATGAATACATAATTTTATGTGCTTTTCAAAAATCTTTAATTTCGATTTAGATGCTAATATGTACTAGTATATAAACAGTAAAGAACATTCTTTATATCCAACAGTTACATAATAATAATAAAAACCACTGATGATGCTACAACTGCAGTGAAACATGTTTGGGATAAAAAAACAAAACTGTGTATTCCTAAAGGCGGACCCCATCCAAAAACATATAACAGTTATAAGGTGTTTAAGGGTTCCAATAGTAAATTTGTTTCCACCCATATGCCTTTGCGCCATTCTCATTTTCGACACTGACATTTTCGCATCGGTACTGAACACAGACGTCTGTAAGTTTGAGGAAAACTTGCACAAAATGACAAATTCGGCAAGTACTTGCAGTAAGATGCAAACAAACTAGGACGAATTTTCATCCTACAGTGGAGTGTGCGCGGATTTGGCATTTCCTGACAAGTTAAAACTGTGGGCCAGACCGGGACTCGAAGCTGGGAATCCGGCCTGGCACAGGTGTAGTTTGTTATAAAGTTTCATGCAAGAAACTGTTTTCACTAACCTGAGAATTTCTTGAAGCTGATGAAACTGCCGGACGTTGACGGAGGTGGGGGAGGGGGAAGGGCAGAGGACAGGCTCAATGAGGAAGGCTGAACTGTTGCATAAAATGGAAAACAAACCGGACATGAAAGTTTACGTCGTGGATAAAATCGGTGAGAGCAGAGGCCACAAAATAGTCCGTTTACCGCCCTACAGCTGCGATCTAAATCTGACAAAAATGGCATGGGCCAAAATAAAAATAAATTTCAGGGAGAACAATGTCAGTGGTGGCATGTCGAAGAAAAGACTGCAGAATATCGTTAATGCTGCTTTCCTTTCAGTTACTGCACAGGATTGGCAAAGTTATTGCAGGGAAGTGGAGCAGCTGGGGCAAGAGTATTGGACACGAGATGGAATAATGGAAATGGCTATCGATTAAGTTATCATCAATACCACGCCCTGACGCGCAATGATAATGACGATGATGATTATTATTATGATTTTGAATCAAACACAAATTACGGCAACCTTTAGTGTACATGATTTTGACAGTTCTTTCAGCGGCGTTTGTGTATAGCTGTCAGTGCCAAGACACAAACAACACTGAGTGAAATAACCGCAGAAATCAATGTGCGACGTACGATACATGTATCGGTTAGGGCAGTGAGGCCAAGTTTGGCGTTAATGGGCTATGGCAGCAGTAGACGGCGAACGCGAGTGCCTTTGCTAACAGCACGACATCGCCTGTAGCGCCTCTCCTGGGCTCGTGACCATATCGGATGGACCCTAGACGACTGGCACTCTGTGACCTGGACAGATCAGTCCCCCTTTTTTTTTTTGGTAAAAGCTGAGGGTATGGTTCGAGTGTGGTACAGACCCCACTAAGCCACGGGCGCAAATTGTCAAGTCACTGTGCAATGTGGTAGTGGCTCCATAATGGTAGGGGCTTTGTTTACATGGATGAACTGGGGTCGTCCGATACAACTGAACCGATAAACTAACTGGAAACGGTTATATTTGGCAACTTGGCGGCCATTTGCGTTCGCAAACAGCACTGGAATTATGGATGACGATAACCCATGTCACTGGGCAACAGTTCTTCGGGACTGGTTTGAAGAAAATTCTGGACAATTCGGGCGAATGATTTGGCCACCCAAACCCCACACCCCTCGACATGAATCCCATCGTACATTTATGGGACATAATCGAGACGTCAGTCCGTGCACAAAAACCTGTACCGGCAACACTTTCCCAATTATGTAGGGCTATAAAGGCAGCGTGGTTCAATATTTGTGCAAGGGACATACAGCGACTTCTAGAGTTCATGGGACGTCGAGTTGCTGCACTACGCCGGCCAAAGGAGATCCGATATGATATTACGAAGTACTCCACGACTTTCGTTCCGCAGTGTATGTTATACCGTGTCCGATGACTGTAGCTGCAAAAGTCATTAATTGATACACTATTTGATCAAAGGTAGCCGGACACTTCCAAAAAGTACATTTTTCACATTAGGTGCATTGTGCTGCCACCTACTGCCAGGTACTCCGTATCAGCGACCTCAGTAGTCATTAGACATCGTGAGACAACAGAATGGGGCGCTCTGCGGAACTCACGGACTTCGAACGTGGTCAGGTGATTGGCTGTCACTTGTGTTATAAGCCTGTACGCGAGATTTCCACACTCCTAAACTTCCCTTGGTCCACTGTTTTCGATGAGATAGTGAAGTGCAAACGTGAAGGGACACATACAGCACAAAAACGTACAGGCCAACCTCATCTGTCGACTGAAAGAGACTGCCGACAGTTGAAGAGAGTCGTAATGTGTAGTAGGCACACATCTATCCAGACCATCACACAGGAATTATAAACTGCATTAGGATAAAAAAAATTGTTCAAATGGCTCTGAGCACTATCGGACTTAGCATCTGAGGTCATCAGTCCCCTAGAACTCAGAACTACTTAAACCTAACTAACCTAAGGACATCACACACATCCATGCCCGAGGCAGGATTCGAACCTGCCACCGTAGCGGTCGCGCGGTTCCAGACTGAAGCGCCTAGAACCGCTCGGCCACACAGGCCGGCTGCATCAGGATCCACTCCAAGTACTATGACAGTTTGGCGGGAGGTGAGAAAACTTGGATTTCATGGTCGAGCAGCTGCTCATAAGCCACAAATGACGCCGGTAAATGCCAAACGACGCCTCGCTTGGTGTAAGGAGCGTAAACATTGGACGATTGAACAGTGGAAAAACGTTGCGTGGAGTGACGAATCACGGTAAACGATGTGGTGATCCGATAGCAGGGCGTAGGTATGGCCTATGGCCTGTGAAGGTCATCTGCCAGCGTGTGTAGTGCCAACAGTAAAATTCGGAGGCGGCGGTGTTCTGGTGAGACCGTGTTTTTCATGGAGGGGGCTTGCACCCCTTGTTGTTTTTCGTGGCACTATCACAGCACAGGCCTACATTGATGTTTTAAGCACCTTCTTGCTTCCCACTGTTGAAGAGCAATTCGTTGATGGTGATTGCATCTTTCAACACGTTTGAGCACCTGTTGATAATGCTCGGCCTGTGGCGGAGTGGTTACATGACAATAACATCCCTGTAATGGGATGGGTCCTGGCCTGAATCCTAAAGAACACCTTTGGGATGTTTTGGAACGCCGACTTCGTGCCAGGCCTCACTGACCGACATCGATACCTCTCCTCAGGGCAGCATTCCGTGAAGAATGGGCTGCCATTCTCATAGAAACCTTCCAGCACCTGACTGTACGTATGCCTGGGAGAGTGGAAGCTGTCATCAAGGCCAAGGTTGGGCCAATACCATATTGAATTCCATCATTACCGATGGAGGGCGCCACGAACTTTTAAGTCATTTTCAGCCAGGTGTCGGATACTTTTGATCAGATAGTGTATCTGTATCAGGAAAATCTGGTGCCGAAACCATAAAATCAGGACTACGGAGAAAAGTAAGAATACCATTTGGTCGGATGAGCCTCATTTCAAACAGTTTCCAACTTCTGGTGAAGCTTATTTCCCAAAAATAAAATATGGCAAGGGTTCGGAAATTTGGGAAGCCATGTTGTGGTATTCCATGGGGCCAAAGGTTACTATGTAAGGTCGCATTATTGCCAAATATTTTGTGACGATTTTGTGTGATCAGGTTCATGCTATGGTACAATGTTCATTCCCCAATTGCGAAGCTGTATTTAGAGACAACAGAGCGCCTGTTCACACAGCTCGCATCGTCCGGGAGCGGCTTTGTGAGCACGAGGATGAATTGTCGCGTCTCCCCTGCCCACCACAATCACCAGACCGCAATATTACTGAGAATTTATGGTCTAGTTTGGAAAGAAGGGTTCGTGATCGCTATCCACCACCATCAATGATACCTGAAATTGCCACCATTCAGCAAACACACTGAAGCGCGAACGAAACTGGTAATGGCATGCGTATTACAAAAACAGAGAATGTAAACAGGCAGAATACGGCGCTGCGGTCGGCAACGCCTATATAAGACAAGTGTCTGGCGCAGTTGTTTGATCCGTTACTGCTGCTAGAATGACAGGGTATCAAGAATTAAGTGAGTTTGAAGGCGATGTTACAGTCGGCGCACAAGCAATGGAGACACAGCATCTCCGAGGTGGCGATTTTCCCCTACGACCATTTCATGACTGTACCGTGAATATCAGGAATTGGGTAAAACATCAAATGTCCGACATCGCTACGGCCGGAAAAAGATCTTGCAACAACGGGACCAACGACGACTGAAAAGAATCGTTCACGTGACGGAAATGCAACCCTTCCGCAAATTGCTGCAGATTTCAACGTTGGCCCATCAACATGCGAGCCATTCAACGAAACATCATCGATATGGGCGTTCGGAGCCAAAGGCCCATTCGTGTGACTGCACGACACAAAGCTTTACGCCTCGCCTAGGCCCGTCAATACCGACGTTGGACTGCTGATGACTGAAGACATGTTGCTTGGTCGGACGAGTCTCGTTTCAAACTGTATCGAGCTGGCAGACGTGTGCGGGTATCAAGACAACCTCATGAATGATGTCAGCAGGGGACTCTTCAAGCTGGCGGAGGCTCTGCAATGGTGTGAGGCGTGTGCAATTGGAGTGGTTGGGACCCCTGATAGGTCTAGATACGCCTCTGATAGGTAACACATACGTAAGCATCCTGTCTGATCACCCACATCCATTCATGTCCATAGTGCATTCCGACGGACGTGGGCAATTCGAGCAGGACAATGCGACACCCCACACGTCCACTGCTGAACATATCTGCGATACCTTGCAACGTGCTCTTCAGGATGATCTCGACCCCCTCGCACTCTTACGGATTTATGGATAGCCCTGCAGCATTCATGGTGTCAATTTCATCCAGCACTACTTCAGACATTAGTGAAGTCCATGCCACGTCGTGTTGCAGTACTTCCGCATGCTCGCTAGAGCCCTATACGATATTAGACAGATGTACCAGTGTCAGTGTATAACGGTATGAGATTCCGTTAAAAACCATAAAGGACGTATTTTTATCTATTCTGAGACGACTGGAAGGTGCCAACGGGTTTCCTACACGGTATTAGACAAGATAATGTGTTACGTTATCGGTGTATCCATATTTTGTCTAACTCCTATATCTAGATGTGCTCAAGTTTTAACAGTGTTCATATGTACATCTACATCTACTTTTATACTCCGCAAGCCACCCAACGGTGTGTGGCGGAGGGCACTTTACGTGCCACTGTCATTACCTCCATTTCCTGTTCCAGTCGCGTATGGTTCGCGGGAAGAACGACTGCCGGAAAGCCTTTGTGCGCGCTCGAATCTCTCTAATTTTACATTCGTGATCTCCTCTGGAGGTATAAGTAGGGGGAAGCAATATATTCGATACCTCATCCAGAAACGCACCCTCTCGAAACCTGGACAGCAAGCTATACCGCGATGCAGAGCGCCTTTCTTGCAGAGTCTGCCACTTGAGTTTGCTAAACATCTCCGTAACGCTATCACGCTTACCATATAACCCTGTGACGAAACGCGCCGCTCTTCTTTGGATCTTCTCTATCTCCTCTGTCAACCCGACCAGGTACGGATCCCACACTGGTGAGCAATACTCAAGTATAGGTCGATTGAGTGTTTTGTACGCCACCTCCTTTGTTAATGGACTACATTTTCTAAGGACTCTCCCAATGAATCCCAACCTGGCACCCGCCTTACCAACAATTAATTTTATATGATCATTCCACTTCTAATCGTTCCGTCCGCATACTCCCAGATGTTTTACAGAAGTAACTGCTACCAGTGTTTGTTCCGCTATCATACAATAATACAATAAAGGGTTCTTCTTTCTACGTATTCGCAATACATTACATTTGTCTATGTTAAGGATCAGTTGCCGCTCCCTGCACCAAGTGCCTATCCCTTGCAGATCTTCCTGCATTTCGCTGCAATTTTCTAATGCTGCAACTTCTCTGTATACTACAGCATCATCCGCCAAAACCGCATGGAACTTCCGACACTATCTACTAGGTCACTTATATATATATTGTGAAAAGCAATGGTCCCGTAACACTCCCCTGTGGCACGCCAGACGTTACTTTAACGTCTGTAGACGTCTCTCCATTGATAACAACATGCTGTGTTCTGTTTGCTAAAAACTCTTCAATCCAGCCACTCAGCTGGTCCGATATTCCGTAGGCTCTTACTTTATTTATCAGGCGACAGTGCGGAACTGTATCGAACGCCTTCCCGAAGTAAAGGAAAATGGCATCTACCTGGGAGCCTGTATCTATTATTTTCTGGGTCTTATCAACAAATAAAGCGAGTTGGGTCTCACACGATCGCTGTTTCCGGAATACATGTTGATTCCTACAGAGTAGATTCTGGGTTTCCAGAAATGACATGATACGCGAGCAAAAAACATGTTCTAAAATTCTACAACAGATCGATGTCAGAGATATAGGCCTATAGTATTGCGCATCTGCTCGACGACCCTTCTTGAAAACTGGGACTACCTGTGCTCTTTTCCTATCATTTGGAACCTTCCGTTACTCAAGAGACTTGAGGTACACGGCAAGTTCTTTCGCGTACTCTGTGTAGAATCGAACTGGTATCCCATCAAGTCCACTGGACTTTCCTCTGTTGAGTGATTTCAGTCGCTTTTCTTTTCCTTGGACACTTATTTCGATGTCAAAGTCATTTTTTCGTTTGCGCGAGGATTTAGAGAAGAAACTGCAGTGCGGGCTTCCTCTGTGAAACAGTTTTAGGAAAAGGTGTTTGGTATTTCAGCTTTACGCGTGTCATCCTCTGTTTCAATGCCATTATCATCCCAGAGTGTCTGGATATGCTTTTTCGATCCACTTACTGATTTAACGTAAGACCAGAACTTCCTAGGATTTTCTGTCAAGTCTGTACATAGAATTTTACTTTCGAATTCACTGAACGCTTCACGCATAGCCCTCCTTACGCTAACTTTGACATCGTTTAGCTTCTCTTTGTCTGATAGGTTTTGGTTGCGTTTAAATTTGCAGTGAAGCTCTCTTTGCTTTCGCAGTAGTTTCCTAACTTTGTTCCTGCATCCAGCCATCCTGATTTAGGTTTCCCGTGATTTCCCTAAATCGGTCCAGGCAAATGCCGGGATGGTTCCTTTCAAAGGGCACGGCCGACTTCCTTCCCCGTCCTTCCCTAATCCGATGAGACCGATGACCTCGCTGTCTGGTCTCCTTCCCCAAACAACCCAACCCCTAACTTTGTTGTTGAACCACGGTGGGTTTTTCCCGTCCCTCACAGTTTTACTCGGCACGTACCTGTCTAAAACGCATTTTACGATTGCCTTGAACTTTTTCCATGAACACTCAACATTATCAGTGTCGGAACAGAAATTTTCGTTTTGATGTGTTAGGTAGTCTGAGATATGCCTCCTATTACTCTTGCTAAACAGATAAACCTTCCTCTCTGCTGCAGAGAACGCCGAGTGAGAGGAAGTACAGATAACAGAGACATTTCTGCACTGCAGACTCGTAAGTCAGTCGCCGCTGGCGACATGGGCGCAGCGTGTGTAAAATAACATGTACGCCACGCAAAGAGCGAGGCCGGGCAGCGTGGTTCCGGCAGAAGAGGCAGCGCCACGAAGAACGCGCCTGGCCGCTGTCCAGGCGGGCTCCACCGCTGCCACGCGACCCAACAGCAGCTGTACTAAACTTGTGCCACATCATCAACACCGCACTCCACTGCACTGAGCCGCGAGTATGCTATATTTAATCACTCGACGCTGCATACGAGGGGTAATCATTACGTTTTATTTATTACTTCGAAAAAAGATGAAGTTACGAAATTAATTTTTGTTTGATTGGGAGTACATGGGTGCAGTTCTACTACATATTAAAAACGTGGCACCACAGTACTGTAGCGAGCCGCTACAACAGTCAGAACAAAATCGTGCGGTCCTCTGCTTAACTGTAGTATCGTGCGATAAATCTTGAAGAGGAACAAGGCTACAACGCTCCCTGCTGTATTTCGCATACTACGGGTGCCTTTTTAGGTCCAAGTCGCCTAATAGATAATTTATATTTGCTCTTGAGTGAGGTGAAATGCATTTAATAAAAGGGGAAAAATTGTGACTGAAGGCGTTTTCTATTCAAACTTCTTGTGTACTGAGTACAGTCACGTTCACAGCTGCAAAATATGGATAAATAATTCATGCTGTGTTGGTGGGAGTGCACAGCAACAATGAATGGTTCAAATGGCTCTGAGCACTATGGGACTCAACTGCTGAGGTCATTAGTCCCCTAGAACTTAGAACTAGTTAAACCTAACTAACCTAAGGACATCACAAACACCCATGCCCGAGGCAGGATTCGAACCTGCGACCGTAGCGGTCTTGCGGTTCCAGACTTAACCGCACGGCCACTTCGGCCGGCAACAATGAATAGGCGTCCGCTAGGAGAAGGGGGGCAAGAGGGGCTCTCCCCTCCCCCCCCCCAGAGGAAATCTGGAGAAAACTATTTATTGATTACACAGTTATCGATGACATTGTAATTCTGTCAGAGACAGCAAAGGACTTGGAAGAGCAGTTGAACGGAATGGACAGTGTCTTGAAAGGAGGATATAAGATGAACATCAACAAAAGCAAAACCAGGATAATGGAATGTAGTCGAATTAAGTCGGGTGATGCTGAGGGAATTAGATTAGGAAATGTGACACTTAAAGTAGTAAAGGAGTTTTTCTATTTGGGGAGCAAAATAACTGATGATGGTCGAAGTAGAGAGGATATAAAATGTAGACTGGCAATGGCAAGGAAAGCGTTTCTGAAGAAGAGAAATTTGTTAACATCGAGTATAGATTTAAGTGTCAGGAAGTCGTTTCTGAAAGTATTTGCATGGAGTGCAGCCATGTATGGAAGTGAAACATGGACAATAAATAGTTTGGACAAGAAGAGAACAGAAGCTTTCGAAATGCGGTGCTACAGAAGAATGTTGAAGATTAGGTGGGTAGATCACGTAACTAATGAGGAGATACTGAATAGGATTGGGGAGAGGAGAAGTTTGTGGCACAACTTGACTAGAAGAAGGGATCGGTTGGTAGGACATGTCCTGAGGCATCAAGGGATCACAAATTTAGCATTGGAGGGCAGCGTGGAGGGTAAAAATCGTAGAGGGAGACCAAGAGATGAATACACTAAGCAGATTCAGAAGGATGTAGGTTGCAGTAGGTACTGGGAGATGAAGGAGCTTGCACAGGATAGATTAGCATGGAGAGCTGCATCAAACCAGTCTCAGGACTGAAGACCACAACAACAACAACACACCGTCCTTCTAAAACGTTCCGAGACTGATTTTATTCCTGGCTTATAAGCGATGTCAGCGCCGTAGGCAGTTTGAACTGACAACTGTAAACAACAGACGTGCAATCGACCTGGCAGTGGTGAGTAGGCAGTGTTAATTACTGGACATGCGGCCTTAACGCGTCATCGTTGCTGTGTAAAAAAAGAAAATCTAGTGTCGAACACATTCTTCAGAATGTTTTGCAGAAGAGAAAAGCATGTGCAAAGTCTGTCCTGCAGACTTCGATCCCAGTATAAAAACAACTAAGCGTAGACACGTGTCGCGACTTGATTCAAACGCAAAACGTTGGCATTTCTTTTCTGGAACATATCATTACGTTAGACGAGACTTAAGGTTATCTATCCTAATCTACCACAAAACGAGAATGTGCAGAATGTCAAATGAAGGGCCAACGCTTTGGCGAGATAACCGAAATTCAAGTTACTGTGACGCGTGATTTGAAAAATGTGCCGAAGGATGACTTTCCTGACAGTTTCTAACGGTTGTGCGAACGTTCTGCGCTTCATACTCAAGTGAGGCGAGACTAAGCATTAAAATCATCATCTTAACTTGTGTTTTCTTCTTTTGTAATCCAGTCTCGAAACTTTTTGGGTTGACACGGTACATATCTAGAATTATTTCCCTTTATTCCCCTATGCGTCTCGTTTAGCCAACTGCAGCATAATGCAGCTCATCGCAGTGAAACAATACTAGGGTTGTAGAAATTGTTGTAGTGTTTATGTCTGCAGTGTTTTTTCTTAAACAGAGATATTTTAACTAAATAGACATTTTTCAGTACTAGCTCTCCTTTCTTTTCTTCAAATGACGAGGAATAGTTTACGAGTTAGAGAATGTAGAATTTTTTAGAAAAAAGTTGAAGGCACAATATAACTGTCGGTGCGGATGTGCTGCAGATGCCAATATGACGAAAGCAAGGCTGGGGCTTAGTGCAGGAAGGAGGTCATTAAATAAAATGTTCGGTCCGTAAGAGCTTCATGGATCGAGACAAAGTTGAATGCTTTTTCAGTGCACTGTAATACAGCGTTCATGATTCAACCATACTTAACTACAAACATGTGTTCATAGAGATGGGTATGTAGTGAGTACACATACATCTACACTCCTGGAAATTGAAACAAGAACACCGTGAATTCATTGTCCCAGGAAGGGGAAACTTTATTGACACATTCCTGGGGTCAGATACATCACATGATCACACTGACAGAACCACAGGCACATAGACACAGGCAACAGAGCATGCACAATGTCGGCACTAGTACAGTGTATATCCACCTTTCGCAGCAATGCAGGCTGCTATTCTCCCATGGAGACGATCGTAGAGATGCTGGATGTAGTCCTGTGGAACGGCTTGCCATGCTATTTCCACCTGGCGCCTCAGTTGGACCAGCGTTCGTGCTGGACGTGCAGACCGCGTGAGACGACGCTTCATCCAGTCCCAAACATGCTCAATGGGGGACAGATCCGGAGATCTTGCTGGCCAGGGTAGTTGACTTACACCTTCTAGAGCACGTTGGGTGGCACGGGATACATGCGGACGTGCATTGTCCTGTTGGAACAGCAAGTTCCCTTGCCGGTCTAGGAATGGTAGAACGATGGGTTCGATGACGGTTTGGATGTACCGTGCACTATTCAGTGTCCCCTCGACGATCACCAGTGGTGTACGGCCAGTGTAGGAGATCGCTCCCCACACCATGATGCCGGGTGTTGGCCCTGTGTGCCTCGGTCGTATGCAGTCCTGATTGTGGCGCTCACCTGCACGGCGCCAAACACGCATACGACCATCATTGGCACCAAGGCAGAAGCGACTCTCATCGCTGAAGACGACACGTCTCCATTCGTCCTTCCATTCACGCCTGTCGCGACACCACTGGAGGCGGGCTGCACGATGTTGGGGCGTGAGCGGAAGACGGCCTAACGGTGTGCGGGACCGTAGCCCAGCTTCATGGAGACGGTTGCGAATGGTCCTCGCCGATACCCCAGGAGCAACAGTGTCCCTAATTTGCTGGGAAGTGTCGGTGCGGTCCCCTACGGCACTGCGTAGTATCCTACGGTCTTGGCGTGCATCTGTGCGTCGCTGCGGTCCGGTCCCAGGTCGACGGGCACGTGCACCTTCCGCCGACCACTGGCGACAACATCGATGTACTGTGGAGACCTCACGCCCCACGTGTTGAGCAATTCGGCGGTACGTCCACCCGGCCTCCCGCATGCCCACTATACGCCCTCGCTCAAAGTCCGTCAACTGCACATACGGTTCACGTCCACGCTGTCGCGGCATGCTACCAGTGTTAAAGACTGCGATGGAGCTCCGTATGCCACGGCAAACTGGCTGACACTGACGGCGGCGGTGCACAAATGCTGCGCAGCTAGCGCCATTCGACGGCCAACACCGCGGTTCCTGGTGTGTCCGCTGTGCCGTGCGTGTGATCATTGCTTGTACAGCCCTCTCGCAGTGTCCGGAGCAAGTATGGTGGGTCTGACACACCGGTGTCAATGTGTTCTTTTTTCCATTTCCAGGAGTGTATATCCATACTCCGCAAGCCACCGTATGGTGCGTGGCGGAGGGTACCCTGTACCACTCTAGTCATTTTCTCTCCTGTTCACCACGCAAATAGAGTGAGGGAGAAACGACTGTCTGTATACTTCCGAGTGAACCCTATATATTCTAATTTTTTCTTCATTGTTCTTATGCGAATTGAACTTTGGCGGCTGTAAATTCGTTCTGCAGTCAGCCTCAAATGCCGGTTTTCTAAATTTTCTCAATAGTACTCCTCGAAAACAACGTCGCATTCCCTCCTGTGATCCCATTTGAGTTCCCGAGGCATCTCCGTAATATGCTTGTTGTTCGAACCTAACGGTAACAGATCTAACAGCCCGCCTCTGAATTGCTCGATGTCTTACTTTAATCCGACCTTGTGCGAACAAGACACTAACAGTACACAAAATGCGTCGCACTAGTATATACGATCTACTTTACAGACGAACCATACATTCCTAAAATTTTCCCAATAAACCGAAGTCTACCATTCGCCTTCTCTACCACAATCCTTACACGCTCGTTCCATTTCACACTGCTTTGCAACGCTACGCCTACATATTCAAACAAGGTGACTGTCCAGCAGCACACTTCTAAAGCTGTACACCATTACGTGCTTGTTTTTCCTTTCTTCTTATATTTAGAGCTAGCTGCCATTCATCACACCAGTTATAATTCTGTCTAAAGCATCTTGTATCCTCCTACACTCAACCACTCACTCAACGACGACAACTTAGCGTGCACAACAGCAGCAGAGCGCTGCTTATCCTGCTTGTCAGATATTTGTGTGTATAGAAATCAAGCTTGGCGCTCGCAGCTTTGCTCGCGTAGACTGTATGACCTGCAGAGATTTTTTTGTTTATGTATAATCGAATTTTTATGTTGTGCACAAATTGCGACACCTTCTAAGCTTTTCATGCTAATTAAGGCCATATACGGATGTCTTCTCCGAATGTACTTCTAAGCGAAAAGTAATTCTGGTAGCTGGAGTCCATGCCTTTTGCGTTCTTGTGGAGATTTTTCCATAGCACCTTTCATCCTCTACATCTACATCTACATGGTTACTCTGCAATTCACACTTAAGTGCTTGGTAGAGGGTTCATCGAAACATTATCATACTACTTCTCTACCATTCCACTCTCGAATGGCGCGTGGGTAAACGGAACACCTAAATCTTTCCGTTCGAATTCTGATTTATTTTATTATTATGATCATTTCTCCCTACGTAGGTGAGTGTCAACAAAATATTTTTGCATTCGGAAGAGAAAGTTGGTAACTGAAATTTCTTAAATAGATCTCGCCGCAAAGAAAACCGCCTTTGTTTCGGTGCCTGCCACCCCAACTCGCGTATCATGTCAGTGACACTCCCACCCCTATTGCGCGATAACACGAAACGAGCTGCCCTTCTTTGCACTTTTTCAATGTCCTCTATCAATCCTACCTGGTAAGGATCCCATTCCGCGCAGCAATATTCCAGCAGAGGATGGACACGCGTAATGTAGGCTGTCTCTTTAGTGGGTTTGTCGCATCTTCTGTTCTGACAACAAAGCTCAGTCTTTGTTTCACCTTCCCCACACCATCATCTATGTGGTCTTTCTAATTTAAGTTGCTCGTAATTGTAATTCCTAGGTATTTGGTCGAATTGACAGCCCTTAGATTTGTGCGATTTATCGTATATCTAAAATTTATCGCATGTCTTTTAGTACCCATGTGGATGACTCGCACTTTTCTTTGTTTAGTGCCAATTGCCACTTTTCGCACCATACAGAAATTCTCTCTAGATCATTTTGTAATTGGAATTGATCGTCTGATGATTTTACTAGACGGTAAACTACAGCATCATCTGCAAACGATCTAAGGGGCCTGCTCAAATTATCACCTAGATCATTTATGCAAATCAGGAACAGCAGACGGCCCATGACACTACCCTGCGGAACGCCAGATATCACTTCTGCTCTGCTCGATGATTTACCATCTATCACTACGAACTGTGACCTCTCTGAGAGGAAATCACGAATCCAGTCACACAACTGAGACGATAATCCATAAGCACGCAATTTGATTAATAGTCGCTTGTGAGGAACGGTATCAAAAGCCTTCTGGAAATCGAGAAATATGGAATCGATCTGAGAGCCCTTGTCGACAGCACTCATTACTTCATGGGAATAAAGAGCTAGCTGCGTTGCACAAGAACTATGTTTTCTGAATCCGTGCTGGTTATGTATCAGTAAGTCATTTTCTTCAAGATGATTCATAATGTTCGGGTAAAGTATATGCTCCAAAATCCTACTGCAAATTGAGGCCAGTGATACGGGTCTGTTATTCAATGGGTTACTCGTATTTTCTTTCTTGTATATTGGTGTGAACTGTGCTGCCTTCCGGTCTTTAGGAACAGACCTTTCGTCGAGTGAGTGGTTGTATATGATTGCTAAGAAAGGTGCTATTGTGTCTGCATACTCTGAAAGGAACCTGATTGGTATACCATCTGGACCGGAACACTTGACGTTCTTAAGTGATTTGTTTCGCAACACCTAAGATATCTACTTTTATGTCACCCATGCAAACAGCTGTTCTGGTTTCGAATTCTTGAATATTTACTTCGTCTTCTTTCGTGAAGGAATTACGGAAAACTGTATTTAGTAACTCTGCTTTAGTGGCACCAGCGTCGGTAACATTTCCATCGCTATCGCGCAGTGACGGTATTGACTGGTTTTTGCCACTGGTGTACTTTACATACGACCAGAATCTCTTTGGGTTTTCTACCACGTTTTGAGACAATGTTTCTTTGTGGAAACTAAATTTCGAGCTTCCGTGAAACTTAGACAGTCTTGGGGATTTTGCGTTCTTCTGAATTGGGCATGCTTTTTTCGTTGCTTCTGCAATATTTCTTTACATCTAACCAAAAAGTGAAATACCGATTTTCATAAATTTAGCTTTAAAACTTTTTTAATGTAACGAAATATTTTCTTAAAAATTTTCATCCTCTATTGCACTTCCTTTGGAGTTTATTTCCAGAAACACTGAAGCACGTATTTTTTTCTAACCGAGAAGTCAAATACCAACTGTCATAGATGTAGCCTTAAATATCCTCTAGTAGTTCTTTAATTGTACTTCATTTTCAAAAATGCTGAAACGCGTATTCTTTATTTTCTGATTGAGAAATCAGATACCAGTTTTTATAGTTCTAGTTTCAAAAATCTTTTAATAGCGACATAGCTTCAAAAAGTCTTTCGCCCTCTATTTCTGACAATCACTTCTTAAACGATGCCAAGGGTATAAGATCCATACCCTTTCCAAATTTCAAGTTTCTAAACTTGTCGGCTTGGTTGGTTGGTTTAAAAGAGGGGGAACGGACCAAACTGCGAGGTCATCGGTCTCTTGTTCCTAATAAATCAATACCACAAGCGTGAGAATAAAACATACGAAACATATAACACAAAACAGAAAGAAAGACCACAAGAACGAAGGAAAGGCAACGAACACTAAAAGGAACAAAAGAGGACAAGAAAACAACAGAGAGATGCAAGAAACAGTTAGAAGAGCGTAAAACAAGGAAGCAAATTATAGTGGCTGGACGACAACGAAAGTAAAAAGGAAAAGCCGATCACCCTGCAACACATTGAAACCTTCACCCTAAAAGCACTAGGGTGGAGGACACAGCGGGACAAAGGACATGCGCTAGAACTCAGATCGGCTTGTTCTGGGCGATGATGAGTCAGTGGATCAGTCTGATCCAGTTTCACCCCTTTAGGAGCTGAATTTCCTAAAACTGTGAAACAATTTTTCATCTCTAACCGAGAAGCCAAACACTAATTTTCATGGATTTAGCTTTAAAAATGCTTTCGCAATGAGATATTTTCATAAAACGTTTTATCTCCTGTTTCACCTTCTCTTCTTAAACGACGCCTACAATATACGATCCACACATCCAAATTTCAAGTTTCTGTCCTTAATAGTCTGGACTGAGCGATGATGAATCTGACAGTCAGTCAGGACATTGCGTTTTGCATACAGAGATAGCTGCTGTGTTATCACACTTCCCTGAAGCACTCCTCACGATATCGTCGTCGTTATCGTCGCCATGTCGTCATCAATCCAACAATTTGATACATGCAGCAGTCCACGCTACTCTATGTTGTGCAAGTCTTCCGAAATCTGCAAAGTACAGGGTGATTATAATCAAAGTTAAACTTTCAAACCTCTGCAGAAATAACACCACTTGTCAGAATGACATCAAATTGCAACGAAATACTATCGGGGAAGGGGGAAAACGTATGGCAGAAGAAAAATATATAGTTACAGAATGTAGTAACAGTGTTGAAATTTAGTGGATGAGCTGTTTTTCAATACACATAGGCCTCAAAGTAGGTTGAGGAGTCTAGTAGCTAGCTGGATGGACTTTGTGAGGTTTTCATTGAAACCAATAAATTTTATTCGTTTCCTTGGAAATCTGAGTGTGGTGTTCTTGTCTGACTTTCTCCCGCTGCCTTTGAACAGTGCTCCTGCTTCGTTGTGATTATCGGCGAGGGTAGCTAACAGGCAGTTGGAGGCGGTGTACTCAGCTGTTAGCGTTGAGGGGACTGATGACCTAACAATTTAAGTCTCATAGTGCTCAGAGCCATTTGTTAGCGGTGAACATACCGCACTCCTGTGGTCGGATCTCAAATCCATCCTGAAATTAGTTACACGGCTTCAGACCTTTCAATTACTGACTAATTGTGAGAATTTTAACCATGTATCGTGAGTCAAAGTGAGGTCGACGATCCCTAGTTATAACTACCTGTAGCCGGCCACAGGTTGCTGTGACTCAGTCTGGTTAAACGGAGAAGAGCGAAAAGAGAAAACACACGTTTTTAATATGTACAGGAATTGGGTATACGTCCTAATGTCCTGTTGCCCCTCGTCTGCCCATATCCTCCAACCTTTCTCTTTATCCATCACCCCCTCCTTCAACTCCTCTCTGTCCATCAGCCCCTCCCTCCTCCATCCATCTCCTCTCCCCTTCTTTCCATATCCTCCTGCCCCTCTCTCTGTCCAACTCCTCCTTTCCGCTCTCTATGTCCATTTCCTCCCACCCCTCTGGCTATCCCTCCCCCCCCCCCCCCCCCGCCCACCTCTGAGCCTAAGACATTCTTATTGCTACTGAAGTTTCAGATTCAGTAGTAGAGGGTGTCCCACTAGAAAGGGGTTCCACAAACAAACGTCTGCTTTCAAGTTGTGCGGTTTGTTCCTGTAGATTTTGCCTTTTAGGCCACTCCATAGGAGAAAGTTAGTGGTGTTAAATCAGGTGACGTTGGGGCCCACAGTCCTATCGAAATCACTCTGCCGGGGAAAGATTATTCGTCCTAGCCACACTCACTCGAAACGTGTGGTATGTGGCGTCTTTCTGTTGGTACCAGCAGAGGGTAAATTCTTCATAGTCCAGCTGTTTCACAAATTCCCGAAACATTTCGATGCAAACTGCACTTGTCATAGTAGTCACGAACAAATAGGTCCGATGATGCGACGCTGTGATATTGCACAAAACACGCCAATCTTGTGTGAATGCAGGCGTTGCCCGACCTGTGAATGTGGGTTTTCATCACAGCACAAACGTCTGTTCCGAGTCACTGCATGTAGGTTCCGCCTTTAATCCAAAAACACTTTTATGTTATCCAAACATGTTTCAACACCTCTGTGCCATCATCAGTTGAGTCTGTTTATTGAAAACTGTAAAAAGTGAACATATTTTGGTTGGAAAGGTTTTGTTCGTTTTTCTTCTTACCGTGATTTTACATTTTATGGTTTTGCGGACCATCTGTATTGTGTCCTGCACTGATAGCTTGTCATCTGCTAACCAGACGATGTAAATGTTAATTTCATCGGCGAGTTGACACATCCCTCGATTTTTTAGAAGATGTGATGCAAAATGTTTTGCGCATATATTTGTTATTAGTCATGTTTTGTTGTGACCTGTACTCCTTTTTCGTTCTGAGGGTACTGCACACACACACATACGTCTTAATCTACTTTGCGTAATTTCGTTCTTACAAAAGCCTTGTCACTTCGCAAAACGCGGTGAACAGTATGGTGTGTTTCCTAACCCCGTCTGCGTTCATTTATTCTCGAGAGATTTTGGGGCCGTATTTGAATTTTGTTTAATCTCTCTCTCTCTCTCTCTCTCTCTCTCTCTCTCTCTCTCTCACACACACACACACACACACACACACACACACACACAGAGAGAGAGAGAGAGAGAGAGAGAGAGAGAAATGTTCAAATGTGTGTGAAATCTTATGGGACTTAACAACTAAGGTCATCAGTCACAAAGCTAAATTATCGTAAGGACAAAATACACAAAGTACATTAATATGTGGGTGCAGTATCCTCAGAACGAAAAGTAAGGATAGGTCACAATAAAACGTGACTAATAACAAATACATATGCAAAACTTTTTGCCACATCAAAATCACGTCTTTTACAAAATCAAGGGATGTGTTAACTCGCCGATGAAATTCACATTTACATCGTCTGGTTTGCAGGTGACAAGCTATCAGTGCAGGACATACAAAATCACGGTAAGAGGAAAAATGAAAAAAAAATTCTTTAGGGATGACTCTGTTAGATCAGCTACAACCCAAAATATGTTCACTTTTTACCGTTTTCAGCCAACAAAATCCACTCATGATGGCGCAGAGGTACTGAAACATGTGTGAGTGACAAGAAAAAAGTGATTTTGCATAAAAGGCGGAACCTAAATCCAATTATTTAACTGCAAACATAGAAAGAAGGACATAAGCTGCAGATCCAAAAAAAAGTGTATTCTGAGAGTTTACACAGCCAGAGAGGAGGATCCAAGTCTCATCACTGTACCATAAGTACTACAATATTCTTGGCCTCTGAGCAATAAATTCCTGAAACCAACAGCAAAATGTAATGCGCTTGTCATTGACATTAAGTTCCTGAATAACTGTAAACCTGTATGGATACATACCGGCTTTTTAGCAGCTCTGTGACATTTGCTCCGTGACATTCCACATTCCTGGCATAAACGTCGAAAAGACTTAGCAAAAGAGGCCAACAATCGTTTTTTCACATCAGTCACTTTTTCTTTCGATAATGGCGGCCGTCTCCCGCCGTGAAGATCCAACACCATTCCATTCTTCTCTATCTTGTTCACTAACTTTCGTATGCAGCATTTCGACGGTATATGTTCGTCACCAAACCGTTCAAGAAACAGTCGCTTACATACCTTAATAGAACCAGTAATCCAATATTGTTTTTCGACAAAATAGCGATACATTGTCACTAAACACTGAACTGAGCCCCAGCCACAGCGACGAGTTGAAACACACTGTTGCTTCAAACAATATTGCAAAGTCCAGTGTTGCCACGTTAAACGTCACAAATTACACTGTGCAATTTCAGCGAAATTACTACACATGTTTGTGAGGCCTCTTTTGAGTAGGACACCATGTAGTATTCTAATAACCCTATAAGCCACAAGTACGACTTTCCTGTTTTCGTGAAAATCGTCTGCGAGGAAGAAAACAAAACTGCACGCTGCCGTGAATACAATTTATGTTTAAAAATACATATATAATGAGAAAAAATATATATGGTGAAATATGTCTAAAGATTTGTGTGCCCCGCTGCCGTAGTTAAAAACTAGCTGCGGAAAGGGAACAAAACAGTACAATTTTTGAGCAGAGCATTTTGCTTCTCGCAGTCGGTTTTTACCGAAAAGCTGTACATTATTGTTTTAAAAAATATTGTATGTCCGCCTGAATGTTTAATAGAGGGTCCCCGAAAATGTGAAGAAATCGGTGAGGAACTTTTCGAGAGTTTTGCTAACAGTGTTTCACTGACATGTACAAACATCAAAATAAGTTTTGCGTCACCTCGGTTCCAAGAGTTCAGGAACCGGTACAGAAAATTGGAATAGAGATCAACATAAACTTCATTTTCGCGCGTTTTATTGCTCATGAAACCCACACACTGCATGCTGTACCACCACACAGCGAGACCTTCAGAGGTGGTGGTCCAGATTGCTTAACACACCGGTACCTCTAATACCCAGTTGCACGTCCTCTTGCGCTGATGCAGGACTGTATTCGTCGTAGCATACGATCCACAATCTCATCAAGGCACTGTTGGTCCAGATTGTCCCACACCTCAACGGCGATTCGGCGTAGATTCCTCACAGTGGTTGGTGAGTCACCTCGTCCATAAACAGCCCTTTTCATTCTAACCCAGGCCATGTCTTTACCCTGAAGGATGTCATTCGCAAGATGTGCACGATGGGGGCGCGTATTGTCGTCCATGAAGATGAATGCCTCGCCAATATGCTGCCGATATGTTTGCACTATCGGTCAGATGAAGGCAATCACGTATCGTACAGCCGTTACGGCGCCTTCCATGACCAACAGTGGCGTACGTCGGCCCCACATAATGTCACCCCAAAACAGCAAGGAACCTCCACCTTGCTGCACTCGCTGGACAGTGTGTCTTAAGGCGTTCAGCGTGACCGGACTGCCTCCAAGCACGTCTCCGACGATTGTCTGGTTGAGGGCATATGCGACACTCATCGGTGAAGAGAATGTGATGCCAATCCTGAGCGGTCCTTTCGGCATGTTATTGGGCCCATCTGTACCGCGCTGCATGGTGTCGACGTTGCAAAGATGGACCTCGCCGTGGACGTCGGGAGTGAAGTTGCCCGTCATGCAGCCTATTGCGCACAGTTTGAGTCGTAACACAACGTCCTGTGGCTGCACGAAAAGCACTATTCAACATGGTGGTGTTGCTGTCACGGTTCTGCCGAGCCATAATCCGTAGGTAGCGGTCATCCACTGCTGCAGTAGCCCTTGCACGGCCTAAGCGAGGCATGTCATCGTTCCTGTCTCTCTGAATCTCCTCCATGTCCGAACAACATCACTTTGGTTCATTCCGAGACGCCTGGACACTTCCCTTATTGAGAGCCCTTCCTGGCACAAAGGGACAAGGCGAACGAGATCTAACCGTGGTATTGACTGTCTAGACATGGTTGAACTACACACAACACGAGCCATGTACCTCCTTCCTGGTGGAACGATTGGAACTGATGGGCTGTCGGACCCCCTCCGTCTAATAGGCGCTGCTCATGCATTGTTGTTTACATCTTTGGGCGGGTTTAATGACATACCTGAACAGTCAAAGGGCCTGTGTTTGTGATACAATATCCACAGTCAACGTTTATTTTCACGACTTCTGGGAACTGGGATGATGCAAAACTTTTTTTGATGCGTATATATACACACGCCAGGTGTCCATAATTAACGTTCCAGTTTCAAAACGCTGCAAGAAGAGAACCACTGCTCAGAACAACGTCAAATTTGAACACCATATTATAGACGCAGAGGAAAGCGTCATGGGGAAAAAAAATAACTGAACGAAAATTTAACCAAGATGGCACACGCGGCACAAGGCTGTACTTGTGTTTGTGTCCGAGACGCCCAACATGCTCCCTATGAATGGTAGCGCACTGCCGGGTAAAGCTCTTCTACAAGAACGGTGACGGTGCGTCCTGCAGCCTTCCAGAACTTCTGGACACACAACAGCATGAAAAAAGGCATTGGCCCTATGTCTGCTAAGGATCTGGAGCAAATGATTACAAAATTTGAAAAGCCAGATTCTTTGGAAGTGCAATGTGGCAAAGGCAGGAAAGTAGTTGATCTGACGTCTGTCGAAGATGTGGCCACAGCACTGCAAGAGGAGTCGAGCCGTTGTGTGCAAACATGCAGTACACAGGGAATTGCCCGAACATTCGACATTCCTGCGCACGGCATATAAAATCCTATGAATCATCCTGCACAGCCATCTACATGAAGTCACCAATGTTCAGGAGTTGCTTCCTGCTGAAATGCCAGCAAGCCAAACGTTCGCTCTGAAATTTCTTGCACGTTCCCAAGTTGACAATGAATGGCTATGGAACGTTCCATGGACGCACATCAATTGGTACCATTTCATTCTAAAAAGGTGACTATGGTGTTGGTAGACGGCATCGTTTACCATAGAGACCTATTTTATTGAGGAGGCTCTGAACACTATGGGACTTAACATCTGAGGTCATCAGTCCTCTAGAACTTTAGAACTACTTGAACCTAACTAACCTAAGGACATCACACACATCCATGCCCGAGGCAGGATTCGAACCTGCGACCGTAGCGGTCGCGCGGTTCCAGACTGTAGCGCCTAGAACCGCTCGGCCACTCCGGCCGGCTTGGTAGAGCACTTCTCCGCGAAAGGCAAAGGTGTTGATGTCTGGTCTGAACCCAGTGGGACATATATGACGACTACTGGGCACCATCTCCACGCCTAGAAACCAGTGGCCCATAATTTATGGGAACTGTGTGATCTGTACGTAGACATCTGTTGCCACCCACCTCCGGAAACCTTTGCTGCGAACCTATACTGCTAAACTGTACCTTCTCACCACCCGAGCTCGAGTCTCGATCAGCGACACAGTTTTAATCTACCGGGAGGTTTCGTATTTTGCAGAGAGAAAATTTCATTCGTGGAAGATGTTTTCAGTGCTTCAATTGTGAATGCAGCTGAATTGAAGGCATGCATTGCACAATGCACGCTGAATAAAACCCTTGACACACACCAATATGTTGTGAGAGATACTGTTTCTTGTTATGTGTGAATCCATGTTCTCGCAGCGATATCCATTAATAAAATATTCTCGGGTTTCAAGCAGTTTCAAGTGGTTAACTTCCTACGAGCTTTCGGCGGAGATCTCTCAGCCATTGTCAAGTGGTTGACTGTCGTGTGGATCACTGCCGTGCGTGCTTATACAGGGTGTCCCAGCTATCTTGTCCACCCAAAATATCTCTGGAACAATAACAGCTATTGGAAAACGACATTCACCGGTATCAATGTAGGGCTGGGGCCCATGAATGCACATATTTGGAAACATTCTAAATCGAAAGCATATGTGTTTTTAACACAAACTTATGTTTTTTTTTTTTAAATGGACCTCCTATATTTTTTCTTCAGCAATCCATAGCATGACAAAGCACATACACAATGGCGTTGATTGCATCGCAATATTCCCATTACATCCAGAGATATTGAGAAGCGAAGTTGACGCTTGAAACACCCGACATGCGCTGCTAGCGCACGTCCTGAGGCTCAGGCGTGAACCCCATGCTGCCCGTAATCGCGATGTGATTGACATGTGTAATCACACCTCCCTACTTATCAAGAGGTCCGAAACGAATAATACGGTCTGCTGCCATCAATTCTCATAAGCACATAATGGTTTCCCTCTTGCACGTTTTACGTATCTACGTACACAATACGAACCAGTACCGATCGGTGTACACCCGTCAGGTTGTCTTAGTTATCCTGCACACCCAAAATAAGGTTTATCTAATGCGTTATATGACCCATTGAGCCTGTCGCGCAGGGCCTGGCTCTACCTAGTCAAGTGTCCAACGTAGTTCCCACTACTGCCACAGTTCCCACTTCGCCTTATTTATGATTTGCGACCCATGCAAACTCTTGTAGTCCACCACCCTCCGGGCATCCCATTTGTTGTTACTTTGGCGTGCAGTACACCGCTTGCCAGTGTAGTCGTGCATCAGAGTAATCTAGTGGCGGCACGGAGGTAGTACACATTGTGAATAAACGTTGTGTTGTGGAACTTATACTGTACAGTATAATGTACACACATGAAGATATGGTACAAATGCTGCTGATCTATGGAGAATGTACGTTGACGGGAAATATGTTATGAGATTGCTTGTTTGTTTATAGTACTGTTAGCGAACATTATGATTATTAAGTTAATATGTCTGTTTTCTACCCTACTCTACATACCTGTACTGTACCCTGTTGTAGGTGGACGAAATGCTGTTCAGGCAGAACAACTGTACAGAAGACGATTCCCTGACAAGCCATCGCTTTCGCGCCGGATATTTGGTCGTCTCACATCTCGTCTACGTGAAACGGGAAGCTTAAATCCAGAACCTCGACATCGTCCTAGAACACGCACAGATGAACGTACGTAAGTTGCTGTGCTCGCTACCATAGCTGTGAATCCTCAAAGCAGCACACGTCAAATTGAACGTGAAGTTCGTGCGTCGAAATCAAGCGCACAGCGTATTCTTAAACGTCATAAATTTCATCCTTACCATGTTCATTTACACCAGGATCTTCATGGAAATGACTTCCGCAATAGGGTAACATTTTGTCGGTGGGCTCAGCAAAAACTTCTGACTAACCCAAATTTATTTGCAGATGTTCTCTTTACCGACGAGGCATCATTCTCCAACAAAGCAATTGTCAATATGAGGAATATGCATTATTGGTCCGCAGACAATCCAAAATGGCTCCGTCAGGCAGAGCATCAACGTCCGTGGAAAGTTAATGTTTGGTGTGGGATTATTGGAGATACCATTATCGGACCTTTCTTTATAAATGGCATCCAAAATGGCACAATACTCCAGATTTATACGACACAATCTTCCTGTTCTCTTGGACACCGTACCTCTGAACCGGAGAATGGTCATGTGGTATCAGCATGACGGATGCCCTGCACTTAACACCTTACGAGCACGACGACTTCTGAACCGTAGGTTCCCTGGTAGGTGAATTGGACGAGGTAGCCCAGTTAGGTGGCCTGCCCGATCTCCGGACCTTACACCGCTGGATTATTTTCTTTGGGGAGCAGTGAAGGATGCTGTTTACCAACATGAACCAACAACACCAGAGGACATGAAGCAACGCATTATTGATGCTTGTGCAGCCATCAAAGAGGAAACAGTAGCACGAAGTAGGGCATCCTTCATCCGCAGAGTGACCCTATGTATGCAAGCCAATGGGCATCACTTTGAGCATGAGATGTGAACGCTATGTTTAGTATGTAGTGCTGGTATCACAGTGGAAGTTTCTACAAAGGGCCATTTTACCCAGTGATGTTAAGAAACATTTGTTTGCAACAATTTGTCATTTAACGCATTAGATAAACATAACATTGATAATTATGTGATAATAAAACTAATTGGTTAAACATATTTACATTCATCTTCTATGTCCTACCTGAACTTCCCAAATCAAAACATTTTTACCTAAACAACGGTAAAACTTTTAGTCCACTTGCTCGTTTCACTAAAACCATCAACATGAATTTTACTATTACGAGTGAATGATTGACTGTCACTTGCGCTAGATCTACAGTGAAGTAAAGTTTTAACGTTGAACGGCATTACCTTTTTAGTAACGGATGAACGATAAGCGAAGTTAACTTTGTGACTAACGTTGCGGTTCACAGATATGTTACAGAACCGCATCACCCCTAGCCTATGGGATAAATACCTGCTGGAATCGTTTCGGACCTCTTGATAAGTATGGAAGTGTGATTACGCATGTCAATCACATCGCGATTACGGGCAGCATGGGGTTCACGCCTAAGCCTCAGGACGTGCGCTAGCAGCGCATGTCGGGTGTTTCAAGCGTCAACTTCGCGTCTCAATATCTGTGGATGTAATGGGAATATTGCGATGCAATCAACGCCATTGTGTATGTGCTTTGTCGTGCTATGGATTGCTGAAGAAAAAATATAGGAGGTCCATTTTAAAAAAAAACATAAGTTTGTGTTAAAAAACATAAGTTTGTGTTAAAAAACACATATGCTTTCGTTTTAGAATGTTTCCAAATATGTACATTCATGGGCCCCAGCCCTACATTGATACCGGTGAAAGTAGTTTTCCAATAGCTGTTATTGTTCCAGAGATATTTTTGGGTGGACAAGATAGCTGGGACACCCTGTATAGCCGCGCCGTAGCCAGTGACGTCACTGCTCGTCAGTCCCGCACCATACATGGTAAGGTTTGAGTTGCACCCCAATCACAGGACCCCAGGCCGTGCTCAGCTGTAGTCAACCGCCTTTGATCTCTATTGCTTCGTTTATTATGCTGTCCCATACGCCGTTGGTCCTTTTAATAAGTTGAAAGGAGTCTACGGGGCACACTCGTATGTGGCACTCGAATATGGTAATGATATTAATGTGAACTAAAATGAAACTCTGATACTATAAACGATGTATGTGTCTGATAGGCCTTAGAATGCGGATCCCTGACTCTGCACAACCGCAGAGCCAAAGATGCCGTTTCTGGTCTGAGAGTGTTGTGCTGGCTTAAGAGAGCACTTGGCGCACAGTTGAAGGTCAATTAGTAAATATGATACCTTTTTTGACCAATGTAACGTCAATTGTCAAATGTTTCTTAAAACCCAAACTTAACTTACAATATAATTCTTAAAAAAAAAAAAAAAAACGGTGTTAGTGTGTTAGTAATTCACCACAACCAGTACCACCTCCCTGTCCAGAACATATGTTTTTCAAAGAAGTTGGATTTTTCTTAAATGTTTTCATTTATCAGCCAAAAGAATTTCATGTGCATTTCAAAGTATTTCAAAGTATTATAGCCACCATTGCACATTTCGAGCCTGTACCTAGCATTTTTATTTTTATGATAGACCACATTATATCGCGTTCCACTGTTGCTGCTGTAGAGGTAATACAAGTAAGAAATATATAAAGAACGTTACACTGGATAGCACTGCCAGTTGGTCGCTTTGTGAAATCTTTGATATTTAAATAGTCAGGTACATATATTCTGTTCTCTCAACCACTATGTAGCGATAACAGTAGTCAGTATTTTTTTGGCGCATCGCAGTTTGCTAACTTTCACAAAATTTGTTTCACAGTTCATCGGCATTCTTATGCTCCGCCTTGTCTTTCACTGATTTGATTGTTGAATATTTTTCGTCTTTCGCTTTGTACTCCTTATTTCTTTTATGATGACGCGCAGTGTTATTACGAATGAGGCGCGTAATTTGACTGTTAACAATACTGACATAAGCAATTTACTGGTTAACGATAATAATATTGAATGTAACAGTGACAAAGATAGTGACAATTCTGTGGTGACTAATTTTCAGTGACCACAGACAACTTGCACGCCGATTCTTAAAATAATGAAAAGATTCCTGACGCTATAGTTTCACTCACTAATTTAAGTAGTAATCAGACGGTATATTCCGGTATTGCACACGCCGCTGATCTGTACATGGCTGACGTGCACAATTCAAAGCTTGACTGTTTACCGAATCAGGTCAATGAACTTCCCAATTCTAGCGCAGTCAATCAGATCTCCAATAGTGTGTCAGACGACACAGTAGTGTCAATCTGTTTTTAAAAATCCGTCGGATTCTGTAAGCAGTAATTATACAGATAATGCAACAAAGAGACGTCCATGGTTGTTGATGGTGTTCCCATACCACAAAACACAACACAGGTGACACCCGAAACATCATTTTTAAGGAATATGGAAGCGATGCTTCAGACTCTCACGCAAATGATGGTTGAACAGATTAACAAACAAGATGACCTCTTTGTTCGTTGGAGTAAACGGTTTGCTCGGTTCAATGAACAATTTTCCAGCATGCGTGACGAGCCTACGTTGTACACAGAAAAGACTGATAAATGTTTCAAACAAGTAGAAACAGATATTAAGGCAATTGAAAATAATTCCGTAAGTGCCCTGTCGTCCTTGAAACCAGCAGTGGCGCGGTCAACAATACCGTCGAGCCGCACAAAGACACGCCATAGCTTACTTCAAAGCAATGTATCGCCACGCCGACAAAAACTCGCCAAGCCAATCTGATTTAACAGCAGTGGACAGGTCTTATGAAATTACTCGCCAAGTCATCAGTAGCAAATAAGTCAACAATAAAATAATAGGGGTTCAATATCACCAGCACCAAACTGTCAAGTATATTTATTTGATAACATCGATTTCCAAAACTAATCACATCTACATTCATCTAAAAAAATAATGTGCCAAGCCCAACACAGAGAATGTTCTACGAAATTTATGTATTCAGCTACTTTATTTACACAACTGATATGCACCAATCTTTACGACATAAATTATTTTTTCAGTTCGATGTCTTGCATTCTGAAGACATTACGCTACTGCTATTTGTTTGTATGTTTTAACACTTCAGCTTTGTACAATTTTTTCACTACTTTTCAGGAAATATGATATTTGTCATTTGTTTTGCAGGAGTAATTTGCATTACCAGTAAATCTCAACTTGTGCTTATTTAGGTTCTACATGTGAGTCCAAATACCTAGAAAACACACCAGACCTTTTGCTTGACGCATTTTCCATGCTTATACAAATTCCAAATTCTATTGATGCCTTGTTTTCACATTTCCTTGATTATTCAGCGTTTTTTTAATCGGGTGACGATGTGCGCGGTAAGGAGAATCTTGCATATCGGTTCTGTTACTGTAATTTTAAACCTTGCACATTTTTCTGTTTTTACACACATCTGCATGAAAACCACAATTGAAAGAGACACCATTTATTTTGACATGAGTCAAGTGGATCACATCCCTTGGGTGTTTTGACAGCTGCAAACTGTACCTCAAACATTTTTTTTCATAATAAGAATCTGTGTCCTACATCTTACGCTAATTTATTTCTAATGCTATTTTGTCTTTGCTGATTCCATGCAATGTACTATTTTTTATGATGCTATGCTACTCCACTTTGCCATTATTGCACACCCTATGCAAGATTGTACTACTATTGAAATTTATGCTATTGTCTTATGAATTATTATTACATTTTTTGTTAGGTTAGTCACTCTTTGTATTTTATGATGTTGCCATGTTGCATTTATGCCAAGTCTCGTGATGTAACTTGATATATCTCTTGCATTTGATGATGTTACTAATTTACTTGCTTTCACCTATGTAGATTTAAGAAATCAATGTGCCCTGTAACTCATGTCAGTTGCATATACTCATCTATTTTGTATATCTTGCAGAACCAATGTACTGAAGTCTCATCGTATCTGAATCGCCCATTATGCTCTTCAATAGAAGCACATGAAAGTGTGAACTGTGCCACCTGTAAAAGTGTGCAGGAAATGCATTACATAGAAAGTGTGACTTAAGCAACTTATATGGAATACTAAACACCAGGGACACTTCTCACACTGTTTCCAGGCAGGCCTTTATAAACATTTTACTGTTACTGTACTAGGTAAATTACGCAGATTGCCTATAAGGATTTAGGTTTAAGGATATTTTTTCTCTGCATTTTGTGTTAGGTGTAAGAGTATTATTAAAATATTTAATGAGTGTTCACTCCCTGAGCTGCACTTCAATAATAAGGATTATATTGATATATTGATTTTTCTATAACGATACTGTATGATGTTAATATGTATTTTGTGTATGTTGCGTCCTTTCTAGGAAAATCTGTCTTACCTTGTGCCATTTGAGTAGGGGTGTTTGTGGTAGACTGCCACAGTAGCTTTGCACCTAAAAACATTTTCTCATCATTCCTTATGAGATTGCATATGATACTGCCTTCTTATGTTAGCAGGCATGACTGTCATTTTTTTCAGGTTAATAATCATATTTCCAAGTTCTACCATTTCTGCAGTTCACCCTCATCTTTGCATATGTATCACATGGTTAACTGTGATGTCACATTTACCTAGTCAGCAATCTATATTGCACTTAGTACTCCTGTCTTTATGCCTGCATACGTTACAATCACATTTTTTCTTTGCTTTGGCCATAACAGTTCTTGACTGAAGACGAACGACTATTGACTGTTAATCATTTTCTTTACAGATAAAGTGCACTGCCCTTATCAACCATTCCCGTACCCTTCCCTGTAGATACGCAGAGCGTTAGAGATATAGGTCATTTAACAGACTGAAATTGATGAATGCCAGGTGTCGTTACACAATCATTGCGTCTACTCATACGATTTTGTGATTCTATTTGTCTAATATGTACTCATACAGGCCATACAGAGCCATACTTTCTATTCATGCACTTTATCTTGTAAACAGCCATATCGTGTTACATACTCTCATTATGAATTATGCATAGGCCTCTGAGTGCCACATAAAGTTATAGATAAATGATTTTTTATGATGCTTTCTCAGCTTTCATGTTTATGTAATGTAAAACTAGACCACTTTGAGCAACAAAGATGATTTCTGTCACATTTTTAGCTGTTAAGGTCAGCTATTATTTCATGTACTAGGCCACCTGGAGTATCAATAATTTTATAGCCGTTAAGATCAGCATTTATGTATGTAGGAAGGCAACTTTGAGCTTCTGATTGATATTTTCTATACGATTGTTTTAAATATTAAGATTTACTTGTGTTCCACATACAAAGCCACCTGGAGCCATTCAGTTCTTGACTTTACTGTTAGGTTTTGTTAAGTAATTCTGTCTCAATATTGCATATACAAGGCCACTAAGGGCCACAGTATAATGTTATGAACCAGTGATGTCCTGTCATGTTAGGTTATTCTATGTCTAATTAGCAATGTGATGCCACACTTATTGATTTTGTCTTATTCAGAGTTCACTTTCAATTTTGCCTACTCACTCTGATGTAAAGCATTGTTGCGTCATCCAGTCTGTTATTTCGTTAGGATACTGAACTTTTTCTGACCAGATAGATTACTTGATGTTCATATAGGCAGAAATGGTCACGTCTCACTACCTTGCCTTTTCATACCTTCCATTATTCTGTCTCCCACCCCTGTTTGTGATATTGGAGCAATTTATTACTGGTATTCATACTTCAATGTAAGTGACGTCTTATGCTCCCAGAAGAATCTCCAAAACTATGATGATGTAGGCCATCACATTACTGATATTACGATGGTCGCCAACTATGGTTGTTGGTAATTTGATGCCGAGTACCTATTGTATCTCTGCACTTGACTGAAGCAAATAATATGGAGTTCAGACATCTTGGTACACTGAAAGCAATACACATTGGTCACTACTCATCTGCTGAACTTGCACAAAATTAAAAGAAATGGACTTTATGATACAGTCACTTCAACATGCTCATAGGCTTCAACCACGACTCTTCCTTTCCCTTGCCCAATCCTATACATTATCTTGACGATTAGAACTGTATACTGCTTTTGCATTACATGATTTACTTGTGAACAACACTGTTAACGGGACAATTTACTCATAACCAGATTAGGTTTCATACTAGTGTACCTGAGTACTATCAATTCTTTCAACTTTAATGATGTCATACAGTTTTCTTTTTTCTTTACAATCATGACATGTTACTTTATAATTGTCCTTAGCTCTGCACTGTAATGGTTCTATACTACTCAAGATATCAAATGGTTCAAAGGGCTCCGAGCTCTATGGCACTTAACATCTGAGGTCATCAGTCCCCTTGAACTTAGAACTACTTAACCCTAACTAACCTAAGGACATCACACACATCCATGCCCGAGGCAGGATTCGAACCTGCGAAAGGGGCATGAAAGGGAAGCAGTGGTTGGGAAGGGAGTGAGACAGGGTTGTAGTCTATCCCCCATGTTATTCAATCTGTATATTGAGCAAGCAGTAAAGGAAACAAAAGAAAAATTCGTAGTAGGAATTAAAATCCATGGAGAAGAAATAAAAACTTTGAGGTTCGCCGATGACATTGTAATTCTGTCAGAGACAGCAAAGGACCTGGAAGAGCAGTTGAACGGAATGGACAGTGTCTTGAGAGGAGGATATAAGATGAATATCAACAAAAGCAAAACGAGGATAATGGAATGTAGTGGAGTTAAATCGTGTGATGCTGAGGGTATTAGATTAGGAAATGAGACGCTTAAAGTAGTAAACGAGTTTTGCTATTTGGGGAGCAAAATAACTGATGGTCGGAGTAGAGAGGATATAAAATGTAGACTGGCAATGGCAAGAAAAGAGTTTCTGAAGAAGAGAAATTTGTTAACACCCAGTATAGATTTAAGTGTCAGGACGTCGTTTCTGAAAGTATCTGTATGGAGTGTGGCCATGTATGGAAGTGAAACGTGGATGATAAATAGTTTGGACAAGAAGAGAATAGAAGCTTTCGAAATGTGGTGCTACAGAAGAATGCTGAAGATTAGATTGGTAGATCGCATAACTAATGAGGAGGTATTGAATAGAATTGGAGAGAAGAGAAATTTGTGGCAAACCTTGATTAGAAGAAGGGATTCGTTGGTAGGACATGTTGTGAGGCATGAAGGGATCACCAATTTAGTATTGGAGGGCAGCGTGGAGGGTAAAAATCGTAGGGGGAGACAAAGAGATGAATACACTGAACAGATTCAGAAGGATGTAGGCTGCAGTAGGTACTGGGAGATGAAGAAGCTTGCACAGGATAGAATAGCATGGAGAGCTGCATCAAACCAGTCTCAGGACTGAAGACCACAACAACAACAAGGACGTCCAGGAACGGGAAGGAACCGTCCTCCTCTACTTCCATAGTGAACTTTGTGTGATCGTGGATGTTGTAGTTGTGTTCCCGGAATCTTCCAGCTTCTTTTGCCCATAAAGCCATATGGCGAATGTACAGTCGACGAAGCTATAAAAACAACTACGTTTCTCTACCAATTGGTTCTGCCATTTTACGGGGCAACTTGTTCAACACCAGTATCCCATTCGCTGACATATTAAGTGGTCATGGTTTTGGCTCAAATGGCTCTGAGCACTATGGGACTTAACATCTGAGGTCATCAGTCCCCTAGAACTTAGAACTACGTAAACCTAACTAACCTAAGGACATCACACACATCCATGCCCGAGGCAGGACTCGAACCTGCGACCGTAGCGGTCGCGCGGTTCCAGACTGTAGCACTCCGGCCGGCGTCATGGTTTTGGGTTTTTATGCCGTTTTGGCCCTCAGGACAATTAAACACAGGTATTTCCCCATAGGATGGGGAACAACTTTGCCGCGCTGGATGGGCTTACCCAACTAACACTGCCACAACTGTGACTGCCGAACTTGCGCAGTCATGAACATCGAACAGTACGGATGGTTCAATGTGCAGCTCAAACGATAGCCGTCGAATTGCGACACATCTGTCATTTGTAGCCGACCCCATTTATGTCAAGTCGCTTACAGTGCCATCTGTCGGTACAATTTTGGTTTTCTTTCTTTTCTCTATTTGTTCCTTGACGTTTCCCCCTGCGTCAATAATACGCTGTTGAAATGTGTCGTCATTCTGAGCGCTTTGAAGCTGGAACTTAAATTACGGACATACATACAAACAACATTTGCCGGTCCAGTAGCTACATAAAAACACGAGCGTATCGAATGCAAAGTTGTGTCAAAATTTCAATGCAACCAGCGAAGAACTTTCAGAAATTTAAGATTTTCATAAAACGAACCTTTACATTTTCATTTATACAGATGATTTACCATATAGCAGAGCAAGAGAACTGATTGGGTTCCGCCAATAAACGCTTCAAATTAATTCTGTGCAGCAGTACCTCGTATAATTTGTCTGGCACGCCTCACATCGCCACGGCCGCGACTGTGATTTCGAGCAACGCTACTGAAGCTCCGTGAGTGGACGGGAGGGAACGTTCCTATGTGACTCCAGTCGGAAGCACACCTGTTGCCGCGACTGCACCGAATTAGTAATTTGTCATCTAAACCAGAGTACGGTTCAAATGTTTCCAAGAGACCTGTGGTTGTAGCTAACCGCAGCGTAGGTAGTTTGGGGATAGGGCAGGTGGCTGCGGAAGATTCTGCGGAAACGCGGGGGAGGCGGGGTCAGGAGGTCGTGGTTGGGGCGCGCGCCCCGCAGTTGCCACAGCTGTGCGTCTTTCCCTACCCTGCAGTCTGGTGTAGACGGGGTACCGCCTCCCCTCGCCATCAGGTGCTAATGGGAAACCTCTGATGCTATCTGTAACAAAAGTGTCCCTCCCTTATCTGACCACGTCTCTGCTAAGTGGGCACTGTGACCTGAACTTCCCGACAAGATCAGGCGATACCATGGAGGGGTTTTTATACTCCGGAAGACTTCGGCACTGATTCCTTCAATTGTCCCGCTCGGCGGCCAACCGATGCTGAGTAGGCGGTTACGGTGCGTATCATCTGTCTCGCACCTGTACCCGCGCCAGGATACGGAAAGAAGGGAAGTGGTGGTGGTGGTTAGTGTTTAACGTCCCGTCGATAACGAGGTCATTAGAGACGGAGCGCAAGCTCGGGTTAGGGAAGGATTGGGAAGGAAATCGGCCATGCCCTTTCATCCCGGCATTTGCCTGAAACGATTTAGGGAAATCACGGAAAACCTAAATCAGGATGGCTGGAGACGGGATTGAACCGTCGTCCTCCCGAATGCGAGTCCAGTGTGCTAACCACTGCGCCACCTCGCTCGGTGAAGGGAAGTAAGATTAGGGTTTAACGTTCCGCCGACAAGGAAGTCATTAGAGACGGAGCACAAGCTCGGACTGCTGTAAGGGCGGGGAAAAAAATTGCCGTGCTCTTTCGAAGGAAAGGGAAATCATAGAAAACCTAAAATTGCATGGTTAGACGCGGATTTGAACCGCCGTCCTCCTGAATTAGAGTCCAGCGTGATAACCACTGCGCCATTTCGCACAGCGCCAAAATACGAAGTGTGTGTGTGTGTGTGTGTGTGTGTGTGTGTGTGTGTGTGTGTGTGTGTATGTGTGTGTTGCGCCCCGAATACGTGCGATAAATCGATGGCAGTCAAAGTAACCAATTTCGTCTCCAACCGGTTGTGTGCTTCGATCGCAACACACACGACCGATTTTCCAAACAATTTGAAACATTATCTGTCGAGAATGAAAATTTCACTCTACAGCGGAGTGTGCGCTGATATGAAACTTCCTGGCAGATTAAAACTGTGTGCCGGACCGAGACTCGAACTCGGGACCTTTGCCTTTCGCAGGCAAGTACTCTACCAACTGAGCTGCCCAAGCACGAGTCACGCCCCGTCTTCACAGCTTTAATTCCGCCAGTACCTCGTCTCCAGGAGTGCTAGTTCTGTAAGGTTCGCAGGAGAGCTTCTGTGAAGTTTGGGAGATAGGAGACGAGGTACTGGCGGAATTAAAGCAGTGAGGACAGGGCGTGAGTCGTGCTTGGGTAGCTAAGTTGCTCTTACATGGTTCAAAGGACTTACCGTCGCCTACATCTTTAACGACGGAGAGAAAGAGCAGCTTGATTACTGGTGGTTCCTACAAAATGCTCACAACGCCCTCGAACGCACACCGAAATACCGTACGCTCTTCGCAAATTATTTACGCAGCGTTTTCGTTAACCCCCCACTCAGCTGGGGAGTGCCAGGCTGTGGTTAATGTGCTGTGCCGCATCACACTAACGGCTCTGCCTTGCCAGCCATGACCAAAGGAAGAGACAAGCTGCTGCAAGGATACTGTTTCCTTGAGGCACTAGCGAAGCAGAATGCCTCCGTTGCAGATGCCCTTCAAAGGCGCTATTGGAGATTTCAGATAACGATGCCAAGGCTCCAAGTGTAACCAGTTACATTATTGAAGAACCTTTTAGTTAGAATTACAACAGTGGTTTATATTTTATTTTTTTGATTACTCTTTTATGCCACCTTGGTTGTTGTAACACTTACTTGTAACACTTAGTTACTAGAATTCTCATTTGTACACGCTCCCTAAATGTAATCATATAAAAAAAAAGTGGCAACGGATAGCCCTAACCTTGATTCCCATACTTCCCCTGGTCTATAGGCAGCTCTCTGGGGTAGGTTTACTCAGGAGCTAACGCCTGAAGTGGATCAAATTTTTTTTGTTATAGGATGACAAGTGGCGGTGGCACTTAGGTTGTTATATTTTTTTTATTTATTTATTTTTTTAGTTCCATTTTCCTAAGGGGCTTCTTAAGGGAAGAAAGTGGTTCAACAAGGGGGTAAAAAAAAAGAAAAAAAGGGGTAGAAATCAAAAACTTAAAAAAAAAAATAAAAAAAAATAAAAAAAAAAGAATAAAAAAAACCAAACAAAAAAACAAAAAAAAGGGGTAAAAAAAAAGGGGGAAAAAAAAAAGTTGGTAGAGTACTTGCCCGCGAAAGGCAAAGGTCCCGAGTTCGAGTCTCGGTCCGGCACATAGTTTTAATCTGCCACGAAGTTTAATTATCTGTCGAATTTCCATTATGGAAAAGAAAACTATCTTCAGCAGCACTGGTGGTTTACCTCCATGTGTCAACTATAATACTAAATTAAAAATGAACTGGAGTGAAATTTATTGAACATGTTTTCGAACAATTCATTGGCATCTAGTGTGTTGTATACGTCTTTCCTGTCTCCGTTACGCAAGTACCTCCTGAAGTCGTCAGTTTGGTTTATTTTAACTATAACTCTTGTAGTTTAATTTGGCTTTGTAATCTCGATGTTACTATAAGAATTTAATCAATAACTATGTTCCTTTATCGCAGAAATTTTACTGTGAATTGAATGAGGGAAAGACAGTTTGTATCCAATGATATTAAAACTTATTATTGTACCTGTAAAGTATGTACAGTATCTCCTGAAAAAATTTAGGTTGAAATCTCCGCTTAATACACTATCTGATAAAGTGAAAAACTCGGAAAGAGAGGAGGAAAGAAAATGAAATTGCACGGCTTGAAGAGGGTGTATGATGATATTTCAGTGATTACAAAATCGAGTGAAATTTACAAGGAACTTGGCAGTATGAGCCTCCTTGTCAGTATGAAGCTGCACACCTTCTGGCGTGCATCCACGCACTGGTTCAGTTGGGAAAAGTGGTATAAAGCTGTTCTGTTCCCTCCTGAGGCAAGCTGGACCACAACTGTTGTATGCATATCGGCACAAGAACACAGTTGACGCTGGGCCCACATATGTTCTACGAGCGGCAGATCTGGGATCTTGCTGGCCACGAAGTACCTCAGCATCACGCAGATAATACATACAGACAGGTGCCATGCGTGCACTGGTATTTTCCTCTTGAAAACTGATTGCACGATACTGTCGCGAGAGACATCTACATCTACTACATATCTACTCCGCTAGCCTCCGCTAGCCACCAAGCGGTGTGTGGCGGAGGGCACAATTCGCGCCAAAGTCATATTCCCCCCCCCCTCCCCCCCCCCCCTGTTCCACTCAAGGATAGCGCGAGGGAAAAACAACTGTCTGAACGCGTCAGTACGAGCTCTTATTTCCCTTATCTTTGAATGATGATCATTACGCGATTTGAAAGAGTTCGTGGTAATAATATATGCTCTACATCCTCGGTGAAGATTGGATTTCAGAATTTAGTGAGCAGCCCCTTCTGTTTAGCGCGTCGTCTATCTGCAAGCGTGACCCACTTCAAACTTTCTATGAGATTTGTAACGCTCTCGCGATGGCTAAATGTACCCGTCAAGAATATTGCCGCTCTTCTTTGGACCTTCTCAATCTCTTGAATCAGATCCAACTGGTAAGGGTCCCATACACACGAACAATATTCTAATACTGGACGAACTAACGTATTTTAAGGAATTCCCTTTGCTGAAGGACTGCATCGCTTCAGGATTCCACTAATAAACCGCAATTTAGAAATGGTTCAAATGGCTCTGAGCACTATGAGACTTAACATCTATGGTCATCAGTCCCTTAGAACTACTTAAACCTAACTAACCTAAGAACATCACATACATCCATGCCCGAGACTGAAGCGCTTAGAACCGCACGGCCACACCAGCCGGCTCGCAATTTAGAGTTCGCCTTGCCCGTTACTTGTGTAATCTGATCATTCCATTAGAGATCATCTCCAATAGTCACACGCAGATACTTGACGGATGTTACCGCTTCCAAAGACTGGGCATTTATTTTGTACTCGTACATTAATGGGGATTTTCGTCTTGTTATAAGCAGTAGGTTACACTTACTAATATTCAGAGATAAACTGCCAGTCATTACACCACGCATTTATTTTCTGCAAATCCTCATTCATTTGTTCACAACTTTTGTGTGAGACTACTTTCCTGTAGACTACAGCATCATCGGCAAACAGTCTAATGCCGCTGTCAGTACCATCAACCAGATCGTTTATGTAAATCTCAAAAAGCAGCGGATCTATTACGCTGCCCCGGGGGACACCTGAAGTTACGCTTGTTTCTGTTGAAGTCACCTCATTCAGGAAAACTTTCTATCCAACCGCATATGTCATCGGATATACCGCAAGCGCGTACTTTTTGGAGCAAGCGGCAGTGCGAAACTGAGTCGAACGCCTTTCGAAAGTCGAGAAATATGGCATCAACTTGGGAGCCGCTATCTAGAGCCTGTTGTATATCATGCACAAAGAGGGTCAGCTGTGTCTTGCATGGCCGCTGTTTCCTAAAACCGTGCTGGTTTCTGGAGATTAGTTTCTCAGAGTCTAGAAAGGATATTATGTCTGAACACAAAATATATTCCATGATTTTACAATAGATCGATGTCAGTGAAATTGGCCGGTAATTATGTACATCCGACTTTCTACCCTTTTTATAGATTACTATGACCTAGGCCTTCTTCCAGTCCCGTGGAACTTTCAGCTGTTCCAATGATCTGTGATAGATAAGAATGGTGCTATATTTGTAGCATGGTCAACATGTAATCTTACGGAGATACCGTCTGGGCCAGATGCCTTCCTGGCGTCTAAGGATCTTAACTGTTTTACACTCCCAGATACACTAAACACTATGTCAGCCATCCTTTCGTTTGTTCGATAATTGAAAGGGGGAATGGTGCTGCAGTCCTCTACCGTAAACGAGTTTTTGTAAGCTAGGTTTAGAATTTCGCCCTTCTTTTTATCATCATCAGTTACATTACCCGTATTGTCAGCAAGAGAAGGTATTGAATTATTTGTAGCGTTCATAGATTTCTCGTACGACCAAAATTTTTTGGTGTTATTTCTAGAATCTGCAGATAAAATATTGCTTTCAAATTCGTTAAAAGAGTCTCTCATTGTCTTTCTGACAGCTGCTTTCATTTCGCATCATTTCTGTTTGTCAGCGGGGCAGTGACTACGTTCAAAACGACTGTGCAAAATTCTCTGCTTTCTCAGCAACTTCCTAATATGTTTGTTGTACCAAGGTGGATCCTTTCCCTCCCCTATACTTCTGCTAGGCACATACTTCTCTAGCACATGGTGGACAATACCTTTAAATTCTGACCAAAGATGCTCAATATCTTTGTGTCCCGCGGTGAATGCTTGGAGCTGACTATGAAGATATGCATTAATGACACTTTTATTTGCTTTCTCAAACAAGAAAACTCTACGCTGTTTCTTAGGGTTTTTTTTTTTTTTTTTTTTTTTTTTGTGCAGCTTGCACTGACATAGAAGCCACAACGACATTATGGTCGCTAATACCTTCTTCTAGATTAACCTCCTCAAAAAGATCAGGTCTGTTTGACGCCAAGATATCTAATACGTTCCCATCTCGAGTTGGTTTTCTAACCAATTGCTCAAGGTTGCATGTTGAGAGCGCTCTTAGAATAACTTCACACGAATCTTTGCTTCTGGCCCCTGTGATAAATGTGTAATGTTCCCAGTCAATGGATGCTAGATTATGGTCTCCACCTATAACTAATGGATAATTTGGATATTTACTTCCTATGTACTCAAGACTCTCCCTGAAACGTTCTGCGACGTTTGTTGCGGATGCTGGTGGTCTATAATAACATCTTAAAACAATGGTCAATCCTTGTCTGATTGACAGACGTAACAAACCAGGCTGCAGAATTCCCGAGACGTAACGTTGTGCTATCAGAGTTCCTTTAGTCACTAGCAGCTGCGATGTGAGGTCATCCCCGATGGCTACCCCCACCATGATGATGATGACGACTGGTTTGTAGGGCACTCAACTGCGCGGTCATCAGCGCCCGTACAAAGTCCGAATTTTTACGCAGTCCAATTTTTTTTCACAATCCAATCTAGCCACTGTCACGAGTGATGAGGACAACACAAACACCCAATCCCCGGGAAGAGAAAATCCCCAACCCGGCCGGGAATCGATCCCAGGACCCCGTGATCCAGAGGCAGCAACGCTAGCCACTAGACCACGAGTTACGGACTACCCCCATCATGACGTCATAAGTAAAGCAACTGTTCCTCTCCAAAGCACTGGAAGAATGGGATCTCTCCCCCAGTAGCCGTAATACTCGCCGACGATTGTCATCTGGGATAGTTCAGAACATCAGTTCATCGTTGAACACAATGCAACACCATTCTTCGGCAGTCCATGCTTCCTGCTTACGACACCACTCCAAATGAACCCTTTGTCTTGCATAGTGTCCATTACTTGTTCTGAGATGGTTGTCGCAAATGTTAAGGCGTTACGATGTACTTGGTACACAGTACGGTAATCCTCCCTTGTGGTGGACAGACATGTTCGACCAGAATCTTCACGAGTAGTCCTGTCCCCATGTTCCTGTGCAGCCCAACATCGGGCCACTGTCACATCCAAGTATTCAAAAACTTGGGACACTGCACGATTCGACCAGTCAGCCGAATGGAGACCCAGAATCAGGCCCAGTTTCAGTTCTATTAGGTGGTTATAATGCTGTCTCACACGAGTACGTGGCGTCTCCATGTCCTCCACGGTAATCAGTCACCATCTATCGTTCATGCCCCTTGTACACCTTATCAGGTCCACTAACAGCACTAAACACGAACGTTAACAGATCCTTGGTGGTCATTCTACCTTCCAAAAAAAAATCAAATGGCTCTGAGCACTATGGGACTTAACATCTATGGTCATCAGTCCCCTAGAACTTAGAACTACTTAAACCTAAGTAACCTAAGGACAGCACACAACACCCAGCCATCACGAGGCAGAGAAAGTTCCTGACCCCGCCGGGAATCGAACCCGGGAACCCGGGCGTGGGAAGCGAGAACGCTACCGCACGACCACGAGATGCGGGCGTTCTACCTTCCACAGAGAACTTGGAATTTAATCATTTACGTACCATACCGCCGGTGGTGTGCACATGTACGAAGTTGTATTGACTTCCGATCATGCCTTCTGGGTGCTTCACGTTTTTCTCAGACACTATATTACGCGGAAGAGAGAACACCGTAATACACGAAAATCTGAGCAGTTTCAGTGTTTCGTTTATTAAGTTCGTAGATGACGTCTTCGTCTACATCTTACCGTACATGCGCACTCCTGAAACCACTGAAGAATGCATAACTAAGAGCACGTATAAATGCAGCGGACGCGCCAGTATATTCTCTTATCCTACTGACATGATCCCTGTGCGATATATACGATGGATGCACCAGAATGTTCGTGCAGCCTTCCTCGGATACCGACCCCATAACTTTACCCAGCAGTGTCTCGTCACAACCGCGTCGTATTTTTTTCCAAACATTACCCTTTAATTTTTTTTCCAAACGTTACCCCTTGAATTTCCTGTAATACCTCTGTCACACCTTCGTATCGGCTGTACCGACTTGTTACGATCCCAGTGCCGTGTCTCTGAACTCGTTGCATGCCTTCTGACATTTCTACTTGTAAACTACTTCAAGCGCTCGAGCAGTACTCAGGAATTGGTCGACCTACCCTCTTGTATGCGGTTTACTTTAAAAATTCACTGCTCTTTCCCAGGATTCTATCATTCGCTTCCCTTACTACAAAATATCCCTCTCTACAAAAATGTCTCTGGGCACTATGGGACTTAACTTCTGAGGTCATCAGTCCCCTAGAACTTAGAACTACTTAAACCTAACTAACCTAAGGACATCATACTCATTCATGTCCGAGGCAGGATTCGAACCTGTGACCGTAGCGGTCGCGCGGTTCCGGACTGAAGCGCCTAGAGCCGCCTGGATGGCAGAGCGGTTCTAGGCGCTTCAGTCTGGAACCGCGCTGCTGCTACGGTCGCAGGTTCGAATCCTGCCTCGGACATGGATGTGTGTGATGTCCTTAGGTTAGTTAGGTTTAAGTAGTTCTAAGTTCTAGTGCACTGATGATCTCAGAAGTTAAGTCCCATAGTGCTCAGAGCCACTTTGAAGCGCCTAGAACCGCTCGGTCACAGCGGCCGGCCAGGAGGCTGTCATCAGTTGAGTACAGTGGTCGAAAATTTGATTATTTGACACATTACAGCGTGTTAATGCTTTCTATGTGGTTTGTAAACATAACTGTAAATACTTTTAATCTTAGTGTCTTGTATATGTTCCGCTTCAGCTGCGCGAGAGCCTTTATTGATATCTGCTGCACTAGCGTAACGTCTTTGGTCCGTAGCCCGGTAACTGCGGTTTAGGCGGGTGGCAGCGACTTACAGCGCTTCACGAGGATAAAAGCTCACACATGAGCTACGGAAGGGAAGCTGGTAGAACGTCCACTGCATTATTGCGACTTGAGGGCGACGCTTTGCTGACGTCTCCCGTGTAACGAGCCGAGTGACTGGCTTCGACAGCTGGGTCCGATTGGATATCGAGGCGACCGTGTTGACAGTTAACTGGGCGGCCACGCTGTTGCAAGTGGTTGTTTGCTTCCTTCTAGGGCAGCGGTGAGTGGCAAGTGGAGTCCCGAGTCCCTGAATGCGCTGCCTGACCTGGTGGACAGGGCGGTTTTAATTTCATCCAGCAACAAATTGCAAACAACGATGGATATGCGCTTTACAGACATCGTGTGCCAAGGAGGGTTTTTTCGGAAAATCCCTGTTTTCTGCCGAATGGCTCCGCCATCCTGGTTATCAAGACGCACTGAATTATAATATCGTGCGCTTTCGACATATGTGGGCGCACTGGGTATGCTCTGTTCTTGTAAAAAGCAAGTGTATTACCTGTTAATTGTTTTATGAATTTCCGACTTTCAAGCGGAATACATGCAGTACGCTGGCGAGCGAATATTGTCCGTACGTAATCTATTCTACTTTTGTGTAAATTGTACAAAAAACTGCGTGTGGCCGGTAGCACAGAGAGAAGTACTGCTCACGTTGGTTATTACTTGGCTTTTTGTTTGCGCTCTGCCACTTCTTGTTAACTGTTATTTATACAGGGTGAACATTAATAAAACCGACGAACTACAGAGACGGATTCCTGAGTGGAAATGAAGGAAAAAAAGGTACTACGAACATGTGTCCGGCAGCGCTTTATTGCCACGGCAGATTATGCTAACGAATGAAAGTTCCCCTGACCACGTGTGTATTGTAGGCTGTGTGATTGGAACAGCGTACCGTAAGAAGCAGATTGGTCCGGTATTCATATCGGGAACAAGCCGAGATGGTGTCTGTGTACGGCCAAGCAGATGGGAACGGTCGAGAGGCAGCACAGCTATACCAAAACAACTACCCTCGCAGGCACCTACATCACCACACAACATTTAAGCGCCCTGCATGTTAGTCTGTCTGAAAGGGCCCATAATCACACAAAAGTCCAAAAAATGCTTGAAATGTGTGATATTGTTGATGACTGTTAGGGTACTTGTTTTGGTATAGCCGTGCTGCCCTTCGACACATATTCATAGGACCTTTCCTCCATTTCCATTAAGTAATCGGTCCCTGCATTTGCCGGTTTTATTGATGTTCACCATGTATTTTGAGTCTTGTGGCTTCTCACGTTGATGGCCGTTCGGTGATTGCTCTTTGGTGCATAGGACTAAATGTATGATCTGGTTTGTTTGTTTGTAATTCAGGCTTAATTCTGGGCGCTTGTCGAAGCAGTATTTAAAAGCTTAGACTTTTGGTGTTCTTTCAGGCAGCCTCTTTCAGTTTACGGGCCTTGACATTGTAAGGAATCCAAAATTAAATAAGATATCCCAGTGGAAGGCCTTGTTTCTTAAAAGTTTATGTTCAAAAGCTGCTTTCTATGTTTTGGTAACTCATTTGTTGGCCACATGAGGCGGGTAGTAAAATTCTCAGCTTTTCGTTTTGGTAATTTAATCTCACTCCCGTCACGGCCAGTTGTCAAATACTATTTTTTTTAATTCTGCTTATATTCGCCGGCCGAAGTGGCCGTGCGGTTAAAGGCGCTGCAGTCTGGAACCGCAAGACCGCTACGGTCGCAGGTTCGAATCCTGCCTCGGGCATGGATGTTTGTGATGTCCTTAGGATAGTTAGGTTTAACTAGTTCTAAGTTCTAGGGGACTAATGACCTCAGCAGTTGAGTCCCATAGTGCTCAGAGCCATTTGAACCATTTTTTCTGCTTATATTCGTTGCGGGCTAGTGCGGGCTACTAATTGTGTTTTAAAATTGTATTTGATAATGTTGGTCACCGTGAAGGCCTTTGTTAATTGCTGTGTCTCTTTACTCTGTTCCCTTTCGAGGTGGCTAAAACTTGCAATTTTTTTATATTTTATTGCTTGTGCCCTCATCATTGTGAGTGTTTACCAGAGTAGAAACAGAGAGAGTGTGTAAGCTGCCTTCCTAAAGTACCCGCCGGACCCATTGAGAAAGCTGAAACTTCTGGTAGTTTTTGATGTTTGATCACTACAAATTACTAGACACTGTTCACGTCCTGTACGGCCTGTGATCAGTGTAACAAAGAGTCCGAAGAAAGGGTCATCTTGATATTTTTAAACGCTTTCGAGAATACGTCTCAGAAATAAATCATATAACCACTAGTGTGTCGAACCTCAAACTACTGATGAATGTCCGATTCCACAAAGGTATGAATCATTCTCGGTTTTCCTATCGCGTCAGTCAACGATCCCGTCAATCGTCTTCATGAGGTGCAACCGACAGTCAGTTTCTCAAGGGAAAGATGGAGGTGCTCGTCGTCAGCTTGGGGCTGTGCCCAGATTTGACGTGGCAAGAAAACCGAGAAGGTCCTATACAAGAATATCGTCGCGAGAAACATCGTTCTCATTACACGAAAGACTGCAAGGAATCTTAAACATGATGTGCACGTTATTCAAAGCGTATCGTTTTCTTATGTCCTAAACCGGATGTGTACGTTGAGACGACGTGTTTTAACACAGCGTGTCCTCAATGGTTTCCTGCTGCAGTCCAGCACGCGGGTAGCTACGGCCTCGAGCTGTAGGAGCGTCCTGCCCTGGACACCGTATACCCTGTGCCGCAGGTGGCGTGCACTTTTAAGGCTTCTCGCTCACAGGTTCGCGTACGGAAAATAAGGTAACTTCGATAAGCTGTTAACCAAACGCGAAAGCCTGTAGCACGTACATAGAAAATGTATAGCCTAATTTTTTCCCTAGTACGGGCAATGACATCACAGGTACAATTCAAGGCCTGCTTATCTCTCTCTCTCTCTCTCTCTCTCTCTCTCTCTCTCTCTCTCTGACGCCCCCCCCCTCCCCCCCCCCCCCCCCCCACACACACACCTCTTCGATAGCTGAAGGGTTACGGACCTCTGTCATTGCCAGTATTTATCTACAAATAAAACGGTTTTTGCATCAGTATCTTGTTTATTTTGCCACTACGTCTGCCGATGGTTCACAACATAATCATCAGGTGGAGAATTGGTGTCTGAAGAATACAGACGCCTTTTTACAGTCGCAGACCAAGGCCAGTGTAGGTTATTTTGCGTCTTTTCCAAATGATAAAAATTGTTTACTTAGAAAACGCACTTTAGAGCTAAAAAAAACAAGCTGCCCTTGGTCTGAGACTGTAAAATGACGTCCGCACTCTTCACAGACACCAGGCATGTCAATAAACAATTCTCCACCTGATGATTATGGTGTGAACTATCGGCAGGCGTAGTGGCAAAATAAACAAGTGACTGATGCGGGAACAGTTTTATTTGTATTGATCAAAAGTCGCAGGCCTCATAATGTCTTCCCTTATGGACGAAACAATCATCAGTATTTCTCTTGTCTCAAAGCATGACTATACTCCTACGATCAAAAACCACCTCTAAGGGAGGAGTCACGTACAACGATACACACATATTCAACAACCTATCACAGCTTACTCAGTGTCTAGTGGAGTCGAAGGGCGAAACACCGAACTTTCAGGTCGGCCACCCCCCTTCAGCTCCTCTGTATAGAATTTCCATGGAGACTATTAAAAGGAATACATTAAGTACCAATATGATTAATATTAACAATGAAGTACTGAACTGTTCCCTCAGGTAAGTCGTTTTATGGCACCGCATTTACACGAAATGAGAACTGTTGACTTCTTTGCTGACCAAACAGATACCTCTCTCCAGGGTCCATCGAATATGTATCAACCAATCTAAGAAATAAAATAAAATAAAGAAAAGGCAAAATTTAATAGAAAAATGTAGCTGGAACGGCACTAATACTGAAGACAGATTTAGGGTAAATCGAGCTGACAGATAATGCTATGTTAACAGATACGTTTTAACATTTCCTGATTTTGTGCCATCATCCAGCTGCCCCTTTCTCTGCTAATGGTAACACATTTCTAGAAATGTACTATCGCAACGTCCTACAAAACCAGTATTTCTAACTCTACCGTCTTCCTGCGCCGACAATCCTGCATCTTTATCTACTCCTTCGGACTCCAGTTAAACTATTCCTGGATGCCATGGTTCATGTCCCCCTAACGTATCCCTTCTGATAAGCATTTTCGATGCAGTTGTCCCCTCTCCTTTTCCTTTGTACCTGTTGCATGTCGTAATTCATCTGTCTACGAAAGTCTAACACTCTTTTAGAGCACAACATTTGAAGCGGTTCCATTGTCTTCTTTACCTCGGAGGTTTCACGCCCATGCAGGTCTACTCGCCAGATATCAACATTCAGAAGCTTCTGCCCTATATACAATATGAAAATGTGTTTACGACTTGAGCAAACAAATTATTCTTGCTTTAATACGCACACATTTTTCGGGTAAATTTCTCCAATTTGATTGTGTACGTTTCGTCTGTCAATTAACACACAAAGAATTTTTTAGGATTATGGTATTAACTTACACATTACTAAAAGTTACCCGAAACACATTATCAGGAAAAAATACGTACCCTAATATTATGTACTGATGTTCATTTGACTGACATTTTCAGTGTAGCTATTATTTTGCTCCAGTTTTTTGCTCCAGTTTTTCCATCTAGAATTGGTTGGTTGGTTGGTTGGTCGGTCGGTTGATTTGGGGGAGAGGAGCAAACAGCAAGGTCATCGGTCCCATGGGATGAGGAAAGGATGAGGAAGGAATTAGTCCGTGCCCTTTCAAACGAACAATACCGGTTATCTGCCTGACGCGGTTTAGGGAAATCAAGGAAAACCTAAATCAAGATGGCCGGATGCGGGTTTGAACCGTCGTCCTCCCGAATGCGAGTCCAGTGTGCTAACCACTGCGCCACCTCGCTTGGTCCATCTAGAATTAATGTTATGTTATGTAATTTGCCAAAGCGTTATGCCTAAAAAGAAACTGTCGATTTTTCTAGTGTTATAGTACTACTGTCACATTGCGTTCTGATATCAACAAAGTTTTGCTGTTTCATTCTTTAAGTATCGTTTGTTACGTTACAGTAAGGCCACTAGTTTTAGTGTGTGTGTTGGAGATACGTTGAATGTTGATTGTGAATAGGCTTTATAAATTGGTGTGTGTTGAGGGGACTATGTACTAAATTGGGTACCTACTTTTTGTTGACTTCATTTTTTCATGCTTCTACAGGGTAGCTGAGCCATTCTTTCTAGAACACACTTTTTCAGTATGCGTCTGATATTCACCTGTGTTTATTTATTGCCAATTTATAGACCTGTTACCTGATGTTTAAAACAGGTCGTACATCTTACAATTTTCGTTTTTCATCTTTTTACAGTTTTCTTTCCTTTTGTTTTATCTACAACATTTACAAAGAATGACACTTTTCAAAAACAATAATTTAAGTTTGAAATATAAATAAAATTTTGTTGTTTTTTAAGAAGAATATAAAAAGAAGATAGGATAGATGAGAGATTTGTTAGTACCATCACCGAATGTGACTGACGGTGAATACCTCGGAATGGTTTCTTCGAGCCGTTGACCGACAGTCACACACACACACACACACACACACACACACACACACAAACACACAAACACGCACACACAAATGGTTATTAGAGGAGAAATAATGTTGCTTTTCCTATTTATTACTAATCCTATATTAACTACTTTAGGTGCCCATCCATGTACAGCATTTGGTGTTTTCTTGGCTAGATTGCCAGCACTTTTGCTTATTTACTGTCACATCTCAGCTTCCTCCTCCTGTTCCTCCTCATTGTCACTATTTTCGTTGTCACTGTGGGTATCGCTGTCCATCCTCCGGAGATTGCTGTTACGTTGCACATAGGCATGTCTGTAATGTCGTGTCCGCATATACTCTTCATGTGTTGTTTTTGAAATACTGTTTGTCAGCGCGTTTAATTGTGCCCATTGTTCTTCGTCTCTTATTGCTGTGTATATATCTAAGTATCTGTGTAATCTAAGTGTAGTGTACGTCTATTGTTCGCGTATTGCCCGCAGAAAAAGACAATGTGTTCTGGGGAACCTTCTTCCCCGCATGTGCATGTAGGTGTCTCCCTCAGACTCACGGGGTTTCAGTGCGTGGGATAAGGTCCGTGTCCGGTTAAGAAATGTACCATACCGCGGCTGGGATCGATATGTCTCATTCTCAACCGCTCCCTTATGTCAGGCAGGAAATCGTGCAGTCTACGTCAATTATCACTTTCTCTACGTCCCTTATCACTTCACCTGTGTTCTGTGTTGTGGGAATTTCCATATCACATATCAGGAAGCAAACGCGGACAAAAAGCGAGTTTCAACCACACGTGATGGTTTATCGCCGTAGAAAGCTTACACTGAAAGCCCATCTTTTGAAATCGTGCTACTAAGACGGGTGAAGTCTTACACTTCTTCTACTACTCTGTCTTCCACAGTTTTGATAAAAACGTAACGTCGTGTGTCACAGCTGGCTGGGAGACCCCGAGGGACCGGTTCAAAGGCGTAATTCGAAAAATGTTTCTTTCAGTCGCGCACAATGGCACCTTCCCTTCGCCAAGTGCGTGAGCTGTATGTAGGAACACGTCCCCTTTTGAGCGGAAGTCTTTCACAACTCTTACTCAAACCGTTAAGTCACTCGTCACCTCAAAGACGATCTGGCGCTAGCTGACTATGTCTGCTAAAGCGGTGGATCTTTGCGAAGGAATCGGCACGTATCTCTTACTGGCACGAGGAAGCTTTGAACGGTGCGAGCCAGTCAGAGGGCTGGGCAGGGTATATTTCGGTTTGGACGCCTCATGCAGCCATGCACAAAGCACTCTCGTTCCTGGCAGCAGATCGAACGGGCGTGATTTTTGTCGTTTTCGACATGAGCGCATTCAACCAACGTCCATCAGCAATATGGTGAGATTGCAGCAAGCGACATATACAGAGGTTACATTGACATGACTGCAATTTACACGTACTTTGAGATTATGCGGGATTGTGTTTCTTTTCGCGTTTCATTCTGCCATTTGGGCAGTTATTTGTCAGCCTCTTCAACCAGTTACGTGAAAGTGGTAGTGTAATACCTATACAACGTGACAGAAGCAAACAAATGACGACAGAAGAGGGGAAAATTAATGTTCTTGCTCTTTTGCAATTGATCCGCACGTTAGCTCCCGCGCAATGTCAAGAGGAAGTGGCTTGATTCAGGCAAGTGTCCAGCGCATTCTTCATCTACATAGGCTCATGCCTACCCCATCTCTCTCCATCAAGAGCTAATGGAAACGATTATGAGAATTGTGTTAACTTCTGTACATGAGCATTAAGACAGGATACTCCACATGTATCAGGTATTTTGGCTAGTGACGACGCTACATTTACCAATCATGGCCAGGTAACCCGGCGAAACATGCTCTATTGGTCTGTTGACAATCCCTGTTGGCTTCGTCACGTGGAACGTCAGAGTGCATGGAGTGTAAACGTGTGGTGTAGGATAGTGAATCATCGGCTCATATGCCCTTTTGTCGTAGACGGAACGCTGAACGCGGACAATTATCGCAGCCTCCTAATCCATCTTCCACGGACGCTAGAAGACGTTGCTCTGCAGACTATGAGGAACCTGTGGTACCAACGTGATGGCTGTCCAGCCCATAGCGCACAAAGCACTACAGTCATGTCTTAAGGAATTGTTTCCAAATCGTTGGACGCAGATGACACGTACCGTGGCAGCCCCTTTCCCCGGATTTAACGCCTGTTGCCTGTTTCTGTGGGGAAGGCTGAAAGACGCTGTCTTCAAGGACATACCAACTACACCCGACGATATGCAACGACGTATACTGCAGCCTGCATAGACATCGCAGCTGAAAGGCTAGCATGTGTGCAGCAGTCGTTCCATATCAGACTTGATGATGATGATTGGTTTGTGTGGCGCTCAACTGTGCGGTCATCTGCGCCCTACAAAGTTCCAATTTTTACATAGTCCAATTTTTTACACAATATAGTCGAGCCACTGTCAGGAACGATGGTGATGAAATGATGAGGACAACACGAACACCCAGTCCCCGGGCAGAGAAAATCCCCAACCCGGCCGGGAATCGAACCGGGGACCCTCTTATCGAACCAGACTTGAAGCGTGTACTGCCGCAGTGGTCATGGTCAACTGTCTTGCTACTGGCCAGAATCCACGGAGGTAATGTACACGCGTGTGTTGTTCTTTAGTGTGTGCTACCACAGCTATTGTACAAGTATCAGTGTGGGAATTTTTCAGAATACGATATCTCGTAAACGACTCGCAATAGAATCCTGCAACAAACACCACTGACATTCTAATTTATGCTACTTTTAGTCTGTAAATGTAAATGGGCATTGCTCTGTTTAAAAAAGGGTATGTTTGCCCAAAAAATACTCTGTGTATCATTACAATCTGTTTATTGGCTAAAAATATGCGCCCTTGACTACCAACCGATTCTTCAACAGTATATGCACGGTGCAAGTTTTAACTGATTCAACCTATATATATATTCTGACTACAACTGTGACGTGTCCCATCTGTAGTACTACCTGTTTTAAACATCACGATCGTCACTGGGCATTTACGATTGTAATTAATTCATTTGCGCAATTTTTGGCATGTGACCCCCCCCCCCTCCCCCGATCATCTGTCAGATACACCAAGGTCGTATTATATTAATGTTACTGCTGATTGCCATTTATGAATCATTGTATTGCAATAAATTAAAAATAATAATAATAATCCTGTCTCATTTACTAGTCATAAGTTTTCCCACATTTTGTTATGGAAGGTACAATATATTGATTCAACCTATATATATATATATATATATATATATATATATATATATATATATATATATATATATATATACTAGTCATAAGTTTTCCCACACTTTGTTTTATATATTGTACCTTCCATAACAAAATGTGGGAAAACTTATGACTAGTAAATGAGACAGGATTATTATTATTATTATTATTTTTAATTTATTGCAATACAATGATTCATAAATGGCAATCAGCAGTAACATTAATATAATACGACCTTGGCGTATCTGACAGATGATCGGGGGGCAGGTGCCAATAATCGCGCAAATGAATTAATTACAATCGTGAAATGCCCAGCGACGATCGTGATGTTTAAAACAGGTAGTACTACAGATGGGACACGTCACAGTTGTAGTCAGAATTCAAAGCATACTGCTCATTCGTATTAAAATACAAGTCTTCAGAGTGAAGCTTAAAGTAACCGGATTTGTATAAAGTGACTTATGTCCCTACACATCCTTTTGCGGTTGCGGCCTATACCTTACCACAGCGTCGCAGGTGCAGACTACCATGGCTGCAGAATCAATCACTGGTGGAACCAACGACCCTCGCCAGCGGCTAAGTGCAGATCAGCCAGAAAATTTTCTGACTCCGTTATACATCAGCTCGTGCATCACGGCAGGCCGACGGTGGCTCTCAGCATAGCAGGCTCCCGATGACCCAGCTGGAGACGAAGTGCACTGTGATCGAACGTTAACTAAAAGGAAACCTTGCATTGCCACTTCTTGTGGCTGTGTACGTCTAGATTTAATCCTCTGTGTAAGTGCAAGAACGTTCCCTAAATGTTCAAACGGAATGCTGTATTCTGAAGAAAACTCCCAATGTGCCTTAAAAATGAAAGCTTATAAACTCTGTATATGGCCAGTACAAACTTGTGGAAATGAAACATGGCTGTTTGAATATTCAAACGCTTCAAAATCTGAGGGCTGGCAACGAGAAATGTAACGATGCACACTAGGCGTGACAATAAGTGATAGAAAAACAAATAAATGAGTGGTATAAAATACAGGGATTGAGGACCTAGTAGTGATAATTACATAAGTGGAACAGAGATGGGGCAGGCATATCGAGACTAGATGATGTGTGATGGACTAATGACATTCTGTGATGGATTGCTCGTAATAAAACACGGACGACATGATAGAAGATAAACTGACAACAGAGAAATTAACAGGACAAACACAGAATATATGTACAGGCTAACAATGAATCCCTTGAGTACGAAGTCGCGAAAGGCCAGTGATTTTTATGGCTCTGAGCACTATGGGACTAAACTTCTGAGGTCATCAGTCCCCTAGAACTAAGAACTACTTAAACCTAACTAACCTAAGGACATCACACACATCCATGCCCGAGGCAGGATTCGAACCTGCGACCGTAGCGGTCGCGCGGTTCCAGACTGTAGCGCCTAGAACCGCTCGGCCACACTGGTCGGCAGTAATTTTTATGGCATTCGACACCTTACCTATTTTCTACCACGCAACCACAATATTGGCTACTAATGGAAACAGAGAGCAGGACTGGAGGTATCCAATGATGAGCACACCAGAAGGCTACTGAGACCCGCGAGAAAGACAGGCTGTGGCGCGTACGTCACAGCACATGGTACTGCAGGTCTTATGAGTGCTAGCAGCCGTCTTCGGTGGGAACCGAGTAACTGTTTGAGACGAGTCTAATGATTCTTGACTGTTCGTTTAAATGCATGCAAGCTCTCGATAGTACAAAACAAAGTTAAGACCTTAAGTGAGTACTTTTTCAATTAAATATTTATTTCTCGTCGGCCCTGCACGGAGCCGAGTGTTTGCCAAGCGTGGCGCACAAGCCGACTAGTGTGACGTCACAAGGCTAGATACTCGCCGTAGTCAACGACAAACGGTTGTCAGTACGGCTCATAGCAATCTCGTCACGTTGCACAACCCTTTTGTCTTATTTTGCCTTAGCAAGACGACCAAACAGGTCATGATACGGAAATACAATGAAAGGAGAAAACATGTCCTGAATAATTGGCTCTGAGCACTATGGGACTTAACATCTGAGGTCATCAGGCCCCTAGAACTACTTGAACCTAACTAACCTAAGGACATCACACATACACATGCCCGAGGCAGGATTCGAACCTGCGACCGTAGCGGTCGTGCGTTTCAGATTGAAGCGCCTAGAACCGCTCGGCTACTCCGGCCGGCCCTGAACAATTATCCCTTTCTGCCCAGAAAATGATATAATGCAGTCTGACTATTTCAAAAACATATGGAAGAGTACTTAGTGCTTACTTTGTTCAACGGAAAGAACTATGGACAAAAATTAATATTTGCATGCTGCAGTCACAATGTAGACGGAGTATCTGGTGATTCCCCTTCCAATCATGTATCGAGCGGGATGACTACTTCAGTCAACTGACTCGCATTCGGGATGATTGGGGTTTATTCCCCGACTGCCCATTCTGACTTGGGTTTTCTATAGTTTGCCTTGTCGCTATGGTGAATGCTGTGATGGTGTTTTTGATTAGGCCATAGTCGGCTTCGTGTCGTATCCTCACCTTATCCTATCCTATTTTGTTACTGTTTTATATGTGTATATTATTTCTGTAATGTTTCTGACACGTCCGATACTATTGTATTAAATGGTCTATGGACAAATAAAAAATAATAAAATTTGAAAGAATTTTATGACTGCAGTTCTAGCAATTTCGCTGTCTGATTCAGAAAACAAATATATAAACTGCCTTATAGGTGAAGCATGTCCAATGAGCACGCGTGGCTCCGTCTGTTGACCTAACACGTTTCTGTGTAAAACCTGAAATTTAAAAGCCTAAAGCAATCACGTCAAAGATAATATGATCACCAGCAAAATGACTCGCAAACATCACACCATCACTCACCTCCCACCTCGTAAAAGACGCAAAGTAGCATAAGCTCTCTGCTAATTGCAGTTCTGAAAAAGTTTATACTGACTGCAGTTCTGCCTCGCCTCGCCCAACATTCATGATGAAGGCAGAATGCAGACGAGGATTCATATCTGAAGGTAAGTGCATAGTGCAGAATGCATACAATGCTACGTATCTAGTCATTTCTTTAAACATAAATTCATCAATGATACGGGAATGTAAATAAGTCATGGACGCCTCAGTTCAGTTTCTAATTATTTCGCCTTAAGCCATAGTAATTGATACAAAAGGAGTACAATAGTCTGCGCATGCTTCACGAGACATGCGAGGCCGTCACATAAGAAAGAACAGACCAAAGAATAATTACAGACACATTATAAACTCCTGGAATTGGTTAACTAAAAGAGCGTGTTGTATTCAGTACGTCTATTATTCGGATGAAGTAACGAAAACCTTGTTCTGTACGAGGAGCACTGAAAGCCACCAGCCTCACTGAATAACGAACGTTAAGTCTGAACGCAAGTAAAGGCACAGAAAGATCTGAAAATGCTTTAAGTAAATATTACACCCTGCTAACCAAAGGCAAGTCGCAGTCTTACCATACTTTCCTAACTTCTTCCAAGGCAATGGCCGTCAGAAAGCAACTTCAAGGTAAGTTACTACATCAGTCGTTCATAGCAAACACGTGGAAGCAACAACCAGAACTGTTCGCGGAAGACCAGTCGGAAACACAAACAGGAGTAGACCAAACATGGCCTATGCCGAGACCACGCAGGCGCGCTAGCTTATAGTTGTATCGCACCTTCACTCTCAAGAAGCTCTTGTCAGACATGCCTTTTCAACTAGTCAAAACTGTGACACCTTTAATAATCGACCACATATCTTAGCGATATGCTTGCGACTCATACCACGCGTGGGAAAGAATAATTTTGAAAGTTGACAGTGTGACAAGCGACTTTCAAGAGTCTCAAACAGGACAAACTTGAAAGCGAAAAGCTTCAGATCGTAATGTACGAAAAAGTCTGGAAGAGGTCCATACACTGATCAATAGACGTTAAATGATGATGATTGCATATGCTATTTGTAAGATGCACGGCCCCTTTTAATCTTGATTTAATTGTTCAGTGCTGGAGCATCTAACGTGACATGATCAGAGGATATTGACTCTTCTACATCCGTGACTGTGACAAACATTTAGTTACGTCTTTAGGGCAGCAAATACACAAAACTGTCGAAAGAAATGCTTTTATTGGTTATGTTGGCTCGGTGGTTACATGGTAAATAGCAGACTACAGACGCAAAGGTGTAAAGAGATAATGAGGCCGCCCATCTTACTAACAAACTGGTACGGTCATCGTCATAATGAGTCAGTCCTCAGCCAGTCGTAGAATTTTTTGTGTTTCATTTGTCACTTCTTTTACTCCTGGCAATGTGTGCCAATGTGAAGAACGCTGAGTTGCACTTTGGATCTGAATCCACACTAAACTTTAGGTTCCTCCGTAACTGATTGGGTAAGTCAGGTCAAAGGTCGGAAGAAAGCAACTGCATAGAACCGCCGAAGCCTCGTAAAACACAATGGTGTTCAGCGTGGTGTCGCCGGAAGAATGACGTCTCTTGGCAATGCTGGTACCTTGCAAAGGACCCAAACGTATGCCCATTCACTACCAAACGCAATGACTAATGAGTAACGTCGGCATAGACACACCCTCAAGAGTTCCATACGCCACCGCTGCAGCATACATAGTCAGAGCACAGTATCACGTAACCCCTTCTGTAATCATTGCGAAACATGTCAGCATCGTCTCTCTGCCGAGCCAGCAGTGCGAGAATTTTACGAGACAGAACCAGGTAGCAAAGATATTGTCAGTTGTACTTTGACGAAAGAGACTATTATCTTGCACTGTATCAAGTGATTACGTTAGTGTTCAGTGAAGGCATCGACACGTGGCATTACTGTGGACATGGATTGTTCCAAAATTAAATTTTTCATCTAGTTCAAGTCATAATAAAATGATCTAATATTGTGTGTGTGTTGTAGCATCAAATCAGCGTCTTCCAGAAGTACGAGTAATTCTAAGAACCCACCACAGTGTTGACGAGTGGTTTTTCGTCCGGCGTAACATTCAAAGCAGTTTTTTTTACGTACAGGGTGCACCAAATTCCCCTGGGAAACTTTAAGGACTTGTACAGGGGACCGAGTAGATAATATTTTAAACTGGAGTCGATGTCCGGAAACTTACCGTTTCCGTGCTACAACCATTCGGAAATATGTTGGTAACGCCATCACCTTCACAAGTAATTTACCATACCAGGGGTGCTGGTATAGCCTCCACTGCACACGCAATTGCTCGCGTACTCGCTGACGGGTTCTCTTCAACGGTATGCAGTATGTCCTCTTCAACATGGTTGTGCGGCATCTTCTTGGAGCACCACAGCCACACCTTTCTTGAAGCCATTGCGTAATTGTGGCGAGAAGGGTATGCGATGGAGTCGGGCGCTGTGGATAACGATCTTGATAAAGGCGACGAGCAACTCATCCATTACCGCGAGCTTCGCCATACAGAAGGATCGTGTTGGTGTATTCTGCAAACGTGTATTCAACCATGTTACTCTAACACTCACAGACATGTGAGTGAGTATCGCACCAGGTTAGAGATGTAGGACAGACATCAAATGACATCAGCCGATCCGACGTAAGCATCCCCCACCGTGACTGCCCTTTTGCATACCTACCGAAAACATGTTTTCAACGGCTGTAGCACGAAAACGGTACGTTCCCGGACATGGGTTTCAATTGAACATGGTTTCTACGTATTCCTCTCTACAAGCCCTAGAAGTTGGTAAGGAGACCCTGAAAGAAACTTGTATATCTACATACACACTCCGCAAGCCAGTCGGTTGGTTGGTTTTGGGGGAAGGAGACCAGACAGCGAGGTCATCGGTCTCATCGGATTAGGGAAGGACGGGGAAGGAAGTCGGCCGTGCCCTTTGAAAGGAACCATCCCGGCATTTGCCTGGAGCGATTTAGGGAACTCACGAAAAACCTAAATAAGGATGGCCGGACGCGGGATTGAACCGTCGTCCTCCCGAATGCGAGTCCAGTGTCTAACCACTGCGCCACCTCGCTCGGTTCGCAAGCCAGTATGCTGTGCATGGTGGAGGATACCTTTTACCATTGCTAGTGATCCCCTTTCCTATCTTGTCTTCGCGTTCATTAAGCCATCAGCACACGGACCATGCGTCGAACGGCAACGTTAAGCGTGCCGAGTTCAACGCTCAGAAACGTTGCGGCTTGAGCATACGGTAAGCGTATCTCACCATCGCAGCGTTCTCCAGATGCAGTTGCCGGCTGTCTCTGGCTTGCAAATCACACAAAACGCACATTTTCTCCCCTGTCCATATGCTAGTCATGTTGTTCCGTCTATAGTACACATAAATGAGAACTTCAATATTCATGAATATGTTCTAAAGTAAAAAGGAAATACGGTCAGTAAAAGCATCAGCTTACAAAAGTTTCTTTACAAATACTGTGGTACAGATTTACAATAGTCTTCCACATAAGATAAAAATTACTTGCATCATTCTCGCTTTTTAGTACAAACCCTAATGTCAGTCTTATTTCATTGTTTTTTTTACTGACTAGCAGAATCTTTAGAACAAGCGAAATACAAGACTAAACAAGGAGGGGCAAAACATCTTACTACACGCAGTGAAAAAAAATCTCTTACAGATGAAGCCAATGAAACACACACATACACTTAGGAAAGAGACAGTAAATTTGTATTTACATAACGTGGAATATTGTAGAATATGATTCAGCTAAACCAATAAAAAGTATCTTTTACAAAACGCGAACGTGTGAAAAAAAGAAAAAAACACTGAATGCAATGAGATGCGAACCTGCAACTCATCACGCATTACTTTGTAACTATGTCGCTATTCATTGGCTACACTCAATCTTCAGAATATACGACCTTGTCTTGCATGTTACTATCTTCTAAACGTTTTCGTCGGAGATACATTGTTAACTGACATTTAAATAATTATAACACATCATACAACGAAAAACGTGTTTTTGATGGCTCTTCAATGTGGCTTCGCTTTGAAAAGGCGGACTTTCGTAACACCCAAGTTGAGTTGCGATTCTGAAATTACTTAACCACTATTAAGGCCTTCCCCATCATTTTGTCACAACAAATCGTACCAACAAACGATGAATTCTCGAAAGATCAATTTGCTAATACTTTGAAATGGCACGTAATTAGCGGGACGTACATTATAATAAGAAACCTTTCAAATATGTGTTTCAAATATGGCGTCTCCAAAGTCTGTACTGAAAAAAAGATGAAGTGCATGTGAGGTAGATGGCGATGTTCCATCTCAGTGGTCTACGTCTGAACGCACGTTAATAGTATTTGTTATATTTGCTCTGCACGTTCGGCAAGACTCCGCAAGGTGCTTCTTCCATGCTACGACGAAAGAAACTCGGCACGCTCAACGTTAACGTTCGAATTTACGGTTCGTGTGCCGACAGCTTTACGAGTGGCAGTACGATCGTTCTGTAGTCTGTCACAAAGACCGATTACCTGATCTTCATAGGCCTTTGAGAAAAAAACATCTTCCTCCCTGGGATTTCCGTATGAATTCTCCGAACATTTCCGTAATAGTCGCTTTTTTTCTTTCTTTCGGGACGTGCCTACACAACCATCTCAACAGTGGAAGATACGACTCTGTTTCGACAATGCAGGAGATTCATTAGAGCGAAGCCGTGCCCTGGTACGAAGTTACATAGGCTTGGACTTGTCGCGTGACATGCAGGCGGTTTTCATGTCAGTTATGACGGTGCGAAGATAAAGACAACACAACGTCCAGTGCCCGAGTAGAGAAAATTTCCGAGCCGGCCGGGAATCTAAGCCCAGCCCCTTGGGTTAGCAATCTGCAGCGCTGATCCCGCAGCTACCGAGGCGAACTAGGCACGTGTTGATCGAAACTACCGGGAACAGAGCAGCACGCATCTGAACTGCTCTGATGCAGTCCTTCGATCTGATCTGTTGAGGATTCCAAACACAGTAGCAGTGCTCAGAAATGCGTTGCACAAGTACTATGTATGCGAGCTCCTTTATAAATGAGCTATACTTTCCTAGAAGTATCCCAAAAATCTCCAGTCGTCCATTGGCCTTCACGCATTCGTTCCCTTCCATGTAGCTTTGGAACATTACGACTAGACATTTAATCGGCGTGGCAGTGTTTAGCAGGACGCCACTAACATTATATTCGTCCATTACAGGACTGGTTTTCGTATTCATCTGCATTAACTTAGAGTTTTCCACACTTCGAGCAACTCGTAGTTGTAACAGCTTTTTATGGACTACCACTAAGTCTTTCGGAATTTCCTCCGTCATCTGGGGCCTTATTTGCATTAGTCCAACACGAAACATCTGTCTGCTATCAAATAAAATGAAACCTAATTCCAAGATGCTACTCCAGGCGGGTGTAAAATGAATGTGCGCAACGGAAAATAATAAACGCTAAAATGAAGATTTGCCTCTGTCTGACTACCCCCTGAAGCAGATCTTTGTATCTCTTAATGGACTTTAACATATAAATTACAATCTAATCATAAATGAATGATGAGGGCAACTAATCCTACTAAATGATAAACGTTGTTCCTCCTTATATATTTATTGTAGATTAAAAAAACATTATATTACAAAGTTAACATTTCCTAAGTAAAGTTACTGATCAATTGCCCAACTCTGCCCTTATTATGACTGCGTGGTCTAAAATCAATAACGCGGAATAACTGACATTATCTAGGTAGCAAACACTAGAAGACACTACTTTCAAAGTGATCTACCGTGGTGTGGCTGTTTAGCTTTTATAGCCCTAATAAGCCGAAGCAATTTGCGATATCACTGTATGCACTGCATCCGGTGCGTCTAAGTGATGTCTGCTACGATGGAAGAACTCCAACCACAAATAAACTATTTCAAACACTAGGACGGCAGAAGGTGGTCCTCTGACTAATAATACTGTCTTCTCCTCTCTGTGTTCTACAGACGAAAAACGCGAACTCGAACCCACAAGGACGGAGTTCAGATAATGTCTCAACGTAAGTATAGGCAACGGAAGTGCTCTCAATTACTGAACGCTGCCTACTCAACGACGACTCCCTACCTGGAGGCGAAGTCCAGAACATGTAAGTTCGCAACAGTACAGTGCCTAACTATTCTAACTATAAACTCTCCTGAGAGCAAAGACAGCAAGTCCGTCCATATCAACAAGAAACTGATGCTGAGAGACCGCCACAGACGGGAGCTCAAAACAGAAGACCTCTTCTCTCCACCGCTGGCCTCCCAGCAAGGCTCGGCTCCCCACCATCGTAATTCCGAAAGCAAATCATATTCCCGAAACCACGGAATATCCTCCCTCTCTACAAATTCTTCCGAACGCCGACCAACCGTATTTTAGTCTTTTGTCGTCCAGCGCGGAAAGTTTGCGAGGAAAAACCTATACTAGTACAGTGGTACGCTTCTGAGTTAAATCCTTGGAAATAACGCAGCCGGCGTGGTTTCCGAGGTGCTGCCTCTTCGTTCCTCTCACCTGCGTCCAGGTTTTCGTAGTTTCCTAAGTATAATCCTTCCGGTTTTGCTACAAAACCGACCGGTCGCGACTCTATTGTGGTCCAGCACTTAGGTGCTACGACATCCTACTTGGTATTTCCTGTGTTTAAACAGGACCAACACACCTGTGTGGGCCTTCCACCCAGGGCTTGAGTTCCTCCTGCCGTTTCATTTCCAACCTCTACTAAGCAATCATTCATTACGCCGTTTTTATAATAAAGACACTCAGTCACCTTTCATGCAATAAGCGTTAAAAATTATTTACAAGGCGTACGTGACAATGTCAGTCTCCTTTATATATTCATATATACGATGTACAAACTATCACACGATACCTAATTGTGTTTGTAGATCACAGCAAAGTATGTGGATGAGTTCTTGTAAGTTGGGAAATTATAGGCACTGTACATAATGAGCAATAGCAAATACATTGCTACAGTTGGTTAAATTGCAATTTTCTGCATTTTACTTTATAGCATATAAGAGCGTTTAGTGTTAAGACATGAACAGGTAAGGCACGATATGTGAAATTTAAAACTTTCCCGGAGTACAGATTGTTCCACGAAATTTTGGGCGAACTACAAACTTGCTGCAACGATGTTTCGGCGCAAAGTCTTTGGGTGATCTTCAGGTGTATACCGCCGAAAATACAATGAACTACTCTATTCCACTCCTGCGAGCCCCGGAAGGGTGTTAAACAGGGCACCTCAAAGTACTTTCACCAGTTTACATTCGACGATAGCCGGAAGGCAGTGCGACGAAACATCTTGGCAGTTCGCCTAAAATTTCTCCAGGTGATGGACCGAAGTATAAAACACTTTGTGCTATGCCAATTGAAGAAATAAAGTAATTTGAATTACGAGGGTCACTCCAAAAGAAATGCACACTATTTTTTTAAAAATCCATGTTTTATTCTACATTTTTGAAAGTTTTACAGTTTGTAGATACATCCTTTCGGAACAATATTTTCATTGCTCCATATAATTTCCGGTCCCGGCGGAGGTTCGAGTCCTCCCTCAGGCATGGGTGTGTGTGTTTGTCCTTAGGATAATTTAAGTTAAGTAGTGTGTAAGCTTAAGCACTGATGGCCTTAGCAGGTAAGTCCCGTAAGATTCCACACACATTTGAACATTATTTCCATCCCTCTCAACTGCCTTACGCCATCTTGGAACCAGCGCCTGTATACCCGCACGGTAAAATTCTGGACCAGCCTGTTGGAGCCACTGCTTGGCAGCGTGCACAGGACAGTCATCATCTTCAAATCTTGTTCCACGAAGAGAGTCTTTCAGTTTCCCAAAAAGATGATCGTCACATGGAGCCAGGTCAGGACTGTAAGGCGGGTGTTTCAGTGTTGTCCATCCGAGTTTTGTGATCGCTTCAATGTTTCTTTGACTGACAAGTGGCCGTGCATTTTCGTGCAACAGCAAAACATGCTGCTTTTGCCCGATGTGGTCGAAAACGACTCAGTCGAGTTTGAAGTTTCTTCATTGTCGTCACATATGCATCAGAATTTATGGTGGTTCCACTTGGCACGATGTCCACAAGCAAGAGTCCTTCGGAATCGAAAAACACCATAGCCATAACTTTTCCAGCACAAGGTGTGGTTTTGTATTTTTTTCCCTTAGTGACTTTGCATGATGCCACTCCATTGATTGCCTCTTCGTCTCTGGTGAAAAATGATGGAGCCATGATTCATCACTTGTCACAATTCTTCCAAGAAATTCATCTCCACCATTCTCGTACTGTTCCAAAAGTTCGCTGCATACCGTTTTTCTTGTTTCTTTGTGAGCCGCTGTCAACATCCTGGGAACCCAACGGGCACAAACCTTTTTTAATGCCAACACTTTCAATATTCTGCAAACATTTCCTTCCCCTATCCCAACGTAGCGTGACAATTCGTTTACTGTGATGCGTCTGTCAGCTATCACCAATTCAACTCTCTGCACATTGTCTGGACTGTGTGCAGTACGAGGCCTGCCGCTGCGAGGGCAATCCTCAATATTGCCGTGCCCGCTTTCATGACGTAACCTGCTTGCCCACCGACTGACTGTACTGCGATCGGCAGCAGCATCTCCATACACCTTTTTCAACCTCTTGTGGATGTTTCCCACTGTCTCGTTTACACAGCACAGGATTTCTATGACAGCACGTTGCTTCTGACGAACGTCAAGTGTAGCAGCCATCTTGAAGACATGCTGTGATGGCGCCACTCACGGGAACAGGTTGAACTAAGTTTGAAAACAACTGGGAAGGATGTATCTACACACTGTAAAACTTTCACACATGCAGAATGAAAACTGTATTTTTACAAAATTAGTGTGCATTTCTTTTGGAGTGACCCTCGTAATAAGGTTATTTAAACGACTGCAGCCATACAGAACAGGACGAGATGCGTGTACACATCACAGTTTGACAGGACGCGAGTTGACGCTCCGTTGACGTGCGGCGTGATTCGTCCGTAACGGAAACGCGATGCGAGCAGAGGTAGACGGCTGGGTTCCGGGAAAGCGGTGGACCAGACCAGCTGTGGACGGCGCAGACGGTGCGGAGGAATGCGGAGGCGGGTCGGGCCGGGCCGGGCCGGGGCGTTTTTTGTGGCCGAGGTGTCGGACCGGCACGGGACGGCGCGGGGGCGGCGCTTTTTTGTGGGCGGTCGCGCTTGTAGCGCTGCAGCGGCAGCCAGCCACAAGTGTCGTGGCGCCCCAGCTGCCGGGGGCGACGGCAGCGCAGGCGCAGCGGGGTGCCCCCCGCCGGCAGATCGCGGGGCTCGGGTTGCGGCCGGCCCGACCCAAGGACACGGCGCGGCCGCTCGCCTGCCTGCGCAGCGCTTTATTCCGACAAAGGGGAAGAGCACGGGACGGCCGGCCTGTCCTCACACTGCCGGATCATAGCTGGCGTACCGCGAGGTTCCGTACGCTGTACGTTACACATCGATGCCACAGGATCCAATCACACCGATGTCACCACCGCCTATGTTCGGAGTCAACGTGCAATAAACACTTTCAGACGGCAAGTGGCAGCACTAGCTCTGGAGAATATGTAAAATGTGTCGGCGAAACGAGAAAAAACAGTGCAGTCGTTGTAATGCGCCGCGCGCGATTAGCCGAGCGGTCTAGGGGGTTCCAGTCAAGAACTGTGCGGCTGGTCCCGGCGGAGGTTCGAGTCCTCCCTCGGGCATGGATGTGTGTGTTTGTCCATAGGACAATTTGGGTTAAGTAACGTGTAAGCTTAGGGACTGATGACCTTAGCAGTTAAGTCCAATAAGATTTCACACACATTTGAATATTTTTTTGTCGTAATGCGGAAACGGAGCGATTTATCTGAAGTCCAAAACGTCAACGGCTTTTGGGCCAACTATGGAAGCATTTATGAAACGGCTAAGATCATAAATTATTCGCGTACCGCCGTGGTTAAAGAATACCGTGCGTGGCAAAAAGGCGGCATCCAAAACCAGCGCCGAGCCAGCTGTGGTGCACCATGCGCCGTAGATGAGAGGGGTGAAGGACGGCTGCAGAGATGTGTACGGGCGAATGTTGAGCAACTGACCGCCCATGTGAACCAAGGGACTACTAACAGCTCTCCTCGACGACCACTCTGCGAACGCTGCTGCGTGTTGGCCTCCGCAGCAGGCGTCTGGTTCATGCACCCATGCTGACTTGTGGCAGAGCGGTTCAAGGCGCTTCAGTCTGGAACTGCGTGACCGCTACGGTCGCAGGTTCAAATCATGCCTCGGGAATGGATGTGTGTGATGCCTTAGGTTAGTTAGGTTTAAGTAGTTCTAAGTTCTAGGGGACTGATGACTTCAGATGTTAAGTCCCATAGTGCTCAGAGCCATTTGAACCATTTTGAACCCATGCTGACTTGTTCATCGGAAACGAAGCGTGGAATTTGCACGCCGATACCACAATTGGACGTCCACCGAGTGGCGACAGGTGGCCTTTCCAAATTAATCACGTTTAGTGCTCCATTGGACAGATGGCCGTTGGCGTGTATGGCGTGAAACGTCTGAAAGCAAACACCATGCAATAATCATCGGAAGGGTCCAGGCTGGAGGATGGAGCCTTATGGTCCATGAATGTTTTCGTGGAATTCCTTGGATGGTATCGTCATTCTGGAAGGCACAATGAGTCAACACAAGTATGTATCCATACTTGGGGACCATGTCCACTGCTTTGTTTATTGTCGGCACGATAGCATCTACCAGCAGGACAATGCAACGTGTCACACAGCTTGCAGTGTACGTGCGTGGTTCGAGCAGCACCAGAATCAGTTCATCGAACTCCCCTGGTCACCAAATTCTCCGCATATCCAGTTGAAAATCTGTGTGACAACACTGTTCGCGCCATGGATCCTCAACCAAGAAATTTACCGTAGCTGTCCGTGGCACTGGAGTCGGCGTGACTTCACATCTCTGTCGGTACCTTCTATAACCCCGCTGACTCTCGTCTTGCACGTCTAGCAGCGACCAGACCTGCAAAAGGTAGTTATTTTTTCACAAGTGGTCACATTAATGTGAATGGACAGAGTCTTTACGCACGACATGAGCGTCCACATTATGCAACGCAGACTCCAGCCCGCCTGCGACGACCTGGTGTGATGGGAAGTGAAATGGAGGTTGGGTTTCAATGCAGCGACGAAATAGTCAGTACATAACCTTGTAAATTCGGACCCATCGAACTTGCCAGTAAAATCTGACTGAACGGACTAAGCAAACTATCAGTACACTAACGACAGAAATATACAAGGATAAAAATCACTATTTTCAAAAAGATCTCAGTACAGTTACCCGCAACATACAGTAGGCCAATGCATCAAGGAAACAGGCGAAGAAAGCAACGACGTAGAACTGCAAAAACATAGACTAGCCAGCAGCATTAACTCTTTCTGACTATTTTTCGACCGTGACTGTCTCAAGAAATATCTAAAGGTTTTCTTTTCAAATTACCGCTACCAGCCACGAACTTTGTCAACTGTTGTGTTACTTATTTATTTAGCGACATGTTTCGAGAGTTATACCTCATCTTCAGGCTAAACGGCATTACAAAAACAACTTTACTGTAAGGTTATACTGATGTTACACAGTCTTTTCGTAAATGCTGAGGTCATCCTGCGCAAGAAGAGAAAACTTAGTAAGAGGCGATGCCACTTAGGAAGCTGGACTGATGTTTGCACGAAAATGTTTTGTAACTGTCACTCACTTTGTTCTTCTGCCGTCGCAGTCTCGTTGTGATGCGTTGCGGTGTTTCTATTTCCGTGGGTCTCTTCGTCACTGTTCACAAACTGTCACTAACTTAGCAGTCACTTGGAAACACGATCACAAACAGTTCTGTAGTGCAGTGCCCACAGCATTTACGAAAAGACTGTATAACATCAGCATGACGTTGTGGTAAAATTGTTTTTGTAATGCCATTAAGCCTGAAGATGGTGTATAACCCTCGAAACATGTCGCTAAATAAATAAGTAACACAATAGTTGACAAAGTTTGTGACGTAACGGTAATTTGAAAAAAAAAAAACAACATTTACATAGCATTAACTCTGCCCTTATAAGAAAGCTGAGAGAGACAAACTACGAAAATACCTTTCAGGTCTGTTGTCTACAAAACAATCCCAGTAAACGTTTTAGAGGAGTTGCCCTCTCCTGGAAGGCAAACGCCGAGATTATAACATACCCCACTCAAGCCATACTAAAACTTTAATCAAATTAAAAATAAAGAAACGTAAGGTGGAAAACGATTAAATCCAAAGCCGTCCTTTCTCTGCAAATACATGGAGCGAAAACAGAAAAGCAAAGAGCTAAGCATTTGTAGTGGAACACACAGTCACGGCGAACTTTAGGCACACAGACATCCAGGGCAGAATTATACAACGGGGAAACATAGCCATTTCGTTTACCTCTGTATTACAGAAATCGCTGAAGTGCATGGCACAGTGTACTTACCAGGGTACCAGATACTACAGCTTCTTTCCATTCCATTCTAGTAGAGAGCGTGGGAAAAATGATTGCTGAAATGCATTTCCGAGCGCTGTAATTAATGTTGTCTTCGCCATCCCTACAAAGTAGTATGTAGGACGTTGTAGTATAGTCCCAGATTTATCCCTTCAAGCTGGTTCTTGAGAACTTTTAAGCATTCATGAGACAGCTTGCGTCTATCTTGAACTGTCTGACAAATGGTTTTTTTTTCAGTATCTCTGTGACGTCTCGACTTTCATCCATCACTAGCATTCGACTCGGCGTATTTTCCACTTGCGTTATTGACCTCGGTTACGGAAATGGGTACTGTGATTCGCTCATACTGTATACAGGGTGGTCCATTGATAATGACCGGGCCGAATATCTCACGAAATAAGCACCAAACGAGAAAACTACAAAGAACGAAACTCGTCTAGCTTGAAGGGGGAAACCAGGTGGCGCTATGGTTGGCCCGCTAGATGGCGCTGCCATAGGTCAAACCGATATCAACTTTTTTTTTTAATAGGAACACCCATGTTTTATTACATATTCGTGTAGTACGCAAAGAAATATGAATGTTTCAGTTGGACCACTTTTTTCGCTTTGTGACAGATGGCGCTGTAATAGTCACAAACGTAGTCTATAAGTACGCGGTATCACGTAACATTCCGCCAGTGCGGACGGTATTTGCTTGGTGATACATTACCCGTGTTAAAATGGACCGATTACCAATTGTGTAAAAGATCTATATCGTGTTGATGTATAGCTATTGTGGTCAAAATGCCCAACGGGCGTGTACTATGTATGCTGCTCGGTATCCTGGACGACATCATCCAAGTGTCCGGACCGTTCGCCGGATAGTTACGTTATTTAAGGAAACAGGAAGTGTCTAGCCACATGTGAAACGTCAACCACGACCTGTAACAAATGACGATGCCCAAGTAGGTGTTTTAGCTGCTGTCGCGGCTAATCCGTACATCAGTAGCACACAAATTGCGCGAGAATCGGGAATGTCAAAAACGTAGGTGTTGAGAATGCTACAACATCGATTGCATCCGTACCGTATTTCTATGCACAAGGAATTGCATGGCGACGACTTCGAACGTCGTGTACAGTTCTGCCACTGGGCACAAATGAAATTACGGGACGATGACAGATTTTTTGCACGCGTTCTATTTAGCGACGAAGCGTCATTCACCAACAGCGGTAACGTAAACCGGCATAATATGCACTATTGGGCAACGTAAAATCCACGACGGCTGCGACAAGTGGAACATCAGCGACCTTGGCGGGTTAATGTATGGTGCGGCATTATGGGAGGAAGGATAATTGGCCCCTATTTTATCGATGACTATCTAAATGGTGCAATGTATGCTGATTTCCTACGTAATGTTCTACCGATGTTACTACAAGATGTTTCACTGCATGACAGAATGGCGATGTACTTCCAACATGATGGATGTCCGGCACATAGCTCGCGTGCGGTTGAAGCGGTACTGAATAGCATATTTCATGACAGGTGGATTGGTCGTCGAAGCACCAATACCATGGCCCGCACGTTCACCGGATCTGACGTCCCCGGATTTCTTTCTGTGTGGATATTTGCTATCGTGATCCACCGACAACGCTTGACAACATGCGTCAGAGCATTGTCAATGCATGTGCGACTGTTACTGAAGGCGAACTACTCGCTGTTGAGAGGAATGTCGTTACACGTATTGCCAAATGCATTGAGGTTGACGGACATAATTTTGAGCAATTATTCTTTTTTAATCACGCTGTAACAGCATGCTTTCTCAGAAATGATAAGCTCAGAAAGGTACATGTATCACATTGGAACAACCGAAATAAAATGTTCAAACGTATCTACGTTCCGTATTTTAATTTAAAAAACCTACCTGTTACCAACTGTTCGTCTAAAATTGTGAGCCATATGTTTGTGACAATTACAACGCCATCTATCACAAAGCGAAAAAAGTGGTCCAACTAAAACATTCATATTTCTTTACGTACCACACGAATATGTAATAAAAATAGGGGTTCCTATTTTTAAAAAAACGCAGTTGATACCCGTTTGACCTATGGCAGCGCCATCTAGCAGGCCAACCATAGCGCCATCTGGTTTCTCCCCGTCAAGCTAGACAAGTTTCGTACTCTGTAGTTTTTTCGTTAGACACTTATTTCGTGAGATATTTGGCCCCGTCACGATCAATGGACCACCCTTTATAGCACTCCCGCCTACAGTGGGTATAGACAGCCGCGGCGCCTCAGAAATGATGCAAGCCTGTAAGAGCAGGATCGCCATGGCCGGCCGCAAGCGGCGGGCCAGGCAAGTCACATGGGCGACCTAGCCGATGTCGGGTGTTCACTGAGGTGACGAAAGTCACGGAGTACCTCGTAATATCGTGTCGGACGCCCATTGTCTCAGTGTAGTGCAGCAACTCGACGTGGCATGGCTTCAACAAGTCGTTGGAAGTCCCCTGAAAAACTATTGATCATGCTGCCTCTATAGCCGCCCATAATCCCAAAAGTGTTGCTGATCCAGGATTTTCTGTACGAACTGACCTTCCAATTATATCCCCTAAATGTTCGATGGGATTCATGTGGGGGCGATCTCAGTGGCCAATCATTCACTCGAATTGTCCAGAATGTTCTTTAAACCAAACACGAATAATTGTGGCGCATTGTCATCCACAAAACTTCCGTTGTTGTTTGGGAACATGAAGTCCATGAATGGCTGCAGTTGTTCTCGATGTAACCGAACAGAATCAATTCCACTCAATGATCGGTTCAGTTGGACCAGAGGACTCAGACCATTCCATGTACGAACAGCCTGCACCATTATGGAGTCAACAGAAACATGCAAAAAAGGCTCTGAGAACAATGGGACTTAACTTCTAAGGTCATCAGTCCCCTAGAACTTAGAACTACTTACACCTAACTAACCTAAAACTTCTAAGGTCATCAGTCCCCTAGAACTTAGAACTACTTAAACCTAACTAACCTAAGGACATCACACACATCCATGCCCGAGGCAGGATTCGAAGCTGCGGCCGTAGCGGTCGCGCGGTTTCAGACCGTAGCGCCTAGAACTGCTTAGCCACCCCGGCCGGCCCCACAAACTTGCACATTGCCTCGGTGACAACAAGGACCCATGGCTTCTTGGGGTCTACGCTACTCTCTAAAGCTACCATCAGCTCTTACCAACTGAAATCAGTATTTACCCGACCAGGTCACAGTTTTATAGTCGACTAAGGGCCAACCGACGTTGTCAGGAAACCAGGAGAGGCGCTGTAGGCGATGTCGTGCTGTTGGCAAAGGCATTCGCATCGATCGTCTGCTGGTAACAGGAAACCAACAGTGAGTGAAATAACCGCCAAATCAATGTGAAACATTGTCCTTCAGGTCAGTGAGGCGGAATTTGACATTAATGGGCTAAATTAACGTCAAATTTTGCCTTACTTTCCGAACTTCTACTTCTATGTGATTACTCTGCTATTCACAATTAAGTGCCTGGCAGAGGGTTCAATGAACCACCTTCAGGCTGTCTCTCTACCGTTCCACTCTCGAACGGCGCGCGGGAAAAACGAGCATTTAAATTTTTCTGCGCGAGCCCTGATTTCTCTAATTTGATCGTGATGATCATTTCTCCCTACGTAGGGGTGTGCCAACAGAATACTTTCCCAATCGGAGGAGAAAACTGGTGACTGAAATTTCATGAGAAGATCCCGTCGCAACGAAAAACACCTTTGTTTTAATGATTGCCACACTCCAATTCACGTATCATGTCTGTGGTACTATCTCCCCTATTTCACGATAATGCAAAACGAGCTGCCCTTCTTTGTACTTTTTCGATGTCATCCGTCAGTCCCACCTGATGCGGATCCCACACCGCACAGCAATACTCCAGAATAGGGCGGACAAGCGTAGTGTAAGCAGTCTGTTTGGTAGACCTGTTGCACCTTCTAAGTGTTCTGCCAATGAATAGTCTTTGGTTTGCTCTACCCACAATATTATCTATGTGATCGTTCCAATTTAGGTTATTTGTAACTGTAATCCCTAAGTATTTAGTTGAATCTACAGCCTTCAGATTTGTGTGACTTATCGCGTAATAAAACTTTAACGTATTACTTTTAGTACTCATGCGAATAACTTTACACTTTTATTTATTAGGGTCAATTGCCACTTTTCGCACCGCACAGATATCTTATCTAAATCATTTTGCAATTCGTTTTGGTCATCTGATGACTTTACAAAACGGTAAATGATAGCATCATCTGCAAATAATCTAAGACGGCTGCTCAGATTGTCTCCTATGTCGTTAATATAGATCAGGAACAATAGAGGGCTTATAACACTTCCTTGGGGAACGCCGGATATTACTTCTGTTTTACTCGAAGACTTTCCGTCTATTACTACGAACTGTGACCTTTCTGACAGCAAATCACGAATCCAGTGGCACAAATGAGGGATACTCCGTAGGCACGCAGTTGGGTTAGAAGACGCTTGTGAGGAACGGTGTCGAAAACCTTCTGAAAATCTTAAAGTATGGAGTCTATTTGATATCCCCTGACGATAGCACTCATTACATTTTGAGTATGAAGAGCTAGTTGTGCTCCGCAAGAACGATATTTTCTGAATCCGTGCTATGTGTCAGTAAATCGTTTCCTTCGAGCTACTTCATAATGTTCAAATACAGTATATGTTCCAAAACCCTACTGCAAGTCCACGTTAGTGATATGGGCTTGTGATTCAGCGGATTACTCCTATTTCCCTTTTTGGGTATTGGTGTGACTTGAGCAACTTTCCAATCTTTAGGTACGTAACTTCCTGTGAGCGAGCGGTTGTATACAGTTGTTACATATGGAGCTATTGCGTCTGCATACTCTGAGAGAAACCTGATTGGTATACCATCTGGACCGGAAGCCTTGCCTTTATTAAGTGATTTAAGTTGCTTTGCTACACCGAGGATATCTACTTCTATTTTTCTCATCTTCGCAGTTGTCCTTGATTGGAATTCGGGAATATTTACTTCGTCTTCTTTGGTGAAGGAGTTTCGGAAAATCGTATTTAATAACTCTGCTTTCGTGGCACTGTCATCAGTGACTTCACCGTTGTTATCGTGCGGCGAAGGTATTTATTGCGTCTTGCCACTGGTGTGCTTTATGTATGACCAGAATCTCTCTGCGTTTTCTGCCAGATTCCGAGACAGAGTTTCTTTGTGGTAATTATTAAAAGCATCTCGCACTGAAGCACGCGCTATATTTCGAACTCGTGCAAAACTTTGCAAATCTTTGAGATTTTGCGTTCTTTTAAATTTGGCAGGCTTTTTTCGTTGGTTCTGCAAAAGCAAACGGGTTCGTCGTATGTTGTACAGTGATTTCTGCCGGTTTTTTCACGCAGTGCTGCTTTTCTGTTAGCGCCGTCAACGCAACGCATACGCCGCTGTTCTCGGTCATTAAGCGAAGGTCTTCGACCGATGTGTTGTCCGTGGTGAGACGTAACACTCGAAATTTGGTATTCTCGGCACACTTGACACTGTGGACCTCCGAATATGGAATTCCCTAACGATTTCCGAAATGGAACATTCCATGCGTCTTATTTATTATCTCCAACTACCATTTCGCGTTCGACGTCTGTTGATCCCTGTCGTGCGGCCGTAATCACGTCGGAAGACTTTTCGCAAGAATTACGGGAGTACAAACAGCAGCTCCGCCAATGTACTGCCCGTTTATAACTTGTTCACGCGATACTACCGCCATCTGTATACGCGCATATCACTAAACCATCACTTTTGTCGCCTCAGTGTAAGCCGGGGCGCAGACAGCACAGACGCTCGTTCCGGGTTGCACCAAGTGTTCAGTCCATCGTCACAGTGCAATGCTTACGTGGACCCTGCTATGTCTCGGACTGTCTGGTTTTCGCTACTGGTTTATGTTCAGCGCACAGCTAATGACGACTCTTGCTCTTTTTACAGTTTACGCTTTCGTATCTAGAGTGGTCAGAGAACTGTAGTTTTAGGGCACTACGTTTCTTCGTGTCGTTAAGAGCACAGTTTGACATTTCCTGGTTATCACTATCGACACACATTTGACATGGCGCCAACACTTCTAAGAACTGAAGGGGGAAGCGTTGGAGCGATTACGTCATCTCATGCTCGTTGCTAACCCAGACATCTACCCTCGCACAGGAGCTTGGAGTTAGCCGTCGGCACACGAACCGTGGCTTCGTACGTTGAGCGTGTCGAGTTCCTGACGCGATTCCATGAAAAAAGTACGTTGGAGAGTCTTTCCGAAAGAACAGAACAATGTATAGTAGGTCAGATATTCTGAACGTGCGTTTGAACGTAGTCCAATGAGATGGAAGAATGCCACCTACATCGGACGACGCCATCTTTCTTCAGTACGAAGCACCAGCAAACTACGGATCACTCGAAAGCCCGTCTTAATTGTACGATTTGTGGTAATAAAATGACGGGGAACATCATATTGGTGGTTAAAGAATTATTGTAACCTGCGTATTATGAAACCATGCCGTTTCAAGGCAACGGAATACTAAGGAACCAGCAAAAATGCATTGTTCTTTGTACAGTTTGTTATAATTAAATGTCAGTTAATAACATGTCTACGATGAAAGCTTTCAAGAGATGGTAAGACTTAAAGTACGGTCATAAATGATTTATTGTCGATGTACCGCAATGAGTAAAGACAGATGAAACCGTCACACACAATGTGTTGCTGGTTCGCGTCGCACTTCTTGTGGCTTCACAACCCTGTGTTGTTTTTTTTGCCGTAGTAACAGTTTCCTTCCATTCTCTCCTGCCATTTACTTTCCTTCTCCATCCTCTGATTTCTAGGGCTCTTATGTTTTCTTCCCCGTCGTCTATCCATCGCTTACGTTGTCTTCCTGTTGGTTTCGACTGAAAGACTTTTGTAGTTCTTGTGTCGTCCATCCTTAGCACGCGTCCCAGCCAGGCTATTCTTTTACTTGTAATTAGTCTTGCAACATCAGCTCCTTGAATGAGAGACTCCAACTCATATCGGTCCTTGCTCTCCAATTACCATCATTATTTCGGATCCCTCCATAAATTTTCCATAGTATTCTTCGTTAAAATACTCTGAACTGTTCTTCATCAGTGCCGGTTAGTGTCCATGCTTCACATCCATATGTAAGCACTGGCCTAATCCTAACCTTATATACGAGTAGTCATTTTGATCTGTCGGTTTACCATCCTACATGTCATTAGCTTTTTAAATGTATGATAACATCTATTACCACTTAAAATGTGGGCTTTTATTTCACTGGACGTGGAATTTATTTTATTAATCTTAACCCTTTGGTATTCAAAATCCTCTGCATGTTGAAAACTGAAACCTGCTGCCGACAAGTTATCCAGGTTATTGTCGCCTGTTCTATGGAATTTCATATATTTAGTGTTGGATCCATAATTTCCAGTCCCCTATGCTGTGCAAGTTCTTTCAGTTTCACCAATACTCTCTCCAATCACATTCTTCGTCTACTATTAACTGCAACGTCACTAGCTCATGCAGTTAACTCTGTAGTTCTTATGTATCCAAATATTTGCGGTTTCCGTATATCTGCTTCTGAAGTCACACTAAAAAGCATTGTGGAAAGTAAATCACCTTCTGTAACTCCTTTATTGATACTGAAACAGTTAATTCCCCATCCATTTTCACCATTGCGTTGGAACCTGACAAGGTTGCCTTAATAACCGAAATATATTTGGACGGTATACAAAGCAGTTTTGTAACTTCTAGCACCTCTTTCCTACTTAGACTATCGAAGGCCTGCTTGAAATTCAGGTAGATATTGTTGAGTTGTATATTATATTCATATTCTTTTTCTTGTGTTTGTTTCAGTACAAATACAGGGTGTATTAACAAGAATCATCCGATTTGGCACATCTATATTTCTGAAACTAATAACATATACTATGAATTTTGTTTTTTGATGAACAGGAAACTCAAAAACTTTTCTTTCATACCTTTTCATAGGTGTTCAATACGCCCTCCTTGAGATGCACGGCAAATGTTAATGCGGCATTCAATCTGTTTCCACAATGCAGCGAGCAAGTCTTGAGTCACAGCTTCCACAGCTGCTGTTATGCGAGGTCTCTGTTCATTCACTGTTGCTGGTAACGGAGGCACATAAACAGTCGCTTACAAATCCTCACAAGAAATGATGACGTACAGTCAGGTCCGGTGACCTTGGAGGCCAGCAATGTTAAGGCTCAATACTTTGGTCCAGTGCAACCCATCCATCGTTCAGTAATCCTTTGATTTAAAAATTCCCGTACTTCCAAATGCCAGTGTGGCGGTGCGCCATCCTGTTGGTACATGAAGTCGTTCGAATCAGTCTCCAACTGTGTGAAAAGAAAGTTCGCGAGCATATCGAGATATGTACTACCTGTAACAGTGTTCTCAGCAAAGAAAAGTGTACCACGCACCTTTTCCCATGAAACTGCACAAAACGCATTTAATTTTGGAGTGTCCCTCTCATGTTGTACAACTTCATATGGTTGTTCCGTAGCCCATATTCTCACATTCTGACGGTTCACCTTTCCATTTAAATGGAATGTTGCTTCATAACTGAACACTAAGCGTGGAAGAAAACTGTCATCCTCCATTTTGCCAAGAACGAAATTACGGTACTCCACACGTTGATGTTTGTCACCTTGTACGGTTTCACGTGTAAACGACGCAACACACGCCAGATAGACATCGGGGACTTGTTGAGCTGTCGAGCTGCACGGCGAACGGATTTCTGCGGTCTCCTTGTGGACCTCTGGCGTACGCGTTCGACGTCTGTGTCAGACACTCGGGGTCGGCCCGGCGATTTGCCTTTACACAAACAACCTGTTTCTCGGAATTGTCCATGCCATCCTCTAATGCTCTGTGCTGTAGGAGGATAGGATCCACACCATACCTAGTACGCAAGTTACGCTGAACAGTTATTTCCGAACAGCAATATGCAAAACGTAAAAATCAAAAAAGCTTTCTGTTGTCCCGACACCATTTTTACTATAAATGAGGTGGCCGCACACTACTGCTGCTGCTACCTAGCGGGCACCACGTAAAGGTCTTTCCAACAATACGTCGTTCACGCACGTATCTCAAATAATATAATAGTTATGATTTTTTTTAAACCGGATGATTCTTTTTGATACACCTTGTATTTCGTCCACAGTTGATCTAAAAGGCCCAAAGCCACAGTGATAATCACCCAATATATCTTCCACATATAGGACTTATCTATTGTATAGGATTCCGGATAAAACCTTATACGCCACATTCAACACAGTGATCCCTCTGTTAGTTAGAGCAACATGCTTTCTCACCTTTCTTCTGTATGGGCTGGATTACAGTAATGTTCACATGATGTGCTGCTGGTTCGCGTCCCGCTGCAACCGAATATATATCTTACAAAACTTTGCCTCTTCTAATAGGTTCTGTTACTTTCTTATTAGTTTAATACGAGAACATTTTAAAATATTCGATGTTGTGTGAATATAAGTGCGTTCTTCGTGAGGAATGAGTTTGTTCTATTAGCTTTATTTACAAGACGGCTTGCACAAGTAGCAGTTGCTCTTTCTTGTTTCAAGTTTTGTATTTAGCGTGATGTAAAGAGCCTGCTACTAAATAGGAACCGTGATCAAGTAAGAATGACGTTTAGTGTTTTGCTAAAACGTGAGAATGACGAATAATTTTTATCTTTGCATCGCACTGTTTTTAATGAAACTTTACTGACTGGACACGGTACTTTCCTTTTCGTCTTGTATCATGTTCACGGGTATTAAAATATGTTTAAAGTATACTAGAGAGAGAACAACACGAATAACATATAGACAAGTGAGGAAATATGCGTTTTAATAGAACTAACGTGGGAATTTTACGCCAGTCCATTTCGTTCACAGTGTGATTTGCGATTCAGTACAAAGAAGGGCGGCTCGTTTTATATTATAGCGAAATAGGGGAGATAGTGCCACAGACATGATACATTTTGTTGGAACCCACCTACACAGCGAGAAACGATCATCACGATAAAATAAGAGAAATCAAGGCTCACACAGAAAAATTTAAGTGCTCGTATTTCCCGCGCGCCGTTCGAGCGTGTAACCGTAGAGAGACAGCTTGAAGGTGGTTAACTGAACCTTCTGCCAGGCACTTTATTGTGAATAGTAGAGTAATCACGTAGATGTAGATAACAGCCCACAACTGCCGCTGTAGCGCACTGGGACCGCGTTAACCATGCTGAGGCACACCAACCGTCTGCGCCAGTCCCATCATTTCTGAGCACTCAGCTGCACGTTGAACTCGGCCCGCTCAACTTTGACGTTCGAAAACACGTGGGCCGAGACTTCATTTTTTACAAGACGATACAGAACACGGTTCTAGAGTGCGCAGCTGTCGTCGAGGAAAACGCGGCCCACACACATGGCGACCGCCTACAGACGGTGCAAAATCGAACTCTCAAACTTGCTTTGTACTTACCTCTGAATTTCACGACGCCGGAAGTCCATCATGTGGCGGAAATACCTTACCTCCGGGAAAGGTTCAGGAGATCGGCATGTGACTTCTCCGAGAAATGTAGGACGTCGCAAAATGGCGCATCCCCAACCTGCACATCTGGCTGCAGCACCACATCACCAGGTTGCCGCACCTGCAGGCAGAATAGCATGTTATTGGTGACATGCTAATGTAACAGTTTTCGTGTTTCTTCAGATTGACACGAAAAAGGACAGCGAAACAAGAAAATAAAAGAGAAGCTGGCATCGAACAGCTGCAGGAACAGCCCGCAGGGAACACGTAGGGGGTCAACTGCTACGGAACACTACGTTCAACAATGTATGCTAAACGATGACACTTGTGCCCGAACTAGCATTGTACTCAGGTCGTCGGATCTGGCACAGTTTGCCGCTTGCTCTGCTTGAGCGATAGGGTAAACATTCTACCTCGAAATTCTGTGGTGAGGCGTGGACGTCCGACACCTTTGTCGCCAACGCGTGTTTTCGTCGCCCTTCACGTACTTCCCATAGAAGCTCACGACAATAGCACGTAAGCAGCTGAACAGCTTCGCCGTTTCCGAGATGCCGACTGATAACAATCTGCCTTTTGTCAAAGACCCTTACGACAGTGGATTTCCCAATTTGCGGTCCCTGTCGTCGCTAGAATGAGTCGTCCCTCTTTTTCGACTCGCATTCGGGAGGACGACGGTTCAAACCCGCGTCCGGCCATCCTGAGTTAGGTTTTCCGTGATTTCTCTAAATCGCTTCAGGCAACTGCCTGGATGATTCCTCTGAAAGGGCACGTCAGACTTCCTTCCCCATCCTTCCCTCGCTGTTTGGTACAACCAATCAACCACCAATCAACTCTCTTTTTTTCCGTTCACGAATGCTGCACCGTCAGTGTTACTGGTATGACTCGACTGGCGTCAGATTGTTACGTCACTGGTGTGGATGGATAATGAACTTTGGAACTTCGAATTCCTTGCCGCCTTTCGACAACAGCAGTCATGATCCATTAAACACGTCCCTTATGGCGTCACGTGCCTTTAATGCCACCAAACGCTCGCGATGTCGGTTATCGCTGAAAAAACCAGTTTTCGGTTACATCTTTTTTTTTCACGCTAGTTTAACCTGACCTAAGACTGCTCAAAATAACCGATTTCTCAATAACCAATTTTCGATTTTTTATTCCTCTTATTTGCTGTAATAAACATTGAAACTAAATAAAGGTTTAAAAATTTCTCAATTTCAAGGTACATAGAATCAAAATATTAAATTAAATGGGCAAATAAAAAAAAATTAGTCTGTGCACCATTCGCTGATTTTCTCGAAAAGTGACATGGCTGGATACTATAAAAATCACCAGTATTGTCCTATTGATACTAGTTTTTTTAACTCTGCTCAAAAAAATCTTGTAACCGGTAACTACAATATTTGGGCATTACGAATAGTCAGTAGTCCATACTCCGCAAGCCACCTCACGGTGTGTGGCGGAGGGTACCTTGAGTACCTCTATCGGTTCTCCCTTCTATTCCAGTCTCGTATTGTTCGTGGAAAGGATTGTCGGTATGCTTCTGTGTGGGCTCTAATCTCTCTGATTTTATCCTCATGGTCTCCTCGCGAGATATACGTATGATGGAGCAATATACTGCTTGACTCTTCGGTGAAGGTATGTTCTCGAAACTTCAACAAAAGCCCGTACCGAGCTACTGAGCGTCTCTCCTGCAGAGTCTTCCACTGGAGTTTATCTATCATCTCCGTAACGCTTTCGCGATTACTAAATGACGAAGCGCGCTGCTTTCCGTTCGATCTTCTCTATCTCTATCTGGTACGGATCCCACACTGCTGAGCAGTATTCAAGCAGTGGGCGAACAAGCGTACTGTAACCTACTCCCTTTGTTTTTGGATTGCATTTCCTTAGGATTCTTCCAATGAATCTCAGTCTGGCATCTGCTTTACCGACGATCAACTTTATGTGACCACTCCATTTTAAATCACTCCTAATGCGTACTCCCAGATAATTTATGGAATTAACTGCTTCCAGTTGCTGACCTGCTATATTGTAGCTAAATGATAAGGGATCTATCTTTCCATGTATTCGCAGCACATTACACTTGTCTACATTGAGATTCAATTGCCATTCCCTGCACCATGCGTCAATTCGCTGCAGATCCTCCTGCATTTCAGTACAATTTTCCATTGTTACAACCTCTCGATATACCACAGCATCATCCGCAAAAAGCCTCAGTGAACTTCCGGTGTCATCCACAAGGTCATTTATGTATATTGCGAATAGCAACGGTCCCACGACACTCCCCTGCGGCACACCTGAAATCACTCTTATTTCGGAACACTTCTCTCCATTGAGAATGACATGCTGCGTTCTGTTATCTAGGAACTCTTCAATCCAATCACACAATTGGTCTGATAGTCCATATGCTCTTACTTTGTTCATTAAACGACTGTGGGGAACTGTATCGAACGCCTTGCGGAAGTCAAGAAACACGGCATCTACCTGGGAACCCGTGTCTATGGCCCTCTGAGTCTCGTGGACGAATAGCGCGAGCTGGGTTTCACACGACCGTCGTTTTCGAAACCCATGCTGATTCCATGTTAATTCATTCGGCTACAAGCAGGTAGAGACATATTATGTGGACAGAGGCTGCTGATCAGCTACTTTTTATTTTTACTGTATACTGTGGATGAACTGTTAACTTTTTAATTGATTCCTGTTGCTATAACTTTCTTCCTCTAATTATTTCATACAAACGGCATACAAATCTTTAATCTTTTAAAGCAAATGAAGCACTGCACCTCATTGCAACGTCACTTGGTAAAATATTTCCAGACGAGGGTTGGTGCCATTCTGAAATACAACGGACGTCCGGAGACGACAGCGCGGAACTACCGTATAGGCCAGGTGGGCCCAAGTCTTGCGCACTGCACTTTACACGTGTACCTTAAGGATACAGAGTACTTTTCCGGCTCAATATTACGTAAAAATCAGCATCTATTTCTTTCAGGCACTGTTTATAATGCATTTGTTTTGCAGATTTTTTGTTGATATCGGGTAATGCAGCACACTTTCTAAACAAATTAGAACTATTTTGAATATTTTTGAACCTGCTTAGGGTTATTGAAAAATTACAAAGAAATTAATGCATTTTTCCCAAAATTCTTCCTCAAATTGAGGTACTATTTAATCCAATGTTATACATTTGAAGGAGACCATATTTTCACCAGATATGCATGACATGAAGGCTGGAGTACTAGACCTATTTAATTCCACCTATTATCTATATTACGAGGATAAAAAAATATCGCATCTTACATTTCAATTATTATAATTTTTTCCTAATAAAAATGTTATTTTTTATATAATTTAGTTGATTATGCAATAAAGCTTAGGTCTATTACATAAGTACGGACTACTGCAACTTACAGAAAAAAATTGATCAATGCTTTATAAACTTTAGGAAAAAATTGTACCTGAATTCTGAAAAACACAATTTGTGGGAAATTGCGAATGAAGATTTGAGTCCAATTAAACTGTGCCTCAGAACATTCCTGAAGCATAGTCTTCGTCCTGCAGCATTTCTTCATCTTCAGGCTTCCTCTTGACACTCTTATTAGCACTTTTTGTTTCTTTGGTAACTTGAAGAGCCAATCTTTCAGCTTCATGCACCCGTTGTCTGTCACACGCAAGCAATTGATCTTCCATATTAGAGCCACATTTTATGCCTAAATTTCTTCCAACCTTCCTATCACTCCATCATTGAAACATATCACTGCATCTAGTACACCAACTTTTAGTCTATTTAGTCCTACAAAAACAATCTTTCCCATACGCAATGGTTGAAACTTTCATTTGTATTCAGAGTGCCCCCATTAAGACGTTTACTATGCAAAACAGGATCACTCAGATCTCTAAAAATTCGTTTTATTTCATTCATATGCTTATGATGGTATATTTGACCACTTACTGTTACTTTTTGGTAACCACACCAAGAATCTGCTCCTTTAGGGCAAAGCCCGTGAACAGGGTAGTTATATGGGGACAACTTATGAAAGTAGGTGGCCCATACAGCTCTCGTCGTTGCTGTAACAGTTCGTCTAATGGTCAGTCCATAATAACTCTGAAGACGGTCTATTTCAATTTCTATCAATTTGCCTCGGCCAAACAGAGATTTTCCATCACATAGCAACTTTCCTTTCATTTCTCTTTGTAGCTTCCTCAATCTAGCGCCTATCCTCTTTTGCACATGTCCACAACACTCCAGTTTTGTTACCAAGGGCCGGTCGTTGTGGCCGAGCGGTTCTAAGCGCTTCAGTCCGGAACCGCGCTGCTGATACGGTAGCAGGTTCGAATCCTGCCCCGGGCATGGATGTGTGTGATGTCCTTAGGTTAGTTAGATTTAAATAGTTCTAAGTCTAGAGGACTGATGACCTCAGATGTTAAGTCCCATAGCGCTCAGAACCATTTGAACCATTTTTGTTACCAAGGTATCACCGTAAACATTGAACTCATTAATTTTATTGAAAACTTTAGAGTCCCCATCGCCTAGGTATTTCGTATACCTGACGTTATAAACGGGCAACGACCTCTGAAATATGTTTAGAGTTTCATCAAACTCCATACCTCCACTTTAACCGTCATAATTGTTGGAACACTGATGTTCAATATGTCCTTCAGTGTCACCATGGCAGGTGTGGCAGTACTTAGGTAAGCGCTCAATATTAACAACTTTTCCATTCTCCAGAAAAGTAGCACTTACAACACCATTCAAGGAGGGATGTCCTCGAATTGCCATGTCCCATCAAGAGGAACAGCAATCTCTCTGGTTCCACTAATATTTACAGTTTCTTCTACTGCACGTTTCGTAGATGCGTTAGACACAACCGCCAAGACACCTAAAAGTATTTTTATGTACTTGCTGAACCTACTGGGAGGAGGAGGAAGGTCCATCAAACCACAAAACGTTTGAGCAACCTTTTTTCCTTGTCCTATTGTACGCATTGCATAGACTAACTTCAAATTCACATCATATAAATTATGCACAATGTTCGAAGTCATTTCGAGGTAGATTCACTGCAGTATCTACACAGAACAATTAATTTTTACGCTAAACCCTTCCTGCTACTTTGTTGTTCAGTTATTTCCAGACAGCCTACACCATCACATTGTTTACATTTCGCCACTTCCTTTATCAAGGAAGATAAGATGCCCACATCAACAACAACAAATCCATTACAAACAGCGTTATTGTTAACACAAAAATTTGAATCACCAAGAGGTGTACCATGTATGAGTTTCTTACCTGAAGAACTGACACATAGGTTACTTTCAACAGTGTGGCTTGCTTTTTTTGTGAACTGGTTAACACTGAATTTCCTTTTATTGAATTTATTGATGCGTGGCATAGTTCGCATTTATTGCACACTGAAGGATATGTAATTCCACAAATCTATGTAGCACTTGGGGAACAAACATTCAGTGCTCACTGAAGGATATGTACTTCCACAAATATACATAGCACTTGGGGAACAAACATTCAGCAACACGTGAACGAACTGCTTCCGAGAAACAAAACTAAATACTAGCAAAGATAATCATTTACAGACACTAGAAACCTGCACTGTTACCAACATATAAAATGTAACATACGTAATCGCTGGAAACAGAAAGTTCACAGTTCTTTTCGAAACAATACTGGTTTCTGTAACAGAAATGAAGGGGTCGTGGCGGCATGCAGGACTATAACTTTAAAATTTGACATATATAGGTCATTTTTCGTTTGAATCCCTATAATGTATGTATCAATGTAATCAGGAAAGACTATAGAATTTAATAAAGTCATGAGAAAAATTTCGATTTTTCCACCATTTATAAGTACCCTGCATCTTTAGCCACGAGACAGGTCAACTGGGACACGATGTCTCAGAAATACTGTACCACTTCTTATGCCATGTGTTTGTTGCTCGTTTCTGTCGGTGTTCTTATTAAAACAGCACTGATCGCTTTTCCTATTTTGTATAAGAACGCTATATTTCAAACCCAATGCAAATCTTACGAATAAAAATTACTCCTTTTTAAAAAATGGTTTATTTAAAAATCAGTTAGCTACGGCTAACTGATCTCTTTTTTTATAAAAACCAGTTAAAACCGAGACCAAACAAATACCCGTTGTTCAGAACTAAAATAACAGCATCGGTTTTAACCGGTCGGTTTTCTCCATCTCTACCAGGCGGTATTCAGTCTCGTGGTGGCCAGTCATAGTTGTTGGCTCATCAGTGCACACTGCCGGAACGTTCTTTTGAAAACGAGAAGTTTTTAGTCCTATCGATAAATTAAAATGCACTTCAAGTTTCTGTTTTCTTTCAGGTAGAGAATATAGTACCGCAGAATCAGAAGAATAGTTCTGAAGCTCCCTGTGCTTTAATGTGGTGGAATCCACGCTACTGAGATGCAGGAGAAAAGGAAAACTCCTCCCATAATACGGCACTCAATCGATGAAAAGTGTTCGAGTTCCAAAAGGACACCGAGAAAGGTGGCACGATTGTGCGTGATTTAGACTTGTATGCAGGAGAAACAGATTCAATACTATTCCACTAATGTGCTTTCAGGTTTCCTGAGGTTTTGTAAATCATTGTTACTTAAAAATATGCGTCCCTGATCCGTCCCTTCTGAAACTGCAGTAACATTTATACTGCCGGGAAAAAATGCTACACCGCCAAGGACTACACTCAGCTTCACTAGGGCATAATGTGTGCATACCGAGGGAACGTAGAGTTACCGATTCATTTGTCACGGTCATCGCCGATCAGATGGGAGTCAAAATGCGTGCCTGTCCACCCTGTGTTGTGATACTGCAGGCGCAAACTGTTCTGAGTTTAGAGGTGGACGGGGTTTGCTACATTCATGCTAGTATACAGCCATGCCCCACCGCTGACTACGTATTCCTACCAAACAGCTTCAACCATTTGAACGAGATTGCATTAAGTTCCTCCGGGAAGTTGGGTGGACGTATCGACGGACAGCTGCACGTGCTGGGCTCAGTGTATCGGTGGTGTATCATTGCTTTCAACAGTGGGCTGGAGAACATTTGCTCATTTGTAGATCAGGCTCTGGACTTCCGCGTAATACAGACGCACGTCAAAATCGACGCACTGTGTGGGCAGCCGTGGCAGACAAAACATTATCCAGGAATGAAATCGGCCACGTCTTGCACCTGCTGTGTCATCAGGGACCGCTGGGAACCTTCTGTCTGCTGCAGGAGTAAGATCACGTCTGCCTCTGGCCAGGCTACTACTGACTCCACGGCACTGCCTTATCTGGCTGCTTTGGTGAAAGAGCTGACTGGAGTGGAATGGCGCTCTATTGTGTTTAATGATAAGAGTACGTTCTGACTATGTGTGAGTGACGGAGGTACATATGTATGTCGTGTACCTGGTCTGCTGTCTATTCCAGAGTGTATTCGCCCACGACACACAGTCCTATCTTCGCGGTTGTGTGTGTGTGTGTGTGTGTGTGTGTGTGTGTGTGTGTGTGTGTGTGTGTGTGTGTGTGTGTGTTGGGGGGGGGGGGGCATCAGCTACTCGCGATCACATTCGTTATTTCTGAAGGGTAAAGTAACCAGTCCCGCTACATTGCACCAGTCCTACTGCCGTTTCTTCGACAGGAAGGTGACAGGCTTCTCTAGCAGGATCATGAGCGTGCACATACGTCTACTGCGACACAACGTGCTCTTTGGTATGTACGACTGCCCTGGCAAGCAAGATCGCTGAGTCTCTCGCCAACTGAACACGTATGGGACGTGGTGAAGTGGGGAACTTATTCCTTTTCTATGGCCTTCAAGATACATGGCCGAATTGAAACAAACCTTCATCCCGGTAAAGACACAAGAACTGTTCGGTCAGTTCAAATCGGTCTTTTTCAAACCTCTCCCCTTCAGCTCGGACTTCGCTCCGTGAACACGGAAAAGCAGCCAGTTTCCCACATAGTGTTGACGGATGTCACAATTTCGCGGCAAGTCTCGACTTTTAAGGGTGTTACGGCGCGTCCTGTGTGTCGTGTAAGCCTTGCGCGGGACGCCAAATTATCCCGACTCTTGGGCACTGCACACATTCGAAATATCACGCATATTGACTCCAAAACAGTCGAGTATACTGGACTTCCGAAGTGAGTTTCTGAAAGCATCGATGGCGATAGCCGTGAAAGACACTGATATAATATGTTGAGCCAGGTCACTATCAGCCGATAAATTAAAGGGATGCCTGAGAGGTTTCTGAAACACTCATCCGCGTGGTTTGCACTGTTACATTATTACTGCCACCACGTTGAACAGTGTTTCAACTTCTCCCCTCTCTCACCCATTGACTACCTAGTCGCGTCAATTAACACTCTCTTTTATTTCTGCTGAAGGGCGTCGGAATTGCTTTATTACCATCCTATCGTTGGCACTTTTGAACAGAGCTGCACTTTTGACTACAAATGTACCACTGCTGGAACTAGCAATCCGGCCCAGATTCTCCTGAGTAGCAACAATTACCTACAGCCCGACGAACTGTCTGGTGAAATAGTTATAAATTAAATGCACCAACTGTTGCACCAGACGAAATAACACGCGCCGGTACAGTGATGTTCTTAGCTTTATTCCTGGACGGGGCGATGTGATACACCAACACGTATCACATCACTTTATTACAACTTGAACAAGATGAAATTCTTAACTTTATAATAATCCATCCCCAATTGAATGTTGTGAATATTTTTAATGTCGCTGAAAATTAACGAATCGCGTTATACAGAACAAGATACGACTCTCTTCTCACAGAGACAACTGATTATGAACTTCTAGGCAGAGTTCTGTCTAATACGACAGTCGCACTGCTGGCTCGGTACAGAGACGATGCAACGATTGCAGACTGGACTGAGCGGTACTGCGCTCTGCCTCAAGTAAGCGAGCTGGTGCGGTGGCGTGTGGAAACTCCTCTGGGCGTGTCTGTGCCACCGTTTCTCATTGGTCGATTCTCCTATGTTTATCTTGCCTTGGTACCTCGCTCTTCAGACAACACACATATCTTCCCCATGAATCAGTCTATCTACTAGTGAAAATCGCATCAAAATCCCCACAGTAATTGCTGAAATTAACCCGAACATACAGACAGAAAAACGCATGAAGGGTCTTTATAACATCTCTAGAAATTAGGTATAGAGTCTCTTAAGCTTCGCTACTATCTGGTGTCGCGACGGCTGTTCACTTTACTGTTTTTCACGCCACATATTGCCTCCTCTGTATCTGTTCAGCTCTTAGTTCCCACTGTATTTATTCTATGTACCATATACATATGTAACAGACAACAATTCATTTATATCACACTCAGCATTACTATAATTATATGTACATTATATGAAAAATTTTTCAATTTACAGTGGCCAATATTTAATGAAATAATCTACTTTTATAGAAACGTAGTTGACACTTCAATGCTGACTGCTGAAAACAAAAGAGTCGTCAATAACATCCATAAGGCACTTCACAACATCCACCCCGATGTCAAATTTACTATGGAACTGGAAGTAGATAATTCAGTAAACTGCCTTAACATGAAAATTAGCAAAGACAACAACCGCCACACTTTTGACATATACAGAAAACCTGCCACCACAGACAATATAATAAATCCTAGCACTTGCCATCCTAAAGCACAGAAGCATGCTTTCTTCCAGTTTACCTTCAGAACAACCAGATACACAAAAATAACTCAAAGCACTCTGCTACATAGCCTACAAAAGTGATTTCGATCCATATATAGGAACAACATTACCTAAAACACACAAAATCGAAATCCATCACAAAATATGACATTCATCTTACTAGAGAAACATTAAGAAAACATAGAACAACCTACATACCTCCAGTTTATCTAGGACGAATGTCAAATAAGATAAATGCACTATTCGAATCCAGAAACATACAATTGGTTTTCGGTTCAAAGAACAATCTTATAACGGAACTGCGTTCAAACGCAACCAAAATCTCACAATCTGCCACTTCTGGAATATGCAAAATCACCTTTAACGATTGTAACAATTTCTATATTGACCAAACCGGACGAAATTTCAACGCCAGATTTAAAAAATGGATCAAATGGCTCTGAGCACTAGGGGACTTAACATCTGAGGTCATCAGTCCCCTAGAACTTAGAACTACTTAAACCCAACTAACCTAAGGACATCACACACATCCATGCCCGAGGCAGGATTCGAACCTGCGACCGTAGCGGTCGCGCTGTTCCAGACTGAAGCGCCTAGAACCGCTCGGCCACAAGGGCCGGCACCAGATTTAAAGCACAAACTAGAAACAGTGACAGTAACCCGTGAAGCCTTTATTTACATCCGAAAACTCAACACCACAAAGCCGAGAAAATTGAAACTGCGTTACAAATATTACTCAGAATACCGAAAGGATTTACTATGAACATTCTTTAAGAACTGGAAATATGTATTCATACAAGAAAATACCAACAGCAAGTTGAAGAACGCACAGACTTTAAACATAAATGCTACCTCGAAAGCTTTATTGACATAATACGAAATGGAAAAACCATTCGGAAAAAAAAATACACAGACCACAGATAAAATTCAAAGGAAAACAAAAATATCGAAAGGTAACATCATCTCTGGTACGCAAATGTAGGCGTAAATCAGCCACGATTTACCTATAGGTAATCTTACCAATGTAATTTTTGCAGATCGTTTGACAATGGCAATTGCGCCGAAACATGCTTGTCGTTTAAAATATTAAATACATTACCTTAACACATCTAGTTTTGGAGATTTAATTTTCATTTTGTCTTATAATGACGTATAGTACACTGTGAGTGCGACGGACGATAAAGTATTTTTCTGATCAATTTTCTTTAGGTATTCTCGCATTTTATTTATGTCCAGCGTAACAGAGGGCACCTTCTGCACACTATTCGTCGAGAGAGAGAAAGAGAGAGAGAGAGAGAAGGGGAGGGGGGGGTGAGCACCTGTATTTAACTCTGTATAATTCTATTTAACTATGCCGATACTCAGAACACCAAGCAAAAATGAAAATTAAAAATTTGTACCTAAAATGTCATCTTTATTAGCCGTAGACCAGCATAATAGCTTATGTCTTTTAGCAGAGGGGTTTGCTGTCCTGAGTTACATACGTTGCCGCTTTTACAAGTTGTTATTGTCTCTGGAACTTTGTCCTATCACAAAAGTGGCACCTTACAGATCACTACAGCTGTCAATACCCCAAATCACCTGCGGAAACTACCTATTTTCACAATAAATAAAAGACGTGGTATGAATCACAAGATACGATCCCAGTTCTTGGTGGTCATTTTATGGAAGAGTCCTACCCATCCAACATGTAACGGACGTATGGTACAGCAGTCGGTAGGGTCATGGCTCAAATTCTACGACCGCTCTTACTGTAAATGCTTGAGCACTCACAAACCTTACGTAGTTTCCCTGCGCCGGAATAAATTAGTTCTCCGTAGGAGCACAAACAGGCGGCGGGATCTCGTCCCCCTTTCCAGCCGCGTGGCAAGCAGATGTGACGCCTCAGCACCTTGGGGAGAACAGGCGCTCTTTGAAGCAACAACGCTTTCTTTTGGTTCCAGACCGCATCTCCTGTTTGCTGTGGTACCGGCTTGCCTCAGCTGCCTCCGGCGCACTTCTCTGCCGGAGGCCCACTACCTACTTGACGCCATCGAAGCTGAGTCTCTGGTTCGCTGGTACACATGAAACATTACATTAAGCATTCGCGGGGGACGGAAAGTGTGCGTATACATGTAAATAGAGCTGAATAATTTAGGCAATCGTTTTGCTTTAGAAAGCAACTCATTTTAATATGCGTTTCATTTTGCCGTACAGTCATAGCCAGAAGTAATCAACATCACCCTTTTAAACGGCACTCATGTCTCTGTTTCTGAAAACTTTACGGGTTCAACTGTGGATAATAATAACACAACACAAGCGTGCTGTCTATTCCTGCGCTTCACAGCGATGCTCATCAGGACAAGCTCGCACGATTCTAGAAAATGGGGTGGCGCCCGATAGTGCATAAACCACAGTCATCGTCTTCCTGCAAGCGCTGGTAATTCATCGCGCACAAATCTATGATACATGAGCCATGGCGGCTTCCGTGAGGGCGCGCGTGATCCTGCTGGCGCAGGGAGGGACTTCATGACATGTGTAGAAGACAGGTACGGAATATCTGAAGCTTCGCTACCAGCTGGTATCGCGACGGCTGTTTACTTTACTGCTTTTCCCGCCACATACTGCCTCCTCATCTGTATCTGTTCAACTCTTAGTTCCCACCATTACCACGAGTTGTATTCTGCGTACCAGCTACAAATGTAACAGACAACAATTCATATATATCACACTCAGCATTACTATAATTATACAGGGTGATCAAAAAGTCAGTATACATTTGAAAACTTAATAAAACACGGAATAATGTAGATAGAGAGGTAAAAATTGACACACATGCTTGGAATGACACGGGGTTTTATTAGAACAAAAAAAAGTTCGCAAAATGTCCGACAGATGGCGCTGGACAGCAAAACGTCAGTAAGTGCTACCGTGACGGGTGAGAGGTACGCCGATATGTTACAGTATCGCATCATCCCCAGCCTGGCTGATAAACACCTGCTGGAACGTACGATGTTTATGCAGGATGGCGCTCCACCCCATATTGCTAAACGCGTGAAAGATCTCTTGCGCGCGTCGTTTGGTGATGATCGTGTGCTCAGCCGCCACTTTCGTTATGCTTGGCCTTCCAGGTCCCCAGACCTCAGTCCGTGCGATTATAGGCTTGGGGGTTGCCTGAAGTCGCAAGTGTATCATGATCGACCGACACCTCTAGGGATGCTGAAGGACAACATCCGACGGCAATGCCTCACCATAACTCCGGGCATGCTTTACAGTGCTGTTCACAACATTATTTCTCGACTACAGCTGTTGTTGAGGAATGATGGTGGACACATTGAGCATTTCCTGTAAAGAATATCATCTTTGCTTTGTCTTACTTTGTTATGCTAATTATTGCTATTCTGATGAGATGAAGCGCCATCTGTTGAACATTTTTTAACTTTGGTATTTTTTCGGTTTTAATAAAACCCCATGTCATTCCAAGCATGTGTGTCAATTTGTACTCTATATTATTCCGTGATTTATTCAGTTTTCAAATTGATACTGACTTTTTGATCACCCGGTATATACATTAGAAAAAATTTTTAATTCACAGTGGCCAATACTTAAAGAAATCCTCAACTTTTATGGGCGTGCGTTCCATCGTCTCTGACCGTCGTCGTATCATCTTTGGTGGGTTGTGCATTTCCTTTTTGGCTGCGTGGTGATGAGTCGAACACGGAGCAGGACAGTGTGCCTCGAGTACTCGGCATCCTGGTGGTTACAGCGGATTAACTCCGGTGACCGTAGGGCTATGGGGGCCGCGTTTCCCTGCAGCGTTGATCGTTGCTATCGATGAATTTAGTGGGCAAGGAGCGGCTTTCGTTGCGTGTAACCTGGTACGACGGTTATCATTCAATCGTGGTGTGCTGAATACGCTGAGATGTATTGGACAATTTGTTAGCAACCAAGGGCAGCTGGGCAGTATTATCCGGTGCCTACCTGTTGTCCTGAAGCTATTGGCCTTTTCGGCATTTGTTTGAAATTATCTATGAAGACTGAAGTACTGAACTTAAATATTGTTAACTCTGCCCGGTGTGAGCTGGCCAGGAATCCAGTTTCATTGTGCCTTTCGGTGACCCCTTGGGGCCGTGTGTCTCGATCTGGTGATTTCAGGTTTGTGCCAGCTAGTATTTTGCAATAATAATCTTATACTTGAAACTATGGTTTGTTGTTATTGGTTGTTTGATACTACTGATTGTAATTTCTGTTTGTTGTGGACCTAGTGGCTCTTCCTGGGGCGAGTTATTGGATTTGGCCTATAACTTAAGTTGCGTGCGCTCACCCTTAATGTACGCATGTGTGGGTCGCGTGTGTGCGTGTTTGTCTTTGCACATTCTCTTACTCCGTGTTGAGGAGCCCTGAGGGATCTATGTGAACAGTTTAAATGGCCATCTGTCATTTGGTGCGTATCCCAATTACAGTGTCTATTAGCTCCTAAGAGGCCCCGGTAAAGGTATACCTTAATTTTTTAAATCTTACTTGAATTATTACTTATTTTTTCTTTTAAGTAACCTTGTACATTGCTTCATGTTATTGCTGGGAATGTTAACTTGCAACTTTCTTCATGAGCGGGCCGTTCCCATACTGAACTTTAATAGCTGAATTTTTTTTATTTCCAGTTTAAGTATTACTGTGTATGTTAAATTTTGTCAAACTTGTTTGCTATTTGTTATTTGGTATATCTTGGCAGCCTTGTATCTGCAGCGGTTGACGCTTTGCTGTTGTGCTGCTCCGTTGTCCTTCTGCTTCGGCGGCTATCCCGCCATCGTACGAGCCCTAGGTGTTGGCAGGACACACGCGATTCCGCGGTTCTCCCGTTCCAGAACACTTTGTTGTTATTCTTTTGGTATCGTGCCACGGCGGGGGTGCCGCCGGATTACGAAGTAAGTGACTCAGGGTTTCTGCTATTGTAAGGCCCTTGTGGGCGTGTGATGAATATCTTTGGGCAAACTGAGCACTGAGTTTCTTAATTTCTTTGAAAAATTTAGCATTTAATTGTCAATTATTTTAATTGTGTTTTAGGGGGTCCGGTAGTGTAAGTGCTTAACGTAATTTTTGTGGAACAGACTAGAGGTTAATCAGTGAAGTCCTACAGTTGTTTCTGTATACCATGTGGGTAGCCTTTGGGCAGCTTGGCCGTATCTTGTCTGTATGAGAGCAGATTAACCAGTGGAGATGTATGCATTTTAATGTCACTTATTTAATGTTTGTTGAGCTTACATTTAACTCCTGCTGTGAGATTAGCCGACAGTTGTGATCTGGTTCCGGAGACAGAGTGCGCCGCTGGTTTATTTAATTAATTACCTATTTGTAGTCGGCCACCACTGTGTTGCACAGTTGACATTTTTTGAGTATTATTTTTAATTTTATATATTAATGCAAATGTCCTTACACACTGTCAATTTAATTTAAAAATCTTAAGTATTTGTATGTATTTCGCAAGAATCTTTGTTGGCTCATGCTTGAATTGTTATTAAATATATTTGTTTGGGAAGATAAATGACACATCAACTTGGGCCCCCTATTCATGTGTTTTCCTTAAATTAATCCTGATCCTTGTTCTTCGTCTCAATACACAGCACCTATTATCTGTTTAGTACAGTGTATGGCCATCTGAGTGTCTCAGCGACACTTCCTGCCCATGAACTGATACTGAAGCGATGCTAAGGCATTACCTCCTTTATTGCTCGAGGATTTTCATCTGCCCACACGTGCGTATGAAGGTAATTCACCATGCGATCTCTTGTGAATCCTACGTCATCAGTAAAGAAAACGCAGGTTATGAGTTGTGGATCTTCAGCCCATATCTCAACAGGTATTGGTTTCAGGACGTATTATTATACTAACTTGAAGCTAGTTTCCAGCATTACTGCTTCCTGCAAGAAAACTGGATACATAAATTTTTCTGGCGGTATGATTTTCTATATACAATCGCATCACTCAATCAATCTTACGGAGCTGTCAGTGTTGTCCACCAGATATTATGCAGAGAGTGATTCTTATTAAATTTAAGAAACCTGGAAGCGACGTAGATAACCCTGAGACAAGTAATTTAATAAGGCACAATGGGTCGCAAATGTCGGGAAACATCCCAAAAATGGGTGAGAAATGAACATGTGACGTCACCAGATGACGTACCTTGCCGCACGGGCATGAGCTGGGCTTGAGCGTGAAGGGATGACTAAACGATACAATATTTGCATTCGAGAAAACGGTGCACATTTGGATCACCTTTAGTGAATGTGGTCTGTTGCAGATCTAAAATTGCAAAACTGTCATCGCTGTAACCACGAAAGAGCTGTTTTTATTTTGTGTTTCTTTCCTTTCGTATCTTCTTCTTTTGTTTAGAGACATTATTAAGTAAATAAAACGCACCTCATTCACTGGTAACGGCGCAATTCGGAAGCTTATACTCATTTACTTGCGTGTAATACGGTCCGTGTTTGTTGTACTGTACATCGCAACAAACCATCGGTAAACAATATAGTAAACTTACCTCAACGTTAACACACAGTTGTGTAACTCAATGAGAAAAATACTGCCTGCATGATGCAAAGTTCGAATCTTTGAGCTTCACGCACTGAAGTCGCGCACGTGGGCCCAGAACCACACACACGGGATACTTGACTTGTGTTGGGATGACCTGCTGCAACAGACCGATAGGCTCAACCGCTGAACATGCGACGGGGAATGTCATCTGGTGACGCTGTAAGTTGGCTTTACTTTCGCACCTTACAAGCATTCATTCACATACTTTGCCGTGATCTAAAACCACAATTAGGTATTGTTTGATAGGTTGTACACCGTATATACGAAGATTTAAAGGAGACTGATCTTGTCACGTACGTCTGGTAAATAACTGTTAACGCTTATTGCATGAAAGGTGACGGAGTGTCTTTATTATAAAAACGGCGTAATGAATGATTGCCTATACTAATAGAGGTTGGAACACCAGTGGAGATGAAACAGCAGGCAGACTCAAGCCCTGGGTGGGAAAAGCCGGCAAAGTGTGTTGGTCTTGCCTGACACAGGAAGTGCCAAGACGAACAGTCTGGACATCTGGGCGCGGAAACACAATACAGCTGCGGCTGCCCGGTATTGTAGCTAGGCCGCAAGGATAACCGGGAACTCTCTGGACGCAGCTGAGAGGGACGAGGAAGCGTCACCTTGAACTCCATCCTTGTGGCTGGGTGTTCGCGTTTCTCGTCTGTAGAACACAGAAAGGAGAAGACAGTATTAGAGTATATTAGGCAGAGGACCGCCTTCTGATGTCATAGTGTTCGAAAGATTTTATTCGTGGCTGGAGTTATTCCATCGTCGCATCATCACTCTGACGCACCGCAACGGATGCAGGGCATACAGTGATATCGCAAATTGCTTCGGCTTGTTAGGGCTATAAAGCTAACAGCTGTGATCACGCTAGTTTATTTCCACTGAGGCTCCGCACCACTGTAGATCATCTTTGAAAGCAGTGTCTCCTAGTGTTTGGTACGAGAGATGTCAGTCATTTGGCGTTATTCATGTTAGATCCCGTGTCAACAAAAACGGGCGTAGTTGGGAAATTTATCAGCAATTTTTAGTCAGGAAATATAGACAATTGTAATATAAATGGTTGTTGTTCAATCTACAATAAATATATAAGCAGTAACAACGTTTATCATTTCGTAGTATTAGTTGCCTTAATCATTCATTTATGTTTACGTTGTAATTTATATGTTAAAAAGCATTAAGAGATCCTAAGATCTGCTTCAGGGGGTAGTCATACAGGGCCACATCATTTTAGCGTTCAATATTTTCCGCTGCGCACATGCATTTTACACCCGCCCGGAGTAGCATCTTGGAATGTCACATGTTCAACACATGTCATCCACTTTTGGCGTATTTCCCGACATTTGCGGCCCCTTGTGTCTTACATTAAATTACTTATCTCGGGGTCATCGCCATGTATATAAACTAGCATGAACAATAACACTCGGGAGGTACAGGTTCCCCTAGATATTGTAAAATTTTCTAAAGTACTTGTATAGTGATTTTTAAAGATTCATCTGCTATAGATGGTAACGGTATATCTGAGATAAATTGTTGGTATTTGATATAGTCGTTTTCAAAATGTCAGAATGCGTGGTTCTTAAAACTTTACTGTTAAAACTGGTTGTGAGAGAGAGGTGTCGCTGTCGATACATTAAGGAAACGTTTCTTCAGTTTTCATAAAAAGAGAATTTTAATATTTTCATTGTATTTCAGTTTCAGAAAATTTAAAGAGTGGGTTAATTACACAATATAGATATCACAAAGACAATACTTTTTCTGCGTTGCATACAATTTTTTAAAATTAGTAACACCAAAATTTTTTAAAGTTCTGCTTAGTTACTTAATATTCGCTCAATGAACTCATTAAAAAATGTTGTGAATCCGAATACCAACATATTTCGTGACACTCACTAGCAAGTGAAATATTTTTACTTACATTGTTTTTGAAGCAGCCCATTGAAAAAAGGGCTCTACTAAGAGCTTTTGAAACAGAGTATTTTTAATTACAGTGATGATGTTACCAGCCTTCGAAAATAACCTCTCTGCTGGGGCAAAATTATGAGCGAAGCGGCTCATTACCACTTCCTGCCGATGGGGTTATGTCCCTGGCAATTTTTCGAGTCGCGCGTTACGCCAGAGTGCCCCCTCCCACCTACCTACCTACCTACCCCTCTCTCTCTCTCTCTCTCTCTCTCTCTCTCTCTCTCTCTTCCCCCACCCCCCCCCATACACACACACATGCACACGCACTTTCAAGGAGCCTATTCCCATCAGAAAAATAAAATGTTCTGTGTATAAACTAAGGCTACAGAAGTTTGGGTAACTTTGAAGAAATTCCGGTTCTGGCTGCACCACAAATCTCTTCAACTGGAGAGCGACGATCAGGCTCTTAGTTGGGTGCTGGTGCGCCTAGTCTTATCATCGCAACTGCTACGAGGGCTCTCCGAAACTTCGCCCTTTTAATTCCAGCTTAAGCGTATTAGGGGGACCAATAATGTCATTGGTGACTGTTGAGCCCGATTTTCCAAGGGGATTCGGAAAGTTACGAGGTAGGCGGAAATGAGCAAGGAAAAATGTTCAAATGTGTGTGAATTCCTAAGGGACCAAACTGCTTAGGTCATCGGTCCCTAGACTTACACACTACCTAAACTAACTTATGCTAAGAACAACACACACACCCATGCCCGAGGGAGGACTCGAACCTCCGGCGGGAGCGGCTGCGCAGTCCGTGACATAACGCCTCGAAACGCGCGGCCACTCCGCGCGGCAGCAAGGAAACGAACTGTAAGTCCGACTGGGGAAGACTTCCCGACGCTGTTTAGAAGGATCTCTAACACCCCAGGAGGAGGAGGAAGCCTTATGGACCGTTAAGCAAACGATATAAAAACAAGTGGTACAGCCATATGCCTTTTTAAAAGTATGATCTATTGGCCGTCCATATTCTTAATACTACCAAAAACCTCTGGGAAGATGGAACATTTACAGATGCGTGATGACAAACAATACCAATAAACATAAACGTAGTTCCATAACAGGGATCCGACCCCCGTAACTTGACTGACGAACAGTCACTCCCTCCTGTCATTAACAGATATTATACTGTGTGTGAGAGGCCAATTACCGCAGTATGGTATTTAACAACAAATACTATGGCGTGATATACCGTACAAACAAATAAACTCTTACTATGTCATCCCTCCTTTAGTATATTTTACAGTACGCCCCCCCCCCCCCCCCCAAGCTATATTGTGGCGTAAATTGCAAAGCATCTATTCGTTTGGTGATTGGACAAACGCTTGCGCACTCTTGCGCTATTTAAAGCTGGTCCGTTGTATACTTATAAGTTGGTCACATTAAGTCTCTGCTAAATTGTTTTAAAATTTAGATCCTGCTAGCCAGCGGCGGAGAGTACGTTATGTAACACGCATGTAGTGGAAAGGAAGAAAGCGACTGTCTACATCCATCTGCACGAGTCCTATAGTTGAATTCTTTTATCTTGGCGGCTCGCGCATGCCCGCCCAGACGCGGGAGAGTGCTGCGTTGCCAGTTGCACACGACGCACGCGCCAATAGAAGCAGCGCCATAGTATAGCTAGTTCGCAAGCTTACGTTTAGGGGGGGAGCGTGCAGTTCATGAAGTAAAGCCACCACGGCCGCATTAACCCTTTCGCTGTTACAAGACGTGCTCCGTGCATTCCGCGCTGTGCGCGAGTTCGCGAGTTTGTCACTGCACTGCTCGCCTGTGCTGACACATGGTGTTCCCACTGCTTTGACACTCTTTATCATTCGATTCCACAAAAACTATTTGGCCCAAAAATTTGATTTTTACATGTCTTCTTGACTGATACCTTCCCCCCATAAATTACTTAATTTTGCTTCGATGTTCAAAGCAGTTCTTATGCAGCATTAAATGTAGTAAACCATTGCACGAAATTTTAAAGAGTTTGCAGAGGTAGAAGTCCATAGCGTATATTTCCGTATGGTCGATTTTGGTTGCCACAATGTTGAGAATGAAATGTGGACAAGATACCTAAATTTCGTATAAAATTTACTGTATAACAATATCTCATTTAAGTACCACATAGGTGTCGTACGTAATATTGAGAAATATTCCGTCTTTCGCGGCTGTAACAAAAGTTTTATTTACACTGAGCACGTTTGGCTTTATTTTAAAACACTTCAATGAATCAAAAGGAAGTAGACAAAATACATTAAACAAAACTGTGGACTTACAAAAACATTAGGACTTGAATATACCGTCTATCAGTGAAGTGCTCTGAGCTATGTCAAATATAATTTTTGCGTGTGGCACACACAGACATTATTTATTTGCTAAAACACTGATCAGCCAACACAAACGTTGAATATTGTGTTACCGCAGCACAAAACTACGAAAGGTGACTTGACAATGGAGGAGACAAAATACAGTCCACTGTAGATGCTTCAAAAGAGAGAAACGCGTCTGGTCTAAATAAGTCGCTTATTACAGTTGCAGAAGAGGAATATATTTCAGTACCATAGGTGAAACTGCGACTGTGGAACAAAAACAAGAAAGAGAACATGAGTACCATTGTGTATGTGCCATACCTTTCATTGATTGAAGTGCTTTAAAATAAACTTTTATTACAGTCGCGAAAGACGGAATATTTCTCAATATTACATACGACACCTATGTGGTACTTAAATGAGATATTGTTATACAGTAAATTTTATATGAAATTTAGGTATCTTGTCCACATTTCATTCTCAAGATTGTGGCAACTAAAATCGACCGTACGGAAAGTATACGCTATGGACTTCTACCTCTGCAAACTCTTCAAAATTTCGTGCAATGGTTTACTATATTTAATGCTGCATAATAACTGCGCTGAACATCGAAACAAAATTAAGTCATATATGGGGGGAAGGTATCAGTCAAGAAGACGTGTAAAAATCAAATTTTTGGGCAAAACAGTTTTTGTGAAATCGAATGATAAGTGTGTCAAAGCAGTGGGAACACTATGTGTCTGCACAGGCGAGCAGTGCAGTGATGACAAAATTGCGCACAGCGCGGAATGCGGGGAGCACGTGTCTGCAGCAGCGAAAGGGTTAATGAAGATACAAAGCACTAGAAATTTCAAAAAATTGCATTCAAACAAATATAATTCATGAAGTAAGGCACTTCGATATTGTTTTTAAATAATTAAAATATTAAGTTCCGCACAAGGTTTGAACTCATTACCTTTCACGTAGAAGTCCAACACCTTAACCATTACGCTAACGCAGATCGTCTGCCTACAGAACACAGTGAGGAGTCTAACACGTTACGCAAAATACTGACAAACACTTTTGGTATGACTATGAATTACTCACGCTTCGTCGAAGTACAATAGGAAATAAACAATTACCGCTCTTCTTTAGTGCGAAAAAGCGGTTCGTGAGATTGATACAAACACCTTTCCTTCCTATCGCCTGAATTAGGAGTCTTATTGTTTGATTGGTTTAATTAATTAATAGAATATGAAGCAATTGGTATAAAGAACGCTTTTTCCAAACTTTCTATAAAAGAAAGTCTGCTATCAAGACATTGCTTTTGTTCTATTACTTTATTTATGACTGAACGTTTCTAATACTGAAGACACTCGTCCATGCTATGCACTGCAGTCGAGATCTGGCAACGTCGTTCTCTGTTCATTGGCTGACTGTGTTTTGTGACGTCAGATGCGCAGAACGAACCTAAACTCGGCCGTCAACATAAATGACGCGCACTTTAATTCCTCTTGTCTTACGCGAAATCTATGTTGCCCACGAACGCCACTTCCCAAAAGCGTCTCCCGATAAGAACGTCTTACAGTTTTTCACACAATACTCCCGTCTTGATCGAACCTGCCGGTAGTAAGTCTAGCACTGCGTTATTAGTTTTGGAAAAGTCTTCTGCAGAGTTAGTAAGACGTGTGTTGGAGCATTTCCGCAGGCATCAAAAATTTTACTGTTACGAAGTGCATCTAGCAACCACCAAGTCCTAAGTTTAATTCAACTAAATAAACATAAAGGTAATGTATGCGGACGTTAAAAAGTTTTCGTGCCTCTAAGATGACAACTTCTGTATGGTTTTTACGACTATTAGACCATTGGTCTTTAATTTAAGTGGACTTGCGTGACCTGTGCATAAACATCTCGTGCCACATACCTTCCCAAACCTACAAAGGTCGTACAGAATCCATGCCACGCAGAATCGCCGTTGTATTGCATTCCATAGGCGCACCAACACATTACTAAAGAGGTGGTCAAAATGTTTGGGATCGTCGGTATATGTGAAATACGCATACTACCAAGAAGTCATTAAAATAATTAATCATGCATTATACATGTCAACAGAGGTGTCACATACAAATGGATTCTGAAAGTACTGAGTGAGTCATTGTTTTATTAAGTTCGTTTATTTGACAGGATGTATGGAAAATGGTGATTACTCACATCCAACAACCAGTAAACGTTTTCGGGAATACAATAATGAAAGCTCAATTTATCGGGAAAATTTATCAATACTGTCGCCGTGGCGACAATTTACTAACAATGTGTCAATATCGATACAGTTTCAGTAAAATACAACTATTTCCCAAAATATCAATATTTCGTTGCCACCCATGGTTACGAACGCGCCCCGTTAAGTTTGTCCTTCAGAGTTCCGTCTACTAGGAGATCCTGAATGTAACCACGAAGCAGATCTAATTCTCCGTAGCCTCGTATTTTGTTCGCCAGGCGACAGCGCGGAACTGTATCTAACGCCTTCCGGAAGTCAAGCAACACGTCACCATCGTGGGCGCTCCTACCTACTGCCTTCTGCCTTCTGGAATTCGTGGACGAACAGAGCGAGTCGAGTTTTACAACGTCACTTAACATACCCATACCGATATAGTGTAACACATTTGGAGTCAGCTATATAGGACCATATTTATGTGCCTATGTACAACGATTTTTTGTGAAATTTGAGAGATCTGCACTTCTTTCCTAACGCTAGGAAAGCTTGATTGTTCCAGCGATCTACGATAAACTAAGAGAAAATCAAGTTCTTCCAGATAATTTGTATATCTAATCAAGATATTGTAACCTTCCTGCATAAATAAAAAAATATATAAAATAATGATGTGTAACCTTCCCGAACAGAAAATAAAAATAATTAAATTTGGATAATTAAATTCTGACGTATGAAAACTGATAAATCTTAACTCATGAAAAACTGATAAATTTTGACGTAAGCAGCGCTACGCCATGGCCCTGTGAAATCAATCTGAATCTGTCCGTGAGAAATAAACTGAAAAATTCTTACCTCGTGATGGTGTCGCCGAATAACGCTGTCTTACATATATCTACACGTAAATGGCACAGCTTAGTGCAGTGCTGGCCTATCTTGTAATACTGTATAACATTTGTCTGAGATCTGAATTACTAGATAAACTGACTTTACTTAGTGACGCAGCTGCACAGCAGGTCGTCTGACTACTAAAGAGCACATGACTATGATCTGAGAAAAATTCTGGAATATTTTAATTTAGATAAATGACTGGATCGGGACTGGCAATAACTTAGGGGGAAATTATACTTTTATAATTGACTGGTAAAAACAATTATATTCTGAAATTTTTTTACGTTATTGATAAGGATCTACAATCCATTACAAGGGGAAATTGAATATATTACAAATCTGGGTCAACTGGTGCTGACGAATCACAAAAGAAAAGATTGAAATAAATTCATATTAACATCTCAGACAAGTGACTTAACTACGCGCATGCCAATAAAAATAATAAAATTTACCTTACAATAGTTAGTTGACTTAATTACACTGTTGATTTTTCATTATATTAACAATTATTCATTTGTTCATCATCATCTCATTCCATGGTATCATTTAACTCCGCGGCTGGTCACAATTATTATTCAATTCTACATAATAAAATTTTACAGTTTGTTCTGCACTGTGACTTTAACAACTACTAACTGTAAACTGCGCTGTACCAGTGACAGACTATAACTACACTGTAGCAGCGAGCGACTGTGACTGCGGCAGAGACTGTTCTGACCTGCGACTCTATTGCAGCTTTCTTTTGACGAGGACAAAGATAATTTATGTCTCAAGCAGCGCCTGTGAATTGTCGTTCTAGCAAGTGAGCAATACATCGAGATTACATTTGCTCCAGCAGGGTGGTGAACTCCTTACAATATGTTGCCGTTTCTAAGGTGGACAATTTTAATAGATTTTTCTATTCAGCGATCTCGTATCTTAACATCTGCCATTTCGCCGTTCAAACTATCTTCTTTAGTGAAACTGAGTCGGAAGACCGAATCCAGTACTTCGGTCATCTCTCTGACATTTTTGGTTTCGGTGCCAGAAAGATCAATGAATGACTATACAGCTTATTTTAATCCTTTTAATGACTTTAACTAAGGCCATAATAACGATTTTTTGGCAGATCAGCATGCGGAATTTTAGTTCCGAATTCACTAAGCACTTGACATTCATTTTGTCTTCTTTCTGATTTTGTTTGTCAACGAACACTCTGTTTTGTAGCAGCTTTCAAATATTTTTGTTGAACGACGGCTGATCTCTCGTATGCCTCGCAATCTCGCTAGGCATATTGGAAATACATTTTTATACAGGGTCCGTGACGATGTTACAGTCATCGATGATGGAGATGGGTAAATATGTATCAAAATGAGGTAAAGGACTCTAGTCCGGAAACGACCCAATCGGAAGATATAAAGCGGAAATCGTTCTGATACCTCTGACAATGGAAACATGTACCGTTTTTGTTGTTTCTAAGATTTTAGGGTAGATAATCCCGACGAACACTTAGGTGTAGACGTTGGGTCAGTAACTCAACTGATCCACTCCAGATGGCCTACCGTGTGCTGACATGAGCAATACTGGTGCACAGTGCATGTACTGTAATGGACTGCAGTCTGTGTCTACAAGTTGAAGTACTAACCAAATGGAGTTGCACCCGGTGGCGCAACTTGCAGACATGATTTACGTGTATGGGCAGTCATACAGAAGCACCAAATACCCGCGTACAAGATATCCGACTCACATTATGTTTCCAAGACTATTCCGACGATTAAGTGAAACAAGGTAACTCGTACCACAGTACAACGACCAAGGAACACGACGAAGGTGGAGGGCTTGCCCGAGTGGATGAAGCGCTTGCAGTCAGCACTCTTATTAGTTCCACGTGTAATGAATGTTTCGGAAAGTACATTGCCGCACCCCTACCATCCACAAAAAGTACATGCTTTGACTCCAGCTCACTTTGGACCTCATGTCGTGTTCAGCCCATGGTCCTTGTCCTTGCAGTGCCTTACTGTCGATCCTTACTTTCCCGTGTACGTACTTATCAGGGATGAAACCTGTTTCGCTGGAGACTGAATTACTAAATAGTGGCAATAGTCATATTTGGACCGATTAGAGTCCCCACGCTACAGTTGTGACGAGCCACCAACACAGGCTATCAGTCAACGTATTGGAAAGCACGGTCAATGACTACGTACTGGGCCTACATACACAGTGTATACAATGTTCATCAAAGATAGACAACCCCGATACCTGGAACATATCCCACTTGTCATTCGTCAACGGATTTGTGGACACCTGGATCAGACATTCCCTGAATGGTGGATAGGCACAAGAGATCCCATTTCGTGGCCAGCGCATTCACTTGTTCTCACCCCAGTTGATTTTTTATTGTGGAGCCGTGCGAAAAATCTTGTGTACGAGACGCCTGTCGAACTAAAGAGAATCTCCTGTCAAGACACCTTGCTGCCTGCGACACTGTTCCAATTACACCATGGATATTACAATCGGTACGACAGAACTTGGTGTGGCGATGCCATGCCTGCAATGACGCTGGGGGAACGGCAATTTGCAGAGCTGTTGTAAATGCAACAGCTTGTGAAATTTGAGAAGGTAAATGGAATTCATTGTTAATGTGCAGTAGTCTTAGGAGTTCATTGTTACTGTACCGTAATCTTTGGATTTCGGTCTTCCTGACATTAAGTTACATACGCCACCAGTAGCCCATCAACAGGGAAAATTATCTGAAGGTATTAGGGAGTATTCAACGGGAATTGGTATACCATGGTCAGGGCTTAGAAGTTAGGGCCCTTAGTTTGAGCACTGAGCGAGGGTAAGACCGTACTTGAGTTGATTTTCGTTTATCCCTTTCCACTCTGTCGTTTCCGGACTAGAAACCTTTACCTCAAATTGATACATTTACCCTTCTCCACCATCTCCAAAGTTGGTAAATACATCACGGAATCACGTTGTACATCGATGCTCCCCGTCCAAGAAAACTCACAGAATCTTGTACACTCAGGAAAGTGTTTCCTCAAAGATAATCGCTCTGGTTTCTGTGAGAATGCAAGAAATACGCCATCTCATAAAGTATTACAATTCCAACCCTCACTGCCTGGTCACCTCATATGATCTGCAAGTACCTAATGTAAACGTCATTGATAAAACACACAGGAGATAGGGAACAGATGTGGGGTTTAGTTACCTGCTGACATAAGCCCGGGGGTATATAAGGAAAGACTTCTCCAGACCTTCCCAAAGATGTAGGTCGCATTGCGTAAAATTCATAAAAACGACGATAGAAATGGTGCTCTTCCAGCCATTTGTGAACGAACCTGTAGAATATTATGCAAAAGCATCGAATCCTGAATCTTCTCCAAAGGAGACAAATTTTCTGTATGTTTGAACTTAACCACCGACAAAGGAATCTTTACCAAACCCGAATGTTTTCAGAGTGGCAGAACATAGGTTAAAAAAAAAGTCACGTAAACCCTCTCCACATCTTAAGCCTACAACCACGCCTGGAGCTCTCTCAGTAATAGTTGCTAGGTGCTGAGTTATCAGCCAAGTAGTTTTCAATACTTGTGTGAAGCAAGGAGCACTGCCTATCAAAGAACGCTACTTTTCGTCGACAATCATTAACAATAAAATTTCGTATAGTGCGCAGCAAATTCTAGTGTTTCCCGTCGATGCTACCTTATTAGTATCTATCTGTAAGCACATTCCGTTTACTTTGGACCCGCTTATGTTACGAGGCCGGCACAAGAACTACGGTAGGCACAACTTTGGCTGTCCCACTGATTTATCTGGAAGGATAGTTGTGGGAATGCAGCGTAATGTCTGACACCGACACATTGTCTCACTTAACATTAATCTTCGACATTAATTGAACGTGGTGTAGCGCAGTCGTTACTTGTACATGTGCACCTTCGCTAGCTGCGTGTCGAAATCGGCTGAAATTTTGGTAGTGAGACAATACACTACTACTAATGTGATCCAAACTGGTACGAAGTTCAAACACTTTACTTGCACTCAGATGTTGACTGAACTATTGCATTACTGGAAGATTAACAAACTCAGCTGATGAAATTAATGGCAAGTTCAGTCGTTCATTAACAGTCACCGAATCACTAATTAAACTCTTGGACGTGAAATTTAGATAAAACACTGTGCATTTTCTGAGTTTTATACTACATGTTCTTTGATACATTATCCTGTATTTTCGTACACAGGCGTGGCTTTTTTCAAACTCACCGCAGACTGACTTAAATTGTTTCCAACTAGTTTCTTTTATAAGATGATAATTAAAACTAAAGTTAGCCACTGTTATTTACTAGATTTCATAAATTACCATTAAACATTCACATTTTTGAGTAACTGAATAGTGGAGGGATGATGGTTTACAAGGCCTTTTAGATAGAATAATTTTTTCTATTGAATTACGCTGGCTGCTTTGCCTAAATATGTGAGTATATTTCGTTAACAATGTTTCTATTACGGAAGCAAAATGCTCTAAGTGAGTGCATATGTTGCTAAATTATTTTCATCATTGGCTGTACGAACACATCACTTATTTGTATAATTTTTTCATCTACTTTATCAGTAAGATAATAGTCGGGTATATATTAACATTTGAACAATGACAACGAAATCTGAAATTATTGATGTTTTTAATTAGCATGGTTTTTGGGTAAACTAATTACGGTATGGATTATAAATAACCACAAGACTGTAATATACACCATAGTTAAATTGGCAACGCATTCAAGATTTTAGGTACTGTGCACGTCACATAAATGATAATATCGAAGGTATTTGCAGAAAAAAAATAATTCTGTTGGGAAAGAAAACTTAACAGCTGGAAGAAATCCACCAGCTTTGTTAATGTGCGGCTCTAGAGCCTCCAAGGCAGTTATTCGCAACGCTTCCTACAGTTTAGTCACAAGAAGGTACGCAAAAAGTTAGCAGGCTTCGGCGTTCCATAAATGCTGCATTCAGATAGTTCACAAGCAAATTATTATTGTTATCTTTAGCAGCTAGGACAAATTGCTTTCCTTAACCAACACATTAGTAACTGTCATTTACCGTGCATATGCTATAAGACAAACGGAAAAAATAAAAAAAGGGAATATAGTTGTCCACTGAACTCAGCTGATGCTGAAGGGATTGGATTAGGAAATAAGACAGGGCACAAAAACAACTGGCGATGGCAGAAGTAACGAGGATATTGTTGTTGTTGTGGTCTTCAGTCCTGAGACTGGTTTGATGCAGTTCTCCATGCTACTCTATCCTGTGCAAGCTTCTTCATCTCCCAGTACCTACTGCAACCTACATCCTTCTGAATCTGCTTAGTGTATTCATCTCTTGGTCTCCCTCTACGATTTTTACCCTCCACGCTGCCCTCCAATACTAAATTGGTGATCCCTTGATGCCTCAGAACATGTCCTACCAACCGATCCCTTCTTCTGGTCAAGTTGTGCCACAAACTTCTCTTCTCTCCAATCCTATTCAATACTTCCTCATTAGTTATGTGATCTACCCATCTAATCTTCAGCATTCTTCTGTAGCACCACATTTCGAAAGCTTCTATTCTCTTCTTGTCCAAACTATTTACCGTCCATGTTTCACTTCCATACATGGCTACACTCCATACAAATACTTTCAGAAATGACTTCCTGACACTTAAATCTATACTCGATGTTAACAAATTTCTCTTCTTCAGAAACGCTTTCCTTGCCATTGCCAGTCTCCATTTTATATCCTCTCTACTTCGACCGTCATCAGTTATTTTGCTCCCCAAATAGCAAAACTCCTTTACTACTTTAAGTGTCTCGTTTCCTAATCTAATTCCCTCAGCATCACCTGACTTAATTCGACTACATTCCATTATCCTCGTTTTGCTTTTGTTGATGGTCATCTTATATCCTCCTTTCAAGACACTGTCCATTCCATTCAACTGCTCTTCCAAGTCCTTTGCTGTCTCTGACAGAATTACAATGTCATCGGCGAACCTCAAAGTTTTTATTTCTTCTCCATGGATTTTAATACCTACTCCGAATTTTTCTTTTGTTTCCTTCACTGCTTGCTCAATATACAGATTGAATAACATCGGGGATAGGCTACAACCCTGTCTCACTCCCTTCCCAACCACTGCTTCCCTTTCATATCCCTCGACTGCCATCTGGTTTCCGTACAAATTGTAAATAGCCTTTCTCTCCCTGTATTTTACCCCTGCCACCTTCAGAATTTGAAAGAGAGTATTCCAGTCAACATTGTCAAAAGCCTTCTCTAAGTCTACAAATGCTAGAAACGTAGGTTTGCCCTTCCTTAATCTAGCTTCTAAGATAAGTAGTAGGGTCAGTATTGCCTCACGTGTTCCAACATTTCTACGGAATCCAAACTGATCTTCCCAGAGGTCGGCTTCTACTAGTTTTTCCATTCGTCTGTAAAGAATTCGCGTTAGTATTTTGCAGCTGTGACTTATTAAACTGATAGTTCGGTAATTTTCACATCTGTCAACACCCGCTTTCTTTGGGATTGGAATTATTATATTCTTCTTGAAGTCTGAGGGTATTTCGCCTGTCTCATACATCTTGCTCACCAGATGGTAGAGTTTTGTCAGGACTGGTTCTCCCAAGGCAGTCAGCAGTTCCAATGGAATGTTGTCTACTCCGGGGGCCTTGTTTCGACTCAGGTCTTTCAGTGCTCTGTCAAACTCTTCACGCAGTATCGTATCTCCCATTTCATCTTCATCTACATTCCCTTCCATTTCCATAATATTGTCCTCAAGTACATCTCCCTTGTATAGACCCTCTATATACTCTTTCCACCTTTCTGCTTTCTCTTCTTTGCTTAGAACTGGGTTTCCATCTGAGCTCTTGATGTTCATACAAGTGGCTCTCTTATCTCCAAAGGTCTCTTTAATTTTCCTGTAGGCAGTATATCTTACCCCTTGTGAGGTAAGCCTCTACATCCTTACATTTGTCGTCTAGCCATCCCTGCTTAGCCATTTTGCACCTCCTGTCGACCTCATTTTTGAGACGTTTGTATTCCTTTTTGCCTGCTTCATCTACTACATTTTTATATTTTCTCCTTTCATCAGGTAAATTCAATATTTCTTCTGTTACCCAAGGATTTCTACTAGCCCTCGTCTTTTTACCTACTTGATCCTCTGCTGCCTTCACTCCTTCATCCCTCAAAGCTACCCATTCTTCTTCTACTGTATTTCTTTCCCCCATTCCTGTCAATTGTTCCCTTATGCTCTCCCTGAAACTCTGAACAACCTCTGGTTCTTTTAGTTTATCCAGGTCCCATCTCCTTAAATGCCCACCTTTTTGCACTTTCTTCAGTTTTAATGTACAGTTCATAACAATACATTGTGGTCAGAGTCCACATCTGCCCCTGGAAATGTCTTACAATTTAAAACCTGGTTCCTAAATCTCTGTCTTACCATTACATAATCTATCTGAAACCTGTCAGTATCTCCAGGCTTCTTCCATGTATAACGAAGATATAAAACGTTGAAATTTAACGTCAGATAGCTTATGAAACAGTATTCAAACGAATCGGCGAAAATACATTTATAGAACAACTTGATTAAAAGAAGCGATAGGTTGTTAAGACACATCCTGAGACAAGAAAGAATTGTTAATTTTCTAATTTTGAATGAGAAGAGGGGGGAGGGCTTGGGCGGGAAAAATTGTACAGGGAAATAAATGACTAGGTACATTAAACAGGTTCAAATGTACGCACACTTTTTAAATTTTGTTTCTTACTAAACCCGTTTCACCAGATACAATTATGTGAGATTATGATACAAACAGGACATTTTGTGGACTTAATTTCTATACATATTATAAACTAAAATCTTCCACTGCTTTTTTTTATTTCTGTGTATTGTGTCTGGACTCAGGGATTGCTGTAGGGGATTTTTATACGGTTTTTGCTGAAAGATAAATTGACGAAGAAGGTTTGCAAAAGAAAACCGCTGTAGGGATCGCAATGCCTTTACCTACGGAAGAAGGTATGATTCTATAAGAGCGTTGAGGTCTCAAATTCCCGACGCACATTCCCTATCAGAGGGGACACAGGCCAGACGTGATAGACATGGCCCTCATCAAGGGCATTACAGCGACACTCAACGTTGCCGTTGAAAACGATCTGCCCTCAAACCACCAACCTGTAATACTATACATCGAGGAAACACTGCAGCACACAGAACAACGCAAGATGTTGGACTACGGGCGTGCGAATTGGACATTGTTCAAGCAAACGCTTGATAGCCACATCCCACCTATACACGAAATTAACGAAACAGGACAAATTGACGAGGCAGTGGAAACCCTCACTAACGCCGTCCGGGACGCAATGGCAGGCACCATACCTGATCGCACCTCACAACAACGCAGTGCGGCCCTGCCCCAGGAAATCCTGGGCCTAATCTCAATGAGGAATCGCCTCAGGAGACAATGGCAGCGCACCAGGCGTCCGTACTTCAAACGGCACATTAACAGACTACAGGGCATCATACACGATAAAATACAGACACATAGAACACAACAGTGGAATCAAAAACTCGAAGGGCTGGACACCGCACGACCTGGCGTGTGGCAGCTAGCCCGACATTTCACCAGGGAAAAAATATACACCCCAACGCTTCAAGGGCCTGACGGACCTGCATACTCAGCGGAAGAGAAAGCAGAACTAATGGCTCGAACACTCGCAGCGTCATTCACACCGAACCTGGTACCATCAGATCCAGTGTTCACACTTGCTACTGACCAAGAGGTTACACGCATTCTAGCCCAACCATCGCGCGACGACATTCGACATGCTAGCACAGCCGAAGTCTCCTGGGCTATAATGCATTCCGCTGCTAGGAAAGCCCCTGGTCATGATGGCATTCAAAACCGTGTCCTCCAGGAGTTCACGGATAAAGCAACTGAGTACCTAACACACATAACGAATGCCATACTAAAACACCAACACTTCCCCGCCTTTTGGAAGACGGCCAAGGTCCTGATGTTCAGGAAGCCGGGGAAAGACCACAGCCTCCCACAAAATTACCGACCCATCAGCCTTCTGAGTTCGCTCAGTAAGATTGTTGAGAAGGTGATTCTCAAACGCATCACTAGGCACTGCATAACAAATGACATCCTGAGACCGGAGCAATTCGGCTTCAGGAATCACCACTCCACAACACAACAACTCCTACGGGTCGTTGAACATATAACACATGGCTTCAACATAAACAAAGCTACAGGGGCAGTGTTCCTGGACATCGAAAAGGCTTTCGACCGTCTATGGCACAACGGCCTCATCCGCAAACTCAGCGACGCGGGATTCCCTGACGGGCTGCTGCGTCTAATACACTCATACCTCACAGACAGGAGTTTCAACACTGACGTGCAGGGAAAACAATCAACACAACACGGTATACATGCGGGAGTACCCCAGGGAAGCATCCTAGGGCCCCTGCTGTTTAACCTCTACATAAACGATCTCCCAACCACACACAACACAATGATGGCAATCTACGCGGATGACACAGCCATCCTTGCGCAAGATTGGAAACCATCAAACATTACGTCACGCCTACAGACTGCACTCAGAGTGGCCGAGCCTTGGTTGGAGAAATGGCGTGTTAGAGTAAACGTCGACAAGTGCGAAGCCGTTCTGTTCACTAGAAGACCGAAGCAACTGCGCAAACACCGCTACTGCAGACCAATAACTCTACATGCACGCCCAATACGTTTCCGTGAGAAAGTCAAATACCTCGGTGTCTGGCTGGACCGGAAATTACTCTGGGGGGACCACATACAACACATGACCAACCGAGCTAGCGCGAGGCTCAAACAGCTCTATCCTATGCTCAACAGGCGTAGCACACTGAACAGAAGGGTGTCGAGGTCCATGTACATGACACTTATCCGACCCCTGATGACGTACGCAGCTCCTGTCTGGGGATACGCTGCGCCTACACGTCTGCGCCGTCTGCAGCTCATACAAAACAAAGTACTCAAAATCATAAGCAATGCTCCACGATACACACGCATCGCGGACCTTCACCGGGAATACCGACTTGAGACTCTCACGGAGGTAATCCACAAACTCACCACAAGACTATACAGAAACTCCAGACATTCGCAGAACCCGTTTATTCTGAATCTGGGGAACTACGACCACAACCATAGATGGAAACATAAAAGACCAAAAGACATACTTGTAAGGACATAACATCTATGGCCAAGCATACGCAAACATAACGGCACAGGCGAGCCCCTGTTAATCAGACCCATTACTGGATATCCAGCTGGATTGGAGTACACTGCCGAATAACTGGCACCACACAGGGAAGCCGTACCGTACACTGCATGCAAACAAGCTCCACACATCCCCCACACAGTGAGATGATCTATGGCCGATCTCCCACTACTGTATAATGATCTTGATTGTTCCAGGAATGCAGCAGCAGCAACAACTGGGACACATCGCCATCGCTTGTCATGGTAATGATGCATGATACCTATACTAACAAATCCAACCTTGCATGAACTATCGCAGCTAGTAAGCCACTACTGCTCTTACTACCCATCCCACTGTCGCAGAGGTTTTTTTCCCACGGCACGAGCCATGGCACTTTTTTTTTCCTCTGCTCTTCAAATCGCTACCCTCACTCGCGTTTCGTCCACTATCTATCACCTGATGGACCGTGTTAATGCGTAGCCTTACCCAGACGCACGGACAACATCACAGCCCAGCATCCTGTGATCCACATACTAGACAACTAACATGTTTACGGAGGTGACAGTAGAACTTTTGGTTTGGTCACCACGTTGGTGCGGGCGTGGAGGGGCCCCATCTCTTGCGACCCACATGACGACAGAGCGAGCACGTGTACGTGCCGACCATCCACTGCACTCAGTAATGCTGGAAACAAATGGAGGCTTCACAGGAAGAGCAAACGGGGATAGAGCATTTCATGACAGCAGAAGCAGTGCGGGGAAACGTAATTCAAAGAAGAAAGGCACAAGCGTACAGAGATTCTGTGTGTGTCAATTCCGACGCTGAATGCAACCTCTGGGGCAATGGCTGCCACACCAACTCTCTAGTCTTCAATAATCAGATCATCCACCTGCTGGAGAATCGTATGGGTAACGCGGTGTGGTGTTCCAGGTCGTGTGTCACTGGCAAACCACATCTGTCCTGCCTTGAAGCGCTTCTGCTCAGCCTGGATCTTACAACGGACAAGCAGTGCTCTCCGTAGACTTCGCCATTCTTTGATGAATTTCCGTTCCCTGTACTTCTTCCGCTGTCAGAAAAGACACGACACCTCTTTGCTCTTCTTTTTGAGCCTCCATTTCCCTGTTTTCAGCACGACTGAGTTGAGTGCAGTGGACGGTCGATGCGTACAAGTGCCCGCTTTGTTGTCACGTGGGCGTCGCGCATGTCCCTCTAGCAGCCAGTTTGAAGCCTGAGTGCTCTTCACCTTCATCCGTAGGCAGTGACATTGCGATCCTTGCAGCAGTTTTCATTTTACAGCTCAGACTAGTTTCTTTTTAAATGATCTTAATACTTACAAGGAGAGTTCCCCAGCGGTGCGATCGACTTTTTTACACAATCTATAGGGTGATGTAGGTTAAGGTAGAAGGAATCACATCCAGCAATCACTTACCCTGCAGGGCCCTCGTTTGTAAGTAATTAATGACAAAACATTACGGAATTTCCCGTGATGCCCATAGCTTTAAAAATAGTAGCACCTCACAGACTGGTTGCATAGCGTAATGGTTAAGGTACTGACCTTACACGCAAAAGGTTGTTGATCTGAACATAGTCAGATACAAGAATTTTTTTAATTTTTAAGTCTTATCGAAATGTCCCATCATTACTTTCATTCACTTCCTGGTTTACATGCAATATCGTTTATTTGTATTCGTTTGTCACATCATTTTAAGCAACGTTTTAATTTCCTCAAATGCTCTTGTTTTTTTTCCTGTCATTCTTTTTCGACTTGTAATCTCTGTGCATGTCAATATAATTATGTCTTTATCACTCGTAATGTTTAAACATCTGAATTTTCCGAACTGTTGGTTAAAAAAACAAAAGATGAAATAATCTATTTATACTGACTGTGAAATGGTGTCGATATTGTGTTTTTCATTACAAGATGTACATCTTTTTGGATGGCAATCGTCATACAAACATTTAAAGCATAAATTCTTATTGCACTATGGAAAGCAACAACGATAAGATGAGACCGAACTGTCTGAAAAGACCTCTCGGTCAAAGAATGACGAAGGACACGTGCGGTCCTATTCAGGACCCACAAGCTCGTAGAATTGGACCATCTCTGCGCATCTGTCAACTGAATATCGAAGGGATAAGTCGAGCAAAATGTGAGTATCTTTCCAGGCTCACACAGAAATATGCAGTTGATATCATCGCACTTCAAGAAACGCACACAGCTGATGAACCACAGCTACAGAGTAGGGGGAAAATACCGGGCTTTAAACTGATAGCCTCTAATCACCATCAAAATTATGGCCTTGCAACTTACGTCAAGAATCACATAACAAACTACCAGCTGCTGTCAGAAAATTCTGAAAATGACATTTTTACAACTGCTGTTAAAATTGAAAACCTAACGATAGTTAACGTGTACAAACCCCCAGGGACTAATTGGCCTAATCCCGTTCTACCGTCCCTGCAACATCCAACTATATACCTCGGTGATTTCAACAGTCATCATCACCTGTGGGGATATATGGAGAATGACCTCAACGGTGAAGCGCTTGAGGACTGGATGGAAACTGAAAACCTGAATTTAATTTACGATGCTAAAGATCTGCCTACCTTCCACTCAGCTCGCTGGTCCCAAGGCTATACCCCAGATCTGTGCTTCACAACTCAGTCTCATAATTCCCTAAATCAAGTACGACGAACTGTGCTCAAGGAATTCCCACATAGTCAACACAGACCTGTTATATTGGAGGTGGGGATGTCTATACCTGTTGTACGATCACATCCTAAACCGAGGTGGAACTTCAAGAAAGCCAACTGGACTGAATTTGCAAAGCAAACAGATTCCAATATCAGATGGATCAAACCAACGTACAACAACTACAGCAGATTTGTTGGGGTTATCAAAGGTGCAGCCAGACGATGTATTCCTAGAGGGTACCGTAAAGAGTATATCCCTGGTTGGAGTTCCGAGAGTGAGGAGTTACTAAAAGAATATGAAGACCATCCTAACTCTGACAATGCAACAAGCCTCCTCCAGTCCCTGGATGATAATCGAAGAAAGATCTGGCATGAAACTGTGGGGTCCCTAGATTACACCCATTCTAGCAGAAAAGCCTGGTCTATCATCAGGAAATTAGACTCTTCAAACCCTACAACAAAAAGATCAAAAAATGCCATCAATTTGAATGACTATGCTAAACACCTTGTGTCAGTTACAAAGAATATAAAGGACAAGCAAGCCAAAAGGGATATCAAACTACAGTTGAACACCAAGAAAAGAGCAGCCCTACAGTCTTCCGAATTCTCTACTCCATTTCAAGAAGAGGAAACTAAAGCTGCAATCAAAAGTATGAAACTTGGAAAAGCAGCTGGATATGATGGAATATACCCAGAATTCCTGGCTCACTGTGGACCAGCTACAGTAAAATGGTTGACCAACTTCCTTTCAAACATCCTGCAAACTGGAAACATCCCACATCTGATGAAGAAATCAAAAATATTAGCCATACTGAAACCAAATAAAGATCCCACAAAAGTGGAAAACTATCGTCCAATAGCACTCTTAAGTATCACTTATAAACTCCTTGAGCGTCTGATCTACAACAGAATCTGTGAAACAATCAACCATTATATTCCTATCGAGCAAGCAGGATTTAGACCTGGGAGAAGTTGTAACGATCAGGTACTATCTCTCACTACGCACATTGAAAATGGGTATGAGAAGAAATCAGTAAGTGTGGCTGCCTTTTTGGATCTATCTGCTGCCTATGACACTGTCTGGCGAGAAGGACTCCTTTTAAAATTTGTGAGTGTTATCCCATGTCGTAAACTCACGGCCTTACTCAACAATATGCTAAGCAATAGGTACTTTCAGATCTACTCAGATAATGATAGGAGCAGAATGTTTAAACTAAATGACGGCTTACCTCAAGGGTCTGTTCTGGCTCCCCTCCTTTTCAATTTGTATACACACGACTTACCAGAAACATCTTCAAGGAAATTCATATATGCTGATGATATTTGTCTGGTGACTCAGTGCTCCAACTTTGCTGATGCTGAAACTATTCTATCCACTGATCTGGAAGCCTTAGACAAATATTTCAAGAAATGGTGCCTCCACCTAAATCCTCAGAAAACAGTTATATCTGCATTCCACCTACGTAACAGACAGTCAAATTACAAACCAGAAGTTGTATTCAGAGACCAAGTGTTGCCATACTGTAGTACACCAAAGTACCTGGGATTAACACTAGATAGAACTCTGTCTTTCAAGCAGCATTTATCAAATGTGGCTGCTAAAGTTAAAACTAGAAATAATATTCTTCAGAAGCTTGTTGGTACATCATGGGGAGCCAATACTAACGTCCTGAGATCTACAGCATTAGCTCTGTCATATTCTGTTGCTGAATATTGCTGCCCAACCTGGATCAACAGTGTTCACACTAAGAAGATAGACGTGCAACTCAATCAGGCAATGCGATTAATCACAGGATGTATTCGGAGCACAAACACGCTGTGGCTGCCGGTTCTAAGCAATATCCCACCTCCAGCCCTAAGAAGATCAGAAGCTCTCCTAAAGACGTGGAAAAACATTCAGCAGAACCCCCAGCTCCCCATCCATCAAGATATTGTACAAGGAACACACCAACGCTTGAAATCGAGGAAACCACCATGGCGCACAGCACTCGACCTTGAAGGATCTGCTTTCAACATTAACAGTTCATGGAAACTCCAGTGGGATTAGTCTTCAGTAGCCAATAAACATCTAGTCGAGGACCCTTCCAAGCAGACGCAAGGATTTGATCTTCCAAGGCGTCAGTGGAGGATCATTAACCGCATTCGAACTGGACAAGGCAGATGTGGCTATCTACTGCACAAATGGGGATGGGTTGGCTCTGCAAATTGTGACTGTGGTGCCCCCTCACAGACGATTCATCACATTGTTGCTGACTGCCCTCATCGTACTTTCAGAGGAACTTTAATGGACATTCATCGTACATCGGATGAAGCAGTCAAGTGGATTGAAGAACTAGACATAGAGCTGTAAAATTGTACGAACTTGTGATTGTACATTTTAGTCCTGAAAATATTGTATATAAATGTAAATCAATGTACACATCATACGATAAATAAATAATGGATAAAATAACATGGATGATTTAAATGAAGGCAGGGATTATAAGTAAACAAATTCGAGAAAATGGAAGCAATTAAATCGAAGCTAATAGATAACTATAATCAAAATCACATGAAGAAGGATTTCAAGTGGAAAAAGACTGACAAGAATAAAAATGACAGCAAATGAAGTATTTCACACGATGAATAATATGATGTGGCGAATAAAAAAAACTACATTTAAACCAATTAGTCGATAGCCCGCCTGGCTAGCCGCTCGGTCAAACGCGCTGCTTCCCGAGCGGGAAGGCGTGCCTGGAGGATTAGTGTCGAGGTCCGGTGTGCCGGCCAGCCTGTGGATGGTTTTTAAGGCGTTTCCATCTACCTCGGCGAATGTGGGCTGGTTCCCCTTATTCTGCCCCAGTTACACTGTCGGCTATTGCTGCGCGAACACCGTTTGCACGTACGCGTACACCATAATTACTCTACCACGCAAACATTTGGGATTACACTCGCCTGGAGTGAGACGTTCCCGGAGTGGTGGGGAGGGGGGGTCCACTGGGAACCCAACCGCAGACTAACGCTGGGTATAGTGTGGGGTGACGGTGGGGTGGGTGGACTGCTGTGGCCTGCTGTGCGGTTGTGAATCACTGAAGGCTAGGGCGGGACGAAACCTCTCCGTCGTTTCCAGGTCCCCGGTTTAATACAATACAATTAGTTGAACAAACATAATGATCGAAGCCATTTCGATAAAGATGTAAAAATAAAAAAATTAATGCATCTGACGAGAATCGTACAGACAACCTCTTGCATCTGAAGTCAGTAGCTTAACTATCACGCTGTGCAACAGTCCGTAAATTGTTACCATTCTTAAAACTATATAGTATCACGAGAAACTCCGAATTTTTTTCATCGATTACTCACAAACGAGGGCCCACCAGAATGACTGGTTACAGTATGTGATTCCTTTGACCTCAACCTCCATCACCGTACATATTGTTCAGAAAGTCTATTCTACCGCTGGGGACCTCTTCTTGTTAGTACTATCCCCGAGAGAATGGGGTGGTTGCCAGTAAATATAACATATAATGTTATTTGAAACTAAGTTACATGAAGATTAGTGAACAATTATATGAGATAACTAATCTGAAAATAATATCTGTCTGACTGCACTCCACAATACAATACAATACAATACAAATTTTTAATATGAAATCTAATTCATATAGCTTGTAAAAGATACAGAAGAACAACCCATCACGCAGGAATCCGAATGGAACGGAAACGGCTAGATGTCAGGTACATGTACATGTAAACAAATGATTCACAGTTTCAGAAAAATTTGATGATTTATTCAAGAGAAAGAGTTCACAAATTGAACAAGTCAATAACGCAGTGGTCCATCTCTGGCCCTTATGCAAGCAGTTATTAGGTTTGACACCAATTCAGAGTGTTGTTGGATGTCGTCCTGAAGGATATTGTACCAAATTCCATCCAACTGGTGCGCCAAACCCCTAGCTAGTTCGAGGGTCCTGCCTATTATCCTCCACACGTTCTCAACTCAGGAGAGATCCGGCGACCTTGTTGGTCAAGGAAGTGTTTGGAAAGCACGAAGACAAGCAGTAGAATCTCTCTCCGTGTGCGGTTGGGCACTATCTTGCTGAAATGTATACCCAGGATGGCTTCTCACGCAGGGCAACAATACGGGGCGTAGAATAACGTCAAAGTACCGCCGCGCTGTAAGGGAGCTGCGGATGACAACCAAAGGGCTCCTGCTTTGAAAAGGAAGATCATCACGCTTGGTTTTCGGGCAGGAGTCAGTTTGGTATCCCAGCGCTGTCCAGGGCGTCTCCAGACACGACTTCGGTCCGTAATCTAACTGATTGGAGTAGAATTGTCTTCAGTGATGGCTCGCTTGGAACTGAGCCCCGATGACCAGCGTTATGAGGCATACCAACCGACTGCAAGGCCTGACAGCCGAAAGTGATGGTCTGGGGCAGCATTCCTTTTCACTGCACGACCACTTCGGTTGTCATTCGCGGTACCCTTACAGCACAATGGTACGTCGACTACATTCTACGTTGGGTTGTGTTGACTTTCATTACAAACCATGTTAACTTACATTCCAGCAAGATAAACCCCGCCCACAAATTGCGAGCATTTCTGCTGCTCATCTTCGTGCCTGCCAAATCCTACCTTGGTCAGCATGGTCGCCAGATCTCGCCTCAATTGAGAGCATTTGGAGCATTATGGGCGAGGCCCTCCAAGAAAGTGAGGATTTTGACGATCCAACTCGCCAATTGGACAGAATATGACATGGTATCCCTAAGGAGGACATTCAAAAACTCTTTGAATCAATATCAAGCGTAACAACTACTTACATAAGGGCCAGAGGTGGACCGCTGTGTTATTGACGTGTTCAATTTGTGGAGCTCTTTCTCTTGAATAAATCATCTAGTTTTTCTGAAACTTAATCATTCGTTTGTCTGTACATTTGTACCACACTTACCGATTTCCGTCCCATATGGAAAATTCCTTCATGGTGCGTCTTTTTGTCTTAGAGTGTGTAATAAAACATAACGAAAGAAAAGGAGAAAGTTTCCTTTTGCAGAGACAGTTGAAACTGCAACCACAACGCAATCTAGTGACAACGAACCTATTTGTGGATCTACGAGCTGCTCTACGAGATGGGGATGTAGGCTGCCGTAGTTGTGCAGAGATGAAGAGGCTTGCACAGGACAGACTATCGGGCAGAGCTGCATCAAACCAGTCGTGGAACGGAAGACAACGAGAACAAAACCAGAGACGAGAACAAAACCAGAGACGAGAACAAAACCAGAGACGAGAACAAAACCAGAGACGAGAACAAAACCAGAGACGAGAACAAAACCAGAGACGAGAACAAAACCAGAGACGAGAACAAAACCAGAGACGAGAACAAAACCAGAGACGACAAGCTATCGTTTCGAACTCTTTCACGAGGAGTTCTTGGATAAAAAGTTCTCTTTTGACACATCTTGTCGAACCCGGATAAAATCCCGTCTTTCGGTGACTGCCTCTATCATCGTCGTTAGGGATAAGCCTGACTAACTTGCGAGGCTCTCACTTTTATGCCAGAGGACGGCATTTGAGTGGCTGGATTACGTCGAGATATCACGGAGACAGTGCATACCAAGGTAGCAATGCATTACAGCGTGCACTTTGTAAAGTAAGAGGGACTTCTGGCACTTTACTGCCCGATGCTGTAAGTGACGCTGAAAGATATTGCAAACGTCATTCATGAACGTAGAGAGCATCACTTCTGTACGTGTCATTTCTGTGATGTGATCATGACGTAATACAGCCAGTCAGATGCCATCCTCTGCGCTTAAAGTGGGAGTGTCGCTAGTTTCACGACAGTTAGCTCATGATGACGATGATTGAGGAAATCATCGAAAGCTTGGAATTTTACCGAATTTGACGCGGGAAGTTGACTGGGAACTTTCTATCCAACAAGCTATGTGACCAGTACACATTGCGGCTTACGTCATGACTACTAGCCATGAACAATGAGGTAGTCGTGTGTCGACAACGTATGTGTGAACGCTCAGCGCAGTCTTATCACTGACTGCAGAATTTACAAGAGTAAATCGAAAAGTAATTCCTTCTGTTTTTTTTTTTTAATTTTTCGAGAATTTCAAACGCAACTAAATCGGTTGAAGACCAAAACACTGACGATTAATTTATGACTTTCCAGTATTATCTCCGTCCATTTTCACAGTTTTAGTCCATCTTTTAACAAGGGCTCGTATTCAAGTGTGGTAAACCGCACGGTCATGCATCGTAAGCTAATGACGCACGAGGGTCTTCACAGCCTCTCGTCTTCAAAGTGAAGCCCACGATGAGCTGCTTTTAGTGGCCTGAACAGAAGGAAGTTGATGTTAGGTCAGGGATGTATGATAGATGAGGCAAGGCTTTCCATTCAGTTTTCAAAATCTCTTCAATGGTGTGATGACAAGTGTGTGGTCTCACACTGTCATGCAGAAGAACATTCGCCTTAGCTTTTGTTGAAGGAAACCGCTGAAGACGTGCTTCAAGTTGTTTGAGGTTTCTGATGTACTGGACAGAATTTATTGTCCATCACTGCTCTAAGAAATCAACGACAATCTGATCCTCTTGTAAGACGTCGTGGTCTCCTGACCCTCACTGCTTACATATTCCGCCCTCACAATCACATTCCGCACATCAAGACGCTTCATTCGAACCCAAACTCGATAAGATTAAGTCAATGTTGTATGAACTTATGCAAATAACAAGTAAGCGCACCGTGGTTGAAATACTCGAGGCTGGCATACACACATACAATCCAGACATGACGGCCACAAAAGATTTTAATTCGGGAGAGCAACCGCATGCCAGGAGGCCGGTCGCAACCTATCTACGTCGGGCGGTGACCGCCCGTGGAGCGGACAGTGTCTGCCCGAGAGAAAGGAGGAACGACACCGTGTTTGGTTTAAAAGCAAATTCCACTACATTGTGTGGGAGCGCCCAGCCTACGCATTCTTTACAAACAGAGCACACTGTTTCAGAGATTTTCACAGGGAGACAGCAAACGCCAAACGCCAATGCTACAGATTTCCGGATTGGTCGCCTTAAGCGAAACGTCATTCTCCCGTTTTAGAAGAGCAATGCTGATTGGCAGACGATATTTCTGACGCCTTGACCTGAAGGAGTAATGGAAGAGACCGAAAGATATACCCCTTCACGTCTGGCGTGGAGTGGGGCCGATCCGTTGTCGCTCTTGGAGCGAGAACACGTAACGAGAGCATGTGCACTCGTACGTGTACTCAAAGAGCGAGGAACAAGTCTCTCCTCAGTACTTCACTGGGAGAGCACCTCCGTCGATAGCGAATCGGAGTGCGACTCTATATTGAGTCCTCGCAATTAAGCGTTGTTCACTGTGTTGGTCGCCACACTTATTGTGCGGTGTGAAGGGACAGAGTTATAGTTAAACGCCTGCAAGCGAATTTTTGAGTGTCATCACGGTGGACTGGTTATCTGACCAGTGTACCACGCCAATAGTTAGACTAGGGGCGAATAGGAGTCCTTGACTTCATCAAGGCGTAGGGAGAGTTTGATTGGCGAAGGTCAATCCAACGTTCTAACGGATAATTATTCAAGTTGAGTAGGTGCGGCTCTCAGCCATTCTGCCAAGTCAATAACAATCTTAAACTATGTATAGAGATTTCATTAGTGAATCCTATCCTTGAGAGGGAATTTCACATTCCGAAAAGAACCCAGAAATAAATTGTGAAGTTCATAACTAAAAGTGCCATTGTGATATCCCAGAATTTTTGGAAAATAAATAATAACTTTCGTTAGTTTCATGTTTTTCCTAGACTAACTAACACTACTCCAGTACCCAAGTATCCCACCAGTTACATAAGAAATTTTGTGAATTTTTGTGTCATTTCCTTACAGCGGACGACTCCAGAAGATATTTATTGCTGAAAGTTTTTCAGGCATTTCTCTTTAGAAAGTTAGGAGCGTCTGTCTGACTTCTGTAGTAGTGTGGGTGTGGAAATTGCATCTTGCAGGAACCACAGGGTATAGGGTACATCTCAGATTAATCCGTTGCGCAGAATGACAGAATAGCACCGACACACTACACTCTGTATCCCAAAATACTGTAGCCACAACTTTCCTCACCGATCACACAGTTTTGAACTTTTCTTCTTCAGTGAGTTTCTGTGATACCATTCCACTGACTGCCTCTTTGATTCTGGTTCAAAGAAACATGAACTCATGTTTGACCTCTGACCACAATTTTTCCTCTCCTTCCAAGCGGAAGCGCTGCAAGAGTTTGAGGCAACTGTTTTTCTTGCCTCTTTATTCTGGTCGGTTAATCTCGGTAACCAAATTGTGCAAACCTTTGAGTATCCCAGTTGTAGAAAAAATCATCACACAGCCTATACTGAGGGAAAGAATGTGACACAAATCACCTGCAGTCACCCGGCGGACATGCGACTAATGTCAATGACTCGCTGAGTGTTGTGTGGAGTGGAGTGCAGTCACGGGCCTGCCACTCCACGTTTCGTAAGCCAACGGTATTTACCCTTCAGATTCGTTACACCCTTCAAATACGTTATAGCGACGAACCCATCGTCAAACACAGCTGATGTCCAATGTTGCGTCACTGTACACATTTTCCAGTCTTTCACTGTACACATTTTCCAGTCTTTCGCGAGTGCGAATGGATTTTTACTTTATGCATTCAAGAATTCTATCACAGAACGCTGTCTAATACAAACATCGATTACGACCATTTTGCAAGCTATTGCAGTACTGGCATCTGCTGACACAGAAAGTTACTACTGCAATAGATTAAGGAAGTATCTTTGAGGAATAACAACAAATTCAATTTTTTCACTAAAACTTTATTTAAGGAGGAATGTGAACCTTTTTAATAGATTATTTAGGGCAAGTACAGCAAATGCGATGGTTGCTTGGAAGTGGTAAAGGTCTGACTACCCAGAATAAAATCTTTAGTATTTCCGAAATATTTATTTTCGCCCAGAGAGGTATTACAAGGAAACATGGCACTTTAACGCTACTAAAACTGAAACACACAAATGTTACACATATATTTTTAAGAAGATAGCAAATATTTTCTTTTTTCTTTTAAATAAGATGCTCTGCTTGTAAAATAACCTTTAAAGAGAAAACATGCCTCAAATCCAGACTATTTATCCCAAACTCTATCTGACTCGAATTTACATGTAATGAATTTCAAGCCCAGGATGACCTGACGCAGTGTGAGGATTTAATTTGAAGTGAATTTTTGATACAGTAACTCTGCAATAGCAAGTTTTAAAAAGGCGCTCATATGATAAAAATTTCAAAACAAATCTTAATCTTCACGTTAAATTCAGTGAATATAAAAGACGAACAAACTTAACACGTAATGACTTAGATAACATACATGTTTTATTACACCAAAATTCTGTGCATTTAAGGGGGGTAGGACGTCAAACGGGCCGACTTGGAGCAGGAGAGGCACCACACGACATTTTAATTTCCGCTGTCTATACTTTTACAAATAAATTCATAAAACTTTGTCAACACGACCAGGAAGGATTCAGGATTCAAACTCATAGCAATGTAAGTTCAAAAGTATAACAAAATAATTTTTTTACGTGTGAAATTTCATCATTTTTTCACTTACTATTGGCTGCATTTGTTGCTATAGGTACACTTTTCTTCACAAGTAAGAGAGATTCTTCGGTGAATTTTGCACAGCATACAAACTATACTTACAGGTGTGTGAAGCTCTAGAATTTATTTAATTAATGAAAAAATGAATGAGCTGTTACAATTTAAACTTCATTTATGGTTAATTATCTCAATTTTTAGCACAGCTTTTAATATATTTGGAAAATTCTAGAGTTTCATACACCTGTAAGTATGGTTTGTATGCTGCGCAAAATTCATCGAAGAATCTCCCTTACTTATGAAGAAAAGTGTACCTATAGCGACGAATGCAGCCAATAGTAAGTGAAAAAATGATGACATTTCACATGTAAAAAAATATATTTTGTTATATTTTTGAACTTCCACTGCTATGAGCGTGAATGCTGAACCCTTCCTGGTCATGCTGACAAAGTTTTATGAATTTATTTGTAAAAGTATAGACAGTGGAAAAAACATGTCCTGTGGTGCTCCTCCTGCTCCAAGTCGGCCAGTTTGACGTCCTACCCCCCTTAATAACTTTTAAAAAGAAAACAAATAATGGAAGACAGCTTCAGCATCTACAGAATAGACTGCAAGAATCTTCTCGTCGATACATTAATTGACGTGTCTCAGTTAAAGGCAACAGCATCTTGACAGTGATGAACAAAGACGTAAACGGTTCTTGGTACTATAACACACAAAAGTTCCAATTACATACACACGGCGAACATGTCTTTCAACGGCTCGCAGATCGTTGCAAACAAATGTAGGTTTAGCATCGACAGACGCAGTTTAAGTTAACCAGTAATCCGAACGGCTCGCGGACGCAGGGAGCAGACCAGCAAATGCTAACACCAATAGTCATGTCACGACAATGCAAGCACGACCAGAAGATAATTAGAAATCACCGACCAATACCGTTATAAGCTTTAAACAGAAATCCTCACCAGAAGTAATCTCCGTGGTGCAATTGCAGCGCTGCTGTGCTAAGCATCACGTTTAACATCGGCCCTATAAAACCTGAAGGCTGGACTCCACGACGCTCAGAGGCGGTCTTCAGCTGACAATTTCCTCTGCACAACTCGCTGGCCATCCATGCGTTGCCGTGTCGATCCACTCGCGTCCTGACTCTGAGCAGTGCTGGACGGTCGTATACGCTCTCTTGCGCAGTCGGGGCAGGTGCTTTTGTTTCTCGCGACCACCTTACAGTCCTCAAGCGGTGAACGAGGAACAGCGCATCAAGTCCTAAGTAAAGATCATCGATGTTAAAAGATCGATTCGAGCCGACCACGGATCAAAAAGATAGAAGGTATTAGTTTAGATTTAGGTTAGATTCAGTTTTCGTGCCATAGACTCAACAATGAGATGATTCTCTTGGGTGTGGAACATGACAGAACATTTAACATAAAAACATAGAATACTTTAATAGAAAACTCACTTCCATGATCATTTCTCAGGAGTTTGTCAAGATATGTGAATACATAACAGCAGATTGGAACTGCTAATGTTTACAGAATTAATACAGTGTCAGAATGAAGCATAGCTGTGCACTTTTAATAAATTTAGCATACACAAGGTACCTAATCTTGACTGTTGTGACCAAGTGCTGCCAAAACTGAAATAACAAGACATTTTTACTTAACCTCGTCTAATAGTCCCTGTTAAGATATTCATCTATATAATAGAAGTTGCCTAGCGAAAAGTCTTTCACTGTTTAAACTGCTTTATCTGAAAGCAAGTTTTTTATGGTTGCTGGCAATTTATTGAAAATGTGTGTTCCTGAATACTGGACCCCTTTTTGGACCAACGTAAGTGATTTTAGATCTGTATGTAGATTATTGTTGTTCCTAATATTGATGCTACGTATTAAGCTACTGGTTAGAAATAGACATATAATTTTAAACTAATCTCATTACGGAATACCGGTCGCTGTGGTCGAGCGGTTCTAGGTGCTTCAGTCTGGAAGCGCGTGACCGCTACGGCCGCGGGTTCGAATCCTGCCTTGGGCATGGATATGTGTGATGTCCTTAGGTTAGTTAAGTTTAAGTAGTTCTAAGTTCAAGGGAACTGATGACCTCAGATGTTAAGTCCCATAGTGCTCAGAGCCACTTGAACCATCATTAAGGAATAAATACCAGTTTTCTACATTATGTTCTTTACATGATGTTCTTTAATTTACACCACAAATGAGTCTTATTACACGCTTTTGCCCTCTAAAAGCTTTTGCTCGGTTTGATGAGTTACCCCAGGATATGATCTCGTATGACAGAATGAAAGCACGCTAAGTACGCTAGGCTCTTCTACATTTATATCTCCTAAATCTGACATCTTTCACAAATGGCTCTGAGCACTATGGGACTCAACTGCTAAGGTCATTAGTCCCCTAGAACTTAGAACTAGTTAAACCTAACTAACCTAAGGACATCACAAACATCCATGCCCGAGGCAGGATTCCAACCTGCGACCGTAGCGGTCTAAAAAATTAGGGTAAGTAGTGTGTAAGCTTAGTGACTGATGACCTTAGCAGTTAAGTCTCGCAAGGTTCCACACACACATTTAATTTTTTTTTAGCCCTTTGTTTCCTGACGTAAGAAAAAATTTAATTTTTAACATTGTCTTTGCAGAATTTATGCTGTTGTGGCCTCAAATGACGGTAGGATTTTTTGTAAAATTTTGTTTTATTTTTTACAACTTTTTTCACTCCTGGTACTCAGAAGTACCGTCAGTCTCCATGGACAGAATCACAACATGCGCAGAAAAATGCTCCAATTTTTATAACTTGTACTTTATTCCACATAAATATTAAATATTTTTACATTAGAAAATTAATTAACAAAAATATGATACTTCTGAATTTTTTTTTAATTCGCATAAATTTACCTTATTATATGTTTGTCTCTCCACATTCTGTGTGTCCGGTATTTACATTGAGGTGAAGGTGTAAACGGCAAAGAACACTCTGAGGCATCATTATTCGAACAAGTGGAGTTTGTTTCACAATCTGCCTCTTGCAAATCAGACGAAAAAGCTTTGTCAAAATTATTAACATTTTCGTCATCATCTTCGATGTCAGTATCCTCTGTAATGTCAGAAGGAATGTCCTCATACAAAATTGCTTCAATCTCTGCATCACTCAAAGGTCGAAAGCAGTCACCAGTTTTACGATTTTCGTCCATCTGTGTGTGAAAAAGTGGACAGAACAACTAGTGAGAGGTAACGCACTGTTGCTACAATTAAGTGTTCGCACAACCTGACGGTACTAATAAGTCCGCTTTATATTTTCCATTTTATGTCATTCACTTGTAACGTAATGCTTCAAACTATTATAAAAAAACAAAGAAGGTAAGTACTTACAATGGAAAACTCAGCGGAAGTTTCAATAAATTGCGCACAAATTCAGGCAACACCATGGAAACAAGCACATACAATCTTCTGTTTTCACAGTAGCGTGCGAAAAACAATTTCAAGCTCTGACAGCCAGAGAGGTCTATGTATTGCATAATAACATCTATGAATCAGTAGAGCAGAGTTACTGTTACGTACCGACAGCCTCTCAGATCACGAAACTGCACCACGAGAAAGTAATGAGAGTAAAAACTTACTGGTACTTTTAAGTACCATCAGGCAACAAAGGGTTAATACATGCTGGAGGGCAATATCTTACAAGTTCTGATCTGCGTATAGCGCGTCTTTTCGAAGTTTATTGACAGTGAATTAGCTTTAAACCATTTATAGATGTCACTGAAAATTTTATGGCAGACATTTCTAAATCTATACTTAACTCGCTGTTTACTGCAATGTACATATTATCTGCAAACAAAACAAACTTAGCATCTGGCAGCGTAACAGACAAGAGGTCGTTAATGAATAAAAAAATTGGAATCTTGAGGAACACCAACGCAATTATTAATACCCAGCCAGATGAAGACTGATTGCTTACCGCACAGGTATTTCGCAATGATACTCGATTGTTTCCTATTAGCTAGGTAAGATTAACAGTTTTGCAGCACTGTCCGTGACAGCAAAAAATTTTCATTTACTTAATAGAATGCTATGTTTCACACAGTCTAAGGCTTTATACAGATCACAGATAATTCCAGTAGCCTGTAATGTGTTATCTAACGAATTAAATACATTCTCAGTGTACGTAGAATAAGCCAGAGTCCAAAATTCCTACACGAGTGACCATACTGCACTGTATTTACAGGAAGCCTCTACTGCTACTGCTGTCGCTGTACTTGCGTAAATGAGAACCACCAACACTGCGCGCGTGTCTCGCCGGAGACGGCCCGCCCGCGCTTTGTTGAAGATCCAGGTCGGTCGTTGTGTTTCTATACGTTCGGGCCGATCCGCCGGAGCGTGTCTCGGTTTCATCGCGGCGTCTGAATGGCGAGGCCTCGGGCTACAGAAGACGCTGCAGCAGCTGCCGCCCGCCCGGCTCCGGTGGCGCTGTTCCCAGCTGTCCCCCGCACGGTGGCAGGACACTCCCCACGTCACGAGGTCAAAGGCGGGATTCCACACAAAAAGGAAGCCAGCACACGCCCGAATAAATTCACCCATTCAGCCATAAAATATCGGATACCGCCTACCAAGAAATACTCTAGTAATATCGCGACAGTCTTGCAAAAACCTCCACCATGTGATTGTATGGTCCAGTCTTTACATTTTTCCAATCACGAACCTTGAGTTGCAGCATTTCCACAGAACTATTGACAAGGAAGCTTCTCATACCTGAGCCCATATTCTTACGAATCAAAAAGCACACTTGCAAGATGTTTATAATTCTTCAGGATTATATGGGCGTGGTCCATGGAATACTTCTATTCCTAACGTTTCGTCCAATACTACGTTGGACATCCTCAGAGGTATGGCTGGTCCTGTCGAGTCCTGCAGTCCTGTTGACTGAAGTGCGATCCATACCATCCCTGTAACTGTCTGGCCTGCACAGAGTCCTGACCTGAACTCTATAGAACACCTTTGGGATGTTTTCTAACGCCGGCTTCTTGGCAGGCCTCACCGACCGACATTGATAACCCTCCTCAGCGGTATCATTTCTGTTGGAGTTTAACTGTCAGCTACTCGAACTTCGCAAGAAAGGAGTCTGCTTGGGGAACCATTGTGTGCCCAGATTGTGAGCTTTTTAGTCACCCCTTTTCTGTAATGGGCATTAATTTTGTTGTTCACTGAAGTGCGATCCACTGCATCCTTCTTCCTTTCGGGTTTAGCTGGTATTTAAGGTCGTTCCTCCGATATTCTGTTGTGAGTAAAGGCACTCGTCTGAATTTCTCTACCAGGCTGTGTGCACCTGACTCAACAGGACCAGCCATACCTCTGAGGATGTCCAACGTAGTATTGGACGAAACGTTAGGAATAGAAGTATTCCATGGACCACGGCCATATAACACGGAAGAATTATCAACAACAGTACCATCCGGTCGTGAAAGCCTTCATTGTATGATTAGAAGACACTTGCAAGATATTTACGAAATTGCAATCACCAACTTTCTCATCCGAATGCGAAAATATTTTGTTGACACCCACCTACGTAGGGAGAAATTATCATCATAATAAAATAAGAGAAATCAGAGCTCGTGCGGAAAGATTTAGCTGTACCTTTTTCCCACGCGCCATTCGAGAGTCGAATGGTAGAGAAGTAATATGAAAATGCTTCGATGAACCCTCTGCCAGGCGCTTAAGTGTGAATTGCAGAGTAACCATGCAGATGTAGATATCATCCTAGCTATCAATCCCGAGCGAAAATTTGGGCCATAATTCTGATAGTATGCAGTTATGGCCTTCTGAAAGTGCAGCTTTTAAACTTAATAGCTATAAACTTCGATCAGAAATCGGTAGCTAAGGTAGAATATTCAAAATTTCTAGGTGTACGCATTGATGAGGGGTTGAACTGGAAAAAACACACTGAGGATCTGCTGAAACGCTTGAGTTCAGCTACTTATGCTATTAGGGTCATTGCAAATTTTGGCGATATACATCTCAGTAAATTAGCTTACCACGCCTATTTTAATTCTCTGCTTTCGTATGGCATCATATTCTGGGGTAACTCATCATTGACTAAAAAGAGTGTTCATTGCACAAAAGTGTGTAATCAGAATAACTGCTGGAGCTCATCCAAGATCATCCTGCAGACACTTATTTAAAGAAGGAGAGATCTTCACTGTAGCCTCACAATATACATATATTCACTTATGAAATTTGTTATTAACAGTCCGAACGAATTCAAAAGTGATAGCAGTGTACATGGCTACAACACTAGGAGAAAGGATGATCTTCACTGCTGAAGGTTAAATCCAACTTTGGCTCAGAAGGGGGTAAATTTTGTTGCCACAAAAGTCTTTGGTCACTTACCTAATAGCATCAAAAGTCTGACAGATAACCATATAGCATTTAAAAGGAAATAAAAAGAATTTCTTAATGGCAACTCCTCCTACTCATTAGATGAATTTTTGGATGTAGTAAGTGGGTAATTTCCCCAACCCCACACAAAGAAAAAAAACAAAAAAATTAAAAATATTAAGTGTCATGTAATATTTTGTGTAATGTAATATCTTGTATAGACACCTTTTATTAACCTGACACGTTCCACATCATTACGAAGTGTCGTATTCATGATCTATGGAACAAGTACTAATCTAATCTCTAATCAGGTTCTTTCTCACTCGCTTCGCCCTACTGCAGCCGTCTACTGCCCGAGCGCGAAGTACGAGGGTGAGTCAAATGAAAACCTTGAATTTGTAATATCAAATCGAAATTTCGCGCAGTTATCCTGTAAGTTGGTAAGCGTGCTACAAACAGCGTGCATCATAGTGCATAGTGCAGATGCACACATACCGTCGCAGTATCAGTATAAAGATGGCTGCCCCACTTGCGACTTGCACCAGGGAAGAACAGCGTTCTGTTATTCGGTTTTTGCGTAGTGAAAGTGTGAAACCTATTGAAATTCATCGACGAATGAAGGTTCAGTACGGTGATGCATGTTTATCAGAGCAGCAAGTCTACGAATGGAGTAGGAAGTTCGCAAATGGGGTGACTTCAGTGGAAGTAATAACTCCACAGAACATTGCAGCAGTTGAAACCATAGTGAAGGAAAACCGCCGAATGACACGGAATGACATTGCAGCATGTTTACAGATTAGTCATGGGTCAGCACATCACATTGCACATGATGTGCTCCAGTTTTACAAAGTGTCTGCAAGATGGGTGCCACGGCAGCTGACTCCTGAAACGAGAGAAGGACGTGTTGATGCTTGTGAAGAACTTCTTCGGCGCTTTGAACGAGAAGGTGATGGCTCCCTTGCAAGAATAGTTACTGAGGACGAAACCTGGGTTCACTTCCACCAACCGGAAACGAAGAGAGCGAGCAAGGAATGGCGCCATTCCTCATCACCAAAACCAAAGAAGTTTCGAACAGAACCACCAGCAGGGAAGGTTATGCTGACACTCTTTTGGGACGAAAAAAGGCGTCATTTTGGAACTTTACATGCCTAGAGGGACCACTGTCACCAGTGCATCATACACAGATCTCCTAAAAAATAATCTGCGGCCTGCAATCAAATCAAAGCGACGTGGATTGCTGTCAGCAGGTGTCCTTTTACAACATGACAATGCAAGGCCACGTGTAACAGTTGCAACAATCACAGACCTGCATTTTGAGTGTCTCCCTCATCCACCATACTCACCAGGCATTGTCCCAACTTATTTCCATATGTTTGGACCACTCAAAGACACAACGGGAGGAAAAAATTTCCGTTCTGATGAAGCAGCATTAGTGGCAGAACAACTGAGAGAAAATTTGGAATACATTTCACATAAATTTTCTCAGCGTGTTATAGTCTTAGGTGGAGATTTCAATTTACCAGATATAGACTGGGACACTCAGATGTTTAGGACGGGTGGTAGGGACAGAGCGTCGAGTGACATTATACTGAGTGCACATCCGAAAATTACCTCGAGCAATCAAACAGAGAACCGACTCTTGGAGATAACATCTTGGACCGACTGATAAGAAGCAAACCCGAACTTTTCGACTCTGTATGTGCAGAACAGGGAATCAGTGATCATAAGGCCGTTGCAGCATCCCTGAATGTGGAAGTTAATAGGAATATAAAAAAAGGGAGGAAGGTTTATCTGTTTAGCAAGAGTCATAGAAGGCAGATTTCAGACTACCTAACAGATCAAAACGAAAATTTCTGTTCCGACACTGACAATGTTGAGTGCTTATGGAAAAAGTTCAAGGCAATCGTAAAATGCGTTTTAGACAGGTACGTGCTGAGTAAAACTGTGAGGGACGGGAAAAACCCACCGTGGTACAACAATAAAGTTAGGAAACTACTGCGAAAGCAAAGAGAGCTTCACTCCAAAGTTTAAACGCAGCCAAAAACTCTCAGACAAACAGAAGCTAAACGATGTCAAAGTTAGCGTAAGGAGGGCTATGCGTGAAGCGTTCAGTGAATTCGAAAGTAAAATTCTATGTACCGACTTGACAGAAAATCCTAGGAAGTTCTGGTCTTACGTTAAATCAGTAAGTGGCTCGAAACAGCATATCCAGACACTACGGGATGATGATGGCATTGAAACAGAGGATGACACGCGTGAAGCTGAAATACTAAACACCTTTTTCCAAAGCTGTTTCACAGAGGAAGACCGCACTGCAGTTCCTTATCTAAATCCTCGCACAAACGAAAAAAATGGCTGACATCGAAATAAGTGTCCAAGGAATAGAAAAGCAACTGGAATCACTCAACAGAGGAAAGTTCACTGGACCTGACGGGATACCAATTCGATTCTACACAGAGTACGCGAAAGAACTTGCCCCCCTTCTAACAGCCGTGTACTCAAGTCTCTAGAGGAACGGAAGTCTCCAAATGATTGGAAAAGAGCATAGGTAGTCCCAGTCTTCAAGAAGGGTCGTCGAGCAGATGCGCAAAACTATAGGCCTATATCTCTGACATCGATCTGTTGTAGAATTTTAGAACATGTTTTTGCTCGAGTATCATGTCGTTTTTGGAAATCCAGAATCTACTATGTAGGAATCAACATGGATTCCGGAAACAGCGATCTTGTGAGACCCAACTCGCTTTATTTGTTCATGAGACCCAGAAAATATTAGATACAGGCTCCCAGGTAGATGCCATTTTCCGCACTGTCCCCTGATAAACAAAGTAAGAGCCTACGGAATATCAGGCCAGCTGTGTGGCTGGATTTAAGAGTTTTTAGCTAACAGAACACAGCATGTTGTTGTCAATGGAGAGACGTGTCACAGGGGAGGGTTATGGGACCGTTGCTTTTCACAATATATATATAAATGACCTAGTAGATAGTGTCGGAAGTTCCATGCGGCTTTTCGCGGATGATGCTGTAGCATACAGAGAAGTTGCAGCATTAGAAAATTGTAGCGAAATGCAGGAAGATCTGCAGCGGATAGGCACTTGGTGCAGAGAGTGGCAACTGACCCTTAACATAAACAAATGTAATGTATTGCGAATACATAGAAATAAGGATCCTTTATTGTATGATTATATGATAGCGGAACAAACACTGGTAGCAGTTACTTCTGTAAAATATCTGGGAGTATGCGTGCGGAACGATTTGAAGTGGAATGATCATATAAAATTAATTGTTGGTAAGGCGGGTACCAGGTTGAGATTCATTGGGAGAGTGCTTAGAAAATGTAGTCCATCAACAAAGGAGGTGGCTTACAAAACACTCGTTCGACCTATACTTGAGTATTGCTCATCAGTGTGGGATCCGTACCAGATCGGATTGACGGAGGATATAGAGAAGATCTAAAGAAGAGCGGCGCGTTTCGTCACAGGGTTATTTGGTAAGCGTGATAGCGTTACGGAGATGTTTAGAAACTCAAGTGGCAGACTCTGCAAGAGAGGCGCTCTGCATCGCGGTGTAGCTTGCTCGCCAGGTTTCGAGAGGGTGCGTTTCTGGATGAGGTATCGAATATATTGCTTCCCCCTACTTATACCTCCCGAGGAGATCACGAATGTAAAATTAGAAAGATTAGAGCGCGCACGGAGGCTTTCAGACAGTCGTTCTTCCCATACGCGACTGGAACAGGAAATGGAGGTAATGACAGTGGCACGTAAAGTGCCCTCCGCCACACACCGTTGGGTGGCTTGCGGAGTATAAATGTAGATGTAGGTACGCCACGCGGTGCATGAGTGGTTGCGCGGACTACCAAAATAATTTTTTTCAAAAGGAATATATGTACTTTGTAAGCACTGGAGGACTTGCATTGAGCGTGGGGGAGATTATGCTGGAAATTGATACAGCTTTGTACCACTTCTGCACAATAAATAATATTTAAGGTTTTCATTTGACTCACCCTCGTACAATGAGGCGACAAAAGTCATGGGATAGCTCCTAATATCAAGTAGTACCTCCCTTTTCCCCGAGTAGTGCAGCAGCTCGACGGGATGTGGAACCAAAAAATCGTTGGAAGTCCCCTGCAGAAATATTAAGCCATGCTGCCTCCATAGCCGTTGCTCATTGCCAGTGCATTTTGTGTGTATGAATTGACCTCGCGATTATGGCCCATAAATTTATATGTGATTCATGTCTGGCGCTCTGGGTGGCCAAATCGTTCGCTTGAATTATCCAGAATGTTTTTCAAACCAACAGCGAACAACCCGGTGACATGGTGCACTGTCGTCGATAAAAATTCCATCGTCGTTTCGAAACGTGAAGTCCGCGAATGGACTGCAAATGGTCTCCAGGTAGCCGCACATAACCATTTCCAGCCAATTATCGGTTCAGTTGGACCAGAGGACCCAGCCCATCATATGTAAACATAGCCCACACAATTATAGAGCCACCACCGGCTTGCACAGTATCTGGTTGACAACTCGGGTCTATGGCTTCGTGGGATATGCGCCACAATCGACCCCTACCATCAGCTTGGCCAACTGAAATCGGCACTCATCTGACTAGGCCACGATTTTCCATCGTCTAGAGTCCAACTGATATGGCAGAAGCCCCAGGCGACACCGTGCTTTTAGCGAAGGCTCTCGCGTCGGTCGTCTGTTGCGATTGCTCATTAACGTCAAATTTCGCCCCACTGTCCTAACGGATAAGGTTTATCCTACGACCCAAATTGATTTCTGCGGTTATTTCACGCCGTGTTGCTTGTCTGTTGGCAATGGGAACTCTACACAAACCCACTGCAGTAGGTCATTTAAGTGAAGGCTGTTGGCCACTGTGTTGTCCGTGGTGAGAGGTAATGCCTGAAGTGTGGTATTGGCACACTTATGACAATGTGGACTTCTGATATTGAATTGCCTAACGATTTCCGGAGCTGAATGCTCCAAGTGCCAAACTACAACTACCACTCCGCGTTCAAAATCTGTTAATTCCCGTCGTGTGGCCCTAATCACTTCGGAAACCTTTTCACATAAATCGCCTGAGCACCAATGACAGCTGTGCCAATGCACTGCCCTTTTATACGCGATACTGCCGCCATCGGTATACATGCATATCACTATCCCATGACTTTTGCCAACTCAGTATACTAAGTGAACAGCAAGCTTTCCAATGCAATTCCTTGGGGCACACCCGAAGTTATTTCCCCATCTAAGATAACATGCTGCATATTCCCTACGACCTTGTGGCAGTTGAGCGACACTACTGTGCCAATAATACACCCTAGTCTCAATAATTTTATCGTTTAACCATAGGTTATCGTTTTTAGGTGATCTGGACATCATTTATCGAAGACAGTGTAAATCTGCCCTACGAATGTGAGTGCAATGTACCAGGTGATCAAAAAGTCAGTATAAATTTGAGAACTGAATAAATCACGGAATAATGTACATAGAGAGGTACAAATTGACACATATGTTTGGCATGACATGGGGTTTTTAATTAGAACCAAAAAAATACATAAGTTTAAAAAATGTCCGACAGATGGCGCTTCATCTGTTCAGAATAGCAATAATTATAATTAGCGTAACAAAGTAAGAAAGCAAAAACGATGTTCTTTACAGGAAATGCTCAATATGTCCACCATCATTCCTCAAAAATAGCTGTAGTCGAGGAATAATGTTGTGAACAGCACTGTAAAGCATGTCCGGAGTTATGGTGAGGCATTGGCGTCGGATATTGTGTTTCAGCATCCCTAGGAATGTCGGTCGATCACGATACACTTGCGACTTCAGGTAACCCCAAAGCCCATAATCGCACGGACTGAAGTCTGGGGACCTGGGAGGCCAAGAATGACGAAAGTGGCGGCTGAGCACACGATCATCACCAAACGACGCGCACAAGAGCTCTTTCACGCGTCTAGCAATATGGGGTGGAGCGCCATCCTGCATAAACATCGTACGTTCCAGTAGGTGTTTGTCAGTCAGGCTGGGGATGATGCGATTCTGTAACATATCGGCGTACCTTTCACCCGTCGCGGTAGCAGTTAGAAAACCAGAATCACGCATTTCCTCGAAGAAAAAAGGCCCGAGAACGGTAGATATGGTAAATCCAACCCATACCGTGTCTTTCTCGCCGTGCAATGGAGTTTCCACGACAGTTCTAGGATTTTCGGTAGCCCAAATTCTGCAGTTGTGGGCGTTGACAGACCCTCGGAGCGTGAAATGAGCTTCGTCGGTCCACAACACGTTACTCAACCAATCGTCATCTTCCGCCATCTTTTGAAACGCCCACACCGCAAATGCCCTCCGCTTCACTAAGTCGCCAGGTAACAGTTCATGATGCCGATGGATTTTGTACGGATAGCATCGGAGGGTACGCCTCAGTGCCAACCAAACAGTAGTGTATGGAATGCCGGCGCGACTCCACGAGCGCTGACTTCCCCGTGCATAGACGAACCCGCTACAGTCTCCATTTCTTCCTGAACTGTCTCAGCAGCATTACGCCTTGTGCTCGGTCGGCCACTGCGGGGTCTATCGTCTAAACAACCCGTGGCTTCCAACTTCGAAATCATTCTCGCCACAGCTGCATTTGCCAACGGACCTTTACCCGTTCGAATCCCCTTCCTATGGCGATAGGATCATAACGCTGAACTAGCACATTCCCCATTCTGATAATACAGCTTCACGAAAAGCGCCTTTTCAGGTAACGTCAACATGCTGCGACTGCTGGCGCATCTGATTCTCTCTCATCTCCCGGCGGAGGTTCGAGTCCTCCCTTGAGCATGGGTGTGTGTGTTTGTCCTTTGGATAATTTAGGTTAAGTAGTGTGTAAACTTAGGGACTGATGACCTTAGCAGTTAAGTCCCATAAGATTTCACACACATCTGAACATTTTGTACACTCTCTCATTACAGCTCATTTTATACAAGATTGTCATGCGCAGTCACTGGCGTTTTGCTGTCCAGCGCCATCTGTCGAACATTTTGTGAACTTTGTTCTTTTTTGTTCTAATAAAACCCCATGTCATTCCATGCATGTGTGTCAATTTTTACCTCTCTATCTACATTATTCCGTGGTTTATTTAGTTTTCAAATTTATACTGACTTTTTGATCACCCGCGGTAAATTGCAGTATAGTACACGAAACTCATAACTTTAATACGTTTGTTCGTGTGGCTATCTTCTGCAGCAGCTGTTAACATCTGTTATTATAGGTTATCTGTCTTGAGCTGACTGCAATGTAATTAAAAAGAATTGCACCAGACGCGTTTCGCTTTTATGTCTCACACACACTCACACACACTCACACACTCTCTCACACACTCTCACACACACTCTCTCACACACACACACACACACACACACACACTCACACACACACTCACACACACTCACACACACTCACTCACTCACACTCACTCACTCACTCACTCACACACACTCACACACACTCACTCACTCACTCACTCACTCACTCACTCACTCACTCACTCACTCACTCACTCACTCACTCACTCACTCACTCACTCACACACTCACTCACTCACTCACTCACTCACACACACACTCACACACACACACACACACACACAAAAAATCGTTTCATAGGTTGGCGGCACTCATGGCGTGAACCAATACAAACGATTAGGCATAAACACTGTGGCAGTGATAAGTGAAGAACAGTTAAAGTCAATTATAAATAGTGCAGTACAGGAAATAACGCAAAATGCCAAAAGCTACAGATGTGAAATGAAGCCTGTCGACACTAGCCACCGATAGCAAGAGGAGGCAGGAGCAGATTTTGTATAGAAACACCGTAAGTCACTTGCAGACCAACGTCATAAAGAAAACGCTGTTTTTAGCCTAAAAGAATCAAAAAATAAATGTACAAACATGTGTATCCAATTTACAGAATATCACAGAAGATGCCTTGTACATAAAAGCGGAACGTGTCTGGTGTAATTCTTTAACTGCATTGCAGTCAGCTCAGGACAGATAACCTATAATAACAGGAGCCCATAACTTTATCCTCCCTGTTTCGAAAAGCCGATAAACGTGTGAACACCAGATTTTAAACCAATCAAAAAATAGAAAATTACATAATTATTGTTGGTCTTACGCTTCTCGAAAACGTATTGCCGAATGTGAGAGATTCTCCTTATTTGTTTCGCTAAGCACCGTATTATTATTATTTTATTTTATAAACGTGCCTTTGACTTGGTATGCAAAATCACATCTTCTAACCTTTGTTATAGTTAGTTAGGTATTCCACTGATCAATAGCATGGAAAACCGTTATGATGCAGAACGTGTCAAATGCACAAGAAATGAGCACAGGAAACAGGTTTTTTTGTTTACATTATAGTGTTATACCTAAATATTTCTATTATCTATCCCATTCCCTTAAATGCCACAAAATGCATATATTATATCTCCAGATTTAATTACTCATATTCAAGAATTCATCTATGGTATGGAAGGAATTGTCAAGGAGGTATGATTTCAATTTGTTTTTGAAACTATTACTGCTGTCTGTCAGACATTTTATTTCATCTAGTAATTCATCAAAAAGTTTTATAGCAGATATTTCACCCTTTTCTGTGCCAAAGATAGGTTAAATAAAGGATAGTGTAGGTCTTTCTTTTTTCTGGTATTGTAATCATGAATGTCGCTGTTGATTTTATACTGGTCCATGTTGTTGAGAAAAAATTTCATTACTGAGTAAATGTACTGTGAAGCAGTTGTAAGAATTCCTAACCTTTTAAACAGATGCCTACAAAACGTGCGACTATGAACACCAGACATTATTCTAACTACTTTCTTTTGAGCAGTCACTACCTTCTGCCTAAGTGTTGAGTTGCCCCAGAATACTATTCCGTATGACATGAGAGAGTGGAAGTATGCAAAGTATGTTAGCTTACTAATTTCTACATCCTCAAAATTGGCAATTATTCTGATTGCAAAAGTTGCTGAATCTAGTCGCTTTAGGAGATCCAAAATACGAATTTTCCAACTAATATTCTCATCTATATGTACACCCAAAAACTTAGTATGCTCTACCCTGGATACTGACTTCTTTTGGTGTGTTATGTTTATTGAAGAAATTATACTTTTTGCAGTAGAAAATTGGATGTAATGTGTTTTTTCCAAGTTCAGAGCAAGCCCATTCGCAGATAACCAATTAATAACTGTTCCAAAGACCTTATTTGTATCATTTTCTGTCGGACTTTCTTTTACTGGATTAATAATTATGCTTGTATCATCAGCAAATAGTATCAGTTCAGCATCTTGTTTCACATTAGAAGGGAGGTCATTCACATATCAAGAACAGGAGGGGATCCATGATCGAACCTTGTGGAACACCTAATGTAATTTCACCCCAGTTAGATGAAGTGGCATACTCCTTTGAATCACTTGAAGCATATAAAGAGACTGTTTGCTTCCTGTTTTGTAGATATGACTTAAACCACTCTTATGCTGTTCCATTTATACCATCGAATTGTAATTTCTCGGACATAATGTCATGCTTCACACAATCATATGCTTTGGATAAGTCACAGAATATTCCTACTGGTGACATTTTGCTATTTAAAGACTATTATGTGGACGGTGAAATTGTATATTACTGTCTCAGTGGAACAGCATTTCGGAAATCCGAACTGTGATTTACTAAGTATCCCATTACTGTTGAGATGGCTAACCACTCTCTCTCAAAGACTTTTGAAAATGCTGTAAGCAAGGATACTGGTCGGTAATTATTGACATCTGTGGTTTCCCCCTTTTTGTAGAGAGGCCTGACAATGGCATATTTTAACCTGCCTGGAAAAATACCCTGAGTCTGTGATGCATTCAGGGTCACTGTCCACATAATAGAGTCTTTAAATAGTAAAATGTCACCAGTCTGTGACTTGTCCAAAGCATTTGATTGTGTGCACCATGACATTATGTTAGAAATTACAATTACATGGTATAAATGGCTGAAGATTAGATGGGTAGATCACATAACTAATGAGGAGGTATTGAATAGAATTGGGGAGAAAAGGAGTTTGTGGCATAACTTGACAAGAAGAAGGGACCGGTTGGTAGGACATGTTCTGAGACATCAAGGGATCACAAATTTAGCACTGGAGGGCAGCGTGGAGGGTAAAAATTTCAGAGGGAAACCAAAAGATAAGTACATTAAGCAGATTCAGAAGGATGTAGGTTGCAGTAAGTACTGGGAGGTGAAGAAGCTTGCACAGGATAGAGTAGCATGGAGAGCTGCATCAAACCATTCTCAGGACTGAAGACCACAACAACAACAACAACAACATGGTATAAATATTTTCCAGTGTTCCTGGTGGCCCCTTTTGCTACGCCTTTTGTAGTGTTCCTGTTTTACATGTAGAAATTCTGATTAAGTAAGGTACTACAAATGGCACCATTAGCACAAGAAGGAGAATAATGCATTTCTCGCATAATATTTAAAGAGCTAAAAACGTTAAAATGTGCAGCTGAAGACGTTCAAACGTGGAACGAGAGATGAAATTGCGCACGTGGCTGGAAATAATCGCCCCAGAATGCACCGTGCGGTAAGTGCGCCGCCGCACAGTGGTCGGTAGTGCTGCTCGCGCACGTGCATGCCACGTGCGGGCTGCCGACGGCAGGGGCAGACAGTTTATAGGCCGCAGACAAGCGGGGCCGGGAGATGGCGCGCGCCTCAACAGCCTCCACTTCGCACCAGCGCTGGTCTACGTCTGTATCTACACATACTGTCTGACAAAAAACTCAAGCACCCAGAAGGCGAGGAGGAAACGAAATGAAACTTCTTAGATGAAACGAACACTCTTCGTACGCCGCGATTGCCATGTAAATACTTTTATTGTTCCGAGCTGACCGGTTTGAACGGTCTTACGCTGCAATCATCTGATCTAAGGGGGAAAGAGTGGAGGGAGACTACAAATTGTATCACAGATTATATAAAATATACAAATTTCAGGTACTTTGTGGAATTTGTTATAAAACTGCCATGTTGCGTTACGTGAAGTCAAAGCATAAAAGGGCACTTCCCACGCATACGTATCTTGATAAAAATCCAGTTTATAAAACGCACACGGTTGATAAAATGCAAACACGTGATAAAATCCTCGTATCATCGATGCATGTTAGCGTCGAACATGACTCTCAAGCTTGCCGCACAACACTACACTGCCCGCGGAATGTTGACATAGAAGCGGCAGACGCGCTAGAAAGGTACCTATCTCACGTTGCTCCCCATATCCTGGACGCATGCCCTTCTTCGGTTGCAAAGGATGTCATACAGCCGCTGTACCCTCTCTTGAAGCAAGCTGGCCCACAACTGCTGTAGCAGGTTCTTGGTATCCTGGACACTGGCCCTTCGACAAAGTGGACGTCCGAGCTGGTCTTGTTGGTCAAAGGTTGCAAAATACTAATGATGTTTACGACATTCAACGCCCCATATATGGTTTATTATGAAACCACACAGTATTGGTTGCTAATGGTTACAAGGGGCGGGACTGGAGGTGAACACAGCGCGTAGTTTAACTACGGAGGGGGGGGGGGGGGGGGGGGGGGGCAAAATGGGAGTAAGAGAACTACAAAAAATTCAGCCTCTGGACATTTGGTTTTTCCGTGTCTATAAAACATATTGGCATCATCTGCAGCTGCACGTTAAAGGATAGCCAAGTTTCACGATAATTTACACGACAGATTGTTTCGCATTCGGTTGCGTGCCATCACATTCTATCAGTTTTCATCATGCCGTTACACCATTACGATTCTGTATGCCTTCTTTATGACTGGATACCTAGCTGAACTTCTGCACGGTTTGTAACTAAATGGTTCAAATGGCTCTGAGCATTATGGGACTTAACACGTGCGGTCATCAGTCCCCTAGAACTTAGAACTACTTAAACCTAACTAACCTAAGGACATCACACACATCCATGCCCGAGGCAGGATTCGAACCTGCGACCGTAGCGGTCACGCGGTTCCAGAATGAAGCGCCTAGAACCGCACGGCCACACCGGCCGGCGGTTTGTAACTCCTAAGGTGTTCGCCTGCGATCTTGATAGCAGTTTTTGTGATCACTGTGGCGCGCCAGCTTTCATTCGGTGTTCAAGGTGCAACTTAATGGTTTGTTTTCAACATTTCGTGAAAGTCTACGATTTTGGTAAAGATTAATACATACATCCCATAGAAGAAACTCTGCATCTCCCAGACACCAATTTCTGTCGCCATCGAGAAGCAAATGGTGAATCATTAGCAGCTAATATTTATTCTGTCATAATTGTTACAACACTTTCAAATGAGTCTTACTCTAGACTGAACTTGCGATCTCGCCCTCAAGGGGTTCCTTGTAAGTGCTCTCATTCGCAAATACTGGATGGCCAAAGCACAGGATTCGCACATTGTGAGCTACACTTCTTTTCATCCCTACAATCTCATCGATAGGTGGGTAGTTCTCATCCCCACAGCGACCCTTTCCAGACAGTAAGTGGTATGGGTACCAAGTTTGCTTGAAATCGGACAATTGGTTTAGCAGGAGATGTGGAGCATACATACAGGGTGTTTCAAAAATGACCGGTGTATTTGAAACGGCAATAAAAACTAAACGAGCAGCGATAGAAATACACCGTTTGTTGCAATATGCTTGGGACAACAGTACATTTTCAGGCGGACAAACTTTCGAAATTTCAGTAGTTACAATTTTCAACAACAGATGGCGCTGCAAGTGATGTGAAAGATGTAGAAGACAACGCAGTCTGTGGGTGCGCCATTCTATACGTCGTCTTTCTGCTGTAAGCGTGTGCTGTTCACAACGTGCAAGTGTGCTGTAGACAACATGGTTTATTCCTTAGAACAGAGGAGTTTTCTGGTGTTGGAATTCCACCGCCTAGAACACAGTGTTGTTGCAGAAGTTTTCAACGGAGGTTTAATGTAACCAAAGGACCGAAAAGCGATACAATAAAGGATCTGTTTGAAAAATTTCAACGGACTGGGAACGTGACGGATGAACGCGCTGGAAAGGTAGGGCGACCGCGTACGGCAACCACAGGGGGCAACGCGCAGCTAGTGCAGCAGGTGATCCAACAGCGGCCTCGGGTTTCCGTTCGCCGTGTTGCAGCTGCGGTCCAAATGACGCCAACGTCCACGTATCGTCTCATGCGCCAGAGTTTACACCTCTATCCATACAAACTTCAAACGCGGCAACCCCTCAGCGCCGCTACCATTGCTGCACGAGAGACATTCGCTAACGATATAGTGCACAGGATTGATGACGGCGATATGCATGTGGGCAGCATTTGGTTTACTGACGAAGCTTATTTTTATCTGGACGGCTTCGTCAATAAACAGAAATGGCGCATATGGGGAACCGAAAAGCCCCATGTTGCAGTCCCATCGTCCCTGCATCCTCAAAAAGTACTGGTCTGGGCCGCCATTTCTTCCAAAGGAATCATTGGCCCATTTTTCAGATCCGAAACGATTACTGCATCACGCTATCTGGACATTCTTCGTGAATTTGTGGCGGTACAAACTGCCTTAGACGACACTGCGAACACCTCGTGGTTTATGCAAGATGGTGCCCGGCCACATCGCACGGCCGACGTCTTTAATTTCCTGAATGAATATTTCGATGATAGTGTGATTGCTTTGGGCTATCCGAAACATACAGGAGGCGGCGTGGATTGGCCTCCCTATTCGCCAGACATGAACCCCTGTGACTTCTTTCTGTGGGGACACTTGAAAGACCAGGTGTACCGCCAGAATCCAGAAACAATTGAACAGCTGAAGCAGTACATCTCATCTGCATGTGAAGCCATCCCGCCAGACACGTTGTCAAAGGTTTCGGGTAATTTCATTCAGAGACTACGCCATATTATTGCTACGCATGGTGGATATGTGGAAAATATCGTACTATAGAGTTTCCCAGACCGCAGCGCCATCTGTTGTTGAAAATTGTAACTACTGTAATTTCGAAAGTTTGTCTGCCTGAAAATGTACTGTTGTCCCAAGCATATTGCAACAAACGGTGTATTTCTATCGCTGCTCGTTTAGTTTTTATTGCCGTTTCAAGTATACCGGTCATTTTTGAAACACCCTGTATGTACACACATACATATGTACGCGCGCGCGGGTGTGTGTGTGTGTGTGTGTGTGTGTGTGTGTGTGTGTGTGTGTGTGTGCGTGCGTGCGTGTGCGTGCGTGTGTGATCCCTGGACGAAAAAAATATATCCATACAAATTATATAACTGATGTACATACTTACATAGGTATATATGTACATCCATTTTTATAATTCGTATACATATATGTATGTATGTATGTATGTATGTATGTACATCCATTTTTATAATTCGTATACATATGTATGTATGTATGTATGTACATCAATTTTTATAATTTGTATAGATTTATTTTTTTCATCCAGGGATCATCTTGCAGTGGCATGGGATTTGTCATCATAACACAACGAGCAGTCAAACTAAACAGATGGCCAAATAAGTATTTCAGAGGTAATCGCCATAATACATTTGTTCCACTGTGAGACAAGACGGCCAATTGCATTCTTGGATACATGTTTGTGGTTGCCCGTCGAATCATGACTGTACTCAGGCGTGCACCTCTTCGACCAAAGCCAATCGACGCGCACGAATGTCTCTTCAGGGCTTCAAAAATATGAAAATCACAGTGGGGGAGATCGGTAGTCTATGGACGATGTGTAACGGCTTCCCACCAAAACGTCTGCAGCGTAGTCAAAAAATGTTAGCAACATGTAGGCCCACTGACCAGTGTGTATACATAGCTCCAGAAACCTACCAAAGACTTGTAGAATCCATACGAAGCAGAATCGTTGCTATATTGAATTCAAGAGACGGACCAAAACTGTACTGAACACGTAGACATGTTGTGGTTCAGTAGTGTATGTTGCGAACGCAACTAGAACGTTACGTCGTTGCTATTCAGAGTGTAACGGGCGTAAGTGCAGATATGTCTGTTGGGGACTGAGGAGGGTGTACTGAACAACATCAGTATTTATGTCATTTACAGACTAATAATTATAGCTATTACAGGTCGTATGTTTTCAGTAGTTGGATAGTGCCTCCAGGTACGCGTGTCATAAGCAAGCCAGATACGTTCATTTCCACCTGGGGCGGCTGCTTAGATATTGCAGTGTGGACGAAAACGGTTAAGTCTATGGTGAAAGGCGTAGTCCACTTCGTGGTGCAGTTACAGCCGTGCAAAAAACATCAGATAGTTAAGTTTGTGATGCGTTTGTGGGAGGACTGTTCGAGAGGAAAAAACCAACACACTGATGTGTACACATTAAGCTACCACACACAAAAATATCTGCACGTATACCCGTTACACCCTGTGTAGCAGCGTGTGATTTAAACATTCTAACGATCATGGCTGGTCGAAAACTATAGCTGCATTTTGAAACGCTCTTGTGATTGTTCTCGCAAGAAGTAAAAGAAAAATCAGTCAAATAATCTACATAAAATATGCCGTTTGTTCGCAGCTTTTCATGTATCTGCTTACAACTCTCTTTAGAAAATCTTGTGTTGTGTGGGCTATATATGTATCAGACATGCAGAGAGAAAGAAAAGCGATTCGTATCTATTGGTATCTTTTGATCACACACTTGTAAAAAAACTGCTTGTCTTTACTAAGAAAGGGGGATTTGTTTTCTACGAGGATAATACTCCTAGAAAGGCCTTTTGATGGCGGTTAAGTTCAAACTAACAGGATCATAGCTGCTCTACGCGTGGACAGCGAGGAAAACTATTCCTATGAATGGCAGCGAAACAAATAAGGAACATGAAGTGCATATTTCGTTAGTTCTAAGAATCTTTAATCACATTCTTATGATAATTACAAGTAAAATAACCTATAAAACTAATTTCTGCTCAATAAAAATAAAGTAAAACAAATTTTCTGTCAACTTACAAAGTAAATACCAAAACGTATATACCATTTGACATGTTTTTCTCACAATTTTATATTATTAAGCTTCCCCAAGTATCGATTCACATACTTTCATAAGCTCTTAAATAAGCCACTGTATCGGAAACATAGCTCTTTGGCGAGCGATTGGCCATCAACCAATCACGTGCTCTGATGGCTGAGAATGCCATGTGCTTGTGTGTTTGAAAGGCGGTAGGCTATTCAAGTTCGACTTAGAGCGCTAGTTGCATCTGGACGTTGCCATGTTTGAAGATGCATGGTTCTTTGACGAAATTACCTTTGTCTTATGGATAACCATGGTACTAAGAAGTTCGCACGATGCGAAAGATTACGGGAACGACCTTTCAATTTATTTACCGTATTGAATTCTGTGCTCTAGGTTGTTGTGAGTTACGTTATGCTATTGCATCAGTCTCTGCGCCAGCGTAACATCGCCTGTTTTTTACTTGCAGTGGTGTAGGACTGAAGACTTTGCTAATTATTAAGCGTTTGAAGGGTAGTTATGACATCATGTTAGCTTCACTTCTTACTATCGAGTGTTCAGTTTTGCTCATAATACAGATTCAAGAAGTACTACTTATGCTTATTAAAATGAGACGGGTAAATGACAATTGCTCCATTAATGACGAAGCTCCATCTTGAAGAGAGAAATTTGATCAGCTGCCATCAATTTATAAATAAAAAGTCAAACCTTTATTTACTTTCCCGACGATCGGAGCACGCCTATGTAAATAGCAGTGTAAATACGATTTTGATATCGACCTTATAAGTTGCGCGTATGAATAATATATCACTTTTAACAATACCTGATCTACAGTCATTCCCAGATAGAGTATTTCCTTTATTCATGCTCCCTTAAAAGGTGCCGCTGCCATCTTGTTGACGTGACGTTAGGCAAAGAAGTGTCCCGATTAACAGTTATTTGAAGATTAGGTTACATACCAAGAAACAAGGTATGAAACAAGTGACAGAATCTAGCACGCATTTCTTTACATGCTAGTTAGTTTTTCAGGAAATGAGTACGGTACGTCAACAACCATTCCTGTGTTGTTGGTCGCTGGTGTGTTATGAGTGGTAGCACTGTATCATCGAATCATTATTTTAAGTAAGAGAGTTGTTGGGATTCTATTGAATGATTTTTATTTAGATTATTATCTATTGCAATCACTGTGTACTGGTGAGTACATACTTGAGGAAACAGCTCCATTGCATTGTGGACAGCTTCAAGCGAGAAGTTAATACAGATTATTAATACATTTTGTTTGTTGCGTGTTAAAAGAGGACTAGAAACGACGGAGAGGCTCTTTCCCCGCCGCAGCCGCAATGGTACACAACCCCACGACGACTACCGTAGTCCACTTCACCCCTCCGCCGCCCCACACCGAACCCACGGTTATTGTGTGGTTCGGTCCCCGGTTGGTCTGTGTTCAGAAGAATCTGTAGAGAGGGAGAATAGTCCGTGGTTTCGGGAATATGATTCATTTTCGGAACTACCAGGGTGGGGAGCCGAGCCTTGCTGGGAGGCCAGCAGTGGAGAGACGAGGTCTTCCATTGTAAGCACCTGTGTGTGACGGTCGCTCGATATCAGCTTTATTGGTACAGACGAATTTGCTGTCTTTGCTCTCAGGAAAGTTTATAGTTAGAACAGTTAGGCACTGTACCATTGCGAACCTATACGATTCTGGACTTCACCTCCAGGTTGGAAGTCGTCGTTGAGTACGCAGCATTCAGTAATTGAGAGCACTTCCTCTGCCTATATTTTCCCATTCCATTGCTATTGCCTTCAAGTTACAATCCTATGTATAGTCCTTATTCTGAAATAAGGCCGTTAATTAACGTATGCAATAAAATGGTGCACAGCCTCAGTATAAACGAGAAGGCATAAAAAGGTTCCACAAAGAGGTATACACGAAAAATGAACTCAACTATACTGTCTGACAAAAATGTTGAACACAAGGTCAGATCTCAATGTAACTTCGTGCACATACCACAGTAGACGAGTATGCCAATGATTAGATTTGCAATTCTTCGACAGGTAGAACGGCCACCACAGTGCGTTAGTGGTGTTCATATTTAGTGTTGTTACTAGGCTCGGTAAGGTACATAAAGGGCGTGAACAGCACCAGATGTTGAGTGATCACTGAAGGAGGCGGAGAAACTGTATTCATCTGAGAGAGTTGTCAGCACATGACAGTTTGAAAGGGACCTTACTTCGGTTCTCCGTTTCACCAGCTGTTCGAGTCGTGCAATATTCAGATTTGTAGGGCATTCAGTTGTGACAGTGGTATGATGGACTGCACGGAAATAATATCATATACTATGCCAACCTGTGAAGCTTATTTTCCTCCTCCCCTTCTGGGTGTCTAACTTTTTTTATTAGGCATATTTCGATTTTAATAATTTTTGTAGTAGAAAGAATTAAGACTATTACAATTACAATTGTTGGAAGTTTCCTTACAGTCGTCCGCAGACGACGCCCAATCCTTCACACGCAGGGAACACAGTCTAAAATGAAGCGGAAATGAATTTATCAACTTTTTCAATAGATTTCATCGAATTCCTTTACCAATTTCTCGCCACCGTCTTCCTAAGCCGGTGGGAAAGGGAAATATAAAGAATTCTGGAGCACTTCGCGCACCATTACATGGTGAAACGTGTAAAACCAGGTCAAAGACCGCGTAAGTAATACAGGGTGTTTCAAATACCGGTTTTAAGGCGTTATATCATTTATTACTTTCACAAATGGTTCAAATGGCTCTAAGCACTATGGGACTTAACATCTGAGGTCATCAGTCCCCTAGACTTAGAACTACTTAAACCTAACTAACCTAAGGACATCCAACACATCCATGACCGAGGCAGGATTCGAACCTGCGACCGTAATAGCGGCGTCGTTCCGGAATGGCCTAAAACCGCTCGGCCACAGCGGCCGGGTATTACGTTCATCTGTTGTCAATAACACACCAAATGAAAGACCAGCTCACAGTTTTGTTTATATACCTGTGTGCAATGGGAAGAGTATGGAATGACAAAGTGAATCAACTGTGATTGATGTTTCTTATCCTGATGCTCTACAGCTATGGCTCTTGCTTCAATGGGAAGAAGCTGAGCAACACATCTTTATTTGGGAGCAAGATGTGCGCCGCCTCACTGGCGTAACTCAGTACGCGACTAGTTAAACGTCGTATCCGACCAATGGGTTCGGCGCAAGGGGCGGGTTGACAGCATTTTATACATGACCACGTTCACGCACGATTTGACGCGATCATGTGTATGTGCTTCCGATATCAGCTGATCTATCCGACTTTAGAAACAGTGTTATTGCAACAGTTACTCCTGACATATTGATCAAGGTTTCGGAACAACTCGCCTATCGACTCGATGTGTGATCGGTGTTCACACTATTGTAAGGTGAATGTAATATCTGCTACAAAGCCTTAAAAACCGTATATTAATTTTGTATAATAAGAAAGTCATCGCACTTCTGTTTTTTCTAACAGTTTTTTTTTATAATATGAGAAGATTACAGTATTAGGTCGGCATTCTCTTTTCAGGCAACAGACGCTTCCGAGCAATTGCGCTGTGGACGTAGATAGAGAATTGTTGCCTCAAGTTGCATCTATAGTCGCTGCATATGTAATCTAACGTTGTCGCTGTAACTAGTAAAAAACGGAGTGAAACTTCGTTCGCGTCGCAATGTGTCATCAGCAAACAAAAATGTACCCGTAAATTACGCCGGAGCAGTCCATAAATACCAACTCCAAGCTGAGGTAATGGAGGTATTGGACTCGTAGTGGAAAACGGCGTAGGTTTCAACAGTGACGTTACTGACCGTGTCTATTTACACTGAGGTTGCATTCCGTTCCTTTTGTGGTCCAACTGAACGCTGTAATGTTTTGATCGAAAATATGTTTGTAAATGCCACGCATGTTTCGCGAATCGTGGTGACAGTGCTGACACTGCCCTCTTCATTCCATTATATCACGCTGGTCGTTGATTCCTGTCATATCAGGTTGTCTCAAATTGCATACATTGTCAGGTCTGTTACAAATCATCCTTTTAACACAGAGGTAACATAGTATAATGCGTATCCAAGCACTAAGCTTTGTAGGCGGAAAATACAGTGCAAATGTGACAAAAAACTTTATTGCAAACTGGAGAACGGACCTTGGCTAAGTTTAAATATGAAATTGTAGGTGCTGAAGTCAATGGTAGCAAGAGTAATCAGCAATGAGCGTTGTCTGTTCCACTTCACCACAATGATTAGTTTAGAGAGGGTAAGAACTGGTGTGTCTCCGGTTTTCGCTGACGAGCCCCAGGGCTTCCACTCCAGAAATGTCCTTTCATTTCCAGCGATTGATGCAGCAAGTTTAAAGACTCCTTCACCCCTCTTACAGAAATGTGCCAATAAAAGTCAGGCCTGGCATACGATGTGGTCATTGGCAGGTTTCAAAAAAAAAAAACTCTGTCCTGAAGCTAACAAACTTCGTTTATAAACTCGCCGCCCCGCAAAAACATCGTCTATACAAACAGAAACTTAAGTGTTCGTTTCTTCAAATCACGTATCTCCCAAAATACTTTGAAATTTTGACACAACGTAGCATTCTAAAACAAGCATTTTTTTAGGTACTTTTGTTTAACATACGAATATTTTTAATAGATATAATGCATAAATATATGTATGTAATATATAAAGAGAAAACATTGTTACTAAAAATCTCTAAATGTATCTTTACGATTTACTTCAAAATTTTTACATTTTACTTTAAAAACGTTATCAAACAGTAAAGTTGCATTTATGGGTAACTGGTTGGAGATAACGGATATAGAAAACTGGAAGGAGGAGAGAGACAGACAGAGGGGGCAGGAGGAGATTGAAAGAGGTGGGAGGAGAAGATGGACAGAGAAAGGGGGAAGGTGATGGGCAGAGAGGAGGAGACAGAGAGGGGCAGGAGGAAGTACAGGGAGAGAGGGAGGAGGAAAAGAAGACAGACACAAAAGAAAGGGGAGGGGGAAATGGATAAAATAAAAGGGGAAGGACCGGTGGACAGAGGAAGGGGAGGGAGAGATTACGACATATATTCAATTCCCATACATATGAAAAACGTCTGCGCTCTCTTTACTTTGTTTTCCTTTTAAGCAGACTAAGCCACATAAAAATGTGCCTTGGTACAGATAGTCAACAATAAAACTCAACAAAAAATTCAAACTTCCGTATACCACTCTATCGGATGATATTCCACACTGAATCTGTACTATTTTTCCCAAACTCGACACGACTGATCGTACTAATTATCTATGTTTCACTCATACTGATTTCACCTAAAGATTCACAATGCATGTGAAAATATTCTATCCACATTGCTACTCAGACTGTATTAAATGACTTCTAACTGAAGACTGCCTACAATCGAGTCCAAATAATGTTGTTGTTGTTGTTGTGGTCTTCAGTCCAGAGACTGGTTTGATTCAGCTCTCCATGCTACTCTATCCTGTGCAAGCTTCATCACCAACAAACTACTGCAACTTACATCCTTCTGAATCTGCTTACTGCATTCATATCTTGGTCTCCCTCTACGATTTTTACCCTCCACGCTTCCCTCCAATACTAAATTGGGGTGATCCCTTGATGCCTCAGAACGTGTCCTACCAACCGATCCCTTCTTATAGTCAAGTTGTGTCACAAATTCCTCTTCTCCCCAATTCGATTCAGTACTTCCTCTTTAGTTACGTGATCTACCCATCTAATCTTCAGCATTCTTCCGTAGCACCACGTTTCGAAAGCTTCTATTCTCTTCTTGTCCAAACTATTTATCGTCCATGTTTCACTTCCATACATGGCTACACTCCATACAAATACCTTCAGAAAAGACTTCCTGACACCTAAATCTATACTCGACGTTAACAAATTTTTCTTCAGAAACGGTTTCCTTGCCATCGCCAGTCTACATTTTATATCCTCTCTACTTCGACCATCATCAGTTATTTTGCTCCCCAGATAGGAAAACTCATTTACTACTTTAAATGTCATTTCCTAATCTAATTCCCTCAGCATCACCCGATTTAATTCGACTACATTCCATTATCCTCGTTTTGCTTTTGTTGATGATCATCTTATATCCTCCTTTCAAGACACTGTCCATTCCGTTCAACTGCTCTTCCAGGTCCTTTGCTGTCTGACAGAATTACAATGTCATCGGTGAACCTCAATGTTTCTATATCTGCTCCATGGATTTTAATTCCTACTCCAAATTTTTCTTTTGTTTCCTTTACTGCTTGGTCAATGTACGGATTGAATAACATCGGGAATAGGCTACAGCCCTGTCTCACTCCCTTCCGAACAACTGCTTCCCTTCCATGCCCCTCGACTCTTATAACTGCCATCTGGTTTCTGTACAAATTGTAAATAGCCTTTCGCTCCTTGTATTTTACCCCTGCCACCTGCAGAATTTGAAAGAGAGTATTCCGTCAACACTGTCGAAAGCTTTCTCTAAGTCTACAAATGCTAGAAACGTGTTTGCCTTTCCTTTATCTAGCTTCTAAGATAAGTCGCATGGTCAGTATTGCCTCACGTGTTCCGACATTTCTACGGAATCCAAACTGATCTTCCCCGAGGTCGGCTTGTATTTTCAGTATTCATGTAGTACAACTTCCACATCAGACACAACGTTTTAATTAACGATTTCTTGACTACCGTATTTTACGGATTATAAGACGTATCTTTATTTCGAAAAATTGCCTCTAAAATTGGGGTGCGTCTTATACTCGAAAATAATACAAAAATGTCCAGTATTTGATTCAAAATTCCCACCAGTATTAAAAATGGCCATATATTCGATGTCGCGGGAAACCTATCTCTGTCTGGTAAAATTGGATTCAATTGGCAGCAGCAGTGAACCGATGTTACTAACATTAGTTGCGGGGATTCACAAGCTTCATAACACTGTCTCTCTCCGCCCCAGCATCACAAACCCAGAACACACTCTTGTCTATGAAGAGTCGTTGCCATCTACGGTGCCAGTTAACTAAAATTGAAAGTGATTTGTGTTATCAGTTACAGTACAATATTTTGTTAGCACGTAATTCCGTTATGGAAAAATGGAAGGTATTCATACGATGCGGGCTATAAATTGAAAGTAATAGCATATGCAGAACAACATGGAAGCAGCAGCTCAGCGGCATTTCGGCCCTCCAGCAACAGAAAAAAAAACATTCGCGATTAGTGGACTAGTAAAGAAGAACTGAAAAAAGTGAGGAAGACTGAATGTGCAAATAAGGTACTAAACGCAAAATGGCCAGAACTAGAAGATGACGTATTGAAATGGATTCAAGGACACCGTCAATATGGTACTGGAATTAAAACAGAAATGATTCAAATACACGCTCGTAAGCTAGCGCTACAATGGAACTTCACAGACTTTTTAAGGGTGGAGTTGGTTGGTGCTACAGGTTTATGAAGCGTCATTGACTTAGCGTGCGAACCAAAACCAAAATCTCAGAAAATGTCCATCGCTTTATTATTCAACGTCGGAAGAAAACCAGTGTGGAACTAAGCCAAATAGCGAATGTGGACGAAACTCATCTTACATTTGAAGTGCCGAGTAACAGAACTGTTGCCATCAAAGGTGCTAAAACTGCAACTACAAAACTAAGTGGACATGAAAAAATGCACTGCACTGCTGTCCTTTCATGCTGTGCTGACGGTGCTAAATCCAATGATCATTTTCAAGCGCGAAACAACACCAAAACTTTCCAGGTGTTTTGTTCAAGTACATGACAAGGGTTGGGTGCACGACGCTGGTATGTAATTATGGATTAACAAAGTGTCTGAGAAAAGGAAAAATTCTTTATTTAAGCGGCGTTCTCTTCTTGTGGTAGATCAGTTTAGCAGTTATTTGAAAAATTCTGTGAAAGAGAAACTAAGACAGGGAAGTACAGTGCCTGCTGTTATTCTGGGAGCACATATTTCATAACTGCAACCTCTTGATGTCTCCATAAATATAATATAAAGTGTATACGAGAGAGGAATGAAACAGATGAGGAGGAAACCCAATATGAATCCATGTCGAAGGGAGCTTTAAAGCGACCTTCAATAAAACAAGTTATTTATTTATTTATCGTATGATACAGAGCTTGGATCAAATGCATAATTTTAAGAGTATACAGTGTAAGAAATGACAAGCAAAATACAGGTAGAGAATCAAATGTCCAAAGTATTATGCTAAATTAAGTAAACATTACACAAGTCCTTAGATTTCTAAGTCCAATCTGTTGATCCAGGTGAGCCCTTCGGGTGATGCATGGTCGATGTCTTATTGATCACCCGAAGGCTCGTTTCGGGAATTCACCGACAATGTGATTTATTGTTTGCAGGACAGCTCCACAGTCACAATCCGGAGATGTTGCCCAGCCCCATTTGTTCTTTAGATATCCGCAGTTCTCTTGTCCTGTTCGGATGAGGTTGATGATTCTCCACTGGCGTCTGGGGAGTGTGAAACATGGAACTCGCATGGAAAGCTTTTCAACCAGTTGACCGTTAAACACTGACGATTCTTCCCACTGACTTCTCCATACTTCGTCGGAGGCTTCAAGATGTTGTGCAGTTCGCCAAGGTGGTTTTCTTCAGACGCTGATGTTCTGCTATTAATATATCGCTCTGTACGGGCAGCTGGGGGTTCTTCTGAATGTTTCTCCCGATCTTCAGGAGAGCATCTGATCTTCGTAGAGCTGGAAGTTGGATGGTACTTAAAACTGGTAGCCATGCAGTTTGAGTGCTACGTATACGTATGCAGCCTGTGATAAGTCGCATTGTCTGGTTGAGTTGCACATCTCTCTTGCTACAGTGAGCACTGTTCATCCAAGTTGGACAACAGTATTCAGTGACAGAGTATGATAGTGCCAAAGCAGTTGATCTTAGGGGTTTGAGCGCTGCAACCCCAGGAGATACCAGCAAGCTTCTGAATGATATTATTATGGCTCTTCAATTTTGTGGCCACGTTGGGGAGGTGTTGTCGGAAAGCTAGAGACCTATCGAATGTTATTCCGAGATACTTCGGTGTGCTGCAGTACTTCAAGGTTTGTCCTCGGAGTTTAACTTCTGCTTTATAGTCAGAGCGTCTGTTCCGTAGGTGGAATGGTGAAGTAACAGTTTTCTGAGGGTTTAGGCGGATGCACCATTTCCTGAAGTATGTGTTCAGGATTTCCATGTCGGCAGTTAATGTGCTTTCAGCAGTGGTGAAACTGGAGCTCTGGGTTAGCAAAAAGATGTCATCAGCATATATGAATTTCCTTGAGGTTGTGACTGGCAGGTCATAAATGTATAACTTGAAAAGGAGAGGGGCGAATACAGATCCTTGAGATAGTCCTTCACTTATTTTGAAGACTTTGCTTCTGTCGTTATCAGAGTAAATCTGGAAAAGTCTGTTACTTAGCATGTTGCTATGTAGGTTTGTGAGTTTCCGACACTGAATGACGCTCACAAATTTTAAGAGCAGGCCTTCTCGTCATAAGGTGTCGTAGGCGGCGGATAGATCCAAGAAAGCCGGCCGGGATGGCCGAGTGGTTCTAGGTGCTACAGTCTGGAACCGCGTGACCGCTACGGTCGCAGGTTCGAATCCTGCCTCGGGCATGGATGTGTGTGATGTCCTTAGGTTAGTTAGGTTTAAGTAGTACTAAGTTCTAGGGGACTGATGACCTTAGAAGTTAAGTCTCATAGTGCTCAAAGCCATTTGAATCATTTTTGGGATCCAAGAAAGCAGCTATGCTTACGCATTTCTTCTCATATCCATTTTCAGTATGGGTTGTTAATGCAAACACTTGGTCATTACAGCTTCTACCAGGCCTGAATCCAGCTTTTTCTATGGGTATTTGTTTATTAATTCTTTCATAGATCCTGTTGCAGGTGAGTCGTTCAAGTAGATTGTAAGTAACGCTTAACAGGGCATTTGGGCGGTAACTTTCTACTTTTGTTGGGTCTTTGTTCGGTTTCAGGGTTGCTATTAGCTTGGTTTTCTTGAATATTGATGGGAGATTTCCAGTGGAGAGAATGTCTGAGAAGAAGTTAGAAAGCCATTTGATACTAGCTGGTCCACAGTGAGCGAGAAATTAAGTGTACATCCCACTGAATCCAGCTGCCTTCCAAACTTTCATGCTTCTGATGACATCTCTTATTTCCTCTTCATTGAATGGATTGGAAAATTTAGAATTTGGGGCTGCTCTTTTCTTGGTGTTGAGATGGATTTTGATTTTCCTTCTTGTCTTCTTATCCTTTGGGCTTTTGGAATTTGTGATTAGATGTTTGGCAAAATCATTCAGTTTGATGGTGGTTTTAGGTCTCACCGGTGCTGAGTTTGTTGCATCCAGTTTTTTGATAACAGACCAAGATTTGCGACTTTATGTGTGTGGTCGAATGATTCTACGGTTTCATGCCAAATCTTCTTCCTATTCTCATCAAGTGACTGCAGAAGGTCCGTAGCTTTGTTAACAGTTGGATTTTCTTCATATTCTTCATGCAATTTTTTACTGTCCTCATTCCAGCCAGGTGTATATTCTTTACGACAGCCTCTAGGGATAAATCGTCTGGCTGCTCCTTTAATTATGCCTAAAAACCGACTGTAGTTACTGTGTATTGGCTTGATCCATCTGATATTGTTATCTGTTTTTTTTTTTCTGAATTCAGTCCAGTTAGCTTTCTTCAATTTCACCTTGGTTTCGGATGCGTCTGCACCATACCCTAAGTCACACGTGCCTCCTGGTTGGTGCTAAATGAGTAGCAACAATAGGATGAGACCGAACTGCCCGAAAAGGCCTCCCGGTCATAGAATGCAGAGCAAACAACCAATAAAACAAGTGTGGTGGATCAAACAGTCTTGGTCTAGAGTGAGAGAAGACATTGTTAAATCTTTGAAGAAGTGAAGCATAAGTAACGCTTTCAATGTCAGTGAAAATCATCTTATATATGAAAATGACGAAGAAGAAGATGAAGAAGAAGGAGGAGGTTAATATCACGATTTTTCAGAGGTTTTAAATGCGGTTCGGTTTCATAAACTAAGAATACTGAGCGAGGCGACGCAGTGGTTAGCACGTAAGATTCGCATTCGGTTCGAACCCGCGTCCGGCCACCCTAATTTAGGTTTTCCGTAATTTCCCTAAATCGCTTCAAGCAAATACCGGGATGGTTCCTTTGAAAGGGTACGGCAGACTTCCTTCTTTATCCTTTCCTAATCCGATGGGACGGATGACCTCGCTGTTTGGTCCCCCCCCCCCCCCCCCCCCCAAATCAACGAATCAACGAAACTAAGAATTTTTTTAGTCTGGTTTTTCAATCTAATAGTAAAAATGGTAAAACTTATTTTACAAAAACAGCTTAAAAGTTCAGGTGCGCCTTTTAGTCCATAGCGTCTTATAGTCCGTAAAATAAAGTACACACTGTATTCGCAACGTACGTTATTAGTATCGACATACACCACTGAATGTACCGGCAAAATTATATCATTGTATGACACACAGTTCAGGAAATATGACGTCATAAACAGTGAAATGCGCAAGAACTTCCTTTTTTTAAAGAACAGAACTATTGATGCTGTTATAAAATTGAGTTCGATTCTTTAAAGAACTGGAGGTGAAGAGAGGCTACTAAAAACTAAACTCCTCCCGCACAGGCCATGAAGGCCCAAAGGCACCGACTGGCCGCCGAGTCATCCTCAACCCATAGGCGTCACTGGATGCGGATATGGAGGGGCAGGTGTTCAGCACACCGCTCTCCCGGCCGTATGTCAGTTTCCGAGACCGGAGCCGCTACTTCTCAATCAAGTAGCTCTTCAGTTTGCTTCACAAGGGTTGAGTGCACCCCGCTTGCCAACAGCGCTCGGCAGACCGGATGGTCACCCATCCCAAGTGCTAGCTCAGCCCGAATGCAAACAAAATTCACTAGAACATTTACAGTGCCAATGCGCTTTCTCTTTGGATAACTTGTGTACAAGCCTATGTTTCTTTCTACCCTGATCAAGAGACCTCATCTGTGAGGCCATTTTCTAGGATGGCCTTCGGCTGAGCGTCTGAGGTATGGCTTTTGAGGTTATTTTATTGAGGCTCTAATAATTGTACCACAATGGACTATACCGGCCTTGCCTAAAATCAAAATACCTGTTAGCACACCTTATACCATTTGGCATAAATACATATTCCCTATAAACGTCCCTAAACTGACGCACTAAATCATCCAAATTGGGCTTATAATACCGGAGTTCTTCCAACACAATAACAGCTGCAGAATAATTAATCCTGTTGCCATAAAAAGTAATATATATATAAAATGGGCTCTGAGCACTATGGGACTCAACATCTATGGTCATCAGTCCCCTAGAACTTAGAACTACTTAAACCTAACTAACCTAAGGACATCACACACAACCATGCCCGAGGCAGGATTCGAACCTGCGACCGTAGCAGTCCCGCGGTTCCGGACTGCAGCGCCAGAACCGCACGGCCACCGCGGCCGGCTAAAAAGTAATAGCAAGTTCGTCAATCCTCTGCTGATTATTGGGAATGTATATTAAAGCCGATTTCCGGTTTCTACAATTTTGAACATCAAACACACCATTAATACTACCAAACATGAATTCCAAGCCAGAACGAACTTCTTCTAAAAACATCTTAACTTTCACCATCACATAATAATGCAAATGCGTCAAATTACCTTGAGCAAAACGTTCCTCAGAAACACAATACTCCAAAACAGACCAAACAGGAAGAATAGTATTAACAAAGTGTTGTTTGCACACCAACAGAAGAAGCATCGACTGTGATAAGGTACTTTCTAGGTACTTTGATTTTAGGCAAGGCCGTTATAGCCCATTGTGGTACAATTATTAGAACCTCAATAAAATAACCTCAAAAGTCATACCTCAGACGCACAGCCGAAGGCCATCCTAGAAAATGGCCTCACAGGTAGTGAGGTCTCCTGATCAGGGTAGAAAAAAATATAGGCTTGTACACAAGTTGAAAAGCTTCATTGGCGTTGTAAATGTTCTAATGAATTTTGCTTGCATTTGAGGTGGTTATTATTACCACGCTTGTATTATTTGTTGGACATTTCAGGATGGCGTACAACCTTAGTTCCGCTTTGGGATTCAGAAGAACAGACTATGCGGTGGGCTGACGGGAACCGGTGTTACCACTGCGGCAAGGCCGTTGCCGAAGAGAGGCTACTAGTCAGTGCTATAGAACGACTATGGGGAAAGCTCGACACCATTCCGCTGTGAATTGTCATAGCATAAAACCGGGCTGTATTTCTTCTTAGTCAAGTAAGTATTGCAGGTGCGAAACGCCTGTTGGCGAATGTAAACGAAAACTAGTTAAGTAAGTAGACAAATAAAAAAACGGACATGTGCGAGTAGGACTCGGGCTCTGAGCGTTCCTACAAGTTTAATTGTTTATATAGGTAACAGTGACAATAAACTTCGTGTGTCTTAGTGGCCCGATGCAAGTCTTTCTATTGGACGACACTCTGGCGACTTCCAAACTGGGAAAGTGGACCTATAGTTTAACGTGGTATCCGAACCATGTGTTGCTGGCAACTCCTCACATCGCTGTGAGGTGAAGAATAGGTTAAAATGAAGACAGAGAAATCCGTGGTCCGACCATCGCGCGAATACCCTGTTGCCAACAACTCCCTTACCAATAAACCGTCAAGTTCCACGTGTACATAGATAGTTAGCCTGCAGATTTAATTACAAGTTAATTTTCCGATCCGTAGACTTTAGTTGCGTGTGAGATGAATTTCCACTTGATATATCCGTTCATGAGGAAATGAGGTCAAAGAGTCGGGCCGACAGACAGATAACAAAAATATTTTTCTAGATATGATTACAGATTCACAATTTTAGGATTTTTTCCCCTTTGCTTGCTTCTTGCCATACGCACTGAGCGATATCAACGTGAGCCTATAAGTGTTCCGTCTGTACGGATTGGGGTACGGAACCCTAAAAGCCAAGAAGAAGCGTACTTTGCTGCAGTCGCTCGTTATGCGCAGTCGTACTGCTGCCTCGAGCTGTGGACTGGGGTCGTGTTTCGGCCCTCTGGTAACTAAGTAGGACGCCGGGCTGTCGGAAACCTGTGCGGGCTTAGTTTCTTCCTCTCGGTGCGGCGGGCTTCTCTCCCAGAGTGTAGCGTTTCTGCGCCGCCGCCATGTGGCCGCTGCTCACAGGCTTCCCCTCGCTACAACAGGTGGCCGACACCCCGCATTCCTACACATCTGGGCCGTTTACAAACACCCAGCAAATCGACCACCTACAAGTGGATTCCCCTCAGGGGCGTCCTTCCCCCTTACAACTGCGCATCGAGTGCTTTACCCACGAGCACGCTAACTGGAGACAAAACAAGCGTGAGGCAAAGGCCGCTTACATGGGTGTAGGGCAAGCACAACAGTAGCACAAACAAGACGTACATTACACCACACGCTAGTTTATATGGCTGTGCCGAGGTGGATACACCGGTTCCTATCAGATCATCGGAGTTAAGCACCGTCGGGCTTGGCCAATATTTGGATGGGTGACCGTGCAGGTACGCCGTGTGCTGTTGACAATTTTCCCTTTGCCTTTACGGCAGAAGGGGACACGAGGGATGGTGGCCAAAGACACTCATAATCAGTCTTTGCGCGAATATCTTGGACTGAATTCCTAACCTCTCTTGCGTGTCTCAAGCGACACTGTTGATGGTGACCCTTCCATCGAATGGGGACTTCAAGCTCGGCGGCCTCCTTTGTTCTCTTCGAGAGGAGTAAGTTACGTGCCGACAGCTGGGAAAGGTGCCTGCAGGCTTTGAGGATAGGGAAAACCTTTCCACTTAGGAGGCCGAACCTGTCTTTCGGGGTGCACAATAAAACGATATTACGCAACAGAAACACGACAACCGCACAGCGTACCACGACTACAATGAACAACCACGTTATAAGTGTACATTGCAGCAAATGTCATTCCATTCGAAACCAGACCGACCAAACTTCATGCCAAATAAGCTCGACGCATAATTAGAAACAGACAAGACATTAACAACATACTGACGTAATGACCCCATTTCAAGACCAAACCCAGACATAAACACAATATCCATCCATATTCATAGCCCACAACACAGAAGGCACAAATGCAGACACAAATGACGAGACGGTTGTACTAAGAAGAGATACCAACATCCCTCCACACCTAACCCCCATGAACGGAGACGAACACAACCCAGATGGAAAACGACCAAAAATGGACACCATTACCAGCGAAACATCTGTCACGTCAAGGGAAGTCACAAGGCTATATCATGAAAGAGAAAAGCAATGTGGATTTAGATATAGATGTAATTTACAAATTGCTGTTTAGAAGTAGAATAATCTTCACAAAAAACCTTCTATCCATTACGGATGACGAACACTGCAACTGTGATGAATAAAACTTTCTTTAAATTACTGCAACCAGTCACCTTTGAACTTCGTTCTTCAATTTTTTTATTGTCCCATTAACGGTTTCGAATCGCCTAGCCATTCATCACATAGTACAGATATATTGTTTGTCTGCAGCAGGGTGAGAGTAGTGTAGAGTTATTAGTATGTGTTGATTGGATGTTGTTGTACACGTTAATTTTACTGCACTTTACACAGTTTGCCACAGGTAACACCTTCCACATGCTTTACAAAACGCAAATTTATTTACGTTTTGTAAAGCATATGGAACGTGTACCTGTGGCCAAGTGGGTAAATTGCAGTAAAATTAACATTCATTACGTTTTCCAGGATACTGTGTTCAACAACATGTAACTAACGCATACTAGTAACTTTAGACGACTCCCACACTGCTGCAGACAAATTATACAACTGTACCATCTGATGAATCGTTAGGCGATTCGAAACCGATAATGGGACAATAAAAGAACTGAAGAACAAGATCAAAAGGCGACTGGTTGCAGTAATTTCAAGAAACCTTTAACCTCAAAAACGTTGGAAAACAGAACAAGAAAAATAAAAGTACAAATCGATGTAAACATGTAACCAGGATTAGAACAAGGGACCGATCGAAACTACTGTCAACACGTACTTAGAATAAGAATACATTTTCTCTTGATGGCGCAAATTACTGTAAAACTGTAACAAAAAAAAGGGAAAAGAAACTAGACTTTATGACACGCCGTAGAAGAATGACCAAAAGTCACTACACGATATTTTTTATTAATCTTTCAACCTGTAACCTTAAACTTTCTGAGCAATATACTGTAAGCGCCACTTTATCACAAAACGCGTTTTCAGTGCTATTACACTATCGGTTCTCTGTTGCATGTGCCTAAATTTGATACAAGTGCAAACCATGGAGGAAGACTTTCAAACATGCGTTAACAGATCGCGTGTAGTCTTTGTACCAAGCTGTGCTTCTCTCTGGAGTTCCAAAATTTAAGCAATAGGGGAATTGTTTTTTGTTAACTACAGTTTTACAAGTTAAAAACGTAATGCTGTATTATAATGCTGTATTTCTGAAATTGAGTGGCTCAATATTAAAGACACCTGGAACAAAAAATTTCTTCCTGTTATTTTGTGGAAAACTGACATTTTTGAGACCGTGGCTGGGTACATAACACACGGATTCTTGCAAAGAAGGAAACAGCAAACCAGCCATTGTTAATAATGCTATTTATTTACACAAACAGCGCCGATAAAGGATTCGACTGGACAGGTTCATCTTCAGATGGCTGTTCACGGTTACACAGTATTACATTTGTTGTTGTTTACACTGGTTATTAAAAAATACACAACAACTAATGCTTGTATTAGATGTTGAAATAAAAACAGCCAGCAAGCAAGCAAATGACAACAGATGTTATATAAACGTGAACAGGTGTCTGAGGATGAACCTGTCGGTTCGAAACCGGTAACGGCGCTATTTGTGGAAATATGTAGCATATTACTAACAGTGGCTCATTGCGGTTTTCTTCTTTGCAAGACTAAACTTACAAAGGCATTTTTAATGACTATCTCGGTATGGCACTATAACGTTCTTAATACAATATTCATTTTCCAGTATGTATCATTTTTGCAGTGATGCGGTGAGCAGCATTGTTATGTTGTATCAGACTACCTGCACAGTTTTCTGCGTACAAATCAATTATATACACGCAGATATTTACTGATTTGCCTTTTTCCTGACAGGTGCCAGATTTGGCTCTTACACTGTTTTCCATTTCCATCTTTCATACATCCGCGAGCAAAGCCCCGGCTTCTCTGATGAGTGATACTACCGACCGACGAGTAGTGAACCGGCCAGCCACACAGTGGACAATGGGTTACAAATCGCCAATAGCTCCTCTCATCCAAGAATAATTTTGTGGTGGTAAGTTCCTATGGGACCAAATTTCTGAGGTCATCGGTCCCTAGGTTTACACACTACTTAATCTAACTTGAACACACACCCATGCCCAAGGGAGGACTCGAACTTCCGACGGGGGGAGCAGCGCGAACCATGGCAAGACGCCCCTAGACCGCACGGCTTTCAAGAATATGCAACTTCCGGCACGCTTTGACGTACAAAAATGGTTCAAATGGCTCTGAGCACTATTGGACTTAACATCTGAGGTCATCAGTCCCCTAGACTTAGAACTACTTAAACTTAACTAACCTAAGGGCATCAAACACATCCATGCCCGAGGCAGGATTCAAACCTGCGACCGTAGCGGTCGCGCTGTTGCAGACTGAAGCGCCACTGTGGCCGGCTTTTGACGTGCAAAAGTATTACACACTTATTTCCTACACTAACATAAAAGGACAATGCGAATGAGTTGCAACGCTGTCTTTAAAGGAACTTCCGAAAAACGGAGACATTTCATGGAAACACACCCTGTGATCCTGATAATTTATTCACAGATCAAGGAAAAGCGCTCAAGATAGTTTTATACAGCCGTAGCTCAAAAGCGTCAAACTGTTGACTAGTCACTTTTCATTCATTTTTCTCAGCCAGTCTCGCTTGAAAAAAATGTGGAATTTTTTGTGGGACATCGTGGAATTTTCCTGCTTCAACTCCTTTAGTTCCGTGGAGGTCCGACAGTTGGCGAAGCTATGCGTAGCCTTCAGAATGGCGTCTGTAATGAAGGTGCGTTCCAAGCAGAGAGTTGTCACTTTCTATTTTATTTATTTATTTATTTTTGTATAAAACCAGAGCATCACAAATATTCACAAGCGCCTGCAGAATGTCTACGGAGATCAGGCAGTGAGTCATTGTGCGAGGCGTCTGTCTTCATCGCAACAATGTTGCCGCAAACGTGTCCAATCTCCAGCGTGCCGGCCGGTCGCCTACAGCTGTGCTACCCTGAGGAAACTAAAGAAAGGACCTTAGAGTATTCGTCGCCACAAAAATGCTAACGAACTTATCCTTCTCCAAGACAATTCAGGGCCTCACAAAAGTCAGCGCACCCGACAGGAGCTAACAAAATTTCAGTGGACTGTTCTTACTTATCCACCCCTACTGCCCGTATTTCGCACCTTTCGACTTCCATCGGTTTGGCCCAATAAAAGATGCACTCCGCGGGAAGCAGTACGTGGATTATGGTAAGATTATTCATTCAGCAAGACGTAATCTCAGACGTTGACCAGTAGAGTGGTACCAAGCGCGCATACTGGCCATCCTATTAAGGTGGCGTATGGCCGTAGCATTGAATATAGTTTATGTTGAAAAATAGGATTTTGTAGCCAGAAGAGTGGGAAATAATAAAGTGTACTGGCCTCCTGAATTAAGCCACCCTGCTTCCATAAAACAATTGTTGCATTACTTATTGGAGCTCCTCGTAAATTAACATACGAAAGATGGTTGGTTGGTTGGTTTAAAAGAGGGAGGGAAGGGACCAAACTGCGATGTCATCGGTCCTTGTTCCCAGTAAAATAATTACACAACGGAAAGAAGAAAGGGAGGGCGGGAGGGAAGGAGGGAGGCGTACAGCACAACAACAAGAGAAAGGAAGAACGAAGAACGACAGAAGGACAACCAACGCTATTATGGACAAAAACAGGAAAAGAAAACCAGAGAGAGAAGCAAGAACACATAGAAGGGGTAAAAACAAGAGAGCGTATGACCGTGGCTGGCCGACCACGAGAATAAAAAGGAAAAGCCAGCCACTCTGCGACACATTAAAACATCCATCCTAAAAGCATTAGAGTGCCCAACACAAAGGGACAAAGGACATGCGCTAAAACTCATATGGAATGATAAAACCCACCGACGCGTATAAAACGTAAAACTAATTAGCCGATGAGGCGTTGATGACTAAAATTAATGGCAACGAGTCCGGTAACTGAAAAGTCCGTAGCAGAGCAGCCAAAGGACAGCTCACCAAGATATGGGCCGCTGTCAGCCGGGCGCCGCACCGACACTGAGGTGGGTCATCACAGCGCAGGAGGTAGCCGTGTGTCACCCAAGCGTGGTCAATGCGGAGCCGGCAGAGAACCACAGAGTCCGTGTGAGAGGCCCGCATGGAGGACACACTCTTAGTCTCCTTAATGACACGCAGTTCGCTGTGCGTGCTGAGGTTAAGTCATTTCGTCTCCCAAAGCCGCAAAACCTTGCGGCGTAGTACTCAACGCAGGTCAGTTGCAGAGAAACCGATCTCCATAAGCGGTTTCTGCGTAGCATGTTTGTCCAGCCTGTCAGCAAGTTCGTTGCCTGGGATTCCGACGTGACCTGGGGTCCAGACAAACACCACTGAACGACCGGACCGTTCCAGAGCATAGATGGGCTCCTAGGTGGTCGCTATCAAAGGATGAAGAGTGTAGGACTGGCCGAGAACTTGTAAGCTGCTCAAGGAGTCAGTACACAGAAGAAACGCCTCCCCAGGGCATGAACGGATGTGCTCAAGAACACGAGATCTAGCCACCAGCTCTCGGCAGTGAAAACACTGCAGCCATGGGCAAAGAATGCTGTTCAATATGTCCTCCATGGACATACGCGAAGCCGGCGTGAGCATCAGCCACTGAGTTGTCGGTGTAAACCACATCGTGGCCTCGGTACTTATTAAGAATCGAAAGGAAGTGGCAGCGGAGAGCCGCAGGGTTAACTGAGTCCTTAGGGCCATGTGGAAGGTCCAGGCGAAGCTGCGGCCTAGGTGTACACCATGGAGGTGTACGTGAATGGACCTCAAGTATAGGTGGTAAAGGCAAGGACTCCAGTAAGAAGGATCAGACACGAACTGCAATTGGAAGCCCTGACCTGAGCCGCCGATGCGGGAGATGAACCGCTGTGGGTGGGAAAAGGAGACGATGATTCGGATGCGCAGGAGAACTACGAACTGTGCTACATAACTGGCCAGCAGCTGTACACGCCTAACTGCAATGGAGGTACTCCGGCTTCCACAAGGACGCTGGTCACCGGACTCGTCCTAAAAGCTCCTGTCACTGGCGAACGCCACAGTGGTGCACTGGGTCGAGAAAACGCAACGCTATGGGCGCCGCCGGACTATAAACCAGACTCCCATAGTCAAGGCGGGATTGAAAAAGGGCTCTGTAGTCCTGCAGCAGCGTAGAGTGATCTGCAGCCCAGTTTGTGTTGCTCAGACAGCGGAGGGTATTGAGGTGTTGCCAGCACTTCCGCTTAAGATGACGAAGGTGAGGAAGCCAAGTCAATCAGGCGTCGAAAACCAGTCCTAAGAATCGATATGTCTCCACTACAGTGATTAGATCGTCATTAAGGTAAAGTTCTGGTTCTGGGTGAACGGTACGACGCCGACAGAAGTGCATAACACACGACTTCGCGGCCGAAAACTGGAAACCGTGGGCTACAGCCCATGACTGCGTCTTGTGGTTGGTTCCCTGTAGGCGCCGCTCATCAACACTAGTACTGGTGGAGCAGTTAAAATGCAGAAGTTGTCTGCATACAGAGAAGGCCCTACAGCTGCTGCTAGACCATTAATGGCCACTAAAAATAGAGAGATACTCAATACAGAGTCCTGCGGGACCGCATTCTCCTGGATATGGGGGGGGGGGGGGGGGGGGGGGGGACTACGTGAGGCACCAACTTGGACACGGAAAGTACGAAGCGACAGGAAATTCTGGATAAAAATCGGGTTTGGGCCTCGGAGTCCTCACTCGTATAATGTGGCGAGGATATGATGTCACCAGGTCGTGTCGTACGCTTTTCGTTAAATCAAAAAAGACAGCAACCAGGTGATGGCGTCTGGAAATGGCTGTTCGGATGGCAGACTCTAGGGACACAAAATTATCAGTGGAAGAGCGATCCCGGCGGAAGCCGCCCGCCCTGACATGGGAGCCAGTAGGCCTCGAAACTCCAGGACACAACTCAACCGCCGACACACCATACGTTCCAGCAGCTTACACAGAACGTTGGTGAGGCTGATGGGCCGATAGCCATGCACATCAACTGGGTTGTTACCGGGTTTGAGCACGGGAATGATGGTGCTCTCACGCCATTGCGATGGAAAGACGCCATCGCACCAGATACGGTTGAAGATGACGAGGAGATGTCGCTTGTAGGCAGATGAGAGATGTTTAATCATCTGACTGTGGATCCGATTTGGTCCAGGAGCTGTGTCGAAACAATGTGCAAGGGCACTGAGGAGCTCCCACCCTGTAAATGGGGCGTTATAGGATTCACTGTGGCCTTTTGACAGTGCGAAAGACTGGGATGGGGGGAATTCTCTGACGCAGAGGCTCGAGCATAGTGCTCATTAAAGTGCTCGGCAATCGTGTTTGCGTCGGTAGATAACACGCCATTTAAAAAAATGTTCAAATGTGTGTGAATACCTTATGGGACCAAACTGCTGAGGTCATCGGTCGCTAGACTTACACACTACTTAAACTACGTATGCTAAGAACGACACACACACACACACACACACACACACACACACACACACACACACACACAAGCCCGAGGGAGGACTCGAACCTCCGGTGGGAGGGGTCGCGCAGTGACATGGCGCCTCTTAACTCCGCGCGGTCACGCCATTTATGTTAACACCGGTAACACCTGTTGGGGTCTGGTACCCGAAAACATGGTTCATCTTTGCCCAGACTTGGGACGGTGACGTATGGCACCCAATGGTCGAGACATATCTCTCCCAACATTCCTTTTTCCGTCGTTTGATAAGTTCGCGAACGCGAGCACAGAGCCGTTTAACGGCTATGAGGTGGTCCAGGGAAGTGTGCCGCTTATCCCGCTGTAGAGCTCGCCGACGCACCGTAATTGCTTCAGCGACTTCCGGCGACCACCAAGGGACTGTCTTACGCCGGGGGCACCCTACAGAGCGAAGGATCGTGTTTTCTGCCTCAGAAACAATTGTTGTAATCGCCTGCTCAACCATGATATCGATGTTCTCGTGTGGGGGAGATTCAACGGTGACAGCAGAGGTTCAAGTTTCCCAGTCCGCCTTGTTTAACGCCCATCTGGGCAGGCGTCCGTGGGCTTGACGCCAGGGCTGTGGCAGGAAGATGGGGAAGTGGTACTCCCATCGGTCGTCATGTGCTTTCCAGTGGATAGATGGGAGAAGTTCTGCGCTGCAAATTGATAAATCAATGGCCGAGTAACTACCTCGAGCCACACTGAAATGTGTGTCAGCCCCAGTATTTAACAGTCAGAAGTCGAACAGAGACCAGTAAGCACGGCGCCACCCTACAAGGGGTTGTGGCGTCAAAATCTCCCAAAAGTAGGAAAGGTTTAGGGGGTTGATCAATCAGTGCAGCTAATACATTCAGGGGTACTGCACCATCTGGAGGAAGATTTACACTGCAGACAGTTATTTCCTGCGTCATCCTTATTCTGACAGCCACAGCTTCAAGAGGGGTTTACAGGGGCACAGGTTCACTACAGACTAAGTTTAGAACATAAACACAAACTCCACCTGACACTTGATTAAAGTCGCCACAGTTCCTGTAATATCCCTTACAGCCACGAAGGGCAGGGGTCCGCATTGCCAGGAACCAGGTTTCATGGAGGGCAGTGCAGAAAGAAGGTGTAAAGCTTAACAGTTGCCATAGATCAGCCAGGCAGTGGAAAAAACCGCCGCAATTCCACTGGAGGATGACGTCATCGTGAGAATGGGAAGGCATGGAACATTCAATGAGACTGTTTACGCCTCAGAGCCACCTGCTGCCACCGACTTTTTGCCTGAGCAGTCTATATCCATTTTGTCTGAGGGTCCGGCGAGATTTACATCCTCAGTGGACGCCAGAATCTCCACCTCATCCGCAGAAGCAGAGTTTGTAGGTAGTAGTGGTGCGGGGCCACCGGAATTCCCTTGGTCTTGGGGACCTTCGTTTTGGATTTCTCTCGCTGCTCCTTGGGTTTTCCTGGCTGGGAGGACTTCACTGATTCAGTCTCTGGGACTGAGGATGAGTGTGAAGCCCTGCGACCAGCTGCTTTTGGGCTCTTCAACCACTGGTGGGTGTCATCTTTCCCACTAGCAGAAGCCTGGGAAGGGAGTGACCCAAGGGACCCCTTGCTAGCGAGAGCAGCTGAAGAAGTTGTACGTTTCTCTGGCTTAGAAGTGGGGACAGATGTCCCCGATGGTTATGGGGGTGTTGCTCCTGAAACAGGTGCAATGGGAAGAAAAGTGCCCTCCCACCATCAAGGGGGCAGGTGTAGTCTTCTGGCTCTGAGAGGTGACTGGCGTTGGCAGAGCTGATGGGGCTAGAACTGTTGTAGTGGCAGCATAAGACGATGTCATGTGTACAGGATGCAGGCATTCAAATTTCCTCTTAGCCTCAGTGTAGGTCAGTCGGTCCAGGGGCTTGTACTCTATGATTTTCCTTTCTTTCTGGAGAATCCTGCAGTCTGGCGAGCAAGGCGAATGGTACTCTCCACAGTTGACACAGATGGGAGGCGGGGCAATGGAGTCTTGGGATGTGATGGGCGTCCGCAATCTCGACATGTGATGCTGGAAGTACAGTGTGAACACATATGACTGAAATTCCAACACTTAAAGCACCACACTGCATTGGGTTTTACATCACAGCAGTAGACCATCACCTTGACATTCTCGGGTAATGTATCACCGTCAAAGGCCAAGAGGAAGGCACCAGTGGCAACCTGATTATCAACCTGATTATCCCTCGGACCCCAGTGGACACTCCGAACAAAATGTACACCTCGCCGTTCTAAATTGGCACGCAGCTCATTGTCGGACTGCAAAAGAAGGTCCCTGTGAAATATGATACCCTGGACCATATTTAAGCTCTTATGGGGCATGATGGTTACAGAAACATCCCCCAGCTCGTCAAAAGCGAGTAATGCCCGTGACTGGGCAGAGGATGCTGTTTTTATCAAAATTGACACAGAGCACATTTTGGACAAACCCTCCACCACCCCACACTTTTCCTGTAAATGCTCCACAAAAAACTGAGGCTTCATCGTCATGAAAGATTGCCCATCAGCTCTCGAACATACAAGGTACCGGTGCGAATAAGAGTCGCTACCATCCTTAGCCTGACGTTCCTCCCATGGTGTGGCCAGGGAGGGTAACGATTTGGGGTTGTACGTCTGTGCACTGAACTGAGCCCATGAACACTCTAGACTGTTGGTGTTTGATCACCAGCAAGAGATGATTTACTACACTTCATCGCATATCATCCACCCCGATGCCACCCACTCCGACCAGGGGCCCTCCCCACGGGTGCCACCTAGCTGCAACAAAGACCGCCTGGCAGGATGGCCATTGCCAGGAGATCCGATCCCCCCCATGGGGAAGGGCATCTACCCCTTGGCATACGTGGGGAGTTAACGGCGCAGGCAGCGATCCCTGTGTGGTCAGGGGGCTACAACCAACAGGGTACATGGCGGCCCCACCACAACAGACTGGCTACCATGCTGGATATCAGGTACAACCGAGCAAACAAGTCCATTATTATCGTCAGCGTAGAAAACGATACTGCACAGTTGATGGAAAAATACGCACCCAAAAGGGTGACCTCGCCCAACAGTTGGAGAATGAGCAGAAGTGCGGATGCACGTCGACGAAGGATGCGATAGGTCTCAGTGCATGATGGACACAATGCACCATGTAAGGCGTTCTTCCCCAATTGGCTCGCTCTTCGGGAAAACTACGAAAAATGAGGTCAAACTCTACAGGGGACCATAACTTCAACCTAGCTAGTTCTTTAACACAATGCACGACTATGTGGCTATCGGACTGCACATTGAATATTACAGCCACTGCACCACACAGAGGACAAGCAGCACTTGCTATAACCCATTGTCCGACTACCGGCCTGTGACACAATAGCGATCTTGCAATCTGAAACGTGTGAGATTCCTTTTAATCGCCTCTTACGACGGGCAGGAATACCTCGCTCCTACTCTAACCCGCGGACCTGCAGGGGGGTACGAAGGTTGCCCAGAAAACAATCCATCGCATTTTTTTTTCCAGCCAAAAACAATGCTACGGATGCAAAACGTTACGCGTGTATTATTTGAAGTCTCCTGAGTGAGCGCGCCAAGTTTCCGTCACTTCTGACAGACAGCGCAGCTGTAGGACAGTTTCAAAATGGCGCCTCTAGGTGATGTATGTTACAAGCAACGTGCCGTCATAGAATTTCTCACTGCAGAGAAAGAAACTGTGGGGGATATTCACAAACGTTTGTACAAAGTCTATGGGTCATTTGATGAGGGAAGTACAGTTAGTCGCTGGGCACGGAGGGTGAGGTTCGATGGAGCTTCACGATTTGCAGCGGTCGGGGAGACCGTCCACGGCTGTCACACCTGATGCAGCGAGCTGATGTCATTCGCGAGGACAGACGCATTACGACTCGACAGTTGGCACTGCATCTGTCATTCAGCAAAGGAAATGTGTATGTAATTATCCGCACTCTTGGACATTCAAAAGTGTGTGCAACATGGGTCCCGCTGTGTCTAACGGTGGAAGCTGAGGGGGAGGCCTTCTCGTCCCGGGTTGTGACAGGTGATGATACCTGGGCTCAACATTTTGAGCCCAAAACAAAACGACAGTACATGGAATGGCGCTATCCCACTCCCCTCAGACGAACAAATTCAAAGCAATGCTTCCACCGGTAAGGTCATGATCACATTGTCCTGGGACTGTGAAGGTGTGATTCTCATTGATGTGGTGCCAAGAGGCGGTACCAATAATTCAGAAACATATGTCAACACATTAACAAAACTCGAGACGCGCTTCCAGCGCCTTCGGCGCCACAGCAACCGAGGAGATGTTTTTCTGGAACATGATAACGCTCGGCCCCACATAAGTCTGAGGACTGCTAAAGACATCGCAAAATAGAGTTGAAGGATGCCATTCGTGGAAGCATTTCGAGGTCGATGAGATGATTCACACAGTGAAGCACAGGCTCCGCCACCAGGACAGGGATTGGTACCGACAGGGCATACACGCCCTTGTTTCGCGCTGGAGGAAGGCCATAGAACCGGATGGAGATTACGTGGAAAAGTATGGTGTGTAGAAAAAAAACACCATTCTTTTACGTGTGTAATAAAGAATTGTTAAAGAAAAAAATGCGAAGCATTACTTGCTGGGCTACCCTCGTAACTAACGCAGATCGTGGATACACATTTTTTGTATTTGGTAAATGTGTAAGGGGAGATTTCACTGCCGTATGTTTACTGTACTACAATAAACCTAATGCATGTTATAATTACCTCTTTGTGTGAACTTTCACAATCTGCGGCTAGATGAAGTTTATGGGACAGGACGTTCAAAATGAAATAGAAGCAAAATTGAATCACACAAAGAAGGGAGAAGATGTTCTGAGAATTTGCAAGTGGCTGACACAGGTAAAAGCGGGTGCAATCATATGCAATGTCCATCTGAAAGTGGAGGAGTATACGCAGGCACAACAGCGCCGGCGTAGCAGAAACAGTGATTCTGGAACAATACGGGGAAAAGGCTGCATCCAGTATAAAAGGCAAGCTACAGTTGGGTGAATGTGGTTTTTCCTTCCAGTATGTGCCGTGTTAGAGAAAGATGCCCTGAAAGCTTTAGTTCTGCAGCGAGGAATTCGGCGAAGCAGGGGGTGGCAGCCAGGTCTGTTTCCATGAAATGGTCTGCGAGATAGACATCTCTTACCCATCCTAAAACACGACGAAACAAGACTCTAATGAAACTCTAGCTTGCATGTGCCTTGTGGGCTGTAGCCAGAGTTACTTTTTCCTCTTAATTATTTTCCCCACAGCTAGAGGAAACCACGCTAGCAGTTAAAAAGAGCTGATTTGAGGATGTAGTGAGACATCAGTATGACGCAGCGTTTGAGTTAATTTTTTCGACAATAGAAGGGCGGAAAGCGAGGTTATTCTAGAATGAGATTTTTAGCAACAAGGCAATTACGCCATTGGTGAGAAAATTTAACTTTCCAAGGATTAAAAAAAGAAACTTTTTAGGTGCGAAATGCAGGCAGTCTTCAGTTCAACTTCTAAAACCTCTCCGGGTTTGGGACGCAGAAAGAGACAGAACTCTGGTTTCTGTGGCAGTACGACACGGTTGGTATCGCCCTCAGCTGGGACGGCAGACTTCGAAGGCAACTCTCGTCCGCCGCGGGGACTGACGGAATGTAATGCTAAGAGTCCAAAGCAGAGTACTTCTAAGTGTGCCTTTGATGGCAGCCAGCTACGACATCAGTGCTCTGCTTACGTTACATCAAGTGCGGCGAGAGTAACTTGCAACACTGGCACGTTAGGACGAACGGAACTTAGGATTCAGCACCATATTCGGTTTAACTTTCCTATGTTCGACAGCGCAGTCACAGTTGCATGGAAAACTGCAATTTCTCTTTCGAGCTACACAATCACTGCTATTAATGCACAGGTAGGTTGCGGTAAATACATCAGGAAAGGGAGATGGTGTTTAGAAAATTACAATTCCCTACCTACTCTCCCAATCTTAATTTAAATTATCTTAATTTAAATTATCTTAATTTCATCGTTGTCAATATTTAGCGGTGCACCAAGTAATTTCATGTTATACATTTTTCACTTTTTGTGCATTTAAACTTTGGTTGTACAATCGGAGTCTCAAAAATAATGGTTTTAAATACCACAGTTAGGAAACCCTCTATCACGGTCTACGTTTTTGAACAAAAGAATTGTGAATATCCCAACTTGAGTTCCACTGCTTGCGCTGAAAATTTGCTAAGCGTTAATATCAACCGTTGTGCACATTTAATCCACCGCTGATTCTTACGGGCCGACCTGTCACGTTATTTCTGTTTTTTCACAACATTATGAACCGTCCGTCCAGTCACTGAGAAATGTATGTTCTCTTTCTGTAGTCTTACATTACGGACGTAAGTAAAGGTGATGAACAGTAAGAGCAGGCGAGATACCACATAGACGTCTCACAGGAATTAAAACAACAAATAAACGGGTGTGTACTATGTTACAGCAAAGGAATTCAAGAGTCAAAACCTGCAAAACATAACGTAACTTAAAAAACATTAAAAACATGTATGACAGGGCACAGAGGAACTGTGTGATTCTGAAACTGTTGCATTCATTTGTTGCAGATTATGTGACAAATTATCTTATACTTTCCCATTCGAAAGTAGCGCAGTGGTTAGCACACTGGACTCGCATTCGGGAGAACGACGGTTCAATCCCGCGTCCGGCCATCCTGATTTAGGTTTTCCGTGATTTCCCTAAATTGCTCCAGGCAAATGCCGGGATGGTTCCTTTGAAAGGGCACGGCCGACTTCCTTCCCAGTCCTTCCCTAACCCGATGAGACCGGTGATCTCGCAGTTTGGTCTCTTCCCCCAAACAACCCATCTCCCATTCGAAAGCAACTTTCTTACGGCTGCTGATAGAGTAGCTGTGCACAATCAATTGTCATTATAGGTCCCTATCTTACACCTCGCTGTTACATACGGAGGTTACACCACGACACAGACACAAATTTGAATAAAGCGAACAGCGGGAAAAGAAAATGGTACGAGGGAGGTTTTAACACGGTTCGCTCGCATGGCAGTTCAACACTATAACCACGATGCCGTGGCTCTTCAACCCTGCAGTCGTTAAGCTTAGACCGTTCACTGTTTCTATTTTGCGTTTTTTTCACAGTTCAGTAAGTTCAGTAGACCACCTCCTTTTGTTCATGCTTGAGCTGTGTTCAGATTTGAACGGGCTGTTTACTGGACCCTCTTACCACTAAATCTGAGGGGGGTGTGATGATGAGATTCCCTTGTTGGCATCATACGCACAGGACGCATCTTGGTTATCGCAGTCCCCATTTTAACGCGACAGTTTTGTTCGACCAGTTCCAACACGAAAACGATTGAGTAATCTCCATGTCGGCCACGGTTCTGCCCTGCGTTGAAGTCCCTCTTCAGCCTTTGACTTCATTAGGGGAGCGGTAATTGAGGAAAGGCTTTACCCTCCTCTGAACACGACGAGCAACAGCTCATGCCCATGAAGCGGGTGTCTGTCATCAGTGTTGTCTTTGCTCCATTCGGATTCGGCTGGTGATATCCGTCTGTTGTCGGACGCCTGCAGCCAAATTCGAAAGGAAAAGCGGCAACACTAATGATACACGTTGATTGATGGATATATGCATTTTAGTGTATAACATGTGGCGAATTTTATTACAAATGAACTATGATAATACTCCTCATATTGTAACCGAATTTAAGTTGTTTTATTCTGTAATGATAGTAATGTAGTTATTGGTGTGTGTACATCATTGTACATACTCAGCACCCAAAACCGATAGTTGTCTGTATAAATAAATTACAGATTATGTATGATCATGAAATCGAAATCTTACAAAAACTCTGGATATCCTGACGCCATCCGATGTTATCATCCATACATCTGACAATAAACACAAAATTCTAAACGAAATCGTAGAATTCAATAATTTGCGATTCTTTGCCAGGCATAATCATTGTAAATGGAAGAGGATTAGCGTAGGTAAGGATATTCGTACACATGTTACGTAACAATTTTTTGGGAGTGGGTGTAAATGAACAGCGACGGTAAAGACTATCGCAGTTTGGATGGAATTTCCCAGCTACTGCAACGAGTAATATTATTCACTATATGAAGTGTGTGAGCGGTGTCGTTTTAGGATGATCCCTTTTGTCAGCATTACTTCGGTAGAGAGCTTAGTTTTCCCTAAATTGGCGCCAGGTATTTTATCGATATTAAGAAGGTACTCTGGCGACAGTTACTCGTACTTTCGGCAGTTTGTTAATGGTATTCATACGCCCTAGATGGAACTTTACTGAACATTGGCGCGGTTAGCAATAGTTCTAGGGGTAATGTCGAAGAGGACGCAGTTCACAGTGGGTTCAAATAGTGAAAGAGGCGGTATCTACAGCTACATTAACACTGTTCCGCAATTCACACACAAGTGTTTGACAGTGTGTTCACTGAATCAAAAAATGGCTCTGAGCACTATGGGAGGTCATCAGTCCCCTAGAACGTAGAACTACTTAAACTTAACTAACCCAAGGACATCACACACATCCATGCCCGAGGCAGGATTCGAACATGCGACCGTAGCGGTCGCGTGGTTCCAGACTGTAGCGCCTAGAACCGCTCGGCCAACCCGGCCGGCTCACTGAATCACTTTCAGAGTTTCTCGACCTCTACACCCTAATAGCACAAGGGAAAAATGAACACGAATATCTCGGTGAGAGTTCTGATTTCTCTTGTTTTATTAGGATTCTTATTTCTCCACTTGTATGGCGGATTCAATAAAATATTTTGGCATTTGGAGGAGAAAGTTTGTGATTGGGATTCCGCGACAAGATGTCTGGTTTTAATGATTGCCACCCCACCTTGCTTTATCATACCCGTGACATTGTCTCCCCTATTTCGCGATAATACGAAGCAAACTGTCCTTTTTCGAACTTTCTGCGTATCCTCCGTCAATCGTATCCAGTAAGGATCTCATACCCGCAGCAGTACTCAAGAAGAGAGCAGACAGGCGTAGTGTAGGCAGTCTCTTTCGTACATTCGTTGCATCTTATAAGTTTTTTTTTTTACTTGATCTTCCCCATGTGCAGTGAAACTGAAATTTCATGGCCCATTTTCTTCCGCCTAACCGAGCGGGTCTGCGCGGGCGAGGCGCTAGCTCGCACCAGAGGGCGTGTGTGTATGGGCAACTGGCGGAGCCAGCGCCAAGCCGACGTGTGCTGCGGCACTGCGACGCGCTTGGAGGGAGTGTTGAGTTAGGAGCGCCAGTGGTAACATCCACAAGTCCGCAGTAAACGCTGCGAAGAAGGAAACGCGTTTCTGCCTTTGTGTGCATGACACTCTGCGCCCATATTCGTATGTTGGAAGCTGTGTCGTGGTGAGTTGTTTTCGTTTACTTGTTTTACAAATCAAAGTGTTTTGAGTGTGTGCAAGCAATGACAAAGTGGCGAATTCGACCTAACACGAACAAAACACAAACCATACTTTTTCAGCACAGACATCGGACCAGGAACAAAACTCAAAATACTGCAGACATTCGACTGACCCTATGGGACACGCCACTGACACTCAAAGACTCCGCTAAGCACTTACGAGTGTTCCTAGATAAGTATCTAAACTGGCAGACGCACATCGCCTACCTTCTCGACAGAACAAGAAAAAGACAAGGACTTATATGACAGATGCAGGGACGCCGCCACGGCTGCCGCCTGGAGACGCCTCTGCATACTTACAAGACCTTCGTCAGGCCGGTCCTGGAATATGCAGCCGTACCCCTGGCCGGTCTGGCAAAGAGCCAGGCAGAAAGACTCTACAGAACAGAAAGACGACTACTCCGTAGTATCACCAAACTCTCCCCCCCCCCCCCCCCCCCTCACCACCCCACAGGACACCGGGCAATGACATGTATGACATCACAAACATAGGACCGTTACAAACTCGACTGACCAAATTACGCGCCAACTGTGGTAGACACATACTGACGAAACGACCAGACATGGAGGACTTACTGACCTCTCCAGTCCGGGAAAAAGATAAGCCCAAAATTCAAATATATTCACCCAGCGCGTACAGGGGCGCAAAATACGTCTTCCCACTTCCCAGACCTTGCCCCCACTATGACCCCACTGATAAACGATGCCCACACTCCCACCCATCTCGACGCCAGGCAATAGGCAACTTCCCTGCACACACACACACACACACACACACACACACACACACACACACAACGATCACTTACACACAAACATGCAACACTCACCGACAAGCAACATACAAGCACAAACTGCACCCTGTACCCCCCTTATATTCTCCCTGTAGTTGCATTAACTCCTATAATCTATAGTTAAGCCAATATATAACTCTGTAACCCATACCACCGTACAACTTACATGAGATATCTGCCATAACAGAAGTCAAAATGTACAAATTGACCCGCAAAGTAACACAGTAATAATAAGTAACAAAGTACTAAGCCCTTTAGATGTAAGTCCCTTTACATCCAAATCTATGCTCTCCCTTATCCTTCCTATGAAAATCCGTTCAACGCAAAGTGAAACTCTGCCAAATGTTAAAATCTGTAGCAAGTATCTCCTGTAATCTACGCTAAGTCACTAAATAGCCCGGTACTCCAATCCACCATGCAACCAAAATGAGACTGTCTGCCATAGGCAATAATAACATAACAGTAAAAGATAACATAATACTAAACCCCTTAGAAATAAGTAATTTTAGATCTAAACTTGGGTTTTTCTCTATCCTAATATGGTTTTTCTCTCCCTTCTCTTTTATGTTTGTCTCTATCTTTCTATGAATATCTGTAAATGTTAAAATCAAAATAATGTAAACAAATGTAATAAAGAAACCAAAAATGTATTGTACCCCACTCGCCGAAAAAGAGCAACCAGCAAGCTCTAGTAAACCCCCCCCCCCTTAAGGGAAACGTGCAAAAAAAATAAAAAAATAAATAAATAAATGACAGGTTGTGCTGTAGTTGGCTGTAATTCTCACAGTCGCAACACGAAAGGGATGGAAATAGTGCTTCATGCTTTCTCTCGTGTTGCAAGTCTGCTAAGGATTTGGTTGTCGAAATGCTGCAAGAAAGACGCTGTGAATGTTGCAAATGCTAGAACATACTCTCGTCATTTCTGAAAGATTTGCGTTCCGAACTGCTACGTTTACTGTGGGGATGAGTGCTTAAGAGCGATGCATTTCCGCCTTGTAATTTGCCTTTTAGTATTAGCGCTAGTGCTGGCACACTCGGTGTAACATAGGAAGAGAAAGAACCTTTCAACAAATGTGAGATCCACAGAAGAAGCATAGAGATTCTGCAGAAGCTTTTACGACGGAAGAAGAGCGCTGATAAATGTACGGATGAAGTTGTTTCAAATGAGTCAGATAAAGATAACTTAGAGAATCCCGCAGTGGCATTACAGAGGAGATACGCTCATATGAAAAACATGTGAATAAATTTGCAAGTATTAAAGATCTTCGAAGTCTTATCAACGAACGCGTTCACAAGAGAAAGTAATAAAAAAATAACTTTTATTTCGTGACATTAATAGAATACCGGGCAAAATAGTTTCATCCAGTCAAATCAGAAGTTTCTTACAGGAATAAAAACTGGTTCTACGGCTCAGAGGATTTTTTTTTTTTTTTTTGCAAGTCTATGTCTTTGCGTACCTGTGCGCAGAAAAGTTACAATTTTTCAAGAAAAAATTCGGACATCCTCTACCTCTAGTGTCAACCTTGCATTCTAAGATAAACCGCAGTTTCAGTTGCCAATTGGTATTTTGAACAATGTTCTAGATCGATTAGCTAATTCAAATGCTTTGTACAAATAAAGCACTTGTATAATATCTTGAGTGAAACGACAGTGTCCACCTGCTAGCTGAAGTTGCTTTAAACTTTGATGGATACAAAATGAAAATGAGCGTTACTTGTTAAACTTATCTAAGAGTAAACTTATCTAAGAGTAAACTTATCTAAGAGTAAACTTATCTAAGAGTAAACTTATCTAAGAGTAAACTTATCTAAGAGTAAACTTATCTAAGAGTAAACTTATCTAAGAGTAAACTTATCTAAGAGTAAACTTATCTAAGAGTAAACTTATCTAAGAGTAAACTTATCTAAGAGTAAACTTATCTAAGAGTAAACTTATCTAAGAGTAAACTTATCTAAGAGTAAACTTAGAAAACTGCAGGCTCATTTCGTACACTTTCACAGGAAACTGCAAAATCAGATCGTATTTTGTGCTTTTTTTGCGTGTTTTGATTCGATAGATGCTTGATTTTTTTTTTTTAAATCGGCAGTGTATGTTTATAAGCTTCTTAAGTTACTCGATGTAGAGGTGACAGTCTTAATGGCCGATTAATTTACAGTGCACAGATACGGAAGTTAGCTTGCGCCTGCTGCCGTTGTATAGAAGCACGACGAGGCCGTGAAGGATATTGTTAACTAAAAATGGGTCAAATGGCTCTGAGCACTATGGGACTGTAGCGCCTAGAACCGATCGGCCACTTCGGCCGGCGATATTGTTAACTGAACTGCAGAATTGCACAGCTGAGCCATGGTTTAAGAGCGTAATAATTTGATTTTGAAATTACAAACAAGGAAAAACCATTGTTGCATAAGTGTACACTAGTGATAAGTTACTGTGTACTGTTCTGTTTTCCTTACAGTCCATATACTGGTTAGTTCTGTGTAGTTGTGTTGTCTTTTGGGGTAGTCTGGCAGATGCTGAAGGTTGATGGTAGTGGATTGTAGATATTTCTGTGGCCCGGTTGTTTGTCTTATTGATTCACTGTGCCCAGTTTTAGGGCATGTGTTTTAGAAGTTCCGTTATATATTATTACTGTCCATTTGAAGTAAGGATTGTTAATTTATGTCTGGGCGAAGTATTGTTTTATTTCTGGAATCAGCAGTTTTCTGAATTCATTGTTCATGTTACTGAGCGCCAATTTTTAATTGTCTTACGCACTCGAATGTTATAATCTATTGTTTAACAAAGAAGTCGTTTGCTGTTAGCTCACGCTCTCACAATCCTATCCAAACTACACACCATCCAAAACCTGTGCTACATCCGCAAAATTTTCTAAGTGATGGGTCCAATTTAAGTTGTTGGTAATTGTAGCCCCAATGTATTTAGTTGAACTGACAACCCTTAAATGACATTTACTGCGCGACCGAAAGTTAACGGACTTTCTCAATACTGATGTCGACGTTCTCATTTTTTATTGTTATGGGTCAATTGTCATTTTGCGCACAATGCTGACGTCTTGTACAAATAATTTAATAATTCGGTTTGATCTACTGATGACTTTACTCGGCAGTAAACGACGACATTATCTGAAAAAATCTAGGAATGCTGCTCAGATTTACTGCAAAAAATAGTTTATGGAGCTGAAAAAAAGCAGAAGGCCTACAGCAACACTTCGTTGGCGATCCCCATATATTTCTTCATTTTCACTAGATGACTTCCCGTAAGTTACCACGAACTGTAACCTTTCTGACAGGATATTCCATAAGCACGCAGTTTGATTAGAAGTAGCTTGTGACGGACGGTGCCCAAAGGGCTCTGGATATAGAATTATAAAATCTATTGAGATCTCCTGTCGACACCATTCATTACTTAGTGTCAATAAAGAGCCTTTTTCGCCAGAACGATACTTTCTGAATGTTTAAACACAATATATGGTCCAAAATCTTACTAGAAATCGATGTTGCCGATATGGATCTATAATTCAGCGGCTATTTCCGTTCTTACGTATTGGTGCGATCTGTGCAACTTTCCAGTCCTTAACTGGTAAACTTCCGTCGAGTGAGCGGATGTGTATAACTGCTGAAAACAGTGCTACTTCATCAGCCTAATCCGATCGGAACACGACTGGTATACAAACTGAACCGGAAAACTTGTTTTCGTTAACTTTGGTTGCTTCGCTTCACCGAGGGTATCCACTTCCTCGTAAATTGCCTATGTTGGCAGCTGCTCTTGATTCGAATTCTGAAATATTTACCACACCGTCTCTATAGAAGGAATTTCGGAAAGCCCGATTTGGAAACTTCGCTTTAGTAACACTGTTGTCGGTAAAATTACCATTGCTATCATTCAGCGAAAGTATTGATCATTTTAGCCGTTCTTGTACTCTACATATGACCATAATATCTTTGGATTTTGTGTCGGACTTCGAGACAGTTTCGATGTGCAAAACCATTAAAAGTACCTCGCGTTGAAGGCCATTCATCGAACCGAAACGCCTGTGACAGAGGCAAAAATCAGACAAACTGTGGCAACGCGTTGATCGGCTGAAATGGCGAAATGTTCTGTGAATTTTTGCGTTTTTGTGGTCGTTCTGCAGTGGTGTGGAGCAGAGGCGATAGCCAGAGGTATGCGCAAATATTTGTATTAACACTGACCTTGCAGATAAAAGTCTGCGCCCACGTGGGTATCCACAAATAGTTAAACGGTGCAAATGTTACGATTATCGTCCATTATGGCAAAACATGTAATAGAGAATAATGCTTATTATTCTTTGAGTCATTATTATTACTCATTCGAGACGGAGTGTCGCCATATTGGTATGAATGTGCATTACATTGGAGATGGCAGATTGTTGTTGACGTCCGCATGAGCTGAAGATCTTCCTGGTTTTCTGCACAGTTACATATGCATCCTGCTTCGCCTGTACGAGAAACTGCCTTACGTCTGAGTCATCCCTATTTCCTTTGTATTGGAGGTCACTTTCAAAGCTTTCTGCTCCTTTAATACACATCCTAAGGAAATATCAAGTGAAAGTAGATCCGTCGAGTATCCAACTTATCTAGAAGAACTTCTAGCAGGGTAGGCTAAATTGAATGTTAAACTTCTGCATTCACCTCCAGCCCATCTTCCTTCCCTGCTGCTTTACAAATCAGGATGGGCGATAAAATCACAGCCCAGGTGGTAATCGTCGAATGTCACGCAACGGAAACGAATTCTAGGGAGCAGGTGGCGGAAGGTGACTTGGAGGAGACCGGCGGTTTGCTGCAGCATCAGTGAGGTGATGTTTGTTTGTGCCACAAATGATCTTTATTTCTTATGACATGATCCACTAGTCGAAAGCACTTGAACAGCACCAAAATAAGATCATAAACAGAGAATTACTACCAAAAGGAGGGAGGGTCCCCCTTCACACACCTCTGCAGAGATATCGGGAATTCACCCATGATGGGAAGAAAATATGGAAATCATTCCATATAAGGACGGAAACATTATTGTTCTCTCGCTCACTTTGCATACACAGCAGAAAAACAAGCTTCACTGCTAACTATCGACAACTATTCCGAACACTAATGGCAGAATGTGGAAACTTATGACGTAGCGAGGAAAGGACAACGACGGTACTTTGGTTGAATCCACGGTGTATTATGAGACGTGAAAAAGACCCTAAACTTCTCATTGATACGACTGAATCAAGTAAGCGAAACAAAAACGACGGGAACGCGATCATGACCTGAATTCGGTCCAACCAAAAACGGCAGGAGATGTTGCACACACGCTTCGGCGCACTTACTGACAACAATCAGATTCTGCGGCCGTGCTAAAATCTACCCGTGTGTCATAGCCCCGTGAAGAACTCCCGCGGTTGAGGTCGTTTCGCTGTCCTTCTTAGGAGTGGGGAGAAAGCAAAGTTACATTTGAAAGTCATCATACATACACCACCTCCTGTCTTAATATTTCCATCCTTATCTGAATCTAATCCCTACTCTATCATCAGCCGCCCCCACTTTTTAGCGAGTACTATTCTCGCATCATCATCTCTCTCTCTCTCTCTCTCTCTCTCTCTCTCTCTCTCTCTCTCTCTCTCTCTCTCTCCCCCCCCCCCCCCTCCCTCCCTTGGCCGTTTTCGACATCCTTAGAACGACGTTCTGTTGCAGATAGAGAGGGGAGATATCCAGTGGGTTTGAAACACTCCGATCATGGTCCACTCAAAGCTATGAGTTTTTCTCTCCCTTTTCCATCCTGCACTTCTCATGTCCACAACTAGCTCTCTCTATCGACTGATAGGGAAAAGTTTTCTTTCGAATTTAAACACGCCAAAACTCGTTTTTGGCTCGGCGTTTGCCCATCTCCCTCAGCCGGGGGCACACCTTTGTTGCGCTCCAGGTCTGTCTCCAGACGGTGGACGGTGGAAGTTTTCGTCACCATTTGGAAAACCACACTAACATTACCGCCAGCATTGGACCTTTCCTCCCTCTGCCACGATGATACGTTAATTTTCATCTAGTCACGCAGTCTCACGTGGTATAAGGAATAAAGGAACTCAAAAGAAATAAAAGCACTTAACTCATCTCTTTCCCACTTAAGTCACCTTTCTTCCAGCAGACTTCATTGCAGTCTCGCCAATGTAAAATTAGCATGGCAGACTCTACACGGAGCCACCAACATGACGCGCAGATGAAACTTTCAGTCAATCTATATGATACGAACCAATAACTTACTTTTCAAAATTCAGCCACAATGTTAACTGGAGATCGTGCTACGACACTCCACCTCATGGTCTGACACCTGTTTCTGTGTGACATGACATATATTAAGGTCAATTAACGTATATTTGATAAACGAACTATGTGAGCAATATTTAACACTAAGCAAGATGCGATAACTTTTTGCACGACTTCATTTGATCTCCCAGTACTGAAAAATATTTTGCAGACGATTTGAAAGAATCAGTTTCACTAATTACGACACACAGATTTGACTTAAGGAACATATCAAGAATACGGCATATTACGTTGTATTAAAATGTGGTCTTTATCAGAATTTATGTTCCCCGTCTGTGGAATGAAAAGTACAATCCGACTTCAAAAGTCGAAAATTCACGTCAGAACTCCAGCGTACTGAACAGGTTAAAATAGTTTACAATATTATGAAGTCCACAGATGCTGATAGGAGACTTGCAGTTACAGATACGGTCAGCATACAGATGGAATTTTATCAATGCAGATCTCTAGCCATACTGATTCAGTAGTTTTAGTAGGTGATACCATGAAATACAGAAGAACGTTACGGATGAAGATGGTCTGGTTTCAAGAAGGGAAAAACCAGAGAAGCGATTCTGATATTGTGCTTAGTAATGGAAATAACACTGAAAATACTTCCGAATACCTTCCTAGAAACTGTCGAGCTATAGAAAACCAACAGTCTGATGTGTAATGAAATTATATGTCCTTACAAAGTTAGGATCGAGGAAGGCGAATAATTTACAGTATCTACAACACCCATATGACAGTAGCGGAAGATGTATGAAACTGCAGCTAGTGAAATTTGAGCCCACACAAAAGTCTGTGAAATTTATTCTCAATATATCTGGAGACTGTTTATTAACTCAGTCTACTTGCACCCCGAAATTCCCCAGCGTTCGAAACCTTGTGCGGAGTGACAATTCCGTGGTACGAGGGCTATCCACAAAGTGCATTACGTTTTGGAATTAAAAATAAATAAAGTATTGGAATTTTTTTTTACTATATACAGATGAAAGCCACACTTAAATACTACTTTTCTACTTAGTTGTCATTTAAATTAAGGCACTTATCGTAGCGATGGACGAGCTTGGAAATTCCTTCGTCGTAAAATTAGGCTGCCTGCGCCCACGTGGTTACCTCTTTTGGGACAAAAAAGGTGTGATTTTTGTGTATTTCCTGGAAAGAGGCACTACAATAAACTCTCAAAGGTATTGCCAAACTCTGCACAACCTCAGAAGAGCAATACAAAACAAGCGCAGGGGAAAGTTGGGCTCAAAGATCTTGCTGATTCACAACAACGCCCGGGCCCACACGGCAAATGCCACTCGCGAAGTTCTCGAATCTTTTAAGTGGGAGTTGTTTCCTCATCCGCCGTACAGTCCCGACCTGGCACCGAGCGACTTCCACTTATTCCCAGCAATGAAGAAGTGGTTGGCTATGCAGCGTTTTGATGACGACGCACAGCTTCAAGAACAGGTAACCACGTGGTTGAAGGCGCAGGCGGCCGAATTTTACGACGAAGGAATTTCCAAGCTCGTCCATCGCTACGATAAGTGCCTTAATTTAAATGGCAACTCTGTAGAAAAGTAGTATTTAAGTGTGGCTTTCATCTGTATATAATAAAATTTCCCAATACTTTATTTATTTTTAATTCCAAAACGTAATGTACTTTGTGGATAGCCCTCGTAAATATTTCTGCGGGGCCTGAGGCTCTTGCTGGAATTAGTGGCTTTCCTCAGGTACTCTGTGAGTTGGCGAAGACAACGAATGTGAACCGAAAGAATTTGGTTGTATTGACATACTGATCTGTATCATAGCTCGAGGTCAAGTCAGGTTGGAATGTAACAGACTGGTTATCAGTTGGGGAAGCCAACGAACCTGAAAGAAAAAGCTCCCGATAAATGTAAACAAACCCCACCTCCACACAACTGTCACTACATACAAACCGTCACGAACAGGATTCCTCATCCACCTCTGTGGCCGAACGCTTGAAGAATAATTGTTACTACGACACTAACTGCGGCAAGCCACGTGGCCACTATGAAGGTTACTAGTAAATAAAGAAAACCAAAGTAGACAGGACAGTGATTTGACACTGCTGAAAGCAGAAATCAATTTCCGAGGAACGCTTACGACCAAAGAATGTAAAGCGCTTTGTTCAAACGAGCATTAATGTGGAGCTCCAGATGACGCTCGCTTAGAAGTATTAAGACAATGAATCAGACACAGAAGAGAGCATAAGAGAAAGACTACAATTTCTAAAATGTACACATCAATAGGAGTTTTGTATCACCCCGATAGTTCATGCCGGTGTTTTGTTCTTGTGATTGTTCCTGTACAGATCGGAAGGTCACCCATAACGTTGTAAAGGTACACACAGTAACCATGAGCGCTACCTACTGGTAGAGAGCTGCAATATAATAGATTTCAGCATTCCAGTTGAAAGCAAAGAACCAGTAGGGAAGCACCAGAGACCCCTGTGTGACAGTAGGATGAATAACCATCATGCCACGAAGAACAGTAGCGCCCAGTGATCGGATTTGTGTCATCACACTACGCGCAGGCGTGTGCATCGGAGTCAAGCCTTTGAAGAGGCTCTAGGTCATGTATTGCATCAAACTGTTAGGAAACGATTACATGATACGATATCCATTCCCGACAATCATGGGGAGCACTACGTCATACACAACACCATGGACTCCATTACAGATGAGTAACAAAACATGCAGAACGGACACCCCAAGGCTGGTGTCGGGTGTTAAGGACGAAACTCTGATCTGTTTGTACCATGGTAATGGCAGAGAACGTTTTGGGAGACAATCCGATGTTGCACATCAGAATAGTAATTAAGTGCTGGAATAAAATTTAATTGGAACCGGCTGGAGCGACACTAAATGGAACACATCCGCCAGGTACGCAACAGTGACGTAACAAACGGCAATATCAGAAGGAATGAAGTAGACAGGGAGCTTATTGCATCACTGTGTGAGAGAGGGCGTCAGGAAACACCTGGTTCACCACTTAGACTGCGGTGCAGAGCAGGCAATGTTGTTCTGCAACGAGGCTACATGACGTATTTCCACCTAGGAACGACCAAAGAACGCCTTCGCCTTTCAGGCTGCAACCATTGCATAAAGGAACGCTCTGAATCCTCTAAGTTGAATATTAGTCCAGCCAAGGGTGCTGACAGGCTCTGAAAATGTGAGCGCACATTCAATCACCTGTACAGTGGGAATCACATGATCGACTGCTATAAAACCCTGCCCCTCCCCCCTTCCACTCATTCTCGAAGTTAGGCATCACGAGTGCTGATGGAAGGTGAGCTCTACTAGTTGCAGGATGCCCTGGTGAATGTAACGAAGTGTCCACACCCGCAACCACCCTGCAGTCCTCTGCCACAAGTCTGCAGCCGTCTGGCTATGGAGGGAACTTCGACTCTGCGGGCTGGTCCAGGGCGGTGATTGACTGGAGATCTGGACCTATCTTCCGTGAATGAAGAACTAATCTGCCGGTCTGCAAACTGTGCAGCTTGGGAGCAGCGCACCTTCGCCGCTATTCATGGCCACTACCAGGACCGCCTTATTGGCTGTGTGCTAGGACCACCTCTCGGGCTGTCCATGTCGTTGCTTAGTCTTCCAGCCACACGCCATCTTGACAACGGACACCAGAGATACGCAGATTTCTAGGGCTGAGCCTAACCACAGCTTCACTCAAAGAGGGCGCTCAGGCTCCGACAGATGTGCAGAGCTACCGCCGGGCTGTAGCAATGCACTGGCCATCAGACCTTCCTAGGACTGGACCACAGCTCTGACCCCAGACAACGCCGGAACCTACGCCTCCAAATTCCTCACTGCACACAGACATGGTAGTTTGTGCAACGAGGACTCAGTATAGCCGCTGCTAGGTAGTGCTGGGAAGTCGACAGTGAATGTAAAACTCTTAATAAATGACCGTTAATTGAATGTCTCATTAGCACCCTAGCTCTCCACAGGACTCAAATACCGCACCACCGCCCGTCTATTCTACACTGATGTAGAAGGCTGCATCTGGTGAGCTCATATACCGACAATATCAAACGTCTTCAACACTGTTCCACATATGCAGCAAGATGGTGGTGGAGTGATGTTGTGCAGTGGCAATACATGGCGCCACTGTACACCTCTCGTGGTTGTTGACTGTCTTACCACTGGTGTACAGGGACGAGATTTTACCACCGGTTGTGGCACTGTGTTGCCTTAATTTTGGTAACAATTTCACCTTGATGGATGATAGCTCGCGTGCTTATCGTGCTGTTCTCATGAACAAGTTTCTTCAGCATGCTAGGATCACCACAAAGGAATAGTCAGACTGTTCCCCGGACATGAACCCAAACACGTGTGGGATCGACTGAAATGAGCTGTTTTTGGACGTCGGCAGTAACCACGTATTTTACACCACTTACTCATTATCACCATTGAAGAGTGCAACAATTTGGACTATAGTTGGCTGTCTTCGCGATCTCATCGGAGACACAGAAACATTGTAGCTCCAGACGATCCAGTCAAAAGTAATTAATTCGTGATGCGTCAGTGAGAAAATAAAATAATTTATTTTAGTTCCACATGTAAAGATTTGGCATTACAGTTCTTCGATAATCTCTAATGTAAAGTAAAACACACCCGGCTCTTCTACATGCTGCACAAGTAGCAGAGTTCGAACAGGGGGATTAGTGGACCTCGCTCAACCTTTCCTCGGCGCAAATTTCACTGAGTGCGATTTACAGGACACCTAAATAGAAGGCAAGAAAGAAAAAGGTCTTAAAAATATGTAAGGCACCACCACTGCTGTTCGCCTTTTACGTCGAAGAGACAAAGAAAGTGTTGGCAGAAGACATAGCCCTCTTGGCAACAAACATGCTTAGAACAGAATGTAGCTTAAAGGTAAAACAACTGAAGACGACAGTGATGAAGAGTAATAGAAAGGAGAGAAAAGATTTGTTTAATCTCAAAATAGGGAACGGCACAGTAAAGGATAAAGTTCTCTCCTACCTAGCAAGCAAGACTACACAGCATAGTCCGAACACGGAAGGTATCAGAAGTAGACTGGCATGGTGAAGAAAGCTTTCGTTAAATAAAACAGCTTTCCTGATATCATATACTGATATGAAATGAGAATGTTCCTGGGATTACGTCTGGTGTATTTGAATGTTAAAAATTAAATTTTATTTTGTCCATTAGAAATGATTGGCGAAAGCTAGCGACTAAATCCAGTGGGTATGTTTGTTATTAAAAGCTTTTACTGCTGGCAGTCACGATTTTCGTGAGGAGGCGCCGCTTTAAAGTAGCACAGTCCCTGCGGGCGAGGGGGTTTGCGTGTTTCAATAAAGCAGAGGGTTATATCGGCAGTAGTGTAGCTACTGGCAGGGTCTCCCAAGCCGTACAAGCCTCAAGCAGAGGAGCCAGACAGACTGTCTCACACTTTACCTTCAAGCGATCAGTGTGTTCCTTTCTTGAGGTGGTAGCATAGGGTGAGGGGGACTTAGCCATAGTGAAAGCAGACTCCCTAGCGGAGAAAACCCCGTGGAAAAATCCCACTCCTCCAGGTTGGGGCTTCAGTGGAGGATTGGCATCCCACTCCCTGTAAAAACATATTTTGCTAAGTATCCCAAGTAAAATAAAGCCGGCAGATGAAAAGGCAGCGCCTCTGGTTAAGAGCACTGATTTGTGGAACATGGAATGTACAGAGGTTAGCAACAAAAATTGTTGTTGTTGTTGTGGTCTTCAGTCCTGAGACTGGTTTGATGCAGCTCTCCATGCTACTCTATCCTGTGCAAGCCTCTTCATCTCCCAGTACCTACTGCAACCTACATTCTTCTGAATCTGCTTAGTGTATTCATCTCTTGGTCTCCCTCTACGATTTTTACCCTCCACGCTGCCCTCCAATGCTAAATTTGTGATCCCTTGATGCCTCAAAACATGTCCTACCAACCGATCCCTTCTTCTAGTCAAGTTGTGCCACAAACTTCTCTTCTCCCCAATCCTATTCAATACCTCCTCATTAGTTACGTGTTGTACCCACCTTATCTTCAGCATTCTTCTGTAGCACCACATTTCGAAAGCTTCTATTCTCTTCTTGTCCAAACTATTTATCGTCCATGTTTCACTTCCATACATGGCTACACTCCATACAAATACTTTGAGAAATGACTTCCTGACACTTAAATCTATACTCGATGTTAACAAATTTCTCTTCTTCAGAAACGCTTTCCTTGCCATTGCCAGCCTACATTTTATATCCTCTCTACTTCGACCATCATTAGTTATTTTGCTCCCCAAATAGCAAAACTCCTTTACTACTTTAAGTGCCTCATTTCCTAATCTAATTCCCTCAGCATCACCCGATTTAATTAGACTACATTCCAATATCCTCGTTTTGCTTTTGTTGATGTTCATCTTATATCCTCCTTTCAAGACACTGTCCATTCCATTCAACTGCTCTTCCAAGTCCTTTGCTGTCTCTGACAGAATTACAATGTCATCTGCGAACCTCAAAGTTTTTATTTCTTCTCCATGGATTTTAATACCTACTCCGAATTTTTCTTTTGTTTCCTTTACTGCTTGCTCAATATACAGATTGAATAACATCAGGGAGAGGCTACAACCCTGTCTTACTCCCTTCCCAACCACAGCTTCCCTTTCATGTCCCTCGACTCTTATAACTGCCATCTGGTATCTGTACAAATTGTAAATAGCCTGCCGCTCCCTGTATTTTACCCCTGCCACCTTTAGAGTTTGAAAGAGAGTATTCCAGTCAACATTGTCAAAAGCTTTCTTTAAGTCTACAAATGCTGGAAACGTAGGTTTGGCTTTCCTTAATCTTTCTTCTAAGGTAAGTCGTAAGGTCAGTATTGCCTCACGTGTTCCAGTGTTTCTACCGAATCCAAACTGACCTTCCCCGAGGTCGACTTCTACTAGTTTTTCCATTCGTCTGTACAGAATTCGTGTTAGTATTTTGCAGCTGTGGCTTATTAAACTGATTGTTCGGTAATTTTCACATCTGTCAACACCTGCTTTCTTTGGGATTGGAATTATTATATTCTTCTTAAAGTCTGAGGGTATTTTGCCTGTCTCATACATCTTGCTCACCAGATGGGAGAGTTTTGTCAGGACTGGCTCTCCCAAGGCCGTCAGTAGTTCCAATGGAATGTTGTCTACTGCGGGGGCCTTGTTTCGACTCAGGTCTTTCAGTGCCCTGTCAAACTCTTCACGCAGTATCGTATCTCCCATTTCATCTTCATCTACATCCTCTTCCATTTCCATAACATTGTCCTCAAGTACATCGCCCTTGTATAGACCCTCTATATACCCCTTCCACCTTTCTGATTTCCCTTCTTTGCTTAGAACTGGGTTTCCATCTGAGCTCTTAATATTCATGCAAGTGGTCCTCCTTTCTCCAAAGGTCTTTTTAATTTTCCTGTAGGCAGTATCTATCTTACCCCTAGTGAGATAAGCCTCTACATCCTTACATTTGTCCGCTAGCCATCCCTGCTTAGCCATTTTGCACTTCCTGTCGATCTCATTTTTGAGACGTTTGTATTCCTTTTTGCCTGCTTCATTTACTGCATTTTTATATTTTCTCCTTTCATCAATTAAATTCAATATTTCTTCTGTTACCCAAGGATTTCTACTAGTCCTCGTCTTTTTACCTACTTGATCCTCTGCTGCCTTCACTACTTCATCCCTCAAAGCTACCCATTCTTCTTCTACTGTATTTCTTTCCCCTATTCCTGTCAATTGTTCCCTTATGCTCTCCCTGAAACTCTGTACAACCTCTGGTTCTTTCAGTTTATCCAGGTCCCATCTCCTTAAATTCCCACCTTTTCAACAAAAATTAATATAAGTAAAAAAATGGAAGTACTGAAAATGGATAGCCTGGTAATGACAGAAAAGAAAAAAACTATCTGGACAAGAAGTAATTGGAGACTTTATTCTGTTTTGGGGTTTAAGTGGGGAAAAAACGGAGCAAAATCAGGACTAGCCAGTTCTTCCGGATAAAAATGGAAACAGTAATTAATTGGAAGAAAGTGAATGAAATGATAATGTGTATAACAAATTCATGGAATAAAATTTGAATTAATTTGTATGGTCGCAACGAAGATGCACTTGACAAGCAGAGATATCTTCGATGACTTACAAGAAGTGGTTGACGAATGCTCAGACGGACAAGACAGGAAGACAAGGCAAGAAATGGAAGGTCAAGTGGACTGGGAGGAGTTGCGATGGAATTGTGGGAATGTGGTGAGAGAAGAAATACCAAGAGAGTGGAGATCATACATATCTTCTATCTATAAAACAGGAAACAAGAACCACCCAAATAATTATAGGGCAATTACTGCTATGGCAATTTATAAGCAGACATCTTAGCGCTATACTGAAAAACAGATTGGAGAATGAGTGAGGAAAAGATGCGACAGGAACAGGTACGTTACACAGTTGGACGATCTTTTACGGATCATATTTTTAGCCTTAGATAAATAAGTGAGAAGGTGTATTCCAAAGGTCAGGAAGTACACCTAACATTTGTGGATTTGGAAAAAAGTGTAAGATTTTGTAGCCATATAAGCACTATGGGAAGCGATAAGAGTATATAGGTGTACAAGCACAACAAATATCCCTAACTTGCAGAATATACCACTAATCGTACGTAGAAGTTAAAGAAGGGAGAAAGTTGAGAGACATTCCAAACATTGGAAGGACATAAGACAGGGCTGCTGTATGTAGCCGACCCTGTTTAGAATGTGTACGTAGTATACAGGGTGAACATTAATAAAATAACTGCAGGGATGGATTCCTGACTGGAAATGACGGAAAAAATGTCCAATGAACATGTGTCCGGAAATGCATCGTTGTCACATTAGGTGGCACTGACAAATGACTGTTTCTCTGACCATGTGTTCCTTGTGTGCTGTAGGTGATGGGGATATTAGCGATTGTCATGCAGGATACATATAATCGTTCTTTGGCTTACTCAGGGTTGGCGGGCCACTTGTCTAGAGCTTGTACCACGGTTTGTCTCAATCCTGTACAACCCTGTCCTCCAAATCTGGTATACGCGCAGTCCGCCGCCTCCCTACACTTTCGGCTGTCTGGAAAGACCCATGATTACACAAACGCCCAAAATAGGGCTTGAAATGATATGTGATGTGTGGTTGGCGCCTGTGACGGTACTGTTTTTGATACAGCCGTGCTGCCTCTCGACCGTTTCCATCTACTTGGCCGCAAACCACATCTGCTTGTTCCTGACATGAATATCGGATCATCTGCTTCTTGCAGAACGCTGCATCAATCCACAGTCTGCAACACACAAGGGACATACGGCGCGTCGTCCGATGAACAGTCATTCGTCAGCGCCATCTACCGTGGCAACGTTGCATTTCCAGACCCGTACTCATCGGACCTTTTTTCCTCCATTTGCAGTCACTAATCCGTCCCTGCAGTTTGTCGGTTTTATTAATGTTCACCCCGCATATTGTAATGGTGAAATCAGTCACGCTGCGGTATTGTAATTTCTACTCACTTATTTTGCCGATGTACAAGTACTGATAGCATGAAGTACATAAGGCGTCAAATTTATGAAGAAGTTAATAGAAGCATTTGAACAAGGTGGACTTAGAATAAATATGAGCAAAACAGAATATTCAGTAATGAGAGGAGATGGAAGGAATATACTGTAGTACTGCCGCAAGGCACTATTAAAGCTGCAAAGCTGTTTAAATAGTTAGGATGGATTATCCATTCCTAGGGAAGCTGTGAAGCTGGTGTGGAACGCAGGATTAAGCAGGCAAGAGGAACAATCGAAATGCTAAATGGAGTTCTGTGGAGCCGGGCAATATCAAAAGAAACAAAGAAGAGGGCTCTGCAAACGGTAGTGAAAAGTATATTAACATGCGGTGCAGAAGGATGGACCCTGGGGGAGCGGCAGAAAAACAGAATACCGGCAGTAGAGATGGATGTACAGAACAAAGCGTAGAAAAAATGAGGAAATTAGGGAGATAATGGATATGGAACAACCAGTTGCGAGAAGAATTGAGAGCAGAGCTCTTGAACGGTATGGCCTTGTACGGCAAATGGTGCAAGGATGATGGCCAAAAGCAATCCTGAAATGGTCGCCGCTAGGTAGGAGGAAGCGTGGACGGCCGAGATTAACATGGGGAGCGGGAGTAACAATGATGAAGAGAGATCTGAAAGAAAGACTGCCATGACGGTGAGAGCTGGTGAATGGGAATACCGGGCAAATGCTGTAGAGTGGAGAAACCCTTAGAAGTAAAAGTTAAGGAAGTTACTCCTTGCACGACGAATTTCGGCAAACAAGTCCCATTCTCATGCGCGTTTTTCGTATATTACGGCATTTATGAGTGATGTTTTCCATGTGTGAGCTGTTTTATTCTGTTGCCTTTACCATAATACATAAATAAGCTACTAACGAAACTTTGTACACAGTTAATGCAAATTTGACAATCTTTTACCTAAGGTTTTTTGTAGTCCTCTTATGTAGGAACTTACTCATATGAAACGTCACTCACACAATTTACAGAACACAGCAACAGGTGAAAACCAAAACATAATAGTCACCGAGGTATTTTACACACACTCACGAGATATGTTACAGATTTATCAGAGTATTTGTACTACTCTAGGGAGGAGGGCATTTCTCGTGTATAAGCTGAATCATTGTTTCCTTATATATGGTGTAAAAAAACTACACTGATTAAGTTATATGAAAATTCCATATCTATCAGGGTCGGACACATCTTTTTCGTTTTAAAGCTACCATAATGCATTTGTAAATTTCGAAGAGCTGGTATATGTCCACATTATGTTCATGGCACTTTTCCATTATTTGCCTTATAGTGAAGCTATTTGCCCTGTTAAAAATCACAGCGGTAGTCTCCAAGTACCTCATCTGCGAATGGAGTGGGTCTCTCAGTAATCACTTTGACTAAGACTTTGTACACAACACCAAGCAAAGTGATGCCACACCAATTTTCACAGTTTGCTTTGACCTTCTTACAAACTCAACAAATAATGGACATATACCTCTGGTCTGGCATCACTTCTTTTTTTTCATATTTCAATGAACAGCTAGTGAACAAGATATGTCAGATGTTCACCCCCCACCCTTGATCATCTCTGCTGAAATGTTGTCTTTCCCTGCAGCCTTATTATTCTTCAGGCCTTTGATTGCCAAACTAATTTCCTCTACTGTTGGCATGGGAACAGTATTTTGTCCTGGCTAACATTGTGCCATCCATGGCTAATCACTCTCTATTTCAGTTTTTTCCAATATTACTATCTCAATAATAACGTACAGGAGTTCATTGAAATATTCATCCCACAAGTCCATAATCTGAGTTCCTTCTCCTCATATAAAGTTTCCCTCTTCATCTCTGCTGAATACAGTACTCTTTCCTTACTTTGTGGTTGTTATGTTCTTCTAGGTCTGTAATCTATTTCTTCTCTGATTTGTAGAATTTCCTTGCTTCCTGGTTGTTATAGTCTTCTTCTAGCTCCCTAATCTGTTTCTTCTCTGATTCCCATTTCTTTCTTCCACAGATTCTGTCTGCCTGTTTCCTTTTTTTCGTGAAGTCTCCTGTATTAGAGCATGTTGCCCCATTCAGCATTTCCTTTCTTGCCTGATTTATCCCTGTTACTGATTCTTTACAATATTCATCAAACCATCTTGCCCTTTCCACCCTCTCTCCTGTATCCAAAACTACTTCTGGTGTTTCTTGTAGAACATCTTTCATTGCGGTCAACTTTCCTACAATACCTTCCAATGCCCAATTTTGTTTAGCCTCAATCTTCCGCAATGCTGCTTCATACTTTTTGGATATTCCCTTCTCTTTTAATTTTGAAATGTTGTACCTCTTTGGAGATTTTCTATTCACTTTGGATCTAAAGACCACAATGTGTTGTCTGTATTTTGCTCTAACCATATAATGTCCCCGACATTCCTGGACGTACTGTCAATGCCAATGATGATGTGACTTGCACAGTTGGCCAGAAGTATGACTATCTTTTGAGAGGTATATCTGCTTAGCTATATGCTCCAGAACTTCAAGGGACAATTTGGTTGTTATATATTTAGATTTGTTGGCCACTCCAATACTTCAAGTTGGTGCACCATCCAGAAATTTGTCCTTCATATGGCCTCACAAAAAAGTGAATGCTGGTGGTGTGACCATCCCCTCTCTCTTATGATGCCACCATTCCTACTTGCTTCTTGCCACATTGTGCAATAACTTTAGGAGGCTGCATTATGGTAGGAATGCCACACTTATTCAAGCTCATTATCCTGTCCAGAGTGAACTTAAATTGTTTTTCACACCCTGTTTATTAGTTACATTAATTTTTAAAATTAATTGTGGGCTTATTGTACATAACTTTAAGTATGTGTTACTAATGTTTAAGCTCTGCTTCAACATTTCTACAACGTAAAAATTCATTGTATTTCAGCACAACTGTTGCCAATATACGATGAATCAGTCACATGATTATGACGCAACTTTATGTGTGTTCGTAATCGCTCAATACGTATGGAATGCCTTTACATCGTTAGTACGGCCCAGTCCCATTCAAACGTACTGTGGAGTTCGTATAAGCGTCTCGTAGGCATCTTAACAATTTGTTTTCGCTGTCAGGAATGAAGCTGGCTTAAAGATTTGAAGAGTGAAACGCAGGGGCATTACGATTACTTGCGACAAGAGTCACAACTCAGAACACTTTCTTTTTTACAAAAGTTAGGATAGTAACCGCTATTTTTTCATGTTTTGCACTGTGCTTCACCGTACTACCTTACCTAGCGAAATAGCTTCCTACACCAAGGTTAAAGTGTCCCAAAAAATGCCGAATTTGGCGCTGTGTTATCCAGTCAATCAGCCATTATCACGTTTTGAAATAGTTTCTTCCGTTTTTACTCTCGGACACAATCTTATTAATCTGTTCATCCTTAGGGAATCGTACATACTCATTCTCCATGTAGTGGTTGTTGTTGTTGTTGGTGGTGGTGGTGGTGGTGGTGGTGGTCGTACCGTGGCAAGGCGCCTAGACCGCGCGCTCCATGTAACAGGTACTGGTAGTACATTTTTTTGCTGTGATTACTTCACAATACGGATAACTGAGTGGAGATTTGTGTAGTCTGCAGAAAAGTAACTGACAGCCATACAGAAAACTTATTTGCAGCTCATTATTTTTCGAAAGGTGCATATTAACGGGCCGACTGCCAGCATACTCTCATATTATCAATCGTTTGTGGCATTTGTCTCGTAAATATATGGTTATGCAGTCATACAAATTAACCCCACCGTAGGTCCATAATATCTTTGTTACACTGTTCTCGATATTTTTAGCACAAAACTCCTTACTAGTGCAATATTCAGAAGTCGACCTTCATGGTACATACCTATGAAAAACAAATAACTCCTTTGCCGTAATTCGACTTTCCTCCGCAGAAGAACCAACATTCATCATTGCTGTTGCAAATAAATGAGTAAAAACGAGACACATACTTGCGATATTAAAGTTTTAGTGTTAGAAAATGTAAACAAGCCGCATTTTACGAAAATCATAATCCCTGTTTGATACTGTTGACCTGCTCATTCCAGAGAGATTTTTGTTGTATACTTTTGACAGTCAGTTGATCACTCGCCGACCGAGCCAGTGTAACATACTGTATAAATGTCCAAACTGGCGTATCTAGTAGATATCTTTTGCTCGGGTTATGAGGAGATATGGTGAACGTTGTACGAGGGCGGTTTGAAAAGTTCTCGGAACGGAATAGAAAAGTACTTACATCACTGAAACTTTTTTTATTTTTAAATGTAGTCTCCTCCTAGATTAATGCACTTGGTTCAGCGATGTTCCAGTGTCATGATCCATTCGAAAATGATTTTCCTCCAGGCCTGCAAAATAGCTAACTCCGGCTACCAGTTCTTCTGTCTCTAAGCTGGTCGTAAGTTGTGTTCGAAAAATGAACAGCATAGAGACAGAAGTGATGACACTTTCTGCAGGACCTGACCATGATTTTGCAGGACAATGCTCAAGCACGTGCAGTGCAAGCGGTTACTGATTTGTTTGACTGATGGGGCTTCCAAATGCTATACCACCTACTGCGCTCCCCTGACTTATGCCCTCGTAAGTTCAACTAGATTTCTAAACGGAAGGAAACACTTCATAGCATTCGCTTCAGAACTGCTACAAATTCGTCGGGCAATAGACAGCGTCGCTCGAATTGTCAACACAACTGGCACTGCTAAGAGTATCCTACGACTTCCACATTGCTGGCAACGGGTTTATACACAATGCTGGTGACTACTTCGAAGGTCAGTAAAACTTTGACACACGTATCTATTTTGACGAGCAGTAAATAAATAGTTGCCACTACTAAAGTTCAGACCCTTGTACTTCTAATTTGTTTGGAAAGTGTGCTGCACTATCTGATATCAACAAAAAATCTGTTAAACATATGTATTATAAACAGTGCCTGATAGAAATTGGTGTTGATTTTTTCCTACATTCGCTACTTTTGGTACCAATTTTAACGGCTTCAACACTTCGTTTGAAAATGGTTACACATCGGAAACATCGTAATGTACAAAATAAAAATAAAATGGGCATACAAATATAGCATGTACAGGAAACTAATTTTATTTCAAAAAGTTTTTCATGGATGTGGGCACTGTTGCAACTAATACCCACTTTATTTCGTAATTTGGAACTTCAATGTGCTAGGGCTGAAAATGAAACCGTTTCGCCGGCCGTTGTGGCCGAGAGGTTCTAGGCGCTACAGTCTGGAACCGCGCGACCGCTACGGTCGCAGGTTCGAATCCTGCCTCGGGTATGGATGTGTGTGATGTCCTTAGGTTAGTAAGGTTTAAGTAGTTCCAAGTTCTAGGGGACTGACGACCTCAGGTGTTAAGTCCCATAGTGCTCAGAGCCATTTGAACCATTTTTTTAAAACCGTTTGGATACTCTAACAATGACGTTTGACAAAGCAATAAAAAATTCTCATCCGCAGATAAAATGAGTCAGTTTCTACATTAATAAATTCGAATGTAACTACTTTACTGGATGGATAATCGGTACGTAATTACCTGGTTTACAGGGCCGTAATGAAGGGGAAACGTGGGTGGACGTACTATTTTGCGTCGAGAATATTTTCTTAATACAGTAATTCTTTCATCGTCTCTCTAATTTATCGTCAATTTTGAGATATAATTCACAGAAGATATGAGCTGTGAAGTCAAGTAAGCATTGATAAATGGCCCAGATAAACAACGCAGTAAAAACGAACAATGAACGCCGCGCGGGATTAGCGGAGCGGTCTCGGGCGCTGCAGTCATGGACTGTGCGGCTGATCCCGGCGGAGGTTCGAGTCCTCCCACGGGCATGGGTGTCTGTGTTTGTCCCTGGGATAATTTAGGTTAAGTAATGTGTAAGCTTAGGGACTGATGACCTTAGCAGTTAAGTTCCGTAAGATTTCACACACATCTGAACATTTTTTTGAACAATGAACGACACGCGCGTGGGGCGGGCACCTGAGCATGGCTAAGAGAAAAATTCCCCCCAGATCGGCCGTTGTGGATGTCAAACCGCGCCGCTCTGCACAGCAATGCAGTGTCGGAACATCAAAACAAATGCCGGCTCTGTTTGGACAGTATTTCTCGTTTCTTATTATTGACAAGACACACACACTGAAGCATTGCTGGACACCTACGGCTCGCTGACGTATTCGCGTGGGCGGGATTTACACCGCCTTTTGAGCATTTAATTATTTATGCGCTTAATTCTCAGGTAATCCCTAGTTAGCTATCGGCTCACCTTATGGGATATGATCTTGATAATGACTGATTTGACTCTATATAGACCGACGAAATTATGTATGGGCATTCGAAAACCAATTCGTGGCGGTGTAAATACCGCTGGACGAGCGCTAACGTTGCTTCAAATTGCGCGAGATCCTGAAGGTTAATAATAAAACAGAAGCTGACTCCTATCTGGAACCTAATCTGTGAGATAAGATCTACGTAAAACAAAAGCATTTCCCACTTTCTTATGCTGATACTGCAGTCTTCAATGATCCAACTACAATATCGAATTTCGGCTCTTGGCTTTATCCTCTGCTATGATATTATTACAGTAGACCTATTTATTACCGAGCGAGGTGACCCACTGGACTCATTAGGGAGGATGATGGTTCAAACCACGTCCAGCCATTCTGATTTAGGTTTCCTGTGATTTCTCTAAACTGCCTCATGCAAATGCCGGGATGGTACGTCTGAAAGGGCACGGCCGATATCCTTGCTCATCCTTCCCCCATCCGAACTTGTGCTCGGTCTCCAATGACCACATTGTCGACGAGAGGTTAAACGCTAATCTTCTCCTCTATTATTTCGAGTCATTGTCGTGCCTTTCGTTCTGCGATTGCAGTCCGATTGTTAACAGTATTAACCGTTAGCCACTGAAAGGTCGGCGAGGATATTATTGTTCAGTTTTCTTTTTAGTGAAGTTACAGGTGGCATCGTGAACAGCTCTGTTGACTCTTTCGGTTCTACGTGTTACTTTGCCGTTTTAAGGCCTGGCACATTACATTTTTAAGTAAGAAATGTATGAGCTATTAGTATCCGAAAGGTGTAATTTTTCACTATGAAACGCAGTATAGCTGATCATTTCAGTAAATCTAGTTCTGGGATTTGTAATACAGAAGTAGTTCCGTGTGGTTACAAAAACATGAAGCTGATAATATCCATCTACTTCATGTATGGATAACAGCACTGGAACAGGTATTGTTGAATATAAAAGCCAATCATGTATAGTAATTCGTTGTCATTTCGATTCCCGAAATACACGTAATGATCCTGTTTGTTGGAGAATTTAAGACGAAGTAAGAGTGGTTAGTGTATAGGGAAGGCAATTTGGGTTCCTCAGTGTGTAAAGATGTGTAGAATATTGGAGTGAGTAAATCACAGGGAGTATACATTTCTGAAGACTGGAGTATTGTGGTAGGTCCACTTGTGGAAGTAAACAAGCACAATTAATATAGACAAAATGTTTCAGAAAACCTTGCAGTTGAACAGCAGAAAGACATTTCTGAAAGTACATAGAAAGTGTTTCGGACCATATTTTGTAGCAAAAAGTAACAAACCATTTGTAAATTCAAAATGGTCTCCACATGGGCAAAACACTGCATTGTAAACTCAATTGCGCCAACGTGATAGACTGCATTGCGAACAGAATGAGGAAGCAGCTAGCTCCGCTCATCCGTAATATCGAAGAATTCCAAGGTCTGGGACGCAATGATGAGTCTATCTGTTGCTGCACAATCAGTTTTAATAGTGCATTTAGGGTCTCAAATCAATGATGGTTGTGTAAATACCTTCTTTTGGATATTAGTGAACTTAAAAGGACGGACGCAAAAACAATAAAAGCGTAACTTCTAGAATGTGCCTGGAAGCATGGTTTTTCTTCAAGTTACTTGAATGACAAATTGATTGTAGTATGCAGTGATGGTGCTAATGTAATGCTGAGTAGGAATTTACGTCTTTTAGAACGACTTAAGAACAAGGACAACAAACTATGCAAATGGCATTGTTTGTGCCACCGGACTGAATTAGGGGTTGATGATGCCGCCGAAGAGGTTCCTGTTGAGAATCATTTTTTAACAAGCGGTATGCGTTGTGTTGTCAGTCTCCAAGGAATCTACATGAACTGTCAGCTGTCGAACAAGAGTTAGGTGTAGGACTTAAGAAGATAAAAGTATTCTCAGTGCGTTAGGTGGCCTCAAGCCTTACAGCATTGCAAGCACTATGGAAGTCCTATCACGCTCTGAATGTTCATTTCAACAGACGTTCGAATGACAGGACTAGCAAATCAGTTGTAAGGGAAGATTTCACGGGATTGCAGAAAACAATATCGAGCCCTTAGTTTGTGAGCAACATTGCACTGTTTTCTGATTTTCTTGAAATGATTAGTATCCTCTCACAGTATCTCCAAAAGGGCAGTGCTAATATTCTCTCATCATATAGAGCAATTACGAGGTCAACAAGACACACTGAACTGAAGGAAATGCCAGGTGCTTGCATGAAGGATGCAGAGAAAGCTATTTCTGAAGGATGCTTGCAAGACATTTCACTGGTTCCCTGAAAAGAACGAAGCAGAATGACTACGCAAATTAATAGGAAACAGTTCTGTCAGAGCTTTAGCGACAATTTGAGGCAAAGGCTAATTTCGAATGACAGTGACGAATTCAAATCCTTCGTGAAAAAGGTCGATTTTTTGGACAGTAAAATATGGCCCAATGACATTGTGAGACTATGGCTAGAAGAGGAAGAAAATTTAAGAAAAATGTGTGACTTGTTCTTTGTTATCCAAATGTAAGAGAAGGTTTCAGAGATTACATAGACAACAGTGCAAAAAATATTCCTGAAAATCTTAAACCACTTTTTGTTTGTGTTGATACATTTCCTGTGAACACATAGGATGTGAGTAAGGCTTCAGCACAATGAACTTAGCTACGACAACATTGTGGAATTTGCTTTCTGTGTGCCATCTCTCATCCTTAACGTTTATTTCAATTGTGGGGCTTCCGCTACATCTGTGGAACCACGAGGATTACATCGAAGTATGGATCGAAACTCACAGGCCTGCCGAGAACAAACATGCAAGATGGCTAATCTACACGTGCAGCAGTCTGACCAGTACTCCAAAATATGGGTTCTTCTTTAGGTGAATCCACCCACTATTTCTGTTACGAATACAGCACTGCAAGTTCTCAGCATATTATGAGAACTCACGAACATTTTTTTCGCACTGACTTTAAATCAAAATTTCCGATCCCGCGTGTCAAATATTGGTTAAACAAAACTCAATTTGCATGCAATTAACCCTTAAGGATGAAAGTATCAATTAACAAAAATAACACATCCTTAAAAAAAATAATCCAAGAAATATCTGTATTTGAGTAGTTTATTGAAAGAACTCACGTTTATCTTAGCTCTTTAAATCAGTGTATTTTTAAGGAATTTAAGTTAAACATATGTTATACGGTCGGACAGAGAGAACAGAAGTGAACTTAGAAACTATTCTCAAAACTTTTCGAAGACAAAATATTTTTATTCGGCGTTACGCGTTGCTGTTGATACAGACAAACAAAATGTTTTAGAACGCTACAGTCTTTGGAAACGAAGTATTTCGTGCCTTCGGAATTCTGTAGTACACGCTGCTGATTTAAGAACAGACATGCAGCTTAATGAATCTGATCTGAAGGGCATTTGATGTGGAGTTAACTTCCTTCCGCGATATGTTACAGCAAAGCTCGTGATTTTGTTTATCTTATTATTGGTAGCCTCTAATGAAGACAACAGCGAAATATTGTATCCATGTTTATGTAATAATTACTTGAAAGAGAATACCGTAAGAACTAATGGGGGAATGAAACATTGGCTTGATGAACACATTACTCATTCTCTACATGGTAATTGAAAACTTCTACTGTGGAGAGTGATAGCATCATTTGAAAAACGTGTTGGAACTTTGCAGTTTATCGGCTGTTTAAGCAATAAACTAATAAATAACATCAGCGATGATGCGAAACGAAAATTGAAGATTCCAACTCTGCTGCGCGTTAATGAAGGCAACGTACTCGAATGTGCGACTGACGTATTTCTCAAAATGTCTTGTTTGGAATTTATATACATAATAAACAAATTATTATTTTCATTATAAATTGCTACAAGTGAGTTTTAACAAACAACACATAGAAGATCTATACCGTACCCAAATTGTACTAACTCAAGCGGCTCAGTGGTCTAGGGGTATGATTCCTGCTTTGGGTGCAGGAGGTCCCGGGTTCAAATCCCGGCTGAGCCCGTAAATTTTTATTGCTGGTAAGCAACAAAATCTGCTCTGAAATTTTGTAACTGCATAGAATTTATACGAAATGCACGTCTCATTTGTTCTGTAATACGTACTGGCAAAACGAACAGTGATTTTCATCGTCAGTTGTCCAATACTAGTAATTAGTTTTTCAAGAGGAATCACGCTATCTTATTGCGATGCACATGAGCTCTAAATCCTGCTATGTACTCTGTTTTGTGGTGTTTTCGTGGTATACATGTTTAGTTGCGTCTGCGATTTACGACAGTGTACAAGTAGTCAAATATGAAAGATATCGTTTCCGCCAGGCTTTTTGGTTAAAATACGCTTCAATAGCACTGCTAGCCTGTTTCGGGCTTTATTCTTCATGTGCCCACATGAATGTAGATGCATCTCATAACAAGAATATATTAATGTCACGAGTCAGTCATATATATTTACCTGTTGCTAGGGTTACAACCCGTCCGGCGATAGAAGAATGTCTTCATATTGTCTTATTTTGTTTGTGTCCAACAAGTGACCTCGTAAAATGTCCAGAATTTTGTTCTATCCAAATTTAAGAGGTACAATGTTTAAACTGATTTTTAAGATTCTTATTTAATTTCTCTCCTGTTAAGAACGCGCGCTTTGATTATTTTAACAATGAAACAATTTAAATTTCAAACACATGTGCCAGAAATCATTGAAGCGTTAGAGAAACGTTTTCAAGCGGTACATCTATATTAAATGGTTCATGGACAGTTTGAATTAGAGTGTCGTATGATAAGGAACAAAAAATATCATTATCTTGTTTGTTTCTATTAATTTCCGAAAGTGACTCGCCTTTCTCGAGCAACTGAACCGCCGTTCTCTCGAATGCGAGCATTTATGTTAATGCGTCACCTCGCACCGTCGCAAAATTGCAGTTTAACACTAACAGTGAGCTGTGTGTGTATTTCCTTGAATTTTTTATATGCCTCCAATTACGAACGATAAGGTATTAAAATGTTTTCAGAGCAGCTGGGTAGTGTTATAACAGTGGAAACAGGAAGAACTCCAACTTTTCAGATGAATTAAGGCAAAAATATCCATGTTTAAGGAAGTGCGGGATATTGAGAAATGCCTGAATAGTGAAAACCAAGAACAATTTTCCAGAATTCTTTTCATTTAATATCTTATGCTTTTTAGTAGAAAGAAGTTCACCAGTTCAGAAGAAAATTCAAGCTGCAAAGGCGACTATGGTGTGTCACACTGTAAGCCACAGTGTCTTTGAAATCAGTGGAGTGTACGTCAAAATTTAGTATTGTTTTCTGACTCTCTGGTTGCTAGACACACAAACTGTGGTAGGATAAAAACAGATGCAATACTAGGGCTCCTCAATCTACTTGCGATTACTAGATGTTTAATGAAAGTATACTGTATTTCGGTTTGGCTACTAACGCAAGTCAGATATATCTCTCAAATTATTTACTGAATCGTACAATATTTAATCTGGTGGAATACTGACAGTAAGACAAAAGGCCTTGAGTTAGACACTTCTGATAATGTTGCTCGTCCGGCAGGAAGCAAGATTTTCATCACTGGAACGTAACTTTACCCGTAACTTGTGAAATACTTATATTGGGACATAGCTTGTGAGGATAGGCCTACCAGACTGCATTGCTTTATTTTTCCTCTGATTTATAGAAATCTCGAATCTGATATCCTGGCTATACAGAATAGTACTAAGTTACTATCACCAACAAATAATATAGTATATGTTGACAAAAACTATGTATGTATGCTTCATATAACTTGTTTTAATTTAAACACAAAAATTTAAGAGAACATTACTCATTCATTCCAACCTTTTTACTAAGTGGCTAGTAAAAATATTAAGTAATTGACTCGATATTTAGAGATGAATGGATGCAACTGAACCATTTTATACCTATGTTGTGATAAAAATTTGATAAGACTACTGAAACTAGGCTTCTTTTTGATAAGAAGCCCTACTATGAACATTTCAACGTCATCCCCTTCCTCACCAGAAATTTCAGAATCTGAATTATCTTCACATACCTTCATGCAGAGGTCTTCCACGCACTCGTCAACATCACTTGGGCACTCGGCCACGATTGTGCTACAGAAACGAAGTCTGGATGACTTTGATGAATGCTGTTAGGCATGGGCTTACCTCCACTCGACATAACGTAGCTTGTGAGGTGCGCCACCCAGACGGCACGTGTGAATAACAATGCTACAGTTCTCACTTTGTGACAGCTGAAACCTTAACAATGCTCAAGGACGTTAGTGCATAAGGTAGACAGAAGTGGGAGGTCAGCAAACGCGAAACAAATTGCCAGCATAAAACTTTAGAATTATCAATCGGTATGGGAGACCGCACCTCACTAGTCAACGGATAAAAAGCTGGTAAGAGGTGGATGTCCGGCTCATACTCTGCACAACTGTCTCCAGAATGGTGCAGATACTTTACCGATCAATGTAGAAAGCACAGTATTGAGTATTTTGAACTACTTTACTATCCAGAAAGTTCGGACAGAGAAGCTTAAGGAGTTCTGTGAATTTGTTCAGTTACTTACCAGCAGCTTTTGCGCTTGTATTGCGCTACCCTTCAGATACCATTAACGAGTAGATGTACTATATGAACAGGCTCTAAGAGCACTGCAATACCTAGGTGAAAAGCAAAATAGGACACTATGTAGCTCACTTTCGTAATGCTACAATAAATTGTACTGACAAGACCTTGCCTACACTCAACGACGTAATCTGTGTGACTTGAAATAATCGTCTGTACGACGTTACGTAAAATTTGATAGTCAGCTTCCCACACTATATGTCACACTACAGCTCGCTACGACATCACTATGTACAAAATGATGGACACAATAACACTTCTCGTGGTTCAACGGTCAGTGGTAACTATCCGGATACTAACTACAACAAGGCATCTGACTATCAGGGTTCACTATGTTCGAAAGATAAACCACCACCAAAGCTAGTATCAGTCACCTGAAAAATACTAAATGCGAGAATCTACGGGGAGTACGAGTGATATATTTACTTTACCAATAACAGCAACCTATAGTGAAGCTTACTCCGTGTACTCTGACAACACAACTGAACACTTTCTCAACAACACAAGTACCAAGAACGACAGCTTTCGTATATACCTGATGAATATATCATATAGACCCGTTACCTCTTGTAGTTTCTCCTCTTTTAAATCTTCAACGAATAATCGTATATTCAAACAAAAGTGTGCGCGTTATAAGTTTTTATGTAAATTGGAGAATACGTTCACAAGGCAAGATAAATTTAATATTGTTTATCTCTCGTTGTCAATCAACGATAACCTCGAAGTAGGGCTTGTTACAATAATATCATGGGCTATTTAAATTTTATCGTAATAAACTATTACGTCAATCTCAACTTTTCAGAATTAAATGGAACGACTTTCCATTTATAATTAACCACGTGTCAACAAAACAAACTTGCTTTCCCTAAAGGAAAATTAACAATCTTTCTTTTCGTTGAAAGTTATTAACTGAAAAATACTATTCCTTCTCTATAGGATTTTCATTTCTTTGAGCTTTGCTTTTACCTATCTGCCCGTCTTTTACTTTATTGGCCTTTGAATTTACTCCGATAGGAAAATATATATATTCGAGATATCTTTGCTTTGAAATAAATTTTTGAATATTTTTCTTGTAATAGTTTACGAAAAGGGACAAGTCGGATACGGACTTTTCAGTTCAAAACAGTTAATTTTTTATCTCCTGCCATTAATTCGTTTACAGGTACAAGTCGGCGTTTTACTTTACAAGTACTGGTTCTCTATTCAAAACCTCAGTAAACGGAATTGTAACAAAAAATGGCTCTGAGCACTATGGGACTTAACATCTGAGGTCATCAGTCCCCTAGAACTTAGAACTACTTAAACCTAACTAACCTAAGGACATCACACACATCCATGCCCGAGGCAGGATTCGAACCTGCGACCGTAGCGGTCGCGCGGTTCCAGACTGAAGCGCCTAGAACCGCTCGGCCACAACGGCCGGCTTTGTAACAAAAAATGAAGCAAAAAAACCCGAATGTCATCTCCACTTTTCAACTATGTGAACTTTAAATAACCAAAGAAGCTCAACCACTTCATGCATTGACTTCCACGACCCACTGATATTTAAAACTCGAAACAGCAGCGGTTGCGTTCTCGCTTCCCCAACACGGGGTCCCGGGTTCGATTCCCGGCAGGGTCAGGGATTTTCACCTGCCTCGAGATGACTGGGTGTTTGTGTTGTCATCATTCAATCATCATCCAGGAAAGTGGCGAAATTGGGCTGAGCAAAGGTTGAGAAATTGTACGGGCGCTGATAACCGCGCAGTTGAGCGCCCCCCAAACCAAACATCATCATCATCATCATCGTCATCATCATCATCGATCAGCGCTATCTCTTTTAGAAAGAATTGGCGTGTTCTCTAATAAGTAGTTCATTGTTTGTCGTTTAGAAACAAGGGGAAATGCTATCATTCTCAATAAACTTCTGATTGTTTCTCAATAAATATTACGTTGGACGTCCGTTCTCTTTAATATGGACTACACATTGAGTGCATCTGGAATTTGATATTACGACACTCACCACGAAGTCATACAATAAATCCTATCCAAATATCGCTAAGTCACTATTCCTCAGTGCTTGCGTACACCTATACAACCACAGTAATGTAATGCAACGCTACTATCCCTTAGTACGTAAATCCTCAACCAAAAAATAACTAAACAAATTCGCGTAAACACGTGTCTTCTCATACGCTATCCAACGGAAAATTTCGCATAGATATTGAAACACGTTTCGCGTACGAACGCGTGGCCATTAAGCAGCACATTAATCATAATTAGGAGAAACTAATCTCACACTTCAATAAATCGAACCTTTTCCTATACCTGGCGAGCATACACTACCAAAATCGGCGAAGTAATCATTTTCTACACAAGCTGATGATCTTCTCAAAATATTTTTCTAAATGACTTAGAACTGCTTTGAACACACTTGAGTACTATCCCCTCACAGACTAATTCACGCATCGTACGTATCAGCCGATCTCACACACTTGCGAATGTCTCGAGGCTCACTACTCTAACAATATTCGGATGCTGAACTCAAATTCAAAACGGTAAAGCCAAGAACCATTCTCTGCGAACGAACACATCACGCCTTTTCTCTCTAACAGTTAAGTGTTTCTTTTTAGCAGTCGCCGGTAAAGATTTCTATTGGCCGGCTGCTCCGTAGTTGTCTTTGCCGCACACCGCGATACAGCAGTCGGCTGGGCGTTGCAGACTCGCTGCCTTGATAGTACACAGCTTTTCTCTAACATTAGCTGTCACATCAACATTTTAACACAAAAAATATAAGAAAACCTTACAAGCCTCTTAAACTCTTCACTCATTCAAAACATTAGCATCGATAGTAAGTTGAGGTGATATAAACAAGTGATGCGCTTTTTCGAGCTGAAGGCGTTTGGGGCGCTTTACAAGTTCCTGGAAAACTAGGTGACAGTTTATTTAACCTAGCATCACTTAAAACTACAGACAATGAAAAAAGCCTTGAAAACCCCAGACTTATGGCTCAAACAGATACTGATCCATACACACTGACCCTTCATGTTGTTGTGTGTTCCAGAAACATATCACAACTACCTCCAATCTCACGGCTCCAACCAAGGTATCCAGGAGGGTGAAAGGCGTCTGCTGTAAACGAGCATTATGTATTTATACGCGAGTTTCTAAGCACCTCTATGATTCAAAGAACTTATAGTCAATATTTCCACCTACTAGATTAGCCCCATCTTTGTATGGAAACTGCAACGGATGTGTGTATCCAATACTTCGAACGTCGAATCTAGCGATCCAATATTCTTGCTTGGTGCGGAGACTTACTTCGCTAGTACGGCGTGATAAACTGGAAAAAGGCACTTCGTCTTCCACCTGCCACCGCGAACAATTCCATCTGGTGCGCTGTAGTTACGTCGTCCAGGAATTTGATGTGATGGTTCCTTGCTCGCGCTGCATTTGCGTAATTGTTACTCGACTTTTAGAGTTTATTAACATGAGGCATTTTGGAGTTACATTGCATTGGAGAAATGCTAGCGCGTTGTTCGAATTCGCGTCGTAATTGGAACAGGTGAGGAAAGATATCTAATTTCTCTTGGATCAGTCTAAGACCCAAGTCACGTATCTTAACCCACTCATTTAATAATTTTGCAGGCGTCTGTGACAGTACGGCGTTATTTTTCTGTAAATTGTAAGTATTTTTTCTATAAAGACACGTGGTCCCTTTAAGATAAAATGGCTCTGAGCACTATGGGACTTAACTTCTGAGGTCATCAGTCCCCTAGAACTTAGAACTACTTAAACCTAACTAACCTAAGGACAACACACACATCCATGCCCGAGGCAGGATTCGAACCTGCGACCGTAGCGGTCGCGCGGTTCCAGACTATAGCGCCTAGAACCGCTCGGCCACCCCAGCCGAATACTTGTATGTATTATTCATGAGAACTGGTGATATTCCCATCTGTACGTGTATACATACTCTGCAAACACCACTGATTTGTGTGGCAGAGCGTATTTCCCATTGTACTACATATTACAGTTCCTTTCGCAGGGTAATTGGAATATACTAGATGTACAAGTATGAAGCCAGAATTTCCCTATAGATGGTGGTAGCCGACACTAGGGCCCGTGAGACCGCGTCTGCAGCGCAATCTGCATCCTGTAACGGCCGACGACAAATGTCAACATACAGTAGCCCAATTTCTATACATCGGTATCTGTTTCAATCCCGTAAACATGTCGAGTTTTGCGCCTACGAACCACGATTTGCGGACAGCACTAGTTTTCGGTTATCATTTGAAGAAAACTGCTGCAGAATCGCATCGAATGCATGTCGAAACTTTCGGCGAACATGCTCTTGGGAAAACAGTGTTTCCAGTGGTTCAAAAAATTCAAAACTGCTGATTTTTACGTGGGAACGACCAGCGCGGGAAGCCATCGAAAATGATCGAAGACAACGAATTGCAGGCCTCACTGGATGAAGATAACGCTCAAATTTAACAGGAACGCGCGAAACAATTTAATGTGACGCATAAAACCGTTCCTCTTCGGCTGAAAGCTATGGGAACGGTGCAGAAAGTGGGAAAATGGTTTCCGCAAGAACTGAATGAAAGACAGCAAGCAAATCGGAAGACCACTTGCGAAATGGTGCTCGCCAGGTACGAAAGAAAGTCGTTTCCCCATCGAATAGGTAAAGGTGATGAAAAATGGATATATTTTGAGAATATTAAGCGTCGTAAATGATGGGTGAATACAGGCAAACAATGTTCATCGATTGCAAGATCAAATCGCTTTGGAAAGAAGACAATGCTCTGTGTTTGATGGGATCAGAAGGGTGTTATCTATTATGAGCTGCTAAAACCTGGTGAAACCGTTAGCACTGATCGCTACCAACAACAAATGATCGATTTAAATCGAGCATTACTTGAAGAACGACCCGAATATGGAAAAAGGCAACGCAGTCTTATTGCTTCATGGTAACGCCTCATCACACACACCAAAGCGGGTCACGAAAACGATTGGGGCGTCTATTTAGGAAATACTACAGCATGCGATTTACTCTTCAAACTTGGCTCCGTCCGATTATAATCTATTTGCATCACTGGGACACGCTCCCGCTGAACAACGCTACAATTCGTATGAAAACGTACGAAAATGGCGCGCTAACTGGTTCGCTTCAAAAGAACAACTTCTTTTGGCGTGGCGTTCATAGCCTAGCGGAGAGGTGGGTGAAATGTATAAATAACAATGGAGATTATTTTGAATAAAATATGGTTTATCAGTTTCAAACAACAGACGTAAATATTGCAACCAAATTCTGGTTTCATACTTCTACACCTGGTGTACTGTCCAGTCACGTTGATGTGACCACCTGTCAGAAGCCTGAAAACCTACTTTCGCAGCGCGGTCCACTGCAAGATGTGCAGGAAGAGAGGCAATGAGGGTCTGGAAGATACCAACAGGGCTGTGCAGCCATGCAGACTCAAGCGCCGCAGCCAGCTGCGCTATATTTCTCAGTTGATGATCCATGGCGCGAACAGCCCGATCGAAGTGGTCACACAGATTCTCGATTCGGTTTAAATGCAGGCAGTTTGGTGGACAAGGGAGTACGGTACACTCATGCTGGTGCTGTTCGAACCACGTATGTGCTCTGCGAGCTGTGAGGCACGTAGCATTGCCCTCCTGGTAGATACTATCGTGCCGTGGTAGGTAGGTAGGTTGGTTGGTTGGTTTGGCGGAGGGGACCGAACAGTGAGGTCATCGGTGCCATCGGATTAGGGAAGGATGTGGAAAGAAGTCGGCCGTGCGCTTTCAAAGGAACCATTCCGGTATTTGCCTGAAGCGATTTAGGGAACTCACAGAAAACCTAAATCAGGACTGCCGGACATGGGTTTGAATCGTCTTCCTCCAGGATACGAGTCCAGTATGCTAACCACTGCGCCACCTTGCTCGGTTCGTGCAAAGGAAACAAAATTGCATGTAGGGACCGACAGATTTATACTTGTTGATCTGTTGTGCCTTCCAGAATGACGACATCACCCAGGGAATGCCACGAAAACATCCTCCAGACCCCTACGCTCCCTCCTCTGGTCTGGATCCTTCCGAAGACTGCAAAGTGTTTTATTTCAGATTTTTCACGCCGGTGGAGCATGAAAGTGATTCATCTGGGAAGGCCACCTGTCGCCCCTCACTAGACGAGGAGTTGCGGTATTAGTGTGCAAATTCCAGCCTTCATCGCTGATGAACAGCACTCAGTATGGGTGCATGAACCATACGCTTGCCGCTTACGCAAATACGCAACAATGTTCACTGAACGGTTATTGAGCAGACACTTTTGGCACCTTGGTTCATCTGTGCGACGAGTTGTTTAACAGTTGCACGCCTATTGGCCCGTACAGATCTCTGCAGCTGCTGTTCACCCCTGTCGTCTATGTACCGTGGTGCACCACAGTTAATTCAGCGCCGGTTTTGGTCAGCGCTTTTTTGGGATGCATGGTATACTTTAACCAGGGCGGCATGCGAACAGTTTACAAACTCAGCCGCTTCGGAAATACACCCTTGCCCTGAAAGCCAATGATAATTCCTTTTGGGCGTCAAATAAATCGCTCTGTCTACCGCGTTTCCAAGACACGCTTTACATACCCTCCACAGCTACTGCTGCCACCTGCCCTTTGGGAGTGGTTACTGGGCGTTGACCCAGGCGGTGGTCACATCAATGTATTTGTCCCGTGTATCTTCAAGCGCCCGCACCTTCAGGTTTTTCAGCGATTCTTTGACGCCATCCCTAGAACACTTGTAACACACAATCCGTTGGTTCTATACGGTACGCTTCCCACAAACTTTATTAACATTACAGGAGTTGTTTTATAGACAATTTCGTTTGTAGATTGCATTTGTCAGTGTTCTGTTAATAAACCGAACTTTGCCATCGGCTTCATCTACGAGTCAGTCTATGTGACACTCCATTTCTCATTCCTACAAATTGTTACATTACGTTCTTTTATCAGTCGGCCGAGTCCAGTTGTGACTGACTGATGTAGTCACAGCAGATGAAGGGCACAATCTTGCATTTCTGAATATTTAAAGCAGTTTGACAATGTTTACATCGGTTGGAAATCTTACTGGATATTCATGCAACTTTTTTCAAATAGCACTACGCGGCAGTGTACATTTTCTTGCGCTGATACTTACTTTCTAGCTGCAGCGCGATTTGCGAATTAAGCCATTGTCGTCGCGGAACGACAATATGGCTTTGGAGTATGGCTGCGTAGAAGCGGGTCGTTTGCTAAGTGATTTCGTGGAGCACGGTCAATGAGCACGAAAAACGCAGAATAATATGCAATTACTCCGATAATAATTATAATAAATCTTCGTTGTAAGTTGTATTTTACGATTACGTCACGTCTCTCAGTTACTGAAATACAGCAAATTACTATGAATAAGTAGATGTTTTCTGGGTTTAGCTAAAATTTCTCATCGTGGGGTGCGAGCTTTAATGATCGTAAAGCGACTGTTTAACATACTGAAACGTCGCAAAGTTTTGCGACCGCCAATGACAAGAGCAACCAACTGAATTCACGATAAATTATCTTTGGCAGGGTTACTAACCGGATCTCAATTTACTCGTAGGTAGATTTTTCAATTATGCAGGAGATCAATCGTCCAACTATCAGTTTGGGCAGCCACAGGTTTCGGAGTGGTGAGAGCAGCAGGGCGCTAGCGAAACAATTCTAAATTCCATCTCTGAAAATCACCTAGGAGAGAGCGTTTGGAAGACCACTCAGGACAGAAACAATTTTGACCTACAGGCAAACAGACTTAATCTCTTTCAGGATGTCCACGTTCAAACTCATCAGTGACCAAAAGACGGCTATAGCACCGAAGACTGCCGAAATACAAAGAGCAGCTGACATTAGTACTGTAGAAAGATTTACAGGTTCAGTGAGCTAGATAAACGAGGCAGCAGTGTCTTACCTCATGAAACATTTTTAGCTCTGGGCTAGCATGTAGAAGAGCTATGGTTCAATTTGAGAAGAATAACTGACCAACATATGGTTTGGCAAGTCCATGTAAGAACATCTACTACATAACAAGTCTAAAACATAGCAAAGTTCTGTAGACATGCTTAATGAAGCGTGTGTGGCTGTCAAAAAGGCAATGCGTGAAACCTTCAATAACTACCGTACCAGATTATTATCGAAAAACCTCTCAAAACTAAAGTTACCACCTTTGGCAACTCAAAAGTCTGGACACTGCCATCTTTGCCAAATCAAAAACGGGACACTTCCAACAAAAGGCAGCACTTAATACATTTAATGCGCAATTCTTAGTAACGTTGTGTCAATTTTTATTCTCACACCCAAAATGAACTACAAATTCCACACTTGAAACTTAAAATACTTAAAATTTAATTGTTCTCCTGATACAGTAGTGAAAATCAATGGGACTGCGGCTGGAACTTCCAGGTGTGCTTGTTATCTGTTGTGCTCTTTGTATTTCCACTTAATCTATCTAACATTTTAAATACGAACCAGACCGGAAAACTCTAAAAATACCGTACTATCGTTTTGCCCTTACGGAACAGCGAAAGTACGACTCATCTCAATAATCCACACGATGACTCCATAAATACAACTCCCTCTTCAATACTATTATTAAAACGAAGCAGCAAAACAACTGACTTTTAAACCCGTTGTTTAGTTCCTCTCCCATGTATTTTACGCATATTGGCTTTTGCTAACAAGAGTGAGATTATGAATTAAGTTTTATCCATTTTTCTTCTAGAAAACCGCAGCTGTTTTCGTAAATTACACTATAGGAAATACTGCAACCAGCCAAAACTTGTGGCTTGTTGCAGTAGCCGACCGCTGTGGCCGAGCGGTTCCAGGCGCTTCAGTGCGGAACCGCGCTGCTGCTACGGTCGCAGGTTCGAATCCTGCCTCGGGCATGGATGTGTGTGATGTCCTTAGGTTAGTTAGGTTTAAGTAGTTCTAAGTTTTAGGGGACTGATGACCTCAGATGTTAAGTCCCCTAGTGCTTAGAGCCATTTGAACCATTTTGTTCCAGTATTTCCTACAATGTGAGAATTTAAGAACATGAAATTATGCAATTTATATAAAAAGTAAACCTGTAAAAGCAAGCAAAAAATAGGTACCTGAGGGTGTACCATCATACTCATGCATAAGCATACGACAGTTACAAAAAAGTAGGGTCGATCCCTACAAAACCGGGAGAGGTGGCAACCCTATGAAAAAACGGAGGAAATTCTGTGGCGCCACAGTTAACGTTCAGGCACAAGAATTTAAAGTGAGGATAGAAAAGCAAAAACAGAAATTCTGAACTTCTTTTTTTTTTTTTTTTTTTCCTCCTAAGCAATATACAGAAGCCTTGCCCCAGCTTACTTCTCGCACCACCGCAAACGTAAGTGATGCGGACTGTTTCAGCAGCACTGAATAACAGCTAAAAACGCTGAAATTAGATAAGGCTCCATGTCCTGATCAAATCCCTATAGGTTCTTCACAGAATAAACAGAAGAGTAATACTAATGAGATTGTAAAGATCAAGAAGAACTCAAATAGAGAATTGGATCACGGTCTTAAAGTAGTAAGGTGCAGTTGGATTCCAACAGGATAGACATCTACAGATGAAGAGGGCAATTCGAAACATCAACACAGAGAAATTAATACTCAAAACAAACATGAGGAGGAAACAAACATACAACGAATTGGAAAACATGAAACTGAACATGAGGAAACTAGCTGAACTGTTGGGGAAGAAAAATAAGACGAAACAATGGTGATGGAACACGGTCTGTAAGAGAAGAGTAGAGAACGGTAGAAAAGCCTGAGTGTCTGAAACAATATGAAAATCTCTGAAAAATTCGAGATTTTCCTAGGATTAAAAAAAGGAAGCTGCCGGAAAGATAAGATGGATCAAAAGACAAATGATGAAGATGATGCAGGAATTAAGACGACATCGAGGACAAATTTAGTAAAAATAGTAGTAGTTCGTTTTTTTTTTAATTCAAAAAAGAATCTGACTGGTAACGTAGAGAACTGTTCAAAAGAGATAAGAAAGGGGAACTGACCGTTGGTGAGGAAGGGAATTGTACGATACATGCTGAGTACTTTCACTGCCTGTAACTGGAAAACCGCCTGGAGACGACCTGGAATTGGTGCCAGACACAGAAGAGATAATTCACAACTCACAACCAGGAACGAGGCACCTCAGCTAATAAGCGACCTAAAAAATAAGGCAACTGGCGAAGACGGGATAGCAGCCGAAATGATGAAACGGGAAGGTGACAAAGCGGTAGACAATATGACCCCAGTTTTCAGCCAGATTTGAAAGGCAAAAAACTTACCCGGAGAATAGAAGAAGGAGAAGAAGAAGAAGATGTTTGGTTTGTGGGGCGCTCAACTGCGCGGTTATCAGCGCCCGTACAAATTCCGAACATGTGCTCAGCCCAATCTCGCCACTTTCATGAATGATGATGAAATGATGAGGACAACACGAACACCCTGTCATCTCGAGGCAGGTGAAAAGAGAATAGAAGAATGAGATCATATTGACAGTACATTTAAAAGGAGAAGGATGCAAACAACTTCAGAGAAAATAGGTTTCGCCCTACAGCGTAGTGTGTGCTGATACACTTCCTAGCACAGTAAAACTGTGGGCTTGAACGGGACTCGAGCCCGGACCTTAGTTTTTCTGTGAGCACGTGCTCACCACTGAGTTGCACAAACACGACACGGCCCGTCCACACAGCTTCACTTCCGCCAGTACCTCATATGCTGCCTTCGTACCTCTGGGAGCACTTGCCCGCGAAAGACAGAGGTCCTGGGTACGAGTTCCGCTCTGCCACAAAGCCCGGAAGTTTCAATATCACTACTAGACGTCGGTTACAATGTGCTGTCGAAACTGCAACTGATGACAGTAGACAAAAGTCTACTATAGTTGGAGACTATCAAATCAGATTAAGAAAGGGACGAGGATGCGTATAACGTATTTACCCTCAAACAGTTGAGAGAACAGAGGACCTTAAATAATAAAATGTCGGTACCAGCCTTCGTGGACTTCACGAAGCCGCGCGGAGTGGCCGCGTGGTTTGAGGCACCATGTCACAGATTGCGCGGCCTCTCCCGTCGGGGGTTCGAGTCCACCCTCAGGCGTGTGTGTGTGTGTGTGTGTGTGTGTGTGTGTGTGTGTGTGTGCGCAGAAGTTAGTTTAATTAGTGTGTAAGTCTAGGGACCGATGACCTCAACAATTTGGCCCCTGAAAAATTCACGCGCGCGCAAGCTTCACGAAGGCTATGTCTCCACAGAAACATAGTCTTAGTGGACTCTACGAAGGCTATGCCTCCATACACACATTCTTTGCAAGATCCTGAATTACAAAGGATGACACTATACGATATCTGACAATGGAAATTCGAACGGCAGAAAGGCAAGGATAAAATTCAGAAGAGCCCTACTTGACGAGTTCGAATGAAGACCGGTTTCAAGTCGAGAGAGACCGATTATCGCCGATGTTGAGTGCAGCATTGGATGACATGATCAGATAGTAGAGAGGAATGAACTATGAAACTGGAATAGCAGAAACACGTGGAGGGCAAAAAGAACATTAGGACCCAAATGGATTGTATCCTTTTCGGGCGATACAGCGATATGAAGCAGAAGAATATGAAAAAAAAACAACCCGACAATATGGCGAGAAGGATGTGTCTGAGGATTACATAGAGTAAGAGAAAGAGACTAAATACGACTAGGGAATGAACACCATGCAAAAATTGTATAAATTTAAATACTCGGGAGAATACATAACAGGAGGAAAGAGCGAATAACAGAGAGGATGAAGATGAGCCTTCTGAATGACCAGAAATATATACAACAGACGCAAAGATCGTACAGTTCAAAACAACGGTGAAGAATGCGATACTTATGCGGCTGAGACGATAACGCTAGGCAGATATAGTGCAGAACAGTTATAGAAAGAAGAGAGAAAATACTGATCCCAAAAAGAGGCGGTGAGATGGATTCGAGAGGCCCAGGGAACAGAAAATTAGACTAAAAAGGCAAGATTTGGGGGACATGTGATGAATGTGGATAGAATGATGAAAAGAGTTTAGTAAACAATCTTTGGCACACGCACTATTAGCGAAACGGAACGCCCTTTAAATAATGTTATTTCACCTATAAAACCAGTTCAGTGATTAAATACTCGATAATAGCAATTTATCCATTTATCCACAGTAGGTAAAAGTTGTCACGCCGTGACACGCCAGATCCTAATGGTTTTACCTGGAAGATACTATAGTGCACAGCTAAGAACATTCGAACGCCAGAACATTACAAATAATTATTTCTGATTTTATCTCGTCTGTACAAACTTAGAGTGTGACCACCACAATATAAGTATAAGTAGCTGTCAAAACGCAAGGAAGTTTAACGTATTCGTACTATTATGCTGAAAGGTCTATTGTGGAGTTTCCAACCATTTCGTTTGCTTTCCGTGGCGGCAAATTTTGCGACTTAATACACCTGTATATTTTATATCTGCGGTGTGGACTTGTTCCATCGCGTTCAAAATAACTTCACAGGGACGTGCGGGCCGAAATTAAGCTCTGTGCAGAATTTTAATCGTTTCATCACGGTTAACGAGGAACAAAAGGAGTTTCTGTTACGTTGCGCACAATAACAGTGGAATATTTATCCTGACCGCCGAAAACCCACTATGAAAAGAAAATTTAAAAATGCTTATTACATGTTAAATAGTAAAAATGGGCGTATTGGTGTTTCATTTATCAAATATTAAAGTCTAGAATCCTACACTCAGTACAAATTTTTATGTCTCATGTTTGGCATCGAGTCAGCACGTGTCCCCATAATTAAATTGCAATAATATTTATTATGTGAGTTACTAAGGGCAAATAGCAAAAAGTTAGACATATGTTATTTCGGGAAAAAATGACACTTATGTCTTGGGACGCGCTAATGCCAACACCAAGCAAACAAAGCGAACCCGCAAACGATACCACTACCACGTACATCTACGCCTGCCACTCTCGGGAGCTGCGTTCGGAATAAATCGCTTCTTTGTTAAATGCAAGTACGAGCCAGAAATGACCACAACTTGATTTTTATTTTTTATTTACTTAGATGTCTGGTTAGTTAGGACCTAACTGAGGAACAAACCTCCAATGTCATGGAACGTGTCAGTACATGAAATTACAACATAAAAGTAATAACCGATAAAAATTAAAATGTTTATGAACCCAAAAAAAGTCATAAGTTTAAGCAAACGCAATCAACAATATAACATAAGAATCAGCTCGATTCTTCAAGGAAATTCTCAACAGAATAGAAGGCGTGACCCATTAGGAAACTCTTCAGTTTCGATTTGAAAGTGCGTGGATTACTGCTAAGATTTTTGAATTCTTGTTGTAGCTTACTGAAAATGGATGCAGCAGTATACTGCACACCTTTTTGCACAAGCGGAAGTCCGATCCAAATGCAAGTTGGATTTCTGCGGAGTATTAGCTGAGTGAAAGCTGCTTATTCTTGGGAATAAGCTGATATTATTAACAAGAAACAACATTGCAGAATAGCGCCTGTTTCTGAGCCAAAAATATCCTTTTAGAATAGGAAGAGTTACCCCAAAATACACTCCTGGAAATGGAAAAAAGAACACATTGACACCGGTGTGTCAGACCCACCATACTTGTCAGACCCACCATACTTGCTCCGGACACTGCGAGAGGGCTGTACAAGCAATGATCACACGCACGGCACAGCGGACACACCAGGAACCGCGGTGTTGACCGTCGAATGGCGCTAGCTGCGCAGCATTTGTGCACCGCCGCCGTCAGTGTCAGCCAGTTTGCCGTGGCATACGGAGCTCCATCGCAGTCTTTAACACTGGTAGCATGCCGCGACAGCGTGGACGTGAACCGTATGTGCAGTTGACGGACTTTGAGCGAGGGCGTATAGTGGGCATGCGGGAGGCCGGGTGGACGTACCGCCGAATTGCTCAACACGTGGGGCGTGAGGTCTCCACAGTACATCGATGTCGTTGTCAGTGGTCTGCGGAAGGTGCACGTGCCCGTCGACCTGGGACCGGACCGCAGCGACGCACGGATGCACGCCAAGACCGTAGGATCCTACGCAGTGCCGTAGGGGACCGCACCGCCACTTCCCAGCAAATTAGGGACACTGTTGCTCCTGGGGTATCGGCGAGGACCATTCGCAACCGTCTCCATGAAGCTGGGCTACGGTCCCGCACACCGTTAGGTCGTCTTCCGCTCACGCCCCAACATCGTGCAGCCCGCCTCCAGTGGTGTCGCGACAGGCGTGAATGGAGGGACGAATGGAGACGTGTCGTCTTCAGCGATGAGAGTCGCTTCTGCCTTGGTGCCAATGATGGTCGTATGCGTGTTTGGCGCCGTGCAGGTGAGCGCCACAATCAGGACTGCATACGACCGAGGCACACAGGGCCAACACCCGGCATCATGGTGTGGGGAGCGATCTCCTACACTGGCCGTACACCACTGGTGATCGTCGAGGGGACACTGAATAGTGCACGGTACATCCAAACCGTCATCGAACCCATCGTTCTACCATTCCTAGGCCGGCAAGGGAACTTGCTGTTCCAACAGGACAATGCACGTCCGCATGTATCCCGTGCCACCCAACGTGCTCTAGAAGGTGTAAGTCAACTAACCTGGCCAGCAAGATCTCCGGATCTGTCCCCCATTGAGCATGTTTGGGACTGGATGAAGCGTCGTCTCACGCGGTCTGCACATCCAGCACGAACGCTGGTCCAACTGAGGCGCCAGGTGGAAATGGCATGGCAAGCCGTTCCACAGGACTACATCCAGCATCTCTACGATCATCTCCATGGGAGAATAGCAGCCTGCATTGCTGCGAAAGGTGGATATACACTGTACTAGTGCCGACATTGTGCATGCTCTGTTGCCTGTGTCTATGTGCCTGTGGTTCTGTCAGTGTGATCATGTGATGTATCTGACCCCAGGAATGTGTCAATAAAGTTTCCCCTTCCTGGGACAATGAATTCACGGTGTTCTTATTTCAATTTCCAGGCGTGTATAATACCAGACGACAAAAGTGAATGAAAGTAAGCAAACCAGACTAATTTTCGCGTGGCTAATCATCACTTACCTCAGACACCGTTCGAATAGTAAACATGGCTGCCGTAAGTCTTAACAAAATCCCGAACGTGGGTTTTCCATGACAGTTCACTATTATCTGAACACCTACACATTTGAACTGTTCAGTTTCATTAATCATGTGCCCATTCTGTGAGATTAAAACGTCGTGTTTTGTTGAATTGTGTGATAGAAACTGTAAAAACTGAGTTATTGTGATTTAGCGTTAGTTTATTTTCTACAATCCATGAACGTATGTCATAAACTGCACTATTTGAAACAGAGCCCATGTTGCACACATCCTTTACTACCAAGCTAGTGTCATCAGCAAACAGAAATATTTTAGAGTTACCCATAATACTAGAGGGCATATCATTTATATAATAAGGACCAGGGGTGGCCCCAACACTGATCCATGAGGCAACACCCCCCCCCCCCCCCCCCCCAGATTTGACCAGAGCCCACTCAGACCCCACATCACAGCCAGTCTCAACACTGAATAGTGACCTTTTGCTGTCTGTTATTAAAGTAAGAGATGAACCAATTGTGAGCTACTCCCCATACTCTGTAATGGTCCAACTTCTGGAACAATATTTTGTTATCAACACAATCAAACGCTTCAGTTAAGCAAAAAAGATGCCCACTGTTCGAAACCTTTTGTTTAATCCATCCAGTACTTCACAGAGAAAAGGGAATATGGTATTTTCAGTTGTTAAAAGACTTCTAAAGCCGAACTGTACATCTGATAGCAAATTATGTGACATAAAATGATCAATTATCCTTAGATGCACAGCCTTTTCAATAACTTGAGCAAACACTGACAGCATAGAAATAGGTCTAAAATTGTCTACATTATCCCTTTCTCCCTTTTTATAAAGCGGTTTTACTACTGAGTACTTTAATTCTTCAGGAAACTGACCATTCTTAAAGGATAAACTACAAATATGGCTAAGTACAGGGCTAACATGTGCAGCACAGTACTTTCCAGTAGTCTGGCTGGGGTCCTTCCATCGTCACAGACGTGTACGAGAACCATCACTCCAACGCACCGGATGCAGTACATACGGTCATATTGCTAATTGCTTCGGATTATAAGGGCAGCTAAACAGCTGTGATCACGTAAATTTTATTTCTAATGAGGTTGCACGCCACTGTAGATCTTTGGAAGTAGTGTCTTCTAGTGTTTGGTACGTAGACGTCAGTCGTCTGGCGTTATTTATATTAGATCGCGTAGCCATAAAAAGGGGCAGATTTGGACAACTGATCAATCTTATTAGTTAGGAAAATCATTTCTATCTTTTGATGTCCATTGGACATTGATATATAAACATTTGTAATATAGAGGGGTTTTAGTCTACAATAAATGTATAAGCGGAAACAGCATTTATTATTTGGTAGTTACTAGTTCCCTTAATCATTATCTCTGTTTATGCTGTAATTTATATGTTAAAGAGCAAGAAGGAGGAAATAATATCACCATTAAAAAATGGTTCAAATGGCTCTCAGCACTATGGGACTTAACATCTGAGGTCATCAGTCCCCTAGAACTTAGAACTACGTAAACCTAACTAACCTAAGGACATCACACACATCCATGCCCGAGGCAGGATTCGAACCTGCGACCGTAGCAGTCGCGCGGTTCCGGACTGAGCGCCTTAACCGCGAGACCACCGCGGCCGGCTCACCATTAAAGAGATCCTAAGACCTGCTTCAGGGGGTAGTCAAACAGGGCCGAATCTTCATTTTCGCGTTCAGTATTTCTGTTAAGCACATTCATTTTACACCCGCCTGGAGCAGCATCTTGGGCCACTAGTCCGCCACCCATGCTTCCTTTTACTGCTAGTACCCCGTTTAGAACGTTCTGATGGAAAGCAACTCTCGAAGAGCATGAGAAATGTGTTAAGGAAAGCATTATATTTGTCATCTATGTTGTGTAATTATATGTGACATTTGTTTGAGTACAAAAGCATTTAGTGTTAAAATTTGTGCGTCATGGTCTGAAAGGCCATTCACCCTTTTACTAAAAGAATGCCCATCTAAAGATGAAGAATGAATAAAAATATTGTCTGTGGTTGTGCTACTGTTCCCCTGCACCCTAGTTGGAAAAAATCTGCGTTAAGATCATATGCTGCAATGTGAACTCTGCATTGTTGTACTTAAGTTTGGGGAAATGACAAACACTTGTCAAATGTTAGCCGAAATAATTGCTTACTACCTTTCACACCTACAAAACTGTAAATTATAAATCACTCTAGTTCCTTAAGGGAGAAATAAAAAATTGATATCAGGCATTGCATGGGCTGGTATCTTCGGCTAGCAATGTTTGAACACACCGATATGTGCTACACTTGTATCTATATGTTGTAGCCATCGATATGAAGCTAACACCAAACACCACAGACGAAAAAAGGAAAGCTGTATCGATTGATTTTTTTGGGGGGGGGGGCGGCAGAGGGGGAGGGAGGAAGAGAGCAAAGCTATAAAACTAAATTTATTTGAACTCCCCACCATCCTCCTCCAATAACCATGGCGCATTGTATGACAATGGCTTGACCGCTCTGAACGTTTGTTACTCGAGCACGCGAACAGATTGTACAATCTAGCGGCGCTGCGATCCGTCGCTCGTGTGAGGTGGCCCTTAGGGTAGTGTTCGTTGATGTACACTGATTGGCGGTTCGTTTCAGTTACAGGAAAACACGATTTTAATTTCCGTGACCAATACTTTGATATCTGTGTGTGCAGAGTTAAGTTATGCCCCCCTCCCTGGCATGTTACATAACTGATATACCTTCGGTAAAGAAACAATACCGCGTAACTAACAAATTGCCGATTTTTCGTATTTCAGTCAGATGCTCTTAACGCCATAATGCCGAATTTTTAATTATTTACCATGAAAAAATTATCTAAAACAATACCGTGTATGTGACACAGCAAATAGATCGCAATACTGCGCAACTGTAGAGAATTAAATACCGAGTATCTACAATCTATGGATACTGTAAACAATACCGCTTAAATACAAAAGCGCGCGCAGCCACAGCACATTGTTACTGCCTTATTACGTATTTAACAGTGCTCGAAAATGGTTCCATGCTTGTAGCTTCATTCGTGATAATGGACAGCGATACAGATAACTATCTTTTTACTGAAAAAGAAATTGTTTCTCAGCTGAAATCAGCTTATGAAAGCGGAAATCGTTCCTGAGAGTGCCTGACAGCGTATTATTCACCTTCGAATGTTAGTAGCACCGCCAAGTGTCTTATTTGGGTTATAAATCAGAACGCCCCCACTTCACTCGTTCTGTGCTTTATTCATTTCTGCCAAAGATTTCTAGACTGTTCACTTTCTTGTAGGATCTCCCGTAAATGCAGAAAAAACAACAGGCGAGAAAAGTCGTAACGCTGAAGTTACATTTACCGAAGAAGAATTAATTTCGTATATGGGATTCTCAGTTAATGTTCCTCCAACATCTAATGACGCAAGTAAATTTTCTTGCGATTCGCCGGCCGTAGTGGCCAAGCGGTTCTAGGCGCTACAGTCTGGAACCGCGCGACCGCTGCGGTCGCAGGTTCGAATCCTGCCTCGGGCATGGATGTGTGTGATGTCCTTAGGTTAGTTAGGTTTAAGTAGTTCTCAGTTCTAGGGGACTGATGACCTCAGCAGTTAAGTCCCATAGTGCTCAGAGCCATCTTTCTTGCTATTACTGTTAATAGTATTACTGGTGCCATCGATCTCATAAATAAATGAATTCGAGCTTCATCTTTGTCTGCTTAAATTAAGTTATAAATATTTTTCCACCTAGAAACTTCACTGGCTGTATCCAACAATGCTCAAAATGAAACCACAGTCAGTTTCTACTAGAGGCGACAGTACTTCACACTCATTGCTATGCGATGGTGCTCATTGTTTGCCAAACACTGGATAAATTGTTGAAAGATCACGGGAACAATAATGACGCTAACAGAGAGGGCCAAGAATTTTATAGTAACGTAAGCAGTGACAGGAAAAGGAAGTCTACACCAAATCCTGAAGATTGGCAGAAAAATACCAATAAAATTCTGAGAATGCGTGGACAAGCGTATATTGGATACAAAAGAAGGCGAATTGGTAAAAGCACTCATGATACTCCAAGAGAGGCACGAAAATTAGGTTCAACATGTACTTCGAAGATGGGCCAGAAATGCGTTCAAAGGAAGTGTCATTAATTTTCTGCTGATGATAGCCAGGCAGTATTTAACACATTTTGGGAAACGTCATGGGATCAGAGGAAGGTTTACGTTATCAACCTTGTGGACGTAATTCCAACCAAACGTCCAGGGAAGAACACTGGCGAATCCAGGGGAAAACGGGCGCTCATTTATCATTTGAAAAATGAGCTGGGGAAACAAAGTATGCAAAAATATGTTTGTCAATACTCTTGGGATTAAAGGATGGTCTGTCCGATATTTGCTGGGTAATTCCACACATGGGATGAGTCCTGATACAGAATCTTCACGACTTAGAATCAAACAGACGAAGAAAGATGAGAGAACCTTCATGAAAGAATTCCTGGACTCTTCCGAAAAGTTCCGTCGCATTACTGCAGGATATCCTCCTCTAAGTTGTACCTTGAGCCTATTCTACAATTCAAACAGCTGTATGGACTATGTGGAAATATGTCATGCGAAGAAGGTTTCACCATTAAGTCGGGCTACCTCTAACTTATTTTCCCCCAAGAGAGACCAGTGCGACTTGTGTTGTAGTTACAGGCTTGGTAACTCGAGTGAAGACGTGTGGAAGCAACACACAGAACGGAAAGAGCAGGCAAGTATGCAAAAAGATGCTGACAAGAAAGAAGCTCTGCTCAGTGTACACCATGGACTTGATTACACAAAAGTTTTTGGAGAAAGGCCATACTCAGATGGAATGTGACTCAGTTCACAGTTCCATTCAGTGCAAGCTTAAAGGACGATGTTACACTTCCTAGCCTATACGCTATGATATCTAAAGAAGCTAGAAAAAAGCCACAGCCATACGAAGTCCTTTACCTAGATTATTCCTTTTTCATCAACTACGCAGAGAAAAGTTTGTGGCTGTACGGCTCAATTAGGCCTGGAAGAGCTGTAAAAAAATGAGCCTACAGCTACCAATCTCTGAGGGCGCTACTGTACCACCCAGATGATGGTATTTACTACAAGTGCTCTTTCAACGAGGTGTGGCAAGAGCTACCGAGGCGTCAGAGGAAAATTCTTGGAGATCTTTGCTTCCAGAAACTACACAAGACAAAACCAAGAAACCCAGATGGGATCATTTACAACAACTTAAATCTGTTCTTCCTAAAGACTGTCATAGTTATGACAATATTCTTTATGAATGAAAATTATCGCAGAGGTAACTGTGTGACGAGTATCAGTGCAGTGTAATTCTCTGTCGCTGCTGTGAGTAACGTTTAGGATTTTTCTTGAAGAAATGTGCCGACATTATCTGAACTATGTAAACGGTAAACTTAAAACGTTTCTATGAAATCTTTCTATAAAAAATGATTATAATGCTCCAAAACGTTTTCTTACTAGCTTTCTCAGCACCTAATACCAACGTAAATGTGTCAAGTCGTGACGGGAGACTGACTAACAAATACCGCTTAAGTAACAGATCATGGCATAAATACCGAGACAATTCCGCGTATGTGCCGTAATTAAACTTTCTAAAGCGTATTTTTTTGTTTCACATGTTTATTTGATCCAATATTTCCTTGTAGTGCTACGATGCAAATTTAGCGCCGCTGTGAAATGTATTAGGCATTTAAGACAGTTTTTTGTCTCTCGTGTAAAATTCTTATTTTGCTACTTACGCAGTATTGTTTCTTCATCGACTATACGATAAATGTACATAATTTGCACAAAAATATCAGTCCGAAATTTCTAACGTAATAAAACTTCTTTAAAATTTATCTTGCAATTTTTAGTTATTTATAAGGGAGAATGGATCACGTACAGCACGAAGGAAACTGGATTAAAACCGAAATTAGAAAATGGCCGAACTAATTATAAAACAGGATTCACATGCATGTTGACTTAAAGACTATATTAAATGTTGCCAATGGCGAAAGGAAACCACGGCGTACTCTACAGATCACTCTTACCACAAACGTTAAGATTTCGTATTGACATTCGAGACCAGTTCAGCATCCGGCTAGCTGATATCGCGAGACAAGTTTATAATAAGGAACAATAATACGTACGCACAAATTTACAATTTCACTACTGTCACTGCACTTCATAAATGATCTGTTCGAAATAAATGCAACTCACGATCAGGCCCACTTTTTAAAAATAATTATTACACCAGCTGATTTTACGAAGTCACTGAATACAATTTTACAAGGGCTAACCGCATTAACTCTCACAGCTGTGGCCACGGCAGATGAAAATATTTTACCTCTGGCTCCAGATAGAAATCGTGATAATGCCCCGTGGCGAACATGGGTGAATGCAGATTCGCAGCACACCGCCATCTTACGTCTTGCGCATGGATATCCAAACACAACCCGAGAAACAATGCCGCATTCGACTCTGTACGTCTGTCACCTCTGCCACCAATGTCGGACAGATTTCGATCCGCAGTATTCCCAGCCATCGATCGATCGATAGTTCGACTCGACAAAGAGTATAACGATACAACTACCGCTGATACGTGGTTTCGTTCAATTTGCATTAACGTTGAATAACATTCTTGTTAGCGTCTTTTTTTCGTTTCTGCTAAAGTTATAAGAACAGGTAGTTGATAGATACAAATGCAATCCATTCTATCAGTGGCTGTCGCGCCTACTTGATCTTTTATATTGTACCTGGAAGAAAGAAATGCCATGATCGGCGTGCCCGTTTTCCAATGTATTCCGTATATCAAAGATGCTGCAAATATGTTGGTTTGCTATAAAACAGGCTGCACTAAAAGAAATCCTATACGTTGCCTTTCTGCTCACAGTTCTTCCCATGTACTTCAAAACAATTACAGGTTAGAAAATGCTATTTTATGATCCTGTCTTGTTCTTGAAATGCCTTTTGTTAATATGTCACTAAATTTTACAAATGTTGGCGTACTGTTTCAGAACGACAATGAAGCAAAAACGTATTAGTAACTTAAGAGCGACAATATTGATTTTTCACTGTGGTTTAGACACATTGACAGTTTCTCTAGTGTAATACGCAAAAGGAAGTGATATGTAAACTAGTAAATATTGACCTGATCAGGCGGATTAAAGTTATGTTCCTTTTTACTTATTTACTCCCCCCCCCCCTCCTCCCCCGTCTTGTTTAGTCAGAAAATTCTGTTCTGTCTTCTGATTTTCAGTGCTCTGAATTTCGCGTTTTGTTGCTTCGTTCCCATGAACACAGTGACCAGTAACACGTTATTTTATTAGCTCCTTTTTCTCTTTTGTACGCTCTTCATTACGTTGTAGCCTCTAGTTACGTAGTGACTTCAGAAAATAAGTTATATGTCGTTCCACGCCAAGACCGTTTCACAATAAGAGCGACGCACTGTCAGAAAAGCATACATGTACTGGATACCTTACAGATATAGTTCTGCTGCGGTACGGATAAGAGATTCACGACCAATGCGAGTGAAATGGCGCGTCAACTGGAAACGAAAGCCACGGCCGAAGTATGCGGAATAAGAGTTTTGTGGGAAAGCCGTTTGATTTGCACACATTCACCATAAAATCTGAAAGAATGTGGACCAAATGCAATTTTGCGACCAGCCGCAGTGAGACGGTGCCAACAATTTGATGAAGGTCGCACAGACATGGGTGAAATTGATCGAGAAGTCGACATCTTGCACCACGCAATTTTCATCTTTTCAGCAAGCAGAAAGGGCACCAAGGGGGGGGGGAGGAGGAGGGGAGAGAGAGAGAGAGAGAGAGAGAGAGAGAGAGAGAGAGAGAGAGAGAGAGAGAGATTTCTCAACGATACGAAAGTTCACACCGCGGATTTCGAAAGGCTCTGTTACTAAGGAGCGGATTTCAGTCTTCGAGGAATTGAACCACTTTTTAGAAGGATTTTCTGCTATTAGACTGTAGATTTGTATTCATTTATTTTACACGATCACGATTTTAGCTTTGTAGCTATTTTCAAGTGCAATGTGAAATCTAAAAACAAGGCTGAGCTGGCTAAAATGACATCTCATCGTCAAAACATTTTAGACAGGTCAGAGATTTGAGATTGCTGATAGCACTTGAGAATGTCTATAAAGCTGAAATCATGATTCTGCGAAATATATGAATACAAATGTATAGTCTAACTGCGGAAATTTCTTTCGTTAAGTTATAATGACCCTGGTCTTTCACGAAGAAAATTTTTTAATTGACCGATTGATAGAACGTTCCGATCGTTGTTGAGACTGACGTTGACACATAGTGTCATGTATCTGTGTGACTTTGTAGTGTAGTGCAGCATTCAATAAAAGTTACTTGGCCTGGCGTAACAATGTGTAAATTACGTTTTGAAGTCCCCTTGTTTATGTTGTGGTAAACGGTAGATTCTAGCGAGTATCGTTTCTAAACATAAGATTATCTCCATCTACCTCGCTGCTACCAAAAGTTCCATCTTTGTGTCCGTCAGGAGATAAAAATTTTAAAAATATCTGATTTCATCTATGATGACGGCTTGAACGTTGACGCATGTACTGGATAGAAAGAATGCATGTCTGTACCTGAATTTATTTTGCAAATGAATCACAGCGGTATGACTAACTAATCATGGAAAAATTACTAGTTGTGTATACGAGACTTTCCTGGATAAAATGCTGATAGTAGGGGAGACAGGGACACATCAGTGCGGATTTCTTTTCGGAACTTTTAAAATTTTTGTGGTTAGATTTATAGTGCTAGAAACTGTTCAGTCTTATAACATAGTTATTAATGTAAAACTTCGAGCATGTAATTCTAACTCAGAGTTACATTTAAGAGTGCAAAGTAATTTTATATGTACTCAAGTCGAGTAAGCCCAAATTGTTGTTGTTGTTGTTGTGGTCTTCAGTCCAGAGACTCGTTTTATGCAGCTCTCCCTGTTACTTTATCGTGTGCAAGCTTCTTTACCTCGAAGTACCTACTGCAACCTACATCCATGTGAATCTGCTTAGTGCATTCATCTCTTGGTGTCCCTCTGATTTTTACCCTCCACGCAGCCCTCCAATACTAAATTGATGAACCCTTGATGCCTAAGAACATGGCCTACCAACAGATCCCTTCTTATAGTTAAGTTGTGCCACAAATTCCGCTTCTCCCCAATTCTATTCAGTACCTCCTCATTAGTTACGTGATCTACCCATCTAATCTTCAGCATTCTTCTGTAACACTACACTTCGAAAGCTTCTATTCTCTTCTTGTCTAAACTATTTATCGTCCATGTTTCACTTCCGTACGTGGCTACACACCATACAAATACATTCTGAAAAGACTTCCTGGCATTTAAATCTATACTCGATGTTAACAAATTTCTCTTCTTCAGAAATGCTTTCCTTGCCATTGCCAGTCCACATTTTGTATCCCCTCTACTTCGACCATCATCAGTTATTTTGCTCCCCAAATAGCAAAACTCGTCTACTTTAAGTGTCTCATTTCCTAATCTGATTCCCTCAGCATCACCTGATTTAATTCGACTGCATTCCGTTATCATCGTTTTGCTTTTGATCAAATGGCACTGAGCACTATGGGACTTAACTTATGAGGTCATCAGTCCCCTAGAACTTAGAACTACTTAAACCTAACTAACCTAAGGACATCACACACACCCTGCCCGAGGCAGGATTCGAACCTGCGACCGTAGCGGTTGCGTGGATCCAGACTCGGCCACCCCGGCAGTCTTGCGGTTGTTGATGTTCGTCTTATATCCTTCTTTCAAGACACTGTCCATTCCATTCAACTGTTCTTCCAGGTCCTTTGCTGTCTCTGACAGAATTACAACGTTGTCAGCGAACCTCGAAATTTTTATTTCTCCTCCATGGATTTTAATTCCTACTCCTAATCTTTCTTTGTATGCAGATTGCACAACATCTGGCATATGCTACAACCCTGTCTCACTCCCTTCCCAACCAATGCTTCCCTTTCATGCCCCTCGACTCTTATAGCTGCCGTCTTGTTTCTGTACAAACAGTAAATAGCCTTTCGTTCCCTGAGTCTGACCCCTGCGACCATCAGAATTTGAAAGAGAATATTTCAGTCAACATTGTCAAAAGCTTTCTCTAAGACTGCAAATCCTAGAAACTTAGGTTTGCCTTTCCTTACTGTATCTTCTAAGGTAATTCGTAGGGTCAGTATTGCCTCACGTGTTCCAACATTTCTACGGAATCCAAACTGATCTTCCCCGAGGTCGGCTTCTACCAGTTTTTCCATTCGTCTGTAAAGAACTCGTATAGGTATTTTGCAGCCGTGACTCATGAAACTGATCTTTCGGTAATTTTCACACCTGTCAACACCTGCTTTCTTTGGGATTTGAATTATTGTATTCTTCACCCTGCTCACCAGATGGTAGAGTTTTGTCAGGGCTGGCTCTCCCAAGGCTATCAGTAGTTCTAATGGAATGTTGTCTACTCCCGGGGCCTTGTTTCGACTCAGGTCTTTCAGTGCACTGTCAAACTCGTCAAGCACTATCGTACCTCCCATTTCATATTCATCTGCATCCTCTTCCATTTCCATAATATTCCCCTCCAGTACATCGCCCTTGTATAGACCCTCTATATACTCCTTGCATCTTTGTTCTATCCCTTCTTTGCTTACAACTGGTTTTCCATCTGAGCCCCGAGTACGGGGCCACATTTACGCAGAGGCTCCTGCCATAGAACACAATAAGGAGTAAACAAGCCACACTACTAAAGTTTTCAAAATATATTTTGTTGGTAGTAAACAAATTTAGTGTTACACCAATTGACAAGGTAAAACAAAACAATTTCACAGGCAACGAACATTTATTTTTTGCAAACTTATACCGCTAGCATAATGTGGTAGACCGAGCGAGGTGGCGCAGTGGCTAGCACGCTGAACTCGCATTCGGGAGGACGACGGTTCAATCCCGCGTCCGGCCATCCTGATTTAGGCTTTCCGTGATTTCCCTAAATCGCTCTAGGCAAATACGGGGATGGTTCCTTTGAAAGGGCACGGCCTACTACCTTCCCCGCCCTTCCCTAATCCTATGAGACCGATAATCTCGCTGTCTTGTCTCCTCCACGAAACAACCCAACCATAATGTGGCCTACATAGAAATCGGAATGTTGATTAAAGGTCTATTCATCATCAGTGGCCGCGTTGTAATTTATGAACACATAAAATAATGTGTTTCCTGTGGCACAACCGTCGTGAGCCCACCTTTTACGTCTGACGCACTGGAGCCATTCTTGATTTCTTTTTGATTGGGTGTATCCGTTCAAACAGTAAATACAATGGCAATTTTCATCCGCTTCATCAGAGTGCTGCAGGTTATAAGCAAAAGGAAGAAGAACTGGATGGGACACTTATTCAGACGGAAGTTCTTGCTAACAGCCGCTTTAGAAGATACGAGGGGATTGCTAGAAAGGAGGAGATGCAAGGTGAGAGACGTCATAAAGGGGAGCAAAATTACGAGGGATTTGAAGAGGATGGCAGAAGACAACAGAGCATGGAGAATTACCAATGAAAACCTGCCTTTGGGCAGAAGACCAATGATTTCAGAAGTCGGTCTATTCACATTTTTTCTTACTCTTGTTTTTAGTAATTTCTTGCCCTTATCAGTCCTTGCTACTCTCAAGGAATTAATTCTTTCTGCATGACACTCTTTAAGTTAAAAATAGCTTTTTTGGGATTTTCAATCTTTTATTCTCCTTTGTCTTCGTTTTTAGATTGCGTTTCCAACTGCTGTTGTGCTAAAGTTTCCTAGACTGGTGTATCAGCGAGGATGGCAATGCAAAATAATGCATAAACTTACCCCAACATAAATGCGAGAACGTGAACCCTTCACCAATTTTTAATTAGGGGGGGGGGGGCACCACCTCCATAGCCCTCAAGAAAAGGAAGAAATATAGTATTGTCAGTGTTTATCTTTTAAGAAAACGATTTAAAAGTCGGTATTACGGAAGTTATTAACAGGGTTGGAACTGGAACTTTTAAGGCTACGTGCAAGTAACCATACGTCTACGAAAAAATTAAAAACACTCCGTACCCATTGGTTTAACACTCCCTGCCTCCCCCTTCCTTTTAAAATAGCCTATGGGCGCTTTTGTGTCTAGATGATTCGATATTTGAGTGACAAAATTTACTCACCTTGTACAAAAACACAAATAGTCTTCACGCTAAGTCGTTCAATGAGCTGGTGCAATGAAGTTAGAGCCCTCAGCAGATGACAGTACTAATCTTCCATTTTTAGTTCAAATGGCTCTAAGCACTATGGGACTTACCATGTGAGGTCATCAGTCCCCTAGACTTAGAACTACTTATACCTAACTAACCTCAGGACATCACACACGTCCATGCCCGAGGCAGGATTCGAACCTGCGACCATAGCAGCAGCACGGTTCCGGACTGAAGCGCCTAGAACCGCTCGGCCACAGCGGCCGGCCCATTATTAGTAACGGTCTAGAGGAAAGTGCTATGCATAGCTGCCAACCGTACGGACATATCCCTGCGCGTAGGGACTTTCCGCTCTTTTTTCCACAATGATTTCCGATCCCTTTGTAAAGGGTAGGGGCATTCTGTCCAAGAAAAATAAGATATTAAAAAAGAAAAATTTGACAAACTATATAAATTTTAAACATAGTATACGTCTGTCACCAATGCGAACGGGAAGTAGGGGTGTAATGATCTACCTCAGGGGCGAAACGAAGCGGAGAAGGGAAGTATTTCAGTCACTATCTTGAGAGGGGACTTGACAGATGAAATACTGCGATGTTTGTTGCCTAGCGCTCCTCGTGCCGATGAGCTGCTGCGTCCTAAGGTACAATTTCGTGCGGATGTAACATAGATTCGGAAATGCGCATTACGAGACAATCATTTTCAAATGTGATGCTACTTTGTAGCATAGAACGTAAATTAAGGTTGTTCCAAAACAATTGTAATGAATAAAGAAAAATGGCTACTGTTGAGGAAGCCCTGACGCTTGCAACGATCGTGAACAGAAGACAATCAACGCCAAGTGCTCCGAAAGAGGCTGACATTCGACAATCGAAATCAGGAGCCCATCAGGCAATTTGTAGTCTACTGTAATCACTGGACCATTGTTTCTTCCATAGTTACATTCTTAACTTCCGCAGCGGCAATTGTGTTTGTCTTTGTGTGTTCACTCGTTGAAATAAAGGACAAACAGCATGCGTGGACCAGTTCAATTCCTTTAGCCTTTACATAAGCTTTTAGGCCGGGGCCACACGAGCGGAATAGCTGCGGAACGTTGACGCGCGGTAAATGACCGCACCGCTATGGCGCATGGGGTAGATGCAGCAGTCCACACGGGGCGGAACGTCTGCGGCTGCGGAATTTTGCCGCTTGCCAGCCGCATCGCCCATAGCGAGGCGGAAAACCCGCTGCGGCACACGCAGCGCTATGGGTCATGAGAATCAATTGGGTATTTCACACGGGCGGTGAGACACGTGTGCGGAGAAGGGCCAGCTGACAGCAGTCAGTGCTGGGAGCGGAGTAGAGTGGCCATTTGCAGCAGGTAGTTGCGTGCTCCGTTCCGTGTGACTACAAAGCGACTTCCACGATGTGCCCACTAGACATTGAGAAAATAGATATGGAGATTCTGATAATGGAAGTGGAAACAAGGCCTTGTATTTGGGTTGTAAGGACCGAGGAATACAAGGACAGAAATAAGAAGGATGCAGCATGGCATGAAATCTGCTGTGCATTATTCGATGATTTCGCAGATCATTCAAGCACAGAGAAAAAATCCGTTGGTAAGTTTTTCGTCCACTATCAGAATAATACAATTGGTTAAAAGATCACTCTGAATTGCAACATAGTTAGCGAATTAGTTTTCTGGAACTAGTTAAGTATTTTTGTTTAGAGATTGCTGAACAATGATAAGGCCGGTATTACACTATCAAATTTCTTTGTCCAATATCTTTGTCAAAGATATTTGATGGTGTAATAGGGACTTCGTCAAATGTCGTCCAATATTTGATCAAATCTAGGGCCTAACTGTAGATTTGATCAAAGAAATCGCTTGTCTTCTGTTCACTGCAATGTGACATGTTCCCACATGGAGCGCTAGCATCGCTGCAGCGTTCTGCCGTCTGTAGTGTTTTTATAAACATTGCTGGTAAATACAATTAGTGTGTGCCGACAACTACAAAATTTATAGAGATGTATGAAGCTGATGAGGCGCTTTACAACGCGAGGCACCCTGAATACAAAAATAGATTAAGAAGATTGGAGACCTGACTTGACCTAACCTAACCTAACATAACCCTCTCCTGTAGCAAGGAATCTGAGTGTTACAGTGAACCTGTCTTCTGAAGATGTAGCAGTTCTTAAGTGAATATTGTGCTTTGTGATATGAGGATACACTTCACTGAGCACATACAGAAATGTATGCTCATCCATTCTTAAGTAATTGATGTACGATTTGACGTCTTCCACTGTAAGCTCACGTTACAAGTTTTGTTGAATGAATGCTTTTATCGTGTCGTCGTAAAACCCACGGCTTCACCCAGATTAGATTAGTTTTTCGTTCCATAGATCCGTGCTGAGGAGATCCTCGTGGATGTGGAACATGTCAATTTTTTTTAAGCTGAATAGCAACACTAATAGTATGAATAAATACATCATTTGTTTCTATTAAAAATTTCGTCAATGGAGTAGAAGGAGTTGGCCACTGGTAAGTCTTTCAGGCTTCTTTTAAACTGATCTTTATTTGTAACTAAATTTTTTATGTTTAATGGCAAATTATTGAAGATGAGTGTTCCTGAGTAGTGGACCCCTTTTTGAACTAAAGTAAGTGCTTTTAAGTCCTTGTGCAGATCATTTTTGTACCTGGTATTGTATGTATGAACTGGGGAAAGAGAGATATATTATTTAGGACAAATTTCATTAAGGAGTAAATATACTGAGAGGCAGTAGTTAGTATACCCAGTCCTTTGAAGTGGTTTCTGCAGGACGTCCGTGAATTTACTCCACAAACAATACGTATTACACGCTTTTGGACTCTGAAAACTTTTGTTTGACTTTAAGATTTGCCCCAAAATATTACACCATATGACATTATGGAATGAATGTAGGCGAAGTATGCAAGCTTTTTCACTTTTATGTTGCCTATGTCTGCTAACAGTCGAATTGCAAATACAGATTTGTTAAGGCGTTTCTGCAGTTCTGTGGTGTGCTCCTCCCAACTGAATTTATTATCAAGTTGTAATCCCAGGAATTTAAGACTGTCAACCTTGTATGTATGGTTCCTTTTTCCCCCCACTTCTTTTCCGCATGTGCGCACAATGCAATTGCGGTACGTGCAACTGCTGCGGTTAATAACAAGTTGTTGTCAGCCATCTTGAACGAAATATTTGATGACAGTGTAATACCCCTTCTAGCGCTACGTCAAAGATCTTTGTCAAATATATTTGACGGAATATTTGATCGCATCTTTCATCAAATCTTTGACAAAGAAATTTGATACTGTAATACCGGCCTAAGTGTTGAGAAAGTCCTGCATTTGTTGACATGTTACACATTGATAATGTAACAACAATGCACAAATACAACAATAGAAAAGAACAGCATATATGGACAATAATATGTAAGAATTTGCGATAATGGTATCGATTCTTTTGCATCGCATGAATTAAGCCACATGATCGGCTTGGACAATTACAATATTGGATAGAGAGATAAATCACTAAAAATAGAACATTGAACAAACCAGGCGGGGTGTTCTCCCGCCAAAATATCGGCGATCGCTGAAAGTGTTACCTGGCTGAATTCCCGGAAGTTATTTGAAAGTTGTATACGCCAGGAGAAACTCGCTGTTTGGCATCGCTCGCGAATATCGCGATATTCGATTCTTAATCCGTTCATCATAAGAATAAACCTGAAGTAAACAAACACAAACGTACGCTGGTGTTGTTACGCCTTTGGAAGTAGGTCCTATTTATGTATTAGATATATTATTACTAAGTTACGTTAAATGAAACTTTGAGTATTCAAATGTATTAACAGCCATATAAGTTCGTCTTAATCACGCTCCACCTACTTAGTTTTTTTTCCTGAAATCGTGTACAGTCACAGCCTCTGCATCGTTATGCTCTGATTGTCGAGCTGTTAATGCGCAGTATGAAAATGGCTGAGGCTGCTTTCTGTTCTGTAGTGAAACACGCCCGTGGAACTGGTTAAAAGGTGCCGAGAAATAGGCTGTTCTTAATGTTTTTCATAAATTTACGGAGACAATCGGCTTCGAAGCTTTCCCAACGTTGTATATGCTTTAGTTGACATATAAAGTTACATTGCAAATATAGCGCAGGCGGTAGCGTTATGGATTAAACTTTAAAGGCTGATGTTCGTGCGATGGTTCGTATTTCCCCAGTATCATTGCTTTTTCCTCGTTCAATTTGAAATACCTAAATCTCGTAATTATAAAACTAATTATCATTTTTTATGAATGTGCACATCTTGTTTCTAATTAGATGTTGGACGCGAAGTTCCTGTTTCCATTTCAAATACAAATTCCTAATTATCGATGTTTTATGAAGGTCTGTTCATGAAGTTGTTTATATTAAGAAAACATAACAATTTAAATTATAAGGCAAAAATGAAAAACCAGATCCTCTTTATTTGGACTATATTCATCGTTTTATACCACAGAGGTAGACAAGTATCGTATAATCATGAAAAATAATCATTTTCACAGCATCGAGCACATCATACAAATGTTGCATTGTTACATTTGCTACTATACCATTACAATATGAACCCAACGGAACTGATCTGGAGCCAAGCTACAGGATTTGGCCCGACTGTTAGGCTGCCAGACGTTCTGTAACTAACGCACGCACCTTTTTCACGTGTCACTGCCGAACTCTGGCGGGATATAGAACGGCTCGTCATGAAAGAAGAAGCGAAAATGCTGCGCTTGGTTGGCTTCGTGGGTTCTGTTGTTGATAGGCTCGTTATCAACGTAGCAGGTGACACTTCCAGAACTGAAATGTATTTCTCGAATTCGGATAAGGAAACTAAGAGATTACCATACGACTGACTGGAAGTAATACCTTCAGTGGCTTCAATATTTAACTATACTGTTAAATCCTCCAATACTCTCTTACGTTGCACACAGTTTATGCAGAAAAATTACTCTGTGGTTAACTCAGGAATTTTCATCGTTCTTGTTTTTAATTACAATAATACATTAGCTAAGAACGATAACGTGTTGTGGTTTTCGTCTAGTCGTCTAAGGAGCGTATTGTGGTAGATTTGCGGTGTATTATTTCGTTCTGTTTAAAAATTAAATGATATTCAAAGCTGTATTGTTCCTCTGCCCGTCTCTTTTTACGTGTGAACTGCAGCTGGCCACGTCACTGAAGGCTAGCTGTACCAGCTGACCGGCCAGTGCTGTCCAAGTTAAATGCGCCGGTAAAGCAGTTGTCCTGTATTACCGAAAAGTTGATGTGCGCGTAACGCATAGCACAAAACGTACCCTTATTATCGTACTTGACAGTACTCGAGACAGCTTGGCTGCAGTCCCTCGTGAAACGGAAATTCAGAAGGCTCCAATAAACGCGTAAGAATACATAGTGCAATGTTTACATCAGGTTTATTCTTATGATGAACGGATTATAGTCACAAACTGCTAGACCGCCATATTGTTGCAAGTGTGTATTGCCTATTTCCATATAAACACATTGTGTAGTGAAATACATGTCGGTGCTATAGTGTAACGTCTCATAATAAAACTGCTAGTGTACCATAAGGAAATGCAATGAGAATGAAGTTATGGAACGCCAAAATCGCAGCTGAAATTTTTACTGCATGAACAGTGAAAATGTAGTAAAATTATTTGCCTCCATTACTTCGTAAAGGTTTCAAGTTTGTGTACAGTTTGTTGGAAGTCACTAAGTGGTTTCATTGTTACATATTTGACGATTATAGTCTATGTAATTTTCGCGTCGTGAGTTGCACTGTTGGAAGATCAGTTTGTAAATGTAATACTTGCCTTATTGTGTTAAACCTTTAACGGAAGATTATATCTCTTATTGATTATATGACAGCATTTTGAATTTTTAAATTAAGTCAATAATTACGCGAACAACCGAAAATCAATTTTTTGTTGCCCCTGGAAGTGGTTAGGTAGGCATACTGCAACTGGGATAATGTGCAATTGCGCCCATTTTAGCCGTTTATCAATACAGATGGTTTGAGGAACACTTGTAGTATTGCTAGCTCGGTCAGTCATTGCATTCATTCTCAAACCTCACTTCGTAATTGAGACAAGATGTTGTTAACTGTCGGGTGACGTAAGAAATGGAGTGAAGTGTAGATACATTTTCAGTTATTAATATCTCTTTAATATACTGAGTGGGCTTTAAGTCTTCGTACAATTATCAGTATATATTTTACAAAAACTACAGAACTCACAAATTTGTGGTTTGTGACAGATAAAAGAATAAATCAAATTTTTGTTACAATGTCAATAAACTTCAACACGTGTACAGTTTGTTATTCGAAGACTGTCTGATCGATATTCGATTTCACGCTATACGTTGGACAACAATCCTTTTGTAACGCCAGCAATAGCATCTGTTATCCTTCTTCTTAATGTATCCAGATCAGGGACTTGTGCAGCATAAACCTTGTCGTTTACGTAGCCCCACAAAAATAAATGGGTCAAATGGCTCTAAGCACTATGGGACTTAACATCTGAGGTCAGAAGACCCCTAGACTTAGAACTACTTTAACCTAACGAACCTAAGGACATCACACACATCCATGCCCGAGGCACGATTCGAACCTGCGACCGTAGCAGCAGCGCGCTTCCGGACTGAAGCGCCTAGACCCCCTGGGCCACAGCGGCCGGCTCAAAAAGAAATCTAAAGGCATTATGTTTGGTGATCTTGCAGGGCAGGCGACGAGATCATTACGCCCAATCCACCTGTCAGGAAATGTTCCATTAAGAAAATTTCAAACATGCGATCCCCAATGTGGTGGTACACCACCTTGCAGGTGAATCACATCAGGCTGCGAGGCTCTCAGTTGCGGTTCCGCAAACTATTCTAGCATATCCAGATAGATGTTACTGATTTCTAGAAAAAAAAAGAAAGGGCCAATGACCACATTGTGCATTAAACTGCACTCATTTGGGCAGAGTCCCTATGTGATCTAAGGTAACGCGTGGACTTTTCGAACCTCATATCCTTGCATTTTGCTTGTTTACTTTACCTGATATTGTGTAAGTAGCCTCATCTGAAAAACAAATTCGTTGAAGATGCTCATTGCTGGTGTTCGATTCATGTCAATATCTCGGTCACAAAAGCTCCTCGACAAGTTCCATCACCTGATTGTAACACGTGTCTTACCCGGACCTTATATGTGTGCAGGTGCAATCTGTTGTTTGGAATTCTTCGCACTGTGGTCCTAAGACTCTGTAAGTCACTAGATGTGCGTCGAGTAGATTTGAAAGGGCTTCTGAAGAACACTTGTTACAGGTCTCTGACACTGACCGACGTGGAGGGGATTAGTGGCTCTGAGCACTATGGGACTTAACATCTGAGGTCATCAGTCCCCTAGAACTTAGAACTACTTAAACCTGACTAACCTAAGGACATCACACACATCCATGCCCGAGGCAGGATTCGAACCTGCGACCGTAGCGGTCGCGCGGTTGCAGACTGAAGCGCCTAGAACCGCTCGGCCACAACGGCCGGCGAGGGGATTAGTATTTAACGTCCAGTGGACAATGATGTCATTAGAGACAGAGCACGAGTTCGGATTAGGGAAGGATGGGGAAGGAAATCGGCTGTGCCCTTTCGAAGGAACCATAGGAAACCTAAATCATGATGGTCGGACGCCGGTTTGAACCGTGGTCCTCCCGAAAGCGAGTCCAGTGTGCTAACCACTGCGCCCCACCGAGTGGCGACACTGACCGAAGCCCACCCTGTTCGTGGAACATCCAACACTCTGCCGGACTGTTTAAATTTCATGTACCACTCAACAATACTTCTATCAGGTGCTTCTCTTCCGTACTGTCTCCTAAAATTTCGCTACACAGTAAATTGAGATTTTGTCTCGCGAGACCACAGAACGCATTGCGCTTTCTCCTCGCGTAACGCCATTAGTTTACAACAATAGCGATTGTACTGCTCTCTACTCAGCTTCGACCAAAACAAAGATGTCCTAACGGGTTTGGTTATTTATTCTTCCATTTATCACAAACCACAAATTTGTAAGTTCTATAACTTTCGTAAAATAAATACTGATATTTGTACAAAAAAGTCTTTAGGCCCACCCCGTAGATTCAAATTTGATTGACGATGGTTGCAGCTACCCTCAATAGTAATTTATCACACACTGTATTCAAATTATTTTCAGTATCTGTATTCTTTTATAACGTTAATACTGTGTAATGCAGATTGTACTGTGCTACGCCACTTTGATCTTTGCAGAGTGGCGTGTCGAGACTTGTATACTGAGATAGTCCTACCTTCAACACTAGACACATCTCGTCCAGGTAGTAATATAAATTGTTAAATTTCAGTCCAAGATATTTAATTGGATGAATGTAATAGGAACTGCGTACAAACTATGTATCCGACTAAAATAGAATTACACAGGTTATACATGGTGCACACTCTGTCAATACTACACTCGTCAATAGTGCTGCAACGTGTTAAAGCAGTGAAGGATCAACACACTTTAGTATCAGTACTTACTTATAGTAATTATAATTTAATTAAATCATGTTCACACTACGCGTTACTTGAAACATAAATACGCTCGTTCGATGAGCCGTAACGTGGGTTGCTGTTGTCAACAACTGTTCAACAATCCTCAGTAAAATTGCGTCCGTTACAATTCATAACTTGCACCGATATGGCGTTATTAGCAATTATTTAAATGATTAAGACCTCTTACTGACATCAAACAACTTCACAATACCAACTATAGCGATCGCTGGTTGTTTACGTTATTCACGCTAACAATCGTTTAGTTTACTAAGCGAAGATCTTTCACTTACTATTACAAAACGCTGCGGTCGCAGGTTCGAATCCTGCCTCGGGCATGGATGTGTGTGCTGTCCTTAGGTTAGTTAGGTTTAAGTAGTTCTAAGTTCTATGGGACAGATGACCTCAGAAGTTAAGTCCCATAGTGCTCAGAGCCATTTCAACTATTATAAAACAGGATCATCTACAAACGCGTTATACATATTTACCGTGACCAACGTTTCATTTACTTACGGTAAATCTAAATTTCGTAGACCCTTGTTGAATTTGAAAATCCGTTTCTTATTACGATAATTGCGAACTTAGCAACCAAAGTTGTTATTTCATTGTAAACCAGCGATAACGATAGCTATCTCTGTGATACTATTAATTTTCTTACGATCTGTAAACGATATTTCTTTTGTCCCTTTTTTCTTATTTCTTTCTCTTTTATCCCAGAAATAACTGTTATGTGAATAAAGAAGTTAACACCCTTGCCTTTTCTTTAATGAAAATTAAGTCTTTTTTCTCTAATTACTAATTTTTAAATCGCAATAAATACTGATCCTTTGAGTGTAGTTCTTTGACCTGGAATAACAGATTTATCTCTGCAAGTCTGACTTTTAACTACTTTGCATCGATGTATCTCTCTATTATTTACGCCACTTGCGTATCTTTCAGTGGGGATTCAACTTTTCCCAATGTAGAATTAAACACCGAACTCAGAATTCAGTTTAACTTTCCTTTATTACGATCAATTTATTATCTCACATACATCTACCATGTGAACGACTGACAGTAAAAAAATTTACGCCCTACACAAATCGGTATAGAACAGGCAAAACAAAAACAAAAATCCAGTGTGCCACGACCACTTTTGTACCAACTTTAATACAACAATCAACGCTCACCTACTTCAGGTGTTGGCAATCGCGTTCCCTCTAACAGTCCCTAGGTTAAATTTGCCACTCGTAACCCTTCCAAGCAAGAAATTGAGTATCATCGAATAACATTAATTGGTTCCGCTCGGGTACGAAGTCTATTTTCAAAGATTAGCGTTACGAATTAAACGGGTAACAGTAACTGCGTCCTATTTTACATAAGTCGTGCCGATCCAGGTTCCTAGCTTTATAAAATACCAATTACGACTTAAACTCAATGGCACACAAAATCACAATTATTACGCCGCTAACCTTGTAGTGCGGACTCAGATATACCGAAGAGCCAAAGAAAATGGCACACCTGCTTAATACCGTGTAGGGCCCCTGCGAGCACGCAGAAGTGCCGTAATACGACGTGACATGGACTAGACTAATGTCTGAAGTAGTGCTGGAGGGAACTGACACCTTGAATACTCGGGCATGGATGTGTGTGATGTCCTTAGGTTGGTTAGGTTTAAGTAGTTCTAAGTTCTAGGGGACTGATGACCTCAGTAGTTAAGTCCCATAGTGCTCAGAGCCATTTGAACCTTGAATACTGCAGGGCTGTCCATAAATCGGTAAGAGTAAGAGAGGGTGGAGATCTCTTCTGAATAGCACGTTGCAAGGCATGCCAGGTATGCTGAACAATGTTCATGTCTGGGGAGTGTGGTGGCCAGCGGATGTGTTCAAACTCCGTCGGAATGGACATGAATGGATGCAGGCAATCAGACAGGATACTTACGTATGTGTCACCTGTCAGAGTCATATCTAGACGTATCAGGAGTCCCACATCACTCCAACTGCACTCGCCCCACACCATTACAGAGCCTCCACCAGCTTGAGCAGTCCCCTGCTGACATGCAGGGTCCATGTATTCAAGAGGTTGTCCCCATAACTGTACACGTCCATCCGCTCGATACGATTTGAAACGAGATTCGTCGTACCAGGCAATATGATTCCAGTCATCATCAGTCCAATGTCAGTGTTGACGGACCCAGTCGAGGCGTAACGCTTAGTGTCGTGTAGTCATCAAGGGTACATGAGTGGGTCTTTGGCTCCGAAAGCCCACATCGACAATGTTTGGTTGAGTGGTTCGCAGGCTGACGCTTGTTGATGGCCCAGCAAAGAAATCTGTAGCAATTTGCGGAAGGGTTGAGCTTCTGTAAAGTTAAACGATTCTCTACAGTCGTCGTTGGTCCCGTTCTTGCAGGATCTTTTTCCCTCCGCAGCTATGTTGGAGATTTGATGTTTTACCTGATTCACGGTACACGGTGAAATGGTCTTACGGGAAAATCCCCACTTCATCGCTGCCTCGGAGATAGTGTGTCCCATCGCTCGTGCTCCGACTATAACATCACGTCCAAGCTCACTTAAATCTTGATAACCTGCCATTGTAGCAGAAGCAATCGATCTAACAACTGCGGCAGACACTTATATGGGCGTTGCCGGCCGCAGCGCCGTTTCCTGCCTGTTTACATGTCTTTGTATTTGAATGCGTGTGCCTGTACTACTTTCTTTGACGCTTCAGTGTATATACTCCAACACAAACTTCTCGACACTCAACTACCTAAGAGTGGCCGTCCCAGAACCACGCAATACCGCATCCAGCCAATTACCTTATAGCGTGCGTGAATACGTCATCAACCAAATTGAACCAGAACGACTTCTAGAGTCTCGTGTGCACCAGGAATACCACGAATAGCACTGTCTAGTCCAGTCCAGTGACTGACTAACACCTTCAAACATCAGCTTCTCCAAATATAGACCACAGTTTCACAGAAATTACAGCGGACTGTCTGTCCACGATAAGTTAGCGATCAGAGTGGTGACTGTCGGGAATGGCCATGCCCCCGCATTACAGCTGCCGGGGGGAAATGAGCGGTGAGGGGAAGGCAGCGTCGGCTGTTTGCAGCAGTGCTGCTATCGTTATCGCGTATTGCGCTTGACGCGAAATCGGAGGCGACATTCGCGGAGATATTGCCCGCTTAAGTGGCATTTCCGTCGGATCGGAAATCACCTAATTTGTCTGGTTCAAATGGCTCTGAGCACTATGGAACTTAAACATCTGTGGTCATCAGTCCCGTAGAACTTAGAACTACTTAAACCTAACTAACCTAAGGACATCACCACATCAGTGCCCGAGGCGGGATTCGAACCTGCGACCGTAGCAGTCGCGCGGTTCCGGACTGAGCGCCTAGAACCGCTCAGCTACCGCGGCCGGCTCACCTAATTTGTTGACACATTCATGCTCGAGTGTTTTACCTACAACTTATGTATTATTTACGTACCGCCAATAACGAAAAATGAAGGTATACAACTTACGACACTTTGAATCGAAAGTCAAAAACTGGATTTTTGGAATCTGTTTGCACTTTGCATTTATTAAACACGGTATAGCAGTAATGTTTATAAAGAGTAATTAACTGTGCTTGAAAGAATGTTGTTCACTAAACATCACTTTTAGTTGTGTTTAATTAAAGATCATCATCATCATCATCATAGCCCGAGGGCGTGGCACTGACAATTTAATCGATGACCATTTCCATCATTTAATCTCGTGTCTAATACTCTTGCCCCCAGGTGCTGCACTTACATGCAGTAACCTTGCCAGTCCTCTGCAATAACTGAAAGGAAAGAAGCGTTAGCAATATTGGTCGTGCGATTCTAGGCGCTACAGTCTGGAGCCGAGCGACCGCTACTGGCGCAGGTTTGAATCCTGCCTCGGGCATAGATGTGTGTGATGTTCTTAGGTTAGTTAGGTTTAATTAGTTCTAAGTTCTAGGCTACTGATGACCTCAGAAGTTAAGTCGCACAGTGCTCAGAGCCATTTGAACCATTAACAATATTCTGCAAACCTTCCTTCGGCGTTTCATCAGTAACATTGTTTTTATTTTGTCCCATGCCAATTCTACCGGAATTAGATCACAATTGTAGGGCTCTAAAATGACAATTTTGTGGCCTGCCACGCAACCACACTAACATCGTAACCCTGCGATCATATTTTTGAGGCATTCTGTCAAACTTCCTACTGTTGTATGGCGCATCATCCACACAATCACAGGATTTGGTGGAATATAGGAACCAGCGTATCTGCAAATACCCCCCGCCCCTCCGTCGACGTCCGGTAGTTCCGTCAACTTCAAGAAATTCGCAAGTTAGTGAATACAGTTTCTTGCATGAAACTTCTTGACGAATTATAACTGTCTGTCAGACTGCGTTGCCAGGTTCGAGTCCCGGTCTGGTATACAGTTTTAATTTGTCCGGGCGTTTCAAATCAGCGCACACTCCGCTGCAGGGTGAAAATTCGTTCTAGTCTCTTGCACTTTGCTGCAAGTACTTGCCGAATATGTCATTTTATGGAAGTGTTTCTCAAACTTACAGAAGTTGTATTTAGTATCGATGTCAGTATCGAAAATGAGAATGACACAAAGACAGATGGGTGGGAACAAGTGTACCATTGGAACCCTTAAACCCATATAACTGGCAACACCAGTTATGGAAGTACGAAATGAGTTTGGGAATGAATTTTTTTCACCAGAAGGGAAAGCAGAAAGGCAGTATAGACGTCCTTATATTTTAGCTGATTTTTTAAATACCATACCCATAAATGCATTACATTTATGTTAAAAGTAGTAAATGCTGCTTGTAAATATAAAAAAAATGGTTCAAATGGCTCTGAGCACTACGGGACTTAACATCTGAGGTCATCAGTCCCCCTAGAACTTAGAGCTACTTAAACCTAACTAACCTAAAGACGTCACACTCATCCATGCCCAAGGCAGGATTCGAACCTGCGACCGTAGCGGTCGCGCGGGCCCGCATCTCGTGGTCGTGCGGTAGCGTTCTCGCTTCCCACGCCCGGGTTCCCGGGTTCGATTCCCGGCGGGGTCAGGGATTTTCTCTGCCTCGTGATGGCTGGGTGTTGTGTGCTGTCATTAGGTTAGTTAGGTTTAAGTAGTTCTAAGTTCTAGGGGACTGATGACTATAGATGTTAAATCCCATAGTGCTCAGGGCCATTTGAACCATTTTGAACCACACCGGCCGGCATGCAAAAATCGAAGCTTAATTAAAAGGCGGTCTATTGGTGAGATTGAGCGCCCCATTGTTGTTACCTGTTATAGAATATTTGATTATACAATAGACAAGATATGTTAGTAATTTTGCAAATGACATCCTCAAAGTTTTTAATGTAAGTGAAATGCTCGGATTTTATTGTTAATTGAATAGTGTTTCTTAGTAAAATAAATGTGTACTCCGCTAACATTTTTTTCTATCTTTTAGTTTTGGGTTTCGTCACGATCTTTATTCATTAATAATAACGCAACAGAAGTGAAGACTGCTTTCGTTTTTAAGAATAACTGCACTACTGCAACAAGTGCTTGCAGAAAGCTCCTGAAATAAATTTGCCCCAATGACTTTAACCGATAAACTTGAGTAAGATTTCGTTCTAATGTAAGCGCCTCAGCAAGTGCTTACAGAAGTTACTTGCTAGTAAACACAAGCCTTTCGTAATACTTCGGGGCTAGAGGCAACTTGACGTTGGCAGCGCTCGGAGACAAATGAATATGTTTCAAGTGGGGCCGATTTTCTCCGCTTCTGGCACGACTAGCGCAATCGTCATGTTATCGTGACCAAACAGTAACTTTACAACCACGCTAGCCCGATTCTTCCTACACCACATGAACACTAATAAACTTTATCCACGCCATTGCAGAGTCAATTAACCACTGCCTCCAAATATTTGATCGCAGCAAAAATTTCTCCAGCCCTACGACCCAGAATAAACTCAAATCAACTAGTTTAACGTATTCTACTTTGTCTCGCGGAACAACATAAATTGAAGCAGATACATTTCTAAACACGTCTAACACACTTGTCACACTGAGTTCTGATCGACAACACCGACCGAGTACCAACTCAGTAATTCATTTCTTAACGGCCGCTGTGGTCGAGCGGTTCTAGGCGCTTCAGTCCGGAACCGCGCGGCCGCTACGGTCGCAGGTTCGAATACTGCCTCGGGCATGGATATGTGTGATGTCCTTAGGTTAGTTAGGTTTAAGTAGTTCTAAGTCTCGGGGACTTCTGACCTCGGATTTGAAGTCCCGTAGTGCTTAGTGCCATTTGAACCATTTTTTTAATTCAGTTCTTGACGATATTCTCACACGCTTTATTAGTCGCGATCCCACCTAGATCTGCGATCTATTGTCTTTCCCGGTGACTGTTAAACATGATAATTAATTAGAGCTCGCACCTACCAGGTCTAGAGTAGGCTTGCCTAGCAAGATTCAAATCAAAATTGAACTTCTAAATCCCAAGAAGCATAGGGGAACCAATTTAGACAATCACTTCACAATTCCCTTGCTTTCAACAATTAAATGTAAGTTCTTCGACGCCCTTAGTATTGCTGAATAGCGGCCAGCTGGATATTATGATATCTCTGGTTGGGACAGGTGACATCTGCTGCTGCCGGTGCGAGGAGAGACTTTGCGGCAACTTGCTCATTCTGTCAATCGCGGTCGAAAGTTTGCTTTTCTACCACAGGTGCACACATAGAGACTTCAGTTACAGAACATACATACATTTATAGCCATTCGTCGCGTATTTAATATGTGCCAAACGCCAAGTTAATGTGTTGAAGCGAATGAAGTACGTGACGGCACCCAAAAGCTTTTGTCCTGTCTCAACATGAAGCACTACGGGAGCCTTCGGCGCGCCAAGCGGAGTGTTTGTGGCTCTGTAGTGGTCGAGGGCTAGAAGCAGAGGAGTGAGCGCGTGACTAGAGCGGCTGCGCTGTTCGTTGCAGTCAAGACGGCACGTATGAGGGTGGTTTGATAAGTCTGGTAAAAAAGCAAGAATAAATGTTTCGTAAACAACTCCCCTTATTTTTCAATGTGCTCTCCTCTGAGGACTCTACACTTGGTCCAGCGATCATCCGTGTTTTTTACCCATCGCAAAAATTGGTTCTGTCGAACTCTGCAAAACACTCGTCGAGTGCAAGTATCACTTCCTCACTTGATGAAACTTTCCTCCCAGCAAACCAAAATTTCATGTCAGGGAACAGGAAGAAGTCACTTGGAGCTAAGTCTGGTGAACAAGATATTCAAAGCTCAATTCACGCATTGTCTCCATTGTTCTCGCTGATATGTGAGATGGTGCGTTATCCTGGTGAAAGTGCACGTTTTTGCTCACAATTTTTTTTTTTCGGTCAACGCAACTTTTAAACGATTCGACTACGAAGCGTAATAGGCTGCAGTTACGGTTCTACTATGAGAATTATTGCTTAACTCCGGTGTGTAATGATGAATCCAGGTTTCATAGGCAGTCGCAAATCGGCGCAAAAAGTCTTGCGGATCGCGATTAAACATCATCAGAAATTGTGTTGAAATGTGGCGGATGTGCTTTTGGTCGACTGCGAGAAATCGCGGCACCCACGTCGCTTACAGCTGCTCGTCAGCCAATTCTCCGTACATGATATTATGCACTCGCTCAGTTGAGGTGCCCACAGTCTCAGCAATCTCACGAATTTTTATTCGACGGTTTTCTATTTACATATCATGGCTTTTGTTAACGGTTTCCTCAAGTGCACATCAGAGAGCGCTTCCTCTTCAATGCTTCCCCGACTTTCAAATTCATTAATCCAAAAGTAAATGGCCATCAATGATGGCGCAGACTCCGCGCGAACTTCATCCAGTTTTGTTTTGATTTGGAAGACAGACCAACCCTTCAAATGAAAATCTGTAATAATAGCACGAAACTCTGTTTTCTCCATTTTCAGTCACAGTCGACACACTGACCAATTCAAAGGCGGTGAGAAATTGACTGTACGCTGTACGTTGTTTAAATTCTTTATATGATCGTTGGAATAATAAAGCTTACCAACGATGAAAGCGCAACAAAAATGTTCCATTTACCAGACTTATCAAACCACCTTCGCACTTGAAAGCCGATTACGGGACGTAAATAAGAAGTACTGTAACTCTGCGAGTAGTGCAGAATGTTTTTATGAACCAGTGTCAGCATTGTTAAATAATTCAATTGTATAATATGTGAAACTGTAGACTAAGATGTGTTACATCGGTAGCTAGCAGTTTACTGTTCTGTCCACTACGTCGATTCGCTCAATTAATGCTATTTGGCAACCCTGAGCTAAATTTGACTTTTCGATTAGTGGTGTCACGAGGCGTAGGCCACTCCCTAGTAACTTTATTTCAGGCTCACATCAAGAGAGCAGAACCTTACGACCTACTTCTGCGCTGGGACATCTGTAGAAGATAGCGGTTGGGTGAAATTAGAAGTTTCGTGCCCTATGGCGCAGGCACCGCATTCAAAGTACAAAACTGTACAGGCGTGTGTAATCTGTATTAATGTAGAGGAGGGAATACGCAGGACCCTGAGACCCATGCTGTGATGAACACTGACTTATTTCCGTCCGGTTGGGAAGGTTAATTAATTCCCTTCCAATACAGCACGCCCTTTCGTATTGTTCCGCAGTACCCTCCACGCACATGATCTTTGCAGCTGATTTCAGTTGCACTGAGCAACTCTTGAGACACCACGCAGCAAGAAGTGTCGGCTTTGGACTCAGCTTTCACCAATCTCCGTAACCTGTGGCCGTTGGCTGAGCGATCCTGGATCGGATCGTAATAATTCCCCAACGTTGTCCATACCTCTCGAAACACACAGGCCTGTCTACTTTTCCCTTTTTTTACTTTATTTGTGCCTTGTGGCTGTCAACAGTCAAATGTACGTTGTTATTGTTTTTGTGTTTAAAGTGACTTTTGGATGTCGGTAAAATTTCGTGAGCTTTAGGTTTCAAAAACTATTTACAGGTTGTGTTGCGGATTTCTGTCGACGTTTGCTTCCGTTTTTTCGCGCTCATTGGTGGATTCTGTTCAAACAAAGCGAAAACACTTCTGGACAAATTCAAAAATCGTAGCCACCAACAGAAAACAAAGTGAAACAAACTATTGTCAAGAGCATACCTGAAACTTAAATCTACAGTGAAAAGTTTGTCTATGTCACAACGACCAAATGTCCACAATTCACCAATGAGCACGAAAAAACATACACACGCTGTTGAAAGTCCGCAACACGTTGTGTAAGAAACAATCCACACGAAGTAGTTTTCCAAAGAAAAACCTCATGAACTCTTTCCAATATCCGAAGGCATTTTCAATATAAAATTTATGTGTACGAAGGCGTGCTGAAAAATAGTACTTCAGAATTTTTTATTCCCTTCCCAATATTGGTTGTATTACGTACGTGTTATGTGTATGACCCGGTCCACTTTCCCGTTTCGCTGATGCAACTAGCAACCTCCTGCCGCTGGAGAGCTCCGAATAGTAGCGTATAACGCGGCAGTGTCTAACGTCAGTGTCCCAGAATTTTAGCTTGTAATATGTGTAATGTAGCTATATGTCGGTGCGCAAGAGACCCTGAGAAGACTGAAAGCACGAATTCGAAGAGTTCGTCCAGATGTGAAGCACACTCTCCTTCAGCTTGAGAATGCCAGACCACACACGCGCACTGCGACATCTCCAACAATCCGATGCCCTGGATTCACTGTCATCGATCATCCTCCATGGTTCTAGGCGCTTCAGTCCGGAACCACCCGGCTGCTACGGTCGCCGGTTCGAATCCTGCCTCGGGCATGGATGTGTGTGATGCCCTTAGGTTAGTTGGGTTTAAGTAGTCTAAGTCTAGGGGACTGATGACCTCAAATGTTAAGTCCCATAGTGCTTAGGGCCATTTGAACCAAAACCTGAGCAGCTTGATTTGATGAAGCGTTGCAAGGAAAGGTGAGGATGTGGCTGCGCCAGGAAGCTCACATTGCGGTTGATCCCGGCGGAGGTTCGAGTCCTCCCTCGGGCATGGGTGTGTGTGTTTGTCCTTAGGATAATTTAGGTTAAGTAGTGTGTAAGCGTAGGGACTGATGACCTTAGCAGTTAACTCCCATAAGATTTCACACACATTTGAACATTTTTGAAGCTCACATTCTACAGTGACGGTGTCAACAAATTGGTCTCTGGTTGGGAAAAATTTTTTCATCGCCAGGGTGATTATGTCGAGAAATAAATACGTAGAAATGAAGAAATAAGATTTAGAATGTTGAAACGTCCCCTTTGAACAATTATACATGACTGTGCTTAAACTGACACACAATATTTTGTTAGCGCAACGCAATCTGACTTTCAAAATTCCCTACAAAAGAATGGCCCTGACTAACATTAAACTATACCTTTCACAAATCACTTACCTCACAAAAATCTTCGCTGCTCAAGCTACTGCAATACAGCGAGCGCCACTACTGCCAGCTAAATAAAAGATTCAAACTATGGAAGGCACTAACTACTGATAGGGATAGTTAGCAAATGAAAGATATTAATAGAGAACAAACAATGTATTTACCTTGATATCATCATATATAAATATAGCAGTTGATGACAAATTTCAAAACTCCGCCATCTCTCTCCCCACATCCATCACTGCTGGCGGCTCACCTCCAACTGCGCAACGCTACGCGCTGTTCACATCCAGCTGCCGCTGCCCAACACTACAATGGCGAGTATTACAACAATGCAAACTAGCCACAGACTGCACACAGCACAGCCAGAGCGCTACGTAACGTTGCCAATAAGAAAACATAAACAGCCTACTTACATAGCCCCCATGCTCCCCACAAAAAATTTTACAAATTGGATTGGGCTGTGGCCAATACAGATTTGAAAAAAATTTTTCATAATTACAATAACAAAGAAATCAAATGCACACACTTATTGATACAATGTTGGTCAAAAGCTAAAAATTTCTCACAGTCCATAAAGACTGTCCAGATTGTTCATCACAGTAAAAATGCAGAGTTTTTCTCAAAGTCTGAACAGTAAAAGAAAATGCACACAGAAGTAGTGGATTTCCATGCAGTCTTGAAGAAGTAGTGTTGTCCTTCCAACGGAAAGACAGTGCTGACTCTTGACATGCATACAGGTAATGGACCACAACAGAGTAAACCCACAGCAGAGTCAGTCGAAATTTTGAAAACTATTGGTAGGTAGGTCATCACAGAGCAGACCCACTGTAGTCCTGGTAGAGATTACGGTATTGGTGGGCCACCAGAGGTGCAGACCCACTGCAGTCCTTGTAGAAATAATGGTATTGATGGATCATCAAAGATGTAGACCCACTGTAGTCCTTGTAGAGATAGCCAGCAGCCATCTGTTGTGACTGTGCAGGTGCACACTCACCATTGAAGAGTCTTGCGGATAATATAGCAAGTCCATAAACCACCACTTGTGCAGTCACAAAGTTTTCGGAACTGTCCTTAGAACCAACAGTGCTGTTATCCAGTCCCTTGCTGAATTATTAACACACGTGCAAACACTAACAGTCCCTACTTCTCACATATTGTCCATATACTATGACCAACGGAAATGTGTGCAGTGAAATGAATGCTTACAAGTTACTTAGTTTGATAAACTGGTGTCAATTACAATTTTATAACATGAGAATAGAATAACAAAGGTACAGAATACATCATTAAAGAACATAACAATACAGATAACATTTGTAGTAAAACAGGCTTTACAAAAGAATAGAAATAGACATATACATCAATGTTACAGGAATTATGACATAAGTAAATATATAAAAGATCAGAATAACTTTTGAAACATCAACTTCACACATGAGCATTAACACAAAACAGAATAAATAATGTCTAAACATCTTTACAAAGTAAATAACACATTATTAATGCCAATTGTATTTGAGGATAACAGTATTCCTCATCATAGTGAATGTAACTTAGTATTAGAAGAGAAAAAAGTTCTATGAAACAGTACACAGAGACAGGAAGAAATCAAATACATAAGGGTACACAAACATATAGTGGGATAACACAAAAGGCAAAGGACAGGGTTTGTTTTACAGCAGTATTTTGCATGGAGATCTCCCTTTGTTCATCATTATTCCCAAAAAGTCCTATCTAAGCCTGCTTTCTGTATTCTGTTCATATTTCTTTCAAAATAATTATTTCTTATTGTACACTACTCATTTGGGCCCAAATCTTTTTCATATAACTTCTCAATGCATTCTTTACCTATTCTCCATAGTCAGTTTCTTATATAGTCTACCCCCTCTTAAGCTAACTTAAATCTACTGAGCTCAGATGCTAAACTAAGGGACGAGGCAATGCAGCAGCACATAAAACAATTAATATAAACAGCAATGACAAAAAAATTCAAATTTGCAAAGCAAGCAGCATTATAGAAATTAGCAAAGCAATTGCAATATTACAACTAATATAAGGCAATGCGCAGCAAACAAAAAAATAAATCTGGCTTAGCAGAGTAACACAAATTAAAGTTCAGTAGCACTATGCCTGGCAAACAGCAGCTTATATCTAAACATGACATAGCTCAAGCAGAAAAAATAGTACACTAAAGATAACAATGCAGATAAGGGAAATGTATAATCACATCTTAATGTCTAAGTAATTAAAGTGGTGCACCACAACAACTTATTGTAAAAGAAATATTACCATGTACTTGAAAAGAATATTATGTATGCAGTTACTGTTACTAGTCCCTTCTTATTGTTCTTTCCTTTCCAAGTGCTCCTTTTTTGAAGAATGTGGATCACAAAATTATTATTTAATAGATCTGTTGACAGAAAGTGTTCACATTAGCAAATGCATTTAATTTTATTTTATGAAACCAATGCTGCAACACAGCTGGAAAACAGATGTCAAATGAAATAAGCAATTACACAAACCAAAGCATAAAAACATCATTCAATAGCTATGTGGCATTTCGTAAGTCAGAAGCTCTCAACTCTCGTAGAAAGACACTTGTCATTATCAGGTTTGCAGATGTAAGAATATTTCCCATCAATTCATAAGCATTTCAGTAAATATCATAAATTAAGAGCTCCACAGTGTAATCATATGTTTTCAAGATCGACCGTGTCGTTTTTGCGATGTTTTCTACAAAGGAACGTCAATAGCGAGGATAATGGCCTCCCCTTTTTTTTCTACCTGTGCCGCTGAAAGGCTAATGGCTTTTTTTCGGGCTGCTGTCGCCCAGGTGGGTGCCCGCGACGCATTACGTGCAGGTGGTCACTTAACTTTCTTACGGAAATATTTACGACAGCAGTTTCCGCTACAGTGACAGTCTCACATAAAAATATTTCACAGGTCCAGAATTAGCGTTGCAAATCTGTAGAAAGAAAATCCTATAAATATAAGTGTCCAAATAAAATATTCGTCAGCATTGTGATACAGTCACGCATTTACGCACATTTCATAACTCTTAAAGTACGATTCTTGGTTTCCAACATACTTCTTATTCCTCATATACGGTAGCATCATCTTATTGATCATAAACATATCTCAACAGCATAGTACAAATCGTCGTCATAATAATAACATCATAACACCTCAGTCAAATCTCAAAATCGTCGTAGCTTTCTGCAATAATTTCAAAACCTAAAAAAAATTCTCTGCTCATTTCAATAGTGTCATCTACCTCAAACGTACTTTAAAATCATGCTCCCTTACCAAATACATCATTCAAAGCTCTCATAGTATCACAATGATTCCGAAAAAATATGAACAGTTTACAAAGTACAGACAAAATACAGTTTCATAAGTGTGAAGTTACCCAACTGTGTAGTGTGTAAACATGTGTCACTGATGTAGTAAAAAAAAATGTTTATCTCTCAGTTAAATGATCAGATAGCTGTGTAATTTGTGTGTTAGAGAAATATGGTACCGATGTGTAAAGTTGTATAAGCAAATACCATATTAGCTAGGGTTCCTTGTGGTTGCCACACACATGGTACACAAAGTAAGCATGTACCCCCCTGAGGATTAATGTAATTATACCCTCAGGTGTTACAGATTACAGCAATGGAATGAAATGTATCACGGAAAACTTTCTTTGTAATTCAAAAATCTTTAAAAATAAATGTTTTAAGTACAAAATTAATCACTCAAATACGTGTACTGTAGCGCTAAATGTGCGTCTTGTTGCAACATAATCTGTGTGGAAGTGTCGTAGTTATCGTCCTCCGAAAGCTAAGTTCTGCAGAAGTCAATGTACTTACCTCATAATACACAAAAGTGAAATGCTTTGCGTATAAATGTCTTAGTTATTACGCTTATTGCCGTGATGAGGAAAGTACTGTGCTGTAACGTATTGTTGTGCTACGGAAAAGGCAGTCTCATTGTAGCTATACCACAAAAGTTACTACTAAAACCTGTTTTACTTTCCAGAATAAAACAGAAAACTGTGCAGATATAAAACAGAAACACTGCAAAAGCAACATTGTAAATTGTCACTCATTGGTAGCGTCGTGATAAAATCGTGTAGCTGTCACATAAACTAACCACTGTGCCATCTGGTATCTCACTGAAAGTACTTTAAATCCAGAATATATTTACAAGTAAACCAAAATGTTGCATTAAAATCTCATTAGCAGTACTGGTAAATGTTCTAAGTATGTAAGCCTTATAGTCGTTCCATAATCGTGCAACTAACAAGCAAGAATGTACACACACAATAACACTGTTATGTCTGTTCACTATAACAATGCATTCGTCATTTCTGTTTCAATAAGTTCTCTTGGTTCTTGACTGGATATTTAACTTCAAACATTGTTGCATGTTAACAGATTCGAAGTCTGACAAGCATACTAGTAATGTAAAGTGAAAAGTTTTATGGCAAAGACAAAGTTAAAAAGCAGATTATCTTTCAATAAATGGTTTTACATGTGAAATGTGGTACAATCTTTTACTCTTCCTAGTGCACAGAGTTTCAACTTCAAAGCAATTATCATGTTGTATACATCGGTAAAGAATGCTAAAATTTTTCTCAAGGCTAGCGTCTTATGTTATTTTTCTTGGAGCGAGCGGGCGCACGCGGCTGCCTGCTGTGCGAGTCATTTTCTGTCTCTTTGTTGGCGCACGCCGTTATTGGGATTAGGAGACCTAACTTCTACAAATTCACTCTGTCGAGAAGGCCCTGCTCTGTTTGAATCACGCCAGTTCTGATGCAATTCAGGTCTGTCGTTACGATCATATCGTCTGTCGTCATGTCGGTAGTTCCTGTAGTTTCTTTCTTGTCGGTTAAGTGGTGGAGAATTTCTCCCTGAATCGTAACTGCGCGCTGGACCGTTGCGTCTAAAGTTATTCTGTCTCCCTTGATAATAATTACTTTGGTTCCCAAATTGTCTGTTTCTCTGATTGTGTCTGTGATAGTCACTACCGCGGAGAGGTGATCTTTCCCTGTAATTATTACTACTCTGCCAACGATTGTCATACGGGTGGTGTCTGTTTTGGTCACCATTTGTGTGGTGAGAATAGCCTTGTTGCATCCAGTTATCGTTTCTGTCGTCACGGAATTGTGACGGGTGTGACCTGTAGTGATTGTTTTCCTGTTTTCGCATCCCGCGACTGTCAGTGTCAATTTGTAATTCTTGTAAGAGTCCCTGAAAAGCTTCAATGTCGTCTTTGCAACGTCCTGCCAAAATAATATGTCGTAAATGTTCAGGCAGTTTGATTAAGCAAGTGCGGATGAGTTCTGAGGGGCTGTATGGGTTTGAAAGATACTGATTCTTATGCAACATGTCTTCAAAATATTTCATAAGACTGGAAAATTCAGATTGTTCGAAACGTTTCATTATTATGATGCTATGTTTTACTCGGTCTTGTGTGGCTTGAGACCAATATGCTGAGAGGAAGGCATGGTAAAACTCTCCTTCACTGTGGCAATCGTGAATTACCGATCGCATTCTTACAGCTGGTTCATTCTCCAAGTAGCCACACATAAATTCTAATCTGTGTTCTAACGACCAGTTGGGAGGAAAACAATGCGAGAATTGATGGAGCCATGCTTGTGGATGAATGTCGTTGCCAGAATTCTTAAATGTTTTGAATTTATGTGTAGTAATGAACAGCTTATAGTCAAAATCATCATGTCGACGAGTCGCATATCGGTCATTGTTAGGTCGTGTCGGCCGTTCCATCTCAAAATTCGGTGCACATTGCCAATTTCTTTCATAACTTCCGAAATGCCCTGTGTTATTATTTTGTGGCTGTTCCGTATTTCTGTGTCCCTCTTCCCGTATTGGGGCGCGAGTATCCTCTGAAATACGTAATTCTTGTTTTACCTGTGTCAGCTGATCTTGTACTTCCCGGATTTCTCTTTTGTACTGTGTATTGATTTGATTTTGATTCTGTGTGAATTTTCTAATTTGTTCATACTCTTCTGTGTCAGTGAAGGCTACAGGTCTTGTGTCATTCAGATCATCATCTACCTTTGTAGATAAGTTAGTGACCTGATCCGAAAGTTCGGCTACTTTCTCCGATAGTGAACACATTTCCTCAGTGTGTTTTTCTGAACCAAGTTTCAGAGTGTCCATTTGTGTTGAAATCGAATCTACTGTGTCCTTTAAGCTTTCCTGAGTTTTTGCAAGTTGCGTAACCGAATCGGTAGATGCAGCTGAGTCAATTTTAGCCCACAAGGTCTCATGATTTTCATGAACAATGGTTTGCAGTTCTTTTATGGCTGCTTTGTGATTCTGTAATGCATTTTCATGCCGCGAAAAAATAGGTTGAAAATGCTCAAAAATTTGTGTTTTTACGTCATTACAGACTTTTTGACATTTCGATTCAATGTTATGTAACTCACTAGTTAAATCTTCACGTGTTTGTTCAAGTGTGGTGTCAAACTTTTGAAGATTTTGCCCCATTGCGTCTAACTGTTGCTGTGTTTGTCTCTGATTTTGTTCCATTGTGTCTAACTTTTTAAGATTTTGTTCCACTGTGTCTAACTTTTTAAGATTTTGTCCCATTTGTCTCTGATTTTGTTCCATTTGTTGCATTAATTGCAATAATAATGTATTAGTGTCTGGAATCTGTTTCTCTACGCTTTTCGGCAGTGCATTTGCACCGGCAACATTCACATTTTGACAAGCAGAAAATGTGTCTTGACTTATTTGAGAAAACGGTGATAACCCAAAACCTGAATCTACAGTATTTGCGAAATTGTGTCCTGTCATTTCGGATTCCTGAGGCGAGCTGTTGCCGACCGATCGATCGATAATGCTTCCCTGTTCACTACCTGTTTCACTGTCTACACCATTGTTTGCAGCCCGCTCCATTTCCCTATGCACAATTACCAAATTACTACTTTGAACATCAGTTAATTCATTACTCGGTGGCGCTAACACACTGCTTTCATTTTCACTGTCATTTCTCAGTTTACTTTGGAGCCTAGTATTACGTTTTTCACACGCCATTATTGTCACAGTATTTCACACAACACAGAAAAACACAATTTGAAGATCAAAAATAAGAGAACACATTAACATAGCACTGAAAATAATATCTAGTTAATTGCAGCTGCGAAATACTTGGTGCAAATCTACATGCATGCCACAACTGTTTTACTGTACAACAATGAAAGACTGCAACTACAAAGGAGATTTTCTCTACAATTACGCGCTAGCAATAAACAATAGCTACACTAATTACACAAACTACAAGAAAAAATCAGAAGATTCCAGTGAGGTATCCTCGGCTATGGGTCGACATATGAAACGTCCCCTTTGAACAATTATACATGACTGTGCTTAAACTGACACACAATATTTTGTTAGCGCAACGCAATCTGACTTTCAAAATTCCCTACAAAAGAATGGCCCTGACTAACTTTAAACTATACCTTTCACAAATCACTTACCTTACAAAAATCTTCGCTGCTCAAGCTACTGCAATACAGCGAGCGCCACTACTGCCAGCTAAATAAAAGATTCAAACTATGGAAGGCACTAACTACTGATAGGGATAGTTAGCAAATGAAAGATATTAATAGAGAACAAACAATGTATTTACCTTGATATCATCATATATAAATATAGCAGTTGATGACAAATTTCAAAACTCCGCCATCTCTCTCCCCACATCCACCACTGCTGGCGGCTCACCTCCAACTGCGCAACGCTACGCGCTGTTCACATCCAGCTGCCGCTGCCCAACACTACAATGGCGAGTATTACAACAATGCAAACTAGCCACAGACTGCACACAGCACAGCCAGAGCGCTACGTAACGTTGCCAAGAAGAAAACATAAACAGCCTACTTACAATGTAAACAAAAAATTTTTAATTTAAAAAATCGTAAGAGTTTTCATATAAAAAATTCGAAGGCATTACTTCTTAGTTTGCCCTCGTTGGGCTAATGTGTGAACCAGAACTCCATCAACAAACTTTCATAGATTGTTCAGGGATACCTTCAAAGTGTTTTGGTACAAGATATCGGCAACTATTTACGGAGTAATCAGGAAATTCTGAAGTATTGAGTTCGTAACTTGTGCTTCCTGAAGAGAGGTAGCTGCCTTTTCAGTAGTTGCAGGGATAACAATTTGGATGATTGTTTGATCTAGCCTTGTAACATAAACCAAAACGGCATTGCTGTGCTGATACTGACAACGGCTGAAAGCAAGGGGAAACTACAGCTATAATTTTTCCCGAGAGCATGCAACTCTACTGTATGCTTGAATGATTATGGCGTCCTTTTGGGTAAAATATCCCGGAGGTAAAATAGTCCCCCATTCGAATACTAAGGAGGATGGCGTCATCAGGAGAAAGAAATCTGGCGTCCTTTGTAATTGGAGCGCGGAATGTTACGTCTCCAGTAGGTAGGTTAGAAAACTTATAAAGGGAAATGGATAGGTTGAAGTTGGATGTAGTGGGAATTAGTGAAGTTGGGTGGCAGCAGGAAGAGTCCTTGTGGCCAGGTCGATACAGGGTCATAAATACAAAGTCAAATATGAGGAATGCAGGAGTGAGTTTAATAATGACTAAGAAAATAGGAATGCGGGGAAGCTACTTTGAACAGCATAATGAACGCATTATCGTAGCCAAAAGAGACACGAAGCCACACCCACCACAGTTGTACAAGTTTGTATGCCAGATAGCTCCACAGATGATGAAAATCTTGAAGAAAAGTATGATATAAAAGAAATTATACAGATAGATAAGGGAGACGAAAATTTAATTGTGATGGAGGGCTGGAATTCGAAATTCGGAAAAGGAAGAAAAGGAAAAGCAGTAGGTGAATATGGACTGGGGAAAGGAATGAAAGAGGAAGCCGCCTGGCAGAATTTTTCACAGAGATTAATTTAACCATCGCTAACAAAATGGTTCAAATGGCTCTGAGCACTATGGAACTGAACTTCTAAGGTCATCAGTCCCCTAGAACTTAGAACTACTTAAACCTAACTAACCTAAGGACATCACACACATCCATGGCCGAGGCAGGATTCGAACCTGCGACCGTAGCGGTCGCGCGGTTCCGTACTGCAGCGCCTAGAACCGCTCGGCCACACCGGCCGGCCATCGCTAACATTTTGTTTAATTTCACAAAGGAAGGTTAAATACTTGGAAGAGACCTGGAGAAACCATAAGGTTTCTGACTGATTGTATAATGGTAAGACAGGGATTTCTGCACTATATTTTAAATTCTAAGACGTTTCCAGGGGCAGATGTGAACTCTGACCACAATGTATTGGTTATGAGCTGTAGATAGAAAAAATACAAAAATGCAGGGGACCCGGGGAAATTGAAAGAAACAGAGGTTGTTGAGAATTTCAGAGGGAGCATTAGGCAACGTTTGACTATAACGGGGGAAGGAATACAGCAGAATATGAATGGGTTGCTTTAAGAGATGAAATAATGAAGGCAACAGAGGCTCAAGAGGTAAAAAGACAAGAGCTAGTAGAAATCCTTGGATGACACGAGTGTTAATGGTTTTAACTGATGAAAGGGGAAAAAAAATTTAGAAATACAGAAAATGAAGCAGGCGACTAGGAAACCGAAGTTTAAAAAATGAGATTGACAGGAAGTGCAAAATGGCTAAGCAGGAATGGCTGGAAGACAATTGTAAGGATTTAGAAGCACATTACACTAGTGGAAAGTTAGATACTGGCTACAGAAAACTGAAAGAGGCCTTTGGAGAAAAGAGAACCAGCAGTATGTATATCAAGAATTCAAGTCGAAAACCAGTCCTATGCAAAGAAGGGAAAGATGAAAGGTGGAAGGATGGTCTATGCAAGGGAGATAAATTTGAAAGCAGTATTACACAAATGGAAGAGGACTCAGATGAAGATGAGATGAGAGACACGATGCTGCGTGAAGAATTTGACAGAGCGTTACAAACCTAAGTCGAAACAAGGCCCCGGGAGTTCTGTTAGAACTACTGATAACCTTGGGAGATCCCAGACATGGCAAAACTCTTCCATCCGTTGAGTAATATGTACGAGATAGGCAAAATACCCTCAGACTTCGAGAAGAATATAACAATCCCAATTAAAAAAAAAAAAAAAGGCTGAAAGGTATGGAAATTACCGAACTATCAAAGTCAGAGTTGCAAAATACTAACGCGGATTCTTTATAGAAGAATGGAAAGACTGGTAGAGGCTGACCTTGGGGAAGATCAGTTTGGAAATGTTGGAACACGGGGAGCAACACTGACTGTACGACTTATCTTAGAAGATAGGGTAAGGAAAGGGAAACCTACGTTCATAGCGTTTTTAGACTTAGAGAAAGCTTTTGACAATGTTGACAGGAATATTCTTCGAAATTCTGGAGGTAGCAGGGGTAAAAACTGGGAACATAAGGCTGTTCACAACTTCTGCAGAAACCAGACGGCATTTATAAGAGTCGATGGGCGTGAAAGAGAAGTAGTGGTTGAGAAGAAAGTGAGACATTGTTGTAGCCTATCCCTGAAGTTATTCAATCTGTAAATTGAGCAAGCAGTAAAGGAAAAAAATAACAATTTAGAGTATGAATTAAAGTTCAAGGAGAAGAAATAAATACTTTGTGCTTTGGCGATGACGTTGTAATTCTGTCAGACAGCAAAGGACTTGGAAGAGCAGTTGTATAGAATGGACAATGTCTTGAAAGGAGGATACAAGATGAACATCAACAAAAGCAAGACAAGGATAATGGAATGTAGTGGAATTAAATCAGGTGATACTGAGGGAATTAGATTAGCCAACGAGGCAGTGAAAGTAGTAGAGGAGGTTTGCTATTTGAGCAGCAAAGTAACTGATGATGGCCGAAGTAGAGAGGATATAAAATGTAGACTAGCAATGGCAACGAAAGCGTTTCTGAAGAATGTGTGTACCCAATTGTCTGCGTGCAGTGTAATCCATGGAATAATAGTGCAAACGTGTTTCAGGTGTCTGCGAGTCATGGAACTGAGGCAGAACGTGGGGACCAGTCCAATATTCACTTAGCAGGATGTGGAAAACCGCCTAAAAACCACATCAAAGCTGGCCAACACACCGGCCCTCGTCGTTAGTCCGCCGGTCGGATTCGATCTGGGGCCGGTGTGCCTACCCGATTCCAGGAAGGAGCGCGTCTGCGCTCTTTTCTTTCTGTATTCTTCCTTTTTTTTTTTTAATAATCTTTATTGAACAAACTAAAAGTACATATATATACACTACGCAAGAGTTCTTCAAGGTACCATTTAAACATATACAAATGACTATTAGTTAAACAAAAAATATTAGAAAAACGTTAAATACAACAAAATATAACATATTCTATGTTCTTCCTCTTTTCTTTTCTTTCTTTTTTTTTTCGATGCATGAGAACGTGGATAAGAGTGTTGCATCATGTGACAGGTAGGCATGGCACACCTCAACTTTGAGGGGAGTCAAGCAAGACGCTGCGGAGATAACCGGCAAAAGTTTGTCGGTAAGATGGTTTTCGGGTGAGGGTGCCATGTGCGGTCGCAACTTTGTACCAGAAGTCAAGGACTGTATGCGGACCACTCTGAAAGAGGTATTCTAAAGCCTGTGCTCGAAACCAGATTAGGGTATGGTGCTTAGCAAGAGGGTAGTGAAATGTCTGGGGCAACAAAGGAAATCCGGGGTTACCTTCGTTGGCGGGGCACGGAGGTAAAAGCCCACTACCCTGGCGCGTCGAAGTCTGCACTCAGCATAGTGCCTTAATTGGCGTTATGCTGTATGTTTCGTTTATGCAGACGTCTTTCAGCTTAATGAACATAACTGCAAAGAAGAGGCACGGTGGAAAAGAGTGAGTGGAGGAAAGTCTCTTATTAACAGCGTCATTTCCGTTCGTCTCATTGTTTCTTTCAGTTAGCCACTGTGCTGCTCTGTACTGTAGCAGTTATTTCTATGTATGGTCCCGGTTTCACCGAGCTGCATTAGTTGGCAGTAACACATCAGATGAAAGTCACTTTTCTCCTTAAGTTTCGCACACCAACGCATGTATGACGGAAGAGGCTACAGACTGATTTATGCTACAACAGCAATGTTTTCCACCGATGTCACAGTCAATCTCAACCATTATCAAAGATTGACTTAAGGCTGTTAGGGACGTGACTACATTTTTAGTTCGCTATGCTTACGATAACATCTATGATGTGCGTTACTTGAGGAGAAGCAAAACTTCGACCACGGCAGGTGGACGCCTTGTTATACTGCCCAGTCATTAATGTGACCACCTATCAACAGCCCTAATAACCTACTTTTGCAGTGCTGACTACTGCCATACGTGCAGAAAGAGTGTCAGTGAGGTTCTGGAAGGGGCCGACTCCAGTGTTGTGACCAACTGCTCTGCATTTCTCGTTTGGGGCATCAGTAGCGCAAACAGCCTGATCCAGTTGGTCCCACAAATTCCCGATTAGGTTTAAATCCGGGGAATTGGTGGCCAGAGAGTACACTAAACTCATCCTGGTGTTCTTCGAACCACACACATACACTGCTAGCTGAGTCACATATTGTCGAAGATGCTACTCCAGGCGGGTGTAAAATGAAAGTGCGCAACGGAAAATAATAAACGCTAAAATGAAGATTTGGCCCTGTCTGACTACACCCTGAAGCAGATCTTAGGATCTCTTAATTCAATAAATTACAATCTAAACATGAATGATGAAGGCAACTAATCCTACTAAATGATAAACGTTGTTCCTGCTTATATATTTATTGTACATTAAAAAAAACCTTTATATTACAAAGTTTACATTTACTAAGTAAAATTACTAATCAATTGCCCAACTCTGCCCCTTATTCTGACTGCGCGATCAATATCAATAACGCGAAATGACTGACACCATCCACATACTAAACACTAGAAGACACTACTTTCAAAGATGATCTACGGTGGTGTAGAGCCTCAGTGGAAATAAACTAACGTGATCGCAGATGTTTAATTTTTATAGCCCTAATAAGGCGAAGCAATTTGCTATCACGGTATGTACTGCGTCCGGTGCGTCGAAGCGATGGTTCTCGTACTCGTCTGCGACGATGGAAGAGCTCCAGCCACAAATAAACTCTTTCAAACACTAGGACGACACAATGCGCTCCTCTGACTAATATACTCTAATACTGTCTTCTCCTCTCTGTGTTCGACAGACGAGAAACGCGAACTTCCAACCACGAGGACGTAAGTATAGGCAGAGGAAGTGCTCTCAATTACTGAATGCTGCGTACTCAACTACGACTTCCAACCCGGAGGTGAAGTCCAGAATCGTATAGGTTCGCAACAACACAGTTCTAATTATAAATTCTACTCAGAGCAAAGACAGCAAGTCTGACTGTACCAACAAGGTTGATTTTGAGCGACCATCACACACGGGCGCTCACAATGGAAGACCTCATCTCTCCACCTCTGGTTTCCCAGCAACGCTCAGCTCCCTACCATCGTAATTCCGCAAACGAATCATATTCCCGAAACCACGGAATATTCTCCCTCTCTACAGATTCCTTCGAACGCCGACCAACCATATTTTAGTCTTTTGTCGTCCAGCGCGGAAAGTTTGCGAGGAAAAACGTATACTCGTAGAATGGTACGCTTCTGAGTAAAAATCCTTGGAAATAACCCAGCCTGCGTAGTTTCCGAAGTGCCGCTTCTTCGTTCCTCTCAGCTGCGTCCAAGATTTGTAGCGTTCGGAAGTATTATCCGGTTATCCTTCAGCCCTACTATAATAGCGGCCGGTAGCCCCTGTATTGCGTCTTCGCGCTCAGGTGTCCAGACTGTCCGCCTTGGCACTTCTTGTCTGGAGCTGAACCACCACACCTGTGTGGGCCTTCCACCCAGGGCTTGAGTTCCACTTGTCGTTTCATTTCCACTGTCGTTCCGACTTATATGATAATAAAGCCACTCCGTCACCTTTCATGCAATAAGCGTTAACAATTATTTACAAGGCGTACGTGACAATGTCAGTCTCCTTTATATATTCATATATACGATGTACAACCTTTCACATGATGCCTAATTGTCTTTGTAGATCACGGCGAAGTATCTGGATGGGTGCTTGTAAGGTGCGAAATTATAGCCACCTTACAATTGCATTGTCCTGCTGGTAAATGCCACTGTGCCAAGGGAAAACAAACGGCATGTAGAGCTGGACATGATCCACAAAGATAGGTGCATGCATGTGTTGATCAACTGTGCCTTCCAGAATGTCGAGATCACGCAAGGAATGCCGTGAAAACATTCCTCAGAGCATTACACTCCCTGTCCCGTCCCCAGCACCGTAGCCATCATTCGCCACTGTCGTCTAAGGCCCGTGTTGTTCCACAGTTACCTCAGCGCCAGTTTTAGATAGCACCATTTTGCCTTGCAAGCTATACTGTAACCACGGTGGTACGCGAACAGTTTCCAAACTTACAAGGGGAGACCGCTAATTGTGAAATTCAGATTCAATTCATACTGCGCATAATAAAAGCTCATGGCCAGAGGTGTAATGTGGCAAAGCACCAAGATGCACTTCTCAGCCGTTGTCGAGAAAATCGACAGTTAAAAGAAACCGTTGCGGTGAAATACTCTCTACGACTAACAATTATCTACAGCGCCGTGGTGCAGCGGTAAGCGCTCGGGTTTGTAATCCGAAGGTCACCGGATCGAATCTCGCGCCATGCAATTTTTTTTATTATTAGTTTTTTGTAATTCAAACATATATATAACTATTAATGAATTGCTTATGCATGTTGGTGAAGGCGGATCGCTCTCCAATTGTACCGCCTCCATTTTTCCGTTTTTTTTTAACAGGGTGTACCAAAGCTCTCCCGTCCGCACTGATTTTCGACGATGTTACAAGTTGCGCTTGGGACCGCATCTACCTTCTTTCGAAGTTAGCACGCAACTACGCTGTTATGCGGCGGCTCGTTTCGACCCATTCAACATCTGTCCTTCAAGTGTAACGAACGAGTAACGGAGTTTATATTTCATACCTGCCACAGCGAATTTGTGTTCGTGGGGTCTCTATTCTAATTCGAACGTTTGACTTACGCTATACGTATTCGTTTCGGAATATCGTTTCTACGTCTTCCGTTAACTATACGTGGTTAACATTATGAAGACAACTAATAACATTTGTGAAATACAACTTTGTTTGCGGAAAACATAATGATGTTCGAAGTCGCCAGTTTTTCCACGACAAACGACTTTCAACAACTTGTTATATGCATAATTGTTGCAACTGATTGCCGGGAATTATATATATATATTTGAATTACAAAAAACAAATACTAATAAAAAAATTGCATGGTGCGAGATTCGATCCGGCGACCTTCGGATTACAAGCCCGAGCGCTTACCGCTGCGCCACGACGCTGTGAAAAATTATTAATCGTAGAGAGTATTTCACCGCAACGGTTTCTTTTAACTGTCAATTTTCTCGACAACGGCTGAGAAGTGCATGTAGGTTCTTCGCCACATTACACCTCTGGCCATGAGCTTTTATTATGCGCAATATGAATCGAATCTGAATTTCACAATTGGCGGCCTCCCCTTGTTACCCGTTTCAGAGATGCTTCCATCCTTGGGCTTAAACTCAGTGATCATGCCCTTTGGGACGTCAGGTAAATCGCTCCTTTTCCGCATTACGACAGCGACTGCACTGTTTTCCGTGTCCCCTCGACACGTTTTACATACCCTCCAATGCTACTGCAACCATTCGCTGTCTGTGAGTGGTTATTGTTCACGAACGTGGAACATAGGCGGTGCTCACATTAACGTTACTGGACGGTGTATTTGTACAGATCCCGCCGTTTTCTCTGCACCAGCGCTGGCAGTGGCAGGATGATGCAACGTGGTCGTTGTCGCAGCTCACGTGCTGTTCTCGCCAGCTGGGACGCGCTTCCAGCTTCGTCTCCGGACGCTCTCGGACGAGTCGGAACCTGCATCAGGGCCCCTCGCTTTTCCTTTTGCGAGGAGACCACAGTGTATCTTGTAGACCGAAACACAATGGAAGAGCTGCGGTATTCAAATAAACGGTCAACAGGTGCAGCGTGTCGTGTCTTGCAGCTGTAACTTGTTTTTGATTTAAGTGTCTTGGCCTGTTGACGTCCGAGGACGCAGAGTCTGAACGGCTATCAGCAGTCCAGCAGTATTACTTTCCTTTTTTTTCGGAATCAGTACATCATGAATAGACCAACGAAATATTATAAAACCAACAAAATTTATGAATGGGGGCGGCAGTAACGCTCTTTGCGACAGGTACATTTATAAACTGCAAAAAGCGAATGACGGCTTCCATTAGACTTTCGGCATCTACAGCCAGAAACGGCAAGGCATAATTTTGTATGTTATCTGTTCCTTAGTTGGTAAAATGAAATACTCTTTCCTGCGACGTCCGTAATCGGCAGCGCCCTCCAACCAGCTAGGGATTTTGATGCTCTAGTGCGCTAATTGGACAGAATTAAGCACGATATACCTCAGGAGTATAGATTTAAGTGTCAGGAAGTCTTTTCTGAAAGTATTTGTATGGAGTGTAGCCACGTATGGAAGTGAAACGTGGACGATAAATAGTTTAGACAAGAAGAGAATAGTAGATTTCGAAATGTGGTGCTACAGAAGAATACTGAAGATTAGATGGGTAGATCGCATAACTAATGAGGAGGTATTGAATAGAATTCAGGAAAAGAGAAATAGCCGGCCGAAGTGGCCGTGCGATTAAAGGTGCTGCAGTCTGGAAGCGCAAGACCGCTACGGTCGCAGGTTCGAATCCTGCTTCGGGCATGGATGTTTGTGTTGTCCTTAGGTTAGTTAGGTTTAACTAGTTCTAAGTTCTAGGGGACTAATGATCTCAGCAGTTGAGTCCCATAGTGCTCAGAGCCATTTGAACCAGCCATCAGAAGGATGTAGGTTGCAGTAGGTACTGGGAGATGAAGAAGCTCGCATAGGATAGAGTCGCGTGGAGAGCTGCATCAAACCAGTCTCTGGACTGAAGACCACAACAACAACAACATCCCTCAGGAAGACTCTGATCAGTCAGTGCCAGGCCGAATAACTGTTTGCATAAGAGTCAGAGGTCGACCAACACGTTATTGACTTCCTCAGTTTGTGAAGCTCTTTCTCGTGAACAATCTTCCAATTTTTCCGAAATTTTTATCATTTCTTTGTCTGTACATGGAAATCACATCTGCCGGTTTACGTCCCATTTCGAAAATTCCTTCGTGGTCCGTCGTTTTCTTTTCTTTTTGTCGTAGAAGATATTATGAATGTGAAAGCTCGATCTGCCATTAAGGAAGAAGAGAGCGCAGTACCGATTATAATGAACCTTCTTTCAATAAAACAGACGAATTATTTTGGGAAATATTAGCAATGCAAGAAAATTACGTGCCGCTTTGCGTACTATCATTTGCCGACAACCTCGTTTCGGTATCTTAAACCGTTCACAAAATAAAGGGGTTGTAGAGTTTAGGTGAATCCCCCTGTAATACGAGGGGTGTTTGTAAAGTTCGTGCAAAGTCCGAGAAATGGCACAACCGGCGAGTATCCAGGTCACGTTTAGTTGGTAGCATCTTTGGAAAGAACGCAAACAAAGTCTCAGCTATATTGGTCTATTTCTTTGTGTTCGGCATTCGTGTGAAACAAGGAAGTCGAGGGACTGTCAAAAAATGGACGAAAAAGAATTTCGTGTCGTGATTAAACATTATTTTATGAAAGGCAAAACGACTCAGGAGAGTAAAGAGAAGCTTGATAGACATTACAGTGACTCTGCACCTTCGATTAGAACAGTTTATAAATAGTTTTAAAATTTTCGGAGAGGCCATATGGGCACAAGTGATGCTGAACGTTCTGGACGCCCTATGGAGGTTACGACTCCTGACGTCACTGATAAAATCCATGATATGGTGATGGATGACAGAAGAGCTAAGATGCATGAGATTGCTAATGCTGTGGGCATCTCGAATGAACGGGTACGTAATATTTTGCATACACATTTGGACATGAGAAAGCTATCGGCAAGATGGGTTCCGTGATTGCTCACGCTTGACCAAAAACGGAATCGTGTGTAGTGTTGCAAGGGATGGTTTGCAGCTGTTCAGGAAGAAAATGGTTCAAATGGCTCTGAGCACTATGGGACTTAACATCTGAGGTCATCAGTCCCCTAGAACTTAGAACTACTTGCACCTAAGGACATCACACACATACTTGCCCGAGGCAGGCTTCGAACCTGCGACCATAGCGGTCGCGCGGTTCCAGACTGAAGCGCCTAGAACAGCTCGGTGTTCAGGAAGAATCTGCAGGACTTCAAGCATCGTTTCGTCACTGTGGATGAAACATGGATACATTACTATACTCCTGAGACCAAACAACAATCTAAACAATGGGTTACCAAGGGAGGGTGTGCACCAAAGAAGGCGAAGACCATTCATTCCTTAGGCTGGAACGGTTATGGGGACTGTCTTTTGGGATTCACAAGGGATACTCCTCATCGACTATCTGGAAACGGGTTAAACTGTTCAAATGGTTCAAATGGCTCTGAGCACTATGCGACTTAACTTCTGAGGTCATCAGTCGCCTAGAACTTAGAACTAATTAAAACTAACTAACCTAAGGACATCACACACATCCATGCCCGAGGCAGGATTCGAACCTGCGACCGTAGCGGTCGCTCGGGTCCAGACTGTAGCGCCTAGAACCGCACGGCCACTCTGGCCGGCTGGGTAAAACTGTTACAGGTGCATATTATTCATCGTTATTGGACCGTTTGAAAACCGAGCTGCAAGGAAAACGCCGGCGGTTGGATCACAAAACAGTCCTTTTCCGTCACGACAACGCACTACCACACACCTCAGTACTTGTGGTCGCAAAATTAATGGAAATAGGATTCCAGCTCGTTTCACATCTCCCCCTATTCTCCAGACTTGGCTCCTTCGAACTACTATTTTTTATATTTCCCCAGTTTAAAGAAATAATGACTTGTGGGACAAAGATTTAATTCTAACGAAGTGGTGATTGCAGCAACTAATAGCAATTTTGCAGACTTGGACAATTCCTATTATTCGGAAGGGATCAACAAATTAGAACAGCGTTGGACGAAGTGTATAAGTCTAAAAGAAGACTATGTCGAAAAATAAAAAAAGGTTTACCCCAAACACGTACGTACTTTTTATTTTTGCGTGGACTTTTCAAACGCCACTCGTATGTTTTTCTCAAATGTGTGTGAAATCTTATGGGACTTAACTGCTAAGGCCATCAGTCCCTAAGCTGACGCACTACTTAACCTAAATTATCCTAATGACAAACACACACGGCCATGCCCGAGGGAGGACTCGAACCTCCGCCGGGACCAGCCGCACAGTCCATGACTGCAGCGCCTTAGACCGCGCGGGATTAGTCCCCTCGTATGTTTTAACAGTAATTGCTCTAATAACAGTCCCTCGGGGCAGGCCCGACGATTCAACGTCTGAAGATTTCCCTTTAAACGCGAAGCGTGGCGTCGAGGGTGACCGGGTTTGTGAGTGGGTAGACAAAACAGAGGGCGGCGTGGTGCGTCTTCCGGGGCGAGCCCGAGTGGCTGCGGGCAGGCGCCGGCTGGCTGGTCCCCGGAGGGCGTGTCCCTCCGAGGGTCGGCACACACTGAGACGTGGTCGGCCAGGTGCGGCTGGCACTGCGCCGTGGGAACCGCCGCCCGCCGCCCACGGCTGCAACCCGAGCACCGCTATTGAGCGCATCGCCGCTAGCGCTCAAGGCCAGCGCCGACGAGACAGACCGGTCCGCGCATAATAGCGCCGCCGGCACAGCTGCAAAGGGTGAGCGTCAGGGTGCCTCTCACCCACTCCGCTCCTCTGTCCTCTGCCGACGCCGCTCATCCGACCATTTTCGACCTGCAGCCTCCTGGCGCAGTCTCCGCCCGTAAGGTGCTCCGAGAGGGGTGGCGCGTGTTGCGAATAGACGCTGCGGCGGACGACAAGACAAAACGAGCCCATCAGCTAGATTATGAAAACACACTTCTGCGCTCTGAAAATGCGCTCTCTGACAAATAAAGTGAAGCACCCTGAAGATATGGTCGGACGTCAGTGTAACTTTGCACACGTACGAGGGGCGTTTGAAAAGTCCGTGCAAAAATAAAAACTACTTACGTGTTTGGGGAAAAACCTTTTTTATTTTTCGACATAGTCTCCTTTTAGATTAATACACTTCGTCCAACGCTGTTCTAATTTGTTGATCCCTTCCGAATAATAGGAATTGTCCATGTTGGGTTGGCAGAAGATCCAACACCGTGTTACTAGAGGAGGTCGAAATGCACGCGTGTTAGCTCACGCAGGCTGGCGTGAGGAGGGAAGAACTATACTGATGTGAGGTCTGGAACATGACAGGGAATTAGAATTCAGAAAGCGGACGTAGCTAATTGGATACTTAAAAATTGGGGAACAAATAGTAGTCCGAGGGAGCCAAGTCTGGAGAATAGGGGGGATATGAATCGAGTTGGAGTCCTATTTCCAATAGTTTTGCGACCACAACTTCTGAGGTGTGTGCTGGTGCATTGTCGTGATGGAAAAGGGCTTTTCTGCGGTCAAATCGCCGGCGTTTTTCTTGTAGCTCAGTTTTCAAACGGTCCAATAACGACGAATAATACACACGTCTAATACTTTTATCCTTTTTCAGATACTCTAAGAGGATTATCCCTTGCGAATCCCAAAAGACACTCGCCATAACCTTTCCAGCCGAAGGAATGGTCTTCGCCTTCTTTGGTGCAGATTCTCCCTTGGTACCCCATTGTTTAGATTGTTGTTTGGTCTCAGGAGTATAGTAATGTATCCATGTTTCATCCACAGAGACAAAACGACACTTAAAATCGTGCGGATTCTTCCTGAACAGCTGCAAACAGTCCTTGCAACACTTCACACGATTCCGTTTTTGGTCAAGCGTGAGCAATCGCGTAACCCATCTTCCAGATGGCTTTCTCATGTCCAAATGCTTATGCAAAATATTATGTACCCGATCATTCGAGATGCCCACAGCACTAGCAATCTCACGCACCTTAACTCTTCTGTCCTCCATCACCATATCGTGGATTTTATCAATGATTTCTGCAGTCGTAACCTCCAAAGGGCGTCCAGAACGTTCAGCCACTCTGAAAATTTTGAAACCACTTATAAACTGTTGTAATCGAAGGTGCAGAGTCACCGTAATGTTTATCAAGCTTCACCTCAGTCTGTTGAGGCTTTTTGCCTTTCATAAAGTAATGTTTAATCACCACAGGAAATTCTTTTTTCGTCAATTTTTTGACAATCACTATACTTCTTTGATTCACACGAATGCCAGACGCAAATAAATAGACCAATATGGCTGAAACTTGATGTGCGTTCTTTCCAAAGATGCTACTAAGTAAACATGACCTCGATACGCACCGGTGGTGCCGTCTCTTGGACTTTGCACGGACTTTTCAAACGCCCCTCGTACACAGCACTGGCGGGTATGTAAGCAATTAGAGTTGTAATTCTCTGTGACTCATCGAACGCCCTCCAGAGTGCAATAGTGCCGTTCGTGTTTAACGTTGTAACTGCATCTGAGAACAAGAAACGGACGCCCTATAACATGCTGTTTAATCCTTCACCATTGGCTGCAGAGCAGCCAGACAAAGAAATTACAAACCATCCAAACGCTGCTCTTAACACCAAAACACTAATGGCTCATTTGAAGTGGTGCATGGCCAGGAAGTCCAAACTGCTGATGAATGGCGTCGCATTGTGTTCAGCGATGAATCGCTGTTATGCACCGTCCCGGATGACCATCATTGGCGAGTATGGTGAGACCTGGGGTTGACACTACACTTCCAGTGTTTTGGACAGTCACAACAGAGTAACTCCTAGGCATGGTGTGAAAAGCCAGTGCCTATGGCCTCAGGTCACGGGTGGTACTGATTGAGGCAATTCTGACGTCACCACGTTACATCATGGACATCCTGCGTCATCATGTTACCTCGCATGTGGCGGTATCATGGTACCATTTTTCAACAAGACAATGCTCATCAACACACGACATGTGTCTCCATGAAATGCCCGCGTAATGTTCAGGTTTTCGTGTGTTAGCAAGATCCCCATGTCAGTCCCCAACAGAACGTGCGAGGGACCAACTCGGACGTAAACTTCGATCCAGTGCCAGAATCTAGGATGTCAAAGACTGGCTGCAACAGTTGCGGTCCATCTTGCCCCAAGAGAGCGTACAACACGTTTATGATATCTTTAGTATCCCTGCCACCGAGCGTCACGATGAGTTGGCGCGGGTAGAGCAGAAGAGCAGTTCAGAGCTCTGAAATTGAGGGCACACGTGTCGCATCATATGGGCAGGCTCGCTGACGGAAGTGGTAAATTGTGAGCGCCAGTAAACGGAGCAGCTCAGTGCTCCTGCATAGTTAAAAGACTGCGGACCTCGCCTTGCGCTTCGTGCTGACCGTCGCCGTGTGCTTACGAAGAGAACACGGCAAGTGCCACAATCCGATTTCCCAAAAACTTCAGCAGTGCGAATCAAAATATGCCAACACTTGTCTTGGCTTATCCTTAGATACACACGGCCGTTTCTGAGTTAAAAAAAAAATGGCTCTGAGCACTATGGGACTTAACATCTGAGGTCATCAGTCCCCTAGAACTTAGAGCTACCTAAACCTAACTAACCTAAGGACATCACACACATCCATGCCCGAGACATGGTTCGAACCTGCGACCATTGCGGTCGCGCGGTTCCAGACTGAAGCGCCTAGAACCGCTCGGCCACACCGGCCGGCGACAGTCAAAGCTTTTGAGGTACTTGTTTGCTTTATTTTTTTTTGGGGAGGGGGGCGTCACCAGTCTTCTGACTGGTTTGATGCTACCGGCCACGAATTCCTCTCCAGTCCTAACCTCTTCATCTCATAGTAGCACTAGCAAAAAAATGGTTCAAATGGCTCTGAGCACTATGGGACTTAACTTCAGAGGTTATCAGTCCCCTAGACCTAGCGCTCGCGCGGTTCCAGACTGTAGCGCCTAGAACCGCTCGGCCACCCTGGCCGGCTAGCACTTGCAGCCTACATCCTCTATTATTTGCTGGATTTACTCCAATCTCTGTCTTCCTCAACAGTTTCAGCCTTCTACAGCTCCCTCTAGTACCATGGAAGTCATTCCCTTATGCCTTAACAGATGTGCTATCATCCTGTCCCTTCTCCGTACCAGTGTGTTCCACATATTCCTTTCCTCTCCGATTCTGCGTAGAGCCTCCTCATTCCTAACCTTATCAGTCCACCTAATTTTCAACATTCGTCTGTAGCACCACATCTCAAATGCTTCGATTCTCTTCTGTTCCGGTTTTCCCACACTCCATGTTTCACTGCCATACAATGCTGTACTCCAGACGTACATTCCCAGATATTTCATCCAAATTATGGCCGATATTTTGTATTAGTAAACTTCTCTTGGCCAGGAACGCCCTTTTTACATTTTCTAGTCTCCTCCTTGCTCCGTCTGTCACTCGTTATTTTACTGCCCAGGTAGAAGAATTCCTTAACTTCACCTACTTCGTGACCATCAATCCCGATGTTAAGTTTCTCGCTGTTCTCATTTCTACTACTTCTCATTACCTTCGTCTTTCTCTGATTTACTCTCAAACCATACTGTGTACTCATTAGACTGTTCATTCCATTCAGCAGATCATGTAATTCTTCTTCACTTTCACTCAGGATAGCAATGTCATCAGCGAATCGTATCATTGATGTCCTTTCACCTTGAATTTTAATTCCACTCCTGAACTTTTCTTATATTTCCATCATTGCTTCCTCGATGTACAGATTGAACAGAAGGGGCGAAAGACTACATCCTTGTCTTACGCCCTTTTTAATACGAGCACTTCGTTCTTGGTCGTCCGCTCTTATTATTCCCTCTCGACTGTTGTACATATAGTATATGAACCGCCTCTCCCTACAGCTTACCCCTATTTTTCTCAGAATTTCGAATATCTTGCACCATTTTACACGGTCGAACGCCTTTTTCCAGGTCGACAAATCCTATGAACGTCTCTTGAATTTTCTTTAGTCTTGCTTCCATTATTAACCGCAACGTCAGAATTGCCTCTCTCGTGCCTTTACCTTTTCTAAAGCCAAACTGGCCGTCATCTAGCGCATCCTCAATTTTTCTTTTCCATTCTTCTGTATATTATTCTTGTCAGCAACTTGGATGCATGGGCTGTTCAGCTGATTGTGCGATAATTCTCGCACTTGTCAGCTCTTGCCGTCTTCGGAATTGTGTGGATGATGTCTTTCGGAAAGTCAGATGGTACGTGTCCAGACTCATACATTCTACACACCAACGTATATAGTCGCTTTGTTGCCACTTCCCCAACGATTTTAGAAATTCCGATGGAATGTTATCTACACCTTCTGCCTTATTTGATCTAAGTTCTCCAAAGCTCTTTTAAATTCTAATACCCGGTCCCCTATATCTTCTAAAGCGACTCCTATTACTTCCTCATAGAGGCTTTCAATGTATTCTTTCAACCTATCCGCTCTAACGTCTGCATTTAACAATGAAATTCCCGTTGCACCCTTAATGTTATCACCCTTGCTTTTAATGCCACCGAAGGTAGTTGTGACTTTCCTGTATGCTGAGTCAGTTCTACCGACAATCATTTCTTTTTCGATCTCTTCACATTTTTCCTGCAGTCATTTCGTCTTAGCTTCCCTGCACTTCCTATTTATTTCATCCCTCAGCGACTTGTATTTCTGTATTCCTGAGTCTCCCGAAACATTTTTGTACTTCCTTCTTTCGTCGATCATTTAAGTATTTCTTCTGTTTCCCATGGTTTCTTCGCAGTTACCATCTTTGTACCTATGTTTTCCTTCCCAACTTCTGTCATCGTCCTTTTTAGGGATGTCCTTTCCTCTTCAACTGTACTGCCTACTGAGCTATTCCTTATTGTTGTATCTATAGCGTTAGAGAACTTCAAACGTATCTCGTCATTCCTTAGTACTTCCGTATCCCACTTCTTTGCGTATTGATTCTTCCTGACTAATGTCTTAAACTTCAGCCTGCTCTTCGTCACTACTATATTGTGATCTGAGTCTATATCTGCTCCTGGGTACGCCTTACAATCCAGTATCTGATTTCGGAATCTCTGTCTGACCATGATATAATCTAATTGTAATCTTCCCGTATCTCCCGGCCTTTTCCAAGTATACCTCCTCCTCTTGTGATTCTTGAACAGGGTATTCGCTATTACTAGCTGAAACTTGTTACAGAACTCAATTAGTCTTTCTCCTCTTTCATTCCTTGTCCCAAGCCCATATTCTCCTGTAACCTTTTCTTCTACTCCTTCCCCTACAACTGCATTCCAGTCCCCCATGACTATTAGATTTTCATCTCCCTTTACATACTGTATTATACTTTCAGTATCCTCATTCACTTTATCTATCTCTTCCTCTTCGGCTTGTGACGTCGGCATGTATACCTGAACTATCGTTGTCGGTGTTGGTTTGATGTCGATTCTTATAAGAATAATCCTGTCATCGAACTGTTCAGAGTAACACACTCTCTACCCTACCTTCCTATTTATAACGAATCCTACTCCCGTTATATCATTTTGTTGTTGGGTTGTTTTTGGGGGAGGAGACCAGACAGCGAGGTCATCGGTCTCATCGGATTAGGAAAGAAAGAGGAAGGAAGTTGGCCGTTCCCTTTCAAATGAACCATTCCGGCATTTGCCTGGAGCGATTTAGGGAAATCACGGAAAACCTAAATCAGGATGGCCGAACGCGGGATTGAACCGTCGTCCTCCCGAATGCGAGCCCAGTGTGCTACGCACTGAGCCACCTCGCTCGGTATATACCATTTTCTGCTGCTGTTGATACTGCCCTATACTCATCTGACCAGAAATCCTCGTCTTCTTTCCATTTCACTTCACTGACCCCTACTATATCCTGATTGAGCCTTTGCATTTCCCTTTTCAGATTTTCTAGTTTCCCTACCACGTTCAAGCTTCTGACGTTCCACGCCCCGACTCGTAGAATGTTGTTATTTCGTTGATTATTCAGTCTTTTTCTCATGGTAGCCTCCCCCTTGGTAGTCCCCTCCCGGAGATCCGAATGGGGGACTAGTCCGGAATCTTTTGCTAAAGGAGAGATCATCATGACACTTTTTCGGTTACAGGCCATATCTCCTGTGGATACATGTTACGTGTCTTTAATACAGTGGTTTCCATTGCCTTCTGCATCCTCATGCCGTTGACCTTTGTTGATTCTTCCGCCTTCAGGGGCAATTTCCCATCCCTAGGTCAGGAGAGTGCTCTGAACCTCTGTCCGCTCCTTCGCTCTCTTTGACAAGGCCGTTGGCAGAATGAGGGTGACTTATTATGCCTTATAGTGCACAATACTCTCAGCCGAAATGGTCTCACAGTTGTTAGCATCACAGCTTGTCAGTTTTGCACCCCTTGTTCGAAACCCTATAATTTCTTTTATTTACTTTTTTTCATTTATCTACTAATGTGCGTTGAAGGTTACTGTAAGAATGTTTTTTATCAATTTAGGGGATACACGGATGTTATGTTAATAGTAAAATTACAACTGGGTTCCACAATAAGTTTCACATATTTAGTATAAAATATACGTGTGTATGGTATTTTCAGGGGTTATAAGCTTTTTAAGTTATCATATTCTTATGCTTCATTCTTATATCAATTCTTACATTACTTCTTCTATTTTTTCTTACGTATATTCTTCAGGAAGCTTTGGTGCGTACATTTGGATGATACTGATCATAGAAATGGTCGAAAGGCAGAAATTCTGAACACCACGAGCATTGCAGGAAGGCAGCACTGCCACAGTAACAATTCTTCATATGAATCTTACTCGGGAAAGAAACATCGTTAACATTGATGAAGGCTGTAGGTACTGGCTGTAATGTTAAGGCAAATCATACATGACGGAACACTCTGCCGAAAACTGACGCTTGCGATCGACTATGAATCAAAGATACACTACAGGAATGTCACTGAAAACAATTTCAAATAATTTTTTCATTCATTTAGTTTTTTGAATTGTTTCATCAGACATACAGTTACTAGACTAATAAGGACAGCGTGATTTCAGTATCTGTTGGAAACCATTTGTCTAGTAATTTATTCAGATATGGACAAATAAATGAAAAACAAAAATAAAACAATGACCGGTTTGGAACAGGGGGCGCAAAAGTATGATGTCACGATGCTAGCCGTGGCACCATCACTTTGGTTGAACTATTTACATGCTAAAAGCACATAAAGTACCTCGATAATCTTGACCGTCGTTTTCTCAGAAACGGTCGAGTGTCTATGAATAAGCCGATGTATGTTTTCGCTTATTTTGACACCTCTTCCACTGAGCGAAGTTTCTGGGAACTCCGATAATGGCACTTGCCGTGTTCTCCTCGGTAGTAATTAGTCGCCCGCGCCAGCTGCGCGCTGAGTGTATTACCGTGCACGTAGCTACGGTGTTTTGGGCGCTCTGCTTCTACTTCCTATAGATCAGGGCCTGTCAGGAACTCAGCACACTGGCGGCGCTTTGGCGGGCGGGCCGCTCTCTCTCTCTCTCTCTCTCTCTCTCTCGTTTCATTGTCAGTGCACGTTTCCCCCACCACCACTCTATACTGTCTGAGCGGGAACTGCAAACGCGCCGCTTACACTGCAGAGCAGTCACGCACGGAACACAGACGGACTTGTAAGCGGCTTGGTTTCGTATTACGCTCTGTTAGGAAATTCGAAAAACTTAAGCTATGGGGACATGGCGAGCAGTATTGTACTTTTAGTGACCGTTGGTACAAGAGAGAATAAAAAATGCAAATAAAAAAGTTGAGTTTGCGACTGCATTACCCCAGTAAAATTGTGCGAGCCAGATTGTTCCGTGGAAAATTCTTACATTTCAGTTGAGATGTAGAAAAAGAGGCAAAAAATAGTCCCTACAGAATGCTGCTAGGAATGGAATAAATTATCATAACTACATGTGAAAGGAAAAAAGTATTACCTAGCACTTCTTTACAGACAGCACCATGGCTACAATTCTCAACATAATATATCACGAACAAAACAAAATTTTCATCATCGTCTAATTACTTTTTGTTCTCTGAAAACATAATAAAGTTGATATCTGGCACAAACTATTGGTACACTGACCGGCGTAGGCAGTTTAACAGATTGTCGTCACTGAGACTGTCACGTAATTGTGACTTATTTAGTTGCATTATTTAAAACAATCTTTCACAGTATAAGTTGATCCAAACATAGATACCACATTTGCAGCCTCGTTAAGCAGACCTGTAAACTCTTACCGAGAAAAACCTTCGTAGAACTCCTGGACAGTTTTAACGTAATAGAATTTGACTTTTAATTGGGAATTACACTGCAGATCGATCTGTTCCATTTGCAAATGAACGGGGCCACTTTCATCTGATACGGCAAATGGTCTTGAAAACGTCTCAGAAACAGATGCGAGGTTGGCAATGTCCTCAAAATGATTTGAAAACTGTTCCTGTATTTCTTTCAACATCGAAATGAATTGTTCGAGATGTGCATTTTCTTTAACGCCAGAGAGCTTAGGGAAATGGGCGGTGTTCTTTTCCAGATGTTGTCCCTTCCTCAATGTAATTTTCATTTTAAATGCATCTTCCTTTCCCATTAAATCAGATACTAATTGCTTCTCACCTTGCAACGTCTTATTGAGGATGTACAAGAGAGCAGTCAAGTCATCTAAAAATGCGAGGTCTGCAGTGCATTCCTGGTGTTCTAATGTTGGTTCCTGTTTCCCTTTTTCCTTCATAAACTGAACAATAGTAGGTATTTACCACAAAAGTCGTTCCAAGCATACCCCTCGCCGGCCGGTGTGGTCGTGCGGTTCTAGGCGCTTCAGTCTGGAACCGCGCTACCGCTACGGTCGCAGGTTCGAATCCTGCCTCGGGCATGGATGTGTGTGATGTCCTTAGGTTAGTTAGGTTTAAGTAGTTCTAAGTTCTAGGGGACTGATGACCTCAGATGTCAAGTCCCATAGTGCTCAGAGCCATTTGAACCATTTAGCCATACCCCCTCGACTTAACCAACGTACTTCGCTGTGGTAAATCATGTCTCCATACTGTTCCTGCAGTTACATCAAAAACTGTTGAAGCTGATGATGTAATAAACCATGTGACTAGATAATTTTCTATTCGGACCACCAGTTTCATAACATGCTCCATCGCTGCAAATTTAGCACCAGTTGCAGACAAAAGTGTCTTCAACATCTCTTGCCTCAGAACAAAAAGTTACGTAAATAGATATCTTAGAAATTCTTTACGCAGACGACTTATGCATGATGGCTAATTCTCCTGAATTTCTCCAAATATGCATGAACCTGCTAAATGACTCCTGCAGAAGATTTGGTTTAGGCATAAGCATCATCAAGACGCAAGTCCTTCAACAATCACTTAGGGGTTCCAATACAGACGACTGCAGTATTAAGTTGGACGACAAACATTTGGAAAACGTGTCATATCTTAAATACCTAGATAGCCAAATTAGAAGCGACAACAGCCTGACAACAGAAATTGCAGCTCCTATAACCAATACAGCCTCAGTTTTCGGCAAACTGAATCACCGAGTATGGAAATCACATGATCTCAGACTACAAACTAAAATTGCGGTCTACAAAGCAATAATATTACCAACGTTGCTCTACGCCTCGGAAATCTGGTGCTGTTATAAAGCTGACATTAGGAGGCTTTCATCTTCGCTGTCTGAGATCAATTCTCCGCATGAAATGGGAAGACCGTGTTCCAAACACGGAGATTTTGCGTCACGTAAAACTGCCTGGCATTCAAGCTCTCTTAATGAAACACCAACTGAGATGGAGTGGCCATATCATACGCATGGACGAATGGACGACAGTAGACTTCCCAAAGCGGTGTTCTACTCGGAGCTCTCGTGTGGAAAGCGGCGGCAAGGTGGCCAACGCCTGCGATATAAAGACACCATCAAACGCCACCTCACAGCCTGTGGCATTCCGAGCAAACGTTGGGAGGAGTTTGCATTGCACCGGTCAGAGTGGCGATCAACTGTACACAAGAGTGTGGAACAGTTCGAGCATACCCGCCTAAAGAACCTGGACGATAAACGAAAGCTCCGCAAATCTAAGCCCAAGCCTAATTACATCTATACGTATAACTCCACTGGGCAACTGTATTGCACTTCGTGCGGCCGGATCTTCAAAGCAAAGCTCGGTTTTGCAAGCCACATCCGAGCCCGCCACAATACGGACTAAACGACTGATGGAGTCGCTGTCGCAGGACACGGCGAGGAGGATATATATATAATGCCACTAGTCCATTCATTTTGTGCCCTCGCATCGCTATCGCTCCGCCGGGGGTAACTTAGACCAACACGTTCGAAATGCAGGCCAACGGCTTCAACTGCCTCTTCAACCGTTTTCAGCAAGTCAATCCCAACTATTGTGTATTTCACTGGCAGAACTCTAACAATTCTTCTGCCGTAAACATAAATCGCAAGTTGTGCCGTGTCCGAAATGTCGATCGACTCATTCAAAGCGTCTGGGAATGCGATGAACTTGCTGGCGTTGTCAGTTAACTGCCTGGAGACATCCGCTGCCGTAACAGCTATGTCTGTCGCGACATACTAATTTCGGGAAATTTTTGTACCTCCAATGCTATCACGAGTTCCGCTGCCTCAATAATGTCCTCTTTAATGAACTCGCCGTCGCTGAAAGGTTTATTCCATCTGGCTACTGTAGGAGTTATTTTGTACCTTGCTTTTAATGAAAGCTGCTACGGATGGTTGTTGGTTGAAAATAAGAAGTAATAGAATGGACTGTAAACACAATGGATTTCTACGAGCATATACACTGAAGCGCCAAAGAAAATGGTATAGGCATGCGTATTCAAATACAGAGGTATTTAACAGGGAGAGTACGACGCTACGGTCGGCAACGCCTACATAAGACAAGTGTCTGGTGCAGTTATTAAATCAGTTACTGCTGCTACAATTATAGCAGGTTATCAAGATTTAATTGAGCTCCAACGTGGTGTTATAGCCGGCACATGAGCGATGGGACACAGCATCTCCCAGGTGGCGATAAAGTGGAGATTTTACCGTACGACCATTTCATGAGTGTACCGAGAGTATCAGGAATCCAGCAAAACATCAAATCTCCGACACCTCTGCAACAACGGGATGAACGACAACTGAAGAGAATCGTTCAACGTGACAGAAGTGTAACCCTTCCTCAAATGGCTGCAGATTTCAATGCTGGGCCATCAATATATGTCAGCATGCGAATCATTCAACGAAACATCATCGATATGGGCTTTCGGAGCCGAAGGCCCACTCGTGTACCCTTGACTACTCTATGACACAAAGCTTTACACGTCGTATGGCCCCGTTAACACCGGCGTTGGACTGTTGATGACTAGAAACCTGTTGCCTGGTGGGACGAGTCTCGTGTCAAATTGTATCGAGCGGATGGACGTGTACGGGTATGGAGACAACTTCATGAATCCATGGACCCTGCGTTTCAGAATGGGACTATACAAGCTGGTGAAGGCTCTATAATGGTGGGGGGCGTGTGTAGTTGGAGTGATAAGGGAGCCCTGATACGTCTAGAAACGACTCTGCCAAGTGACACGTACGTAAGCATCCTGTCTGATCACCTGCATCCATTCATGCCCATTGTGCATTCTGACGGACTTGGGCAATTTCAGCAGGACAATGCGATCCCCAAACGTCCAGAATTACTACAAATTGGCTCCAGTAACACTCTTCTGAGTTTAAACACTTCCGCTGGCCACCAAACTCCCCAGATATGAACATTACTGTGCATATCTGGGATGCCTTGTAACGTGCTGTTCAGAAGAGATCTCCACCTCTTCGTACTCTTACGGATTTATGGGCAGCTCATGGTGTCAATACCCTCCAGCACCACTTCAAAGTCGAGTCCATGGAACGTCGTGTTACGTACTCGCGAGGGCCCTACACGATATTAGGCAGGTGTACCAGTTTCTTTGGCTCTTCAGTGTATTTACAAATACAAACAGCATGAACACAATGATTTTCATGGGTTAATCAGGCTGAGATCGGCTCGCTTGTGCAACACTACATCTTTTTAGGTACGCCAACTCATTTTCTCTTTCATCGCCAACTAAATTTTTAAACTCCTTGTACATTGTGGTGTAATGTCACTTTGTTTCATATTTGTGGTGCCCGTCGATTATGTGACTGCATAATAGACACTGAGAATCTTCATCCTTCTCTTCGAAAAAGAACCGTAATTCCCACTCATGGTCGTGACGGGACACTGCCTCTTTTTGTGTTTAAGTGCCATTCCAACAACCACTGTTCCTTTACCTTTCTTGAAACCACAAGTAAATAGCGAGAAATACAAGCGCTGGCAGTTCGAAAAATACCGCACCTATGCCGGAAGAGAGAGAGCTGCATCGCTATATTACACGAAATGTCACGCTGCGCCGTGTACTTCCGAGAAGGACCGAGCCTCGGCCCCTCACGCGACCCGCACATTGCGCACGCGTGCAGTTTTTCACGCCGTGGCCCGCCCTGGCGTAGATGTATTCGCATGGGGAGTTCGTTCCTCTCACTGTGGTATTTATGCGACATCGCGGCCCGTTCTTATTCCCACGTTACAGCATCGGCTGCAGCGCGTAGAGGGAAGCTGCATCAGTAGCCAGCAGCAGACCTCACACCACGCGACGCCAGATGGTTACGCAATGGGGAAACACGGAACGTTCGCGAGGCTTCCTATGCTGGAGCGGTGGTGAATAACCGTTCGGACGGGGAGCCAAGTCGCATATTGCTCACAATTTGCTTCTGCAGATTACTATTACAATGTGTACAACTTTGCTTCCGCCGTTTTTTCCCCGACATTTGAGGCTTTAATGAAACAAACTGGTTACACATGTATCATTCAAAGCGTTTTTCATCGCTGGCCACTACTTCCTCCCATCTTTCGGGCAGTGTACGAATCCCGCGTCGAAAAAATTGTTCATATTTTGAAGCGATCCACGAATCGATCCAGTTTGTGACTTCATGAGATCGAAAGTGTTCGTCAGCCAGGCCATGCGCCATTGATCTAAACAGGTGATAGTCAGAGAGAGCAATGTCTGGAGAATACGGCGGGTGTGGTAGGACGTCCCATTTTAATGTTTCCAAGTGCGTTTTGACCTCTTTTACAATGTGGGGTGAAGCGTTGTCGTGCTACAAAATCACTTTATCGGGCCTCTAGTTGTATTGGGGCCGTTTGTCTTTTAATGCTATGCTCAAATGCATTAATTGCTTTCGATAACGAGCATCTGTGATTATTTCACTTGGTTGTGACACCTCATAGTACACGACGCCGAGCTGGTCCCACCAAATGCAGAGCATGATCTTGGAGCCGTGAATATTCGGTTTTGTCGTCGACGTGGAAGCATGGCCGGGATATCCCCATGATTTTTTGCGTTTAGGGTTATCGTAATGAACCCATTTTTCGTCCCTGGTCACAATGCGATGCAGAAATCCCTTTCGTTTTTGCCTCTGAAACAACTATTCACAAACACACAAGCGCCGTTCAACGTCTCTTGGTTTCAGCCCACACGGGACCCAAGTACCTTCTTTCTGAATCATGTCCATAGCCTTGGGACGTTTTGAAATGGCTTGCTGTGGCAGTCCCACTAATCGTGCCAATTCTTCTTGAGTTTGACGCGAGTCTTCACTCAGCAATGTTTCCAATTCTGCATCTTCGATAACATTCTCTCTTCCACCACCATGCCGGTCTACGACGTTAACATCACCGTTCTTGAAGCTTTGAAACCAAACACAATACGTTCTTTCACTAATAGCGTCCTTACCATACGTACTTGAGAGCATTCGATGAGACTCAGTGTTATTTTCGTGTAACCAAAACGATGAGCCGTCCGTGGTGGCCAAGCGATTCTAGGCACTACAGTCTGGAACCGCGCGACCGCTACGGTCGCAGGTTCGAATCCTGCCTCGGGCATGGATGTGTGTGATGTCCTTAGGTTAGTTAGGTTTAAGTAGTTCTAAGTTCTAGGGGACTGATGACCTCAGCAGTTTAGTCTTATAGTGGTCAGAGCCATTTGAACCATTTGAACCAAAACGGTGAAACTCAGTGCCGGCTGGTGTAATGTGTGGGAGAAGAAGTCTGCATACCAATTTTCGGCAGTATTTATGAGGCACTGAGCTTATGCCTTGAAGACCACCGTTTAGATGATGAAACGGCTTAATAATCCGCGTTGCACATCACTTTCCACTGCTTATTTTTACTTCGCTGTTGTTTCACCGTATTTGTGTTATGTCCGCCCCCGGTAGCTGAATGGTCAGCGTGACGGATTGTCAGTGCTCTGGGCCCGGGTTCGATTCCCGGCTGGGTTGGGGAATTTTCTCCGCTCAGGGACTGGGTGTTGTGCTGGTCCCATCATCATCCTACCATCCTCATCGACTGCAGGTCGCCGAAGTTGGATTCAAATTGAAAGACCGGCACCCGGCGAACAGTCTGCCCGACGGGGGGCCCAGCCGTACGATTAAATAAATAAATGTTTTACATCACGGGTTCTGCTCTTCAGTTGTTACCGAGCCACCGTCACCAGTGAAGCACCCACGCCGACGGTGTTGAGAAATGACGTCACATACCCTTTCAACCCATGAAGTTTCACTTAACTTCCTCCTTCCCTTCTGAGTGCTTCAGTTTTCTTCTCAGGCAGTGAGGATCATTTTCCCCGAAAAGTGATATCCTAATTCATTACGGAGTGGAAAAACAGTGTCAACTAGTTTCTTAATTTCCAAATTACCGTTAGCTAGGACGGCTAAAAATCGTTTTATCTTATGGCCACTTTGGGTGTTGTTTTTGCCGATTTCGGTATTAGTTTTTGCCACTTTCAGTCCTCGTTTTTGAATTTTGGTGTTATTTTTTGTTAATTTTCGCGCGATTTTGCGACGGCTTATTATTCGTGTTTCGTATTTTCTTTATTTTGTCATGTTTTGCTGTTTTCGAGTGTTATCTTGCAGTTATACCTGTCAATTACGGTATGTTTATTGACGTCTCATTCACACTTAAGGAAAAGAAAGAATAACGTTAAACTCATTAAATGCAATGAATTACGATGAGAAAATGACTGTACAATTGCATATCGTTAAAAGCTTTCTTAAAATCAAGCGTTTCCGTAACTTCCAAAGTTCTTTCCTGGACACATTATCACACCATTACCTTAGCACATCACTACAGTGTGAAATCAGCCGCTCGAAGTCTAAGTTTGAACAATAATGCAAATAATTACTTTGTGTACCAGATCATAGACTGTATTACAGCACTACAGCCTCGTAACAAGAAAGTCACCATTTTGTGGGTAAAGGGACATCATAGTAGCAGGGACAGTGAAACTGTCGACGCTCTTGCTAAGCGTGCCATCCGCCATGGAACAAAGGCTTACGAACATGTTCCTTACACAGACCTACTGCAAGACGTGGAGCAGCAGATCTGAACCTTGTGGGACAATAACTGGAGTCTATCGTACCAACAAAGAGAAAGGCGTTATGCAGCTACGCTACTGCATATCTTTGCACTCCCTTGGCACCACAGGAGGGATCTGGTACCCATATTCTGCCTCGGCTTTAACCATGGACGGTTTCGATTGTACCTCTATTGGATGCAACTGACTGATTCGCACCACGTAATAGCGGCGCGGAGGAGAACATTCACCACATCATTTTCGGCTGCCCCCTGAGATGCCACGCAACAGCCGAATTGCTACAGTGCTTAGTGCTTAGTGGAAAACAGCTTCCTAACAGTCTTAACAGTGTGAAGTCACTACTCGTACTGCATGATGTATCGTTGCATAGACACATGTATCACTTTTTGGCAGCTGCTAACATCATGATGTAATTGACTTGCATAAACCAATGTAAATATTCTATGTGAATCTTCAATATAAGTGTCTGTAAGTGTCATGTATCTTTTAAACTGTAACGTATTTAATTGTAACAAATCATGTATTAGAGGCTAGTTGAGTGGATAATATCCGAATATCCCAATAAGAATAAAGAAAAGTCTGTATTTAGACACTGAAGAAGAAGTGCCTTCAGCCAAGCAGCAGACGTTTTACAAGGTCTACATTTCCCGCAGGGATGGAAAGTTGCTTTACCACTACGTTACTAGGTATGTGTCTCTTTATATTTTGGGAAACTTGCTGACATCATCACAGGAAATTCCTTTTCCCACAATAATAAAACCGTCTTCAAGTCTTAACTAGAAATAGAGGTAACAAATGGCTCTGAGCACTATGGGACTCAACTGCTGAGGTCATTAGTCCCCTAGAACTTAGAACTAGTTAAACCTAACTAACCTAAGGACATCACAAACATCCATGCCCGAGGCAGGATTCGAACCTGCGACCGTAGCGGTCTTGCGGTTCCAGACTGCAGCGCCTTTAACCGCACGGCCACTTCGGCCGGCAAATAGAGGTAACAGTTTCATCTGCCGTCGCCACATTTCTCTCTTCTTTAGCACAATAAATCAAATAAAAAATGACAAGTTGTGAGAGATCTTTAATGTGATACATCAAATAAATTTTGTATTTTCGTAGCATGCAAGCATAAATACGAAAACTATCAAATACATCACTTAAGTATCACAGACACGTAAACCAACATGGCGCCTGCGCGGTATCCTGTGTTGTGATTCGATGATAGAAGTGAACGATGCAGGTGCCATGTTGAATTACGTGTTTGTGAAGCTACAGTACCGTATACGGAAGATTTCATATTGTGTACTTCGAAAATGTGCAGCTCAGTTGACGAGTCACATCAAATATTTCTCAAACGCTTATCATTTTTGGTACGATTTTTTCTGCAAAAGTGTCAGGAAATGTGAGATCGGTGAATAAAACTGCTACTGGAACAGAGGTTGTTGGAAGTGTTGTACTTTCATCTGTCGTCACACCTAGAGCATCCGCTTTTTATGCAGGAAATGAATGGTCATTTTAATGATATAAGTGAACAAAAGCTCCGAGAAAAAATTCTATTCAACTTCAACATTAAACATCTATCAGCAAAAATCTGTTCTCAGATTTATGACATTTTTAGACGCGAAAGGGCATGCCAAATTTCTTGTTATTTCGTAAAAACCTCTCATTTTGTATCGTGTCAAGAAGAACCCCTGGTTTTGGTTTATTTTTGCTTCTTAGTTTACGCGAAATTTTCTTGTGCCTTTCTATACGAGTCGGCAGGTGTGGCCGAGCGGTTCTAGGTGCTTCAGTCTGGAACCGCGCGACCGCTACGATCGCAGGTTCGAATCCTGCCTCGGGCATGGATGTGTGTGATGTCCTTAGGTTAGTTAGGTTTAAGTAGTTCTAAGTTCTAGGGGACTGATGACCTCAGATGTTAAGTCCCATAGTGCTCAGAACCATTTTGAACCTTTCTATACGAAAACGTAACTGAACTAAGGCGTTTTCATTAATTCTAGGCAGTGGTTTCTCAGTAAAGTTGTGATCTATTTCAGTTCCCAGAAGTTTAAGGTAACTACTTCTTGGCGTTTATTATTTGAGTAGACTATTTTTGTAGCTTGTGGATGCCTCTTGAAAGCACTGAATACTTTGTACTGAGTTCTGTAGAAATTTAATGGTAATACATTTTTCTTAAAAAAAGTCTTTTGGTGTTGTCAGATATTTCGTTACCTGTCGTCTTGGTAAGGGGAGTGATACTATTCATTATTCCTATACTTTTAGCATTTGCAGAAAGGATAACATTTGCCTCTTATGACGTTATAAAATAACGTTTGTGTATTCGAAATAACAGAGGGTCCCAAATAGTCTCGTGGTACACCATACCTGATTCCTTCAACATCTGAGACCTTATTGTTATCTGATAGATATGAAACTGCATCATCCAAGTTTCCATCCTAAACTTGAGTCTCCAATTTCTAACGAAGGGAGAGGTGGTACTGCATACCGTCCACTCTTCCTTAAACCAAGAGCTTTCAAAAAGACAATCATTCTTTCCAAGAGAAGTGACGTGTTTCCTGTGTCGTCCCACTTAATCAGCAGGAAATTCTGGAGAATAAATGGAGGAAGGAAAATGCGGTGAGACACTCGGATAAACAACTTAGTCATCACGAAAACTGAGTGTGTTGGTGTCATACCAGCGGTACACCAAACAAGTACGGGGAGACCAGCATTCACAATCGTGGGCCGCTGTGGCCGAGCGGCTCTAGCCGCTTCAGTCCGGAACCGCGCTACTGCTACGGTCGCAGGTTCGAATCCTGCCTCGGGCATGGATGTGTGTGATGTCCTTAGGTTAGTTAGGTTTAAATAATTCTAAGTCTAGCGGACTGATGACCTCAGATGTTAAGTCCCATAGTGCTTAGAACCATTTGAGCCATTTGAACAAACTGGGACGTGCCCTTCGAAAGGAACCATCCCGGCATTTGCCTACAGCGATGTATGGAAGTCATGGAAAACCTAAATCTGGATGTCCAGACGCGGGTTTGAACCTACGTTCTCCTGAATGAGAACCCTGTTTGCTAACCACTGCGTCACCTCGCATCAATGGCTGGTCTTTGCGCACATGTACTTGGAGAAGCTAACCAACTGAAAAACATACGGCTTGTAATGGCTATAATTAATAGTCTGCAAATGATGTACAGGGTGATTATAATTAAACTTTCAAACCGCTGTAGAAATAACACCACTGGTCAGAATGACATCAAACTGCAACGGAATATTATCGGAGAAGAGGGAAACGTATGGCAGTAGGAAAGTAAGCAGTTACAAAATGTAGCAATAGATGGGGCTGTAAGCATTATAATTCAGTGGTGGTCGGCTACAAATGACAAATGAATCATACAGCAATGCCTAAAGTGTACGTTTGACGCTAAACGAACAGTACCACTCAGTGTGCATGGGTGTACAGGTGTCATACCACGCCCATCCACCACGGAGAGGTCGTATTACATCGGATCAGAAAAATCGGTGAAATCTGGTTTCGCAGGATAGAGCGGATCAGGTTATGGTTGTGGAGGGGGCCGTAATCAGTTACTGTTAGTTGCGCAAAACACACAAACTTTATTTTCCTAAGAACCACTTAATTACACATTGCCTTAAAAGGATCAAATTAAAACAATACGGTTGAAGGCCTAGTTAAGATAACTTGCAATGCCTCCTGGGCTGAAGGCCCACAACCACACCAAAAATAAGAACGCCTGAAGGCCTGAACACAAGTTATAAATATTACTTTAAAGAATACACGCGGCTGGAGGCCTTGCTTAAAAAAAAATATTTCACGTAAATACTCAGCTGAAAGCCACACACAAGACATTGAACGACCAACCAACGTCGTCCCCACTGAAGTCATGTGTGCCGGCAACGTCGGGCGACACATGGCTGTCCGGGCCTCACTACTGCTACGTTCCCACTGAACTCCCGACACACGACGACCCGGAAGTACTAGCGGTCGCTCCAAAGATAGTACGACAGTGCTCTTATCGATAAGCGCTGCTGCTGCCACTCACGGGCAGGCAAGCCAGCAACTTAGTGACGCCAGTAAATCGAATAAGAAACGAGACGGCCAAGACAAGATGTGAACCAATAATGACACGGACACGAACCGCGCACGGCTCAATCGGTTTTTCATTGTCCTGAGGCCAAAAACCGCACAAAAAGCATCAATCAATATCAAATCGTATTATTAATTTCCCTGCGACTGGCGCAAAACATGTTCAATATGCTGTCCACCATTTTCTGCAAAAAGTTGAAATCATGTTCCACAATTGATCGTATTGTTTCCAGGATCACGTTCAGAATGTGTTGCGCAATGCGTGCCTTCAATGCAAGTTTGCAATCGAAACACCGAACACAACATGTTTCAGATAGCCCAACAGCCTGAAGTCACACGGATTAAGATCAGGTTACCGGGATGGCCAGGCTGTAGGGAAATGGCGGCTGATAATTCTAACATTTCCGAAATGGCGCTTCAACAGCTGCTTAACTGGATTTGCAATGTGCGGAGATGCGACATCTTGCGCACATCCATGCTGTTGGAGAGCTGGAATGCCGTGGTTGCGCAAAAGACACTCATAGCGCTTACCAGTGACGGTGCAGGCAACAGGACCGGAAGCACCTGTCTCTTCGAAAAAATATGGCTCTATAATAAATGGTGCCTTAAACCCACACCACACAACGACCTTTTCAGGATGAAGTGGTACTGGTTGATTTACGTGTGGATTTTCCGTTGCTCGTATTTACAGTTATGTGTACTGACATATCCTGTCAGGTGAAAGTGGGCTTCGTCTGTCCACAACATCTTTCACAGCCAATCATTGTCCACTTCTATGCGAGCAAGAAATTCTAAAGCAAAGGTCTCTCTTGCTGGCATGACAATAGGAAGCAACTCGTGCACATGGGTAATTTTAAATGGATAGCAAAGAAGGATGTTTCCTTGGATTTTACGCACCGTGCTCACGGGTATGTCCAAAGTTCGGGCAATTCTCCGTGCACTACACGTTTGCTCACCATCACTCGTCTCCTCCTGCGTTGCTGTGGCCACTGCTCCCACTGACGTCGAATAAATTCGGTTCCTCCCTCTACCAGGTTGCACACCAAAAGAACCCGTCTTTTCAAATATTCGAATCGTTTCATCCACACGCACGGCAGTTATCGGACCAGTGCCTTGTTTCAAACCATTCAGTGTTCGGAACTTCTGCAGCGCGACGTGTGCAGTCATCATTCTTGTAATACATCTTTACAAGCAGAGCGCAATCCTGCATTGAGACAGTTATGGTGAACGTCCCAGACGCGAAAGGAGGAAAAGCCGTGTACCCCGCGTGTTTATACGAACTTCAATGGGTCGTTCGCATGACAGGTGTTTTCATTTACGTCTTCTGACACATACAGCTCCATCTATTGATCAATTTTCACACTTTTCTTTTCTCCTGCCATACGTTTTCCCCCTTCTCCGTGAATATTCCTTTCCAGTTTGACGTCATTCTGACCAGTGATGTTATTTCTACATCGTTTTGAAATTTTAATTATAATCACCCTGTAAATACTGAAGTAATGGTATTCACTACACCGCCCTCAGTCATCAACAGAACTATCGGCCGTTATACCTGTAGGTGACAGTGTAGTGGGCGGTGGTGGGATCACTCATGGAAAAAATCCTGTAGTAGTTGGCGTTAGAGCTGCACCTTCTTTCGACTGAAGTCAGCTGATAGGTATACCTGCTTAAACGAAGTCCCTCTAACAAAGGAATCATCTTCAGAGGAGGTCAGGTATCCAAGTAGAGAAGGAATTGGCATATTTCATCAAAATATAAGACGTATTAGAGATATAGTTAGTGAACGCTTATAGATGTTGACTCTGACATTATTGGTATATCGGCACCACTTAAATAATTTGACAATTCAGAGGCTTCCTTTACCAAGATGCAGATTGGCTGGCTGTTTTCCAAGAAGTTCTTTGCGGAGTGGGGGAGTGGCCATGTATGTAAAAAAACAGTATTCCATTTTAGTCCGTAGACATATCACAGCACTGCACTGAACAAATATTTCAATGTCGTGCAGGGACAGTTGAATTTAGTGAAACTAAGCTTTTAATTGTTGTTGTTTATAGGTCCCATAACTCTGACTGCAGAGCACTTCCGCTCAGGCTAGAGAGGGTTCCTGATTCATTTTATAGGAAGTACCAAAAATTCGTTATATGTAGTTGTAACACCTATTTTTGACCTATTTTGTATCTGTATCGATATTTCTGTCAGTTTGTAGTATAGCTTATGTATAATGTTGTATCTATCATGGAAATTCTTTAACTATATAAGTATGTTTCAGTTATATGAATTTTAGAACGATGTTGCTTAAATTATGCTTGCGAATTTAAAGAACTACTGAAATGATTGTTATCTAATGTACTATAAATAACTTGGTCTCTAATTAGGGGCCGGCCGCGGTGTCCGTGCGGTTCTAGGCGCTGCAGTCCGGAACCGCGGGACTGCTACGGTCGCAGGTTCGAATCCTGCCTCGGGCATGGATGTGTGTGATGTCCTTAGGTTAGTTAGGTTTAAGTAGTTCTAAGTTCTAGGGGACTGATGACCTAAGATGTTAAGTCCCATAGTGCTCAGAGCCATTTGAACCATTTTCTAATTAGGGAATGTAGGGTAGAATGTAAAAGATGTAGGGAAGCCCCGCAGCTACGGAAGTAGCCTGGCGGAGTGGAAAAGGTGTGGTTGGCGCGCAAGTGGCAACTCGTCCTTTGTGACGAGTAAGGTGTCTGGGCTGAGCAGTGCTGCGGTTAACACCTCGCTATCAGCGGCAGACCATAGTGGCTCATATTCCTGGAGTTATGAGGCCAGAAGAGCTTAAGGGCGGTACTTATGGGCCTCGGATGCTGAATTTGGTGACACCATTGTCATGGCATGGTTTTCGTCCCTATAAAACTATTATTACGACGCCAAGAAGATACGTAATTGGTCGAGGCCAACAGTACTGCCGGACTACATCGCCGCCACTGCAAATTGTGCCACCATTGCCACCCGCCTTCCACTGAACTGTTTGATATTTGGCACTCTGTATTTGGACCAGGTATTTGTGAAATTTACTTAATTTGAATGATAATCATGGCGATACCAAAAACTCTATCTTACACCCGTGATCATCCCAAATCACAAACCTGGACAGGATTCTTATCCTAGTGAATTTAATTCCGAAAGTCCTAATTTATTATGAGAAAGTGGCTGAACATGAATTTAACGTTGTTGCACAGCCAATTATAATTTTGAGTAGGTCAAAAGACTGCTTATGAAAGCACATCTGTTATTAAAAGAGTTATAGTTTGTTGTGCTTTACTTAACTAATAATTAATGATAAGAATACTTACCTTTTGTCAAACATACTGAGGTAGTTTTGCTAATGAGCATGGTTCTTCAAACCATGAAAGTTTAAGAATCCTCATGGAACAGCCTAGTTATTTAATGAGCCAATGTAGATAGATTTACATTCTGTTTAGTGGCTTCAAACCGAGTTTAAGAAAGAACTGTGTACTGTGTTATCTATGCTAATGCAAGTTGGTTTACGCACAGGCGTAGAGACCCTGTATTAGGCACTGAAGTTATGGATTATAATCATTAGTTGACTCCCTGATTTATATTCAGAATCATTTCAAGTTTTTCCCTGTTCAGTATTGCTACTATTACCACGTGTGTCGGTATTTGGTTTCATAAACTGTGCATCTAGTTCATTAAATGAAAGGTACGTGTTGCTGAGACGCATATGTTGCTGTTTACTATCTCATTGGCCATTTGATTATCTGACCTACTAGTTAGTAGCACATTTATCTGCAAGGTTAGGTTACTGTGTTGTAGCTTGAACAGATATAAGGAAGGAGTTTAGTGTGTATGTGTCAAGGAAGGTTAGGTGAGCCTTAGCACTGCCTTCTGCTTTATCATTTTGCTGGGACACTCCTGTTCCTTATTTATACAAATGATATGCCCTCTAGTATTACAGGTAATTCTAAGATATTTCTGTTTGATTATGACACTAGCTTGGTACTAAAGGATGTTGTGTGCAACATTGGCTCTGTTTCAAGTAGTGCAGTAAACTAACGCTAAATCACAGTAAGACTCAGTTTTTACTGTTTGTAACACACAATTCAACAAAACCCGACGTTTTAATTTCACAGAATGGGTATATGATTAGTGAAACTTAATAGTTCTAATTTCTAGGTGTTCAGGTAGAGAGTAAACAGTCGTGGGAAGCCTACTTTCAGGATCTTGTTCAAAGACTTAATGCTGCCATTTTTACTATTCGAACGGTATCTGAAGTAAGTGGTAGATCGACACGAAAAGTAGTGAACTTTGCTTATTTTCATTCTCTTATGGCTTATTGTATTATATTTTGGGGGAACTGTTCCCATTCTCAAAGGATATTTTTGGCTCAGAAACGGGCGCATCGGGTGTAAGTTCGCGAACCTCTTGTCGACCCCCGTCCATTAGTCTGAGTATTCTGACATTGACCTCTCAATACACGTATTCTTTACTGTCGTTTCTTGTTAACAATATCAGCTTATTCCCAAGAATTGGGAGGTTTCATTCAGTTAGTATTAGGCAGAAATTAGTCCGCATTTGCATCGCACTTCCTTGACTCTTGTGCAGAAATGTGTGCAGTATACTGCTGCATCTGTTTTCAATAAGCTACCACAAGAACTCAAAAATCTTAGCAGTAATCCACGGCTTTCAAATCGAAATTGAAGAATTTCTTCATGGATCACTCCTTCTATTCTGTCGAGGAGTTCCTTGAAAAATTCGTGGTGTAGCAATTTTAATGGCCAGTAGTGTGTAACTATTCACGTTCTTGATCCACAGGTAATCCCTGGTTATCTATCGCCTCACGTTACGATGCATGACCTTGACACTAACTAATCTGACTCTATACACTGATGTAATAGTGTATGGCCATTCGAAAACGAAAACCAAATCGTGGCGGTGTAAATACCGCCACGCGAGCGCTAAAGTTGGTTAAAATTGCGGGAGTGCCTGAAGGTTAATACTACAAGAAAACCTGACTCCTATCTGAAACCTTATCTGCGAGATAAGATATAAGTAAAACGAAAGCATTCCCCGCTTCCTTATGCTGATACTGCAATCTTCAATGATTCAACCTCAGTATCGAACGTCGGCTCTTCATTGGTCTTTTTATTTGTGCGTTTACAGTCCGATTATTAACAGTATTAATCGTTAGCCAGTGCACGGCCGGCATGAATATTGTTGTTTGGTATTCTTTTCAGTGAAGTTATAGGCGTTATAGTGATCAGCTCTGTTGACTCCTTCGGTTCTACGTATTACTTTTCTTAACACTCTGGAGACCAAGCCAGAACATAGGTCGGACTGCAACTGCGTTAGAAAGATCGCGCTCGGGTATAGGTCGGGCCGCGATTTTCTCGACGCACGAGCCATCTTTCGATCTCGTAACCTGTCCCTTGACTGGTGCTACATTGTGTTGTCCATCTCTAGAATTATTTCGAAAGAAACAACCGAACGCAAGAGCTACTGTCATGAATGTCTGAGCCAATATGATTGCACTGACGTAATTTTTTGTGTGTACTCGTCAGTTTCGCTATGTTCTGCTATAAGTATGTCACGTTTTTTGAGTGAGCGAGTAATTTTTGGAAGCTCAAGAAGAAGAAATTAGCTGAATAACTCATCTCGCATTTTTTTCTTGGGAGGATAATTATACTTTCTGCGATTATTTTAAAATTTGTGACATATCAAAGAACTAAAGTAAGTACGAAAAATTAATCTTAAAGCTTGGCCCTTTTTTTTAGTATGTATTACTCTTGGTACATTAATTTCATTAATGATCAGGCACAGCATTATGAGCATCTACCTAATAACCACTATGTTCGCCTTCGACACTGATACTAAAAGTGACGCATCGCAGCGTGGAAGCATTGAGGGCTTGGTAGGCCACTGGAGGGAGCTGGCACCATATCTGCACACACAAGTCACCTAATTCCCCTAAATTCTGGGGTAGGGTCAACACGTTCAATCACATCTCAGATGTGTTCGACTGTGTTCAGATCTGGCGAGTTGGGGCGCGACTACATCTACTGGAACTCGCCACTGTCTTCCTCGAAGCACTCGATCACACACGTGGTCTTCTGACATGGCACATTATCTTGCTGAAAAATGCTGCTGCTTTCAGGAAACATGATGGTCATGAAGGGGTGTACATGGTCTGCAACTAGTATACGATACTCCTTGGCTGCCGTGGTGCCTTGCATGTGCTCCACTGGACCCACTGATGCCCACATGAATGTTCCTCAGAGCATAATAGAAACGCTGGCAGCTTGTCCCCGTCCCGCAGTACAGGGACAGGAAGATGACGGAAACGCGCCCTCCCGTCGGCATGATGAAAAAGGTATTGGAATTCATCATACCAAAACGCTCTGCGACTACGCCAACGCCCATCTCCAATAGTCATGTGCAGCCTATGATGTCTGACATCTGTAATGAGGGGTGGGCGCCCCACCCCATGGCGTCTGGACACGGTTTTACCTTGGTTTCACCACTTGGTTTCCTCAAACACCCGACAAGTCGTACACTTTCAGAAATGCTTGTGCCAAGCCTACGGGCCACCACAATCTGCTTTCTGTCAGATACATCGCGCACCTTCCCCAATCCACACAACGCATGCTCACTGCATGTGTCTGACTCGCAGTCATTCCTCGCCAGATGACGCTGCTATCACCTGGATGGGTTTATATACGTATATACGAGGTGCGACAATAATGTAATGAGACTGATTTTCTTTGCAAGATGTGGCAACCCTGCAGGCTTGCGTAGGCACAATATCTTTGACCTTGGACTGTAATCTGCTTCTAGTCCAAGCGGCACATCGATGCCACTGCTCAGTCGTGAGTTGTGCTGTAATAAGTTAACACATATTTGTGCCTCTCATCACGGAAATGGTACCGCATAATATTGCGCAAGGGTATGCCATTTTTTTGCGTTAAATTGGGTGAAAACGCGACGAAAACTTACGGTAAGCTTCAGAAGGTTTTTGGAGAGGAGGTTATGTCAAGAGCTCAAGTTTTTCGTAGGCATAAAATGTTTAGTGAAGGCAGAACGAATGTTGAAGATGGAGACCGCAGTGGACGACCACCAAACTCACGGACGGATGTCAACTTGACCAGTGTGCGTGAACTCGGACGATCTGATTGAAGATTATCCGTGAAAACGATTGCAGAAGAACTGAACATCAATCGAGAAACTGTTCGTCTAGTAATAACTGAAGATCTTGGCATGAGAAAGATATGTGCAGAAATGGTCCCCAAAAATCTCACACCACAACAGCGAGAAACACGGAAAAATGTGGCAGCCAATCTGTTAGAGAAAACGGAAATCAATCCAGAAGTGATGAGCTGTGTTATCACTGGTGATGAAAGTTGGTTTTTTCAATGCGATCCATAGACAAAACGCCAAAGTTCGCAATGGTGCTCAAAGGGTGCATACCAAAAAAAGCAACCCTGCAGGCTTGCGTAGGCACAATATCTTTGACCTTGGACTCTGTCAATGCAGCAATTTTTAACCTCAAAACAAATTTCAGTACTACGACAGCCACCTTCTTCGCCAGATATTGCTCCGTGCGACTTTTTTTCTATTTCCAAGAGTTAAACTGGCCGTTAAGGGACACCATTTTCAAACAACACAAGATGTCCAAAAAACTGTGACGAGGGCCTTGGAGGATATTACAGAAGATGAGTTCCAGAAATGTTACCATCAATGGCAGAAGCGCTGGAAAAAGTGTGTTTGTCGCACCTCGTATAGTACTTCAGTGATCATAATATTGTGGCTGATCAGTGTATGTGAAATGGCCTATTTCCTATGCCCAATATTCCTCTAAGTGCCCAATCTCCAAAGTGTTAAAGCCTGACACATAACATTTTTAAGTCAAAAGTGTATAAGCTGAGCTAATAATTGAAAGGTGTAATTTTTCGGTATGGAACGCAGTATATTTCAGTAAATCTAGTTTCGGAGTGTCAACTACAGTAGATGATACGTGTGGTTTGAAAAAAACGTGAAGCTGTTAATGGCCCATCTACTTCATACACGAATAGTAGCACCGGAACAAGTATTGTTGAAGACAAAAACCAATCATGAGAAGTAATTGCTTGTTATTTGGATTTCCAAAACATATGTAATTACTCTGTCTGTTCGAACGGCAGTATATGGAGAGGCTTTAAGACGAATTATTAGTTATTAGTATGTGGGGAAGGCAAGTTTGGTTGCCCAGTAAGTAAAGATGTGAAGAATATTGGAGTGAATAGATAACAGGGGGTGTATATTTCTAATGAATGGACTAGTATTTCGATGGGTCCAGTTGTGCAAGGAAACAAGCTCAGTTAACATCACTGAGTTAACATCACTAGCTGAGCAGCAGAAAGACATTTTTGAAAGTATAAGGAAAGCGAAAAATGGCAAACTACATTTACTCTTTCACAAACTTATGGATTGTCAAATTACAAAAGGTTTCCAAATAGGCAAAACACTGCGTAGTAAATTCAGCTGTGCCAACATCATAGACTGCATTGCGGACACAATGAGAAAGAAGCTCCGTTCATCCATAATCTCGAAGAATTCCCAAGTATCTGTACTCATTCTTGAGTCTACATCTGTGGCTTCACAATCTATTGTAATAGGGTATTTAAGGCCTGAAATCAGTGACGATTGTGTAAATATCTTCTTCTTGGATATTATTGAACTTAAAATAATAGATGCAGAAGCAATAGAAGCAGAACCCCTAAAATGTCTTTCGAAGCACGGCATTTCTTCATGTTATTTGAATGAAAATTTGATTGGAGCATGCAATGAAGGTGCTAGTGTAATGATAAGTAGGATCTGAGGCGTTTTAGAATGACATACGAACAAGTACACCAAACTATTCAAATGGCTTTGTTTGTGCCACCGAACTGAATTAGGGATTGCTGATGCAATCGAAGAGGTTCGTGATGTGAATCATATTATCATTTTTTTAACACTTCGTTGTACCGTGAATCTCCAAAGAATCAGCATGAACTGTCAGCCGTTGCAAAAGAGTTAGGTGTAGAACTTAAGAAGATACCTAAAGTATTCTCAGTGTGTTAGGTGGCATCAAGCTTTAGAGCAGTGCAAGGAGTATGGAAGTCCTACCAGGCTGTGAATATTCATTTCAATAGATGTTCGAATGACAGGACTAGAAAATCAATTGCAGGGGAAGAGTTCAGGAGATTCCAGAAAACACTATCAAGTCCTGAATTCGTGGGCAACATTGAACTGTTTTTTGGTGTTCTTGAAGAGATTAGTATCACCTCATAGTCCCTCCAAAAGAACAATGTTAATATTCTCTCTTGGCGTAGGGCAAGTACGACGTCAATAAGAGCCTTTAAACAACTGAAGAAAACGCCAGGTGCTTTCGTGAAGGAAGCAGAGAAAGCTATTTCCCAAGGGTGCTTGAAAGACGTTTCACTGTTTCCCTGAAGAGAATCAAGTAGAATGACTACCGAAATTAATAGGAATCAGTTCTGTCAGAACCTCAGCGACAATTTGGGGCAAAGACTGATTTCCAATGACAGCGAAGAATTCATACATCACAGAATCACGGTGGTCATAATGTTTTTCCAAGATGTTCCAAAAAGCCGCCCGCAAACTGCGATTTTTCAGGTGATCGTATCTCGGATTATATTGATTACAGAGATAAGGCGTCAAGTGTTTTGTATAGCTCTTGGCTCAGCAACCATACCTTTAGGAATAACGGGTATACTATAGTTATTCTGTAGTACAGGATCAAAATTCAAACATTACACACTACATCCATACTAGGCAAACAGAGTATATCGGTTGGTTCTTTTGCATTTATTGTCTAGGGTGGATCTCAGGCGGCTAATAAAAACATTTGTTCATTGACTGTTCCTGAGAAAACCGTGAAACAGTGTGGTTTTTGCTTACCAAAGGTACCAATGGTGGGGTAGCCATCTCTATAATTTTTATTCATGGCAGATCGTCGAAATTTTGACCATATATTCTGAAGAAGGTATTCTCGGGGAACTTCGAACCTTTTTTGGGATCATTAACCATTACTGGGTAAAGAGGTTAAAAGTTAACGTAACTATGCACAAAACCTCAAAAACAGGTTTTAGTCTCTTTGAACCGTGGGTAGCAATTACATAAACATAGCAAATGTCTCAAATTTTCACTGTACCCCTTTCAGACATTCATCCAGAAACGCCATTTTCCGAAACGGACTTCGTTTCAAGATGCACCCTCCCCCCTCCAAAAAATGTTTTTTTTTGTACCCAAAGTGCCATTTGTGAGGATGATGACTTCTATAATTTCTGTTCATGGCAGCTGATCTAAATTTTTACCATATTATCTTAAGATGATATTCTTGGGAACCTTGAAATTTTTTTCGACTTAATTATCCGTTATAGAGTTTCAGAGGTTCAAAGTTACGGTACTTATGCACGTAAAATACGATCGTAGCATCCGGTTTGAGGCGTAAATATAGGTGTAACTAACGTAGTGAAACCATGACAAAGCTCTGTGGTCCCGAAAGAGTCCTGAGCTCACCGATCTATGTCTTTGGTCGGCACTGTTTCACCAATAAAACTCCATGACGCCCAACTCTGTGCAATGGGCTCGTCACGCCTATACAAATATGCCCAAAGTGGAACTGCAGTGACAAATATGGGCTGAAAAGGGTCTTAATATGCCAGAAAAAAAACTTGAAATGGCTACCAAAAATTATGTGAAACCGAAAATACTGTAAATTCAGAAAAATATTCGTAATAACACTTTTACTCTTTTAAGATACAAGTCATAATCCAGGCGTTTTCTATTATTTGCAATCGATGAAGAAAGCATTCAGAAAAAAATGTAAAGCAAACGACTGCATATTAACCGTGTGTTACGCATATTTATATGTGTCAAAGTATACAAATGTGTCGAAGTATATAAATAAACAGTTAAAACTTTATTGACCTATAGGATTCGTTTTATATGAGAAGCACACCCTGCTGCAGCAAGGAAACGAAGGAATCCAGCGAAAAAAAAAATGCTCCTCTCGAAGCACAAAAAGACGCGGACATGTTCTTCTTGAAAAGACTGACAGAAAAGTAGGGAACCGGGTGCCTCAGTCCTCGTTCCGCCATTCTCGTGAAATTTTCTGGCATGCGAACATATTCGCAGAGAGACAGTGAAGGTGAAAGACAGAGCTACGGTCTGGAACCGCGCGACCGGTACGGTCGCAGGTTCGAATCCTGCCTCGGGCGTGGATGTGTGTGATGTCCTTAGGTTGGTTAGGTTTAAGTAGTTCTAAGTTCTAGGGGACTGATGACCTCAGAAGTTAAGTCCCATAGTGCTCAGAACCATTTGAACCATTTGGAAGACAGAGGAGGCAGCGCTAGTGGGAGAGAAAGAGAGAGGAGACAGTAATGGCACAGAGAAAGTGGCAGTGAAAGAGGAAGACAGTTGGATGAAAACAGTTGCAGTGGGGGTAAATAAGAGATTGAAAAATAGATATGAGTGGAGACCATACATAGTCTACGGGGGGGGGGGGGGGGGGGGTGTCTGCTGGACCTTTCCAGATCGACGAACTTTAAGGCGTAGGTATAGAGAAGGGCAAAACTTTGTCAGAAAATTTAAATACATGGATATATGTTTGGAGATAGTTAATGCTTTATGGCTACCCCTGGTTTGCATGTATAATCCATGTTGCATAATACATTGACGGAAAAAGATCGCAATACCAAGGCGTCCATAAACGAAAGTTGGTACGCGTTTTTCTAGATCTGGAAGATGGCGTCTGTTTCAACTTCGAGCTTCCGCATAAGAGTGGTGTTAATAGCGCCACTATACGGATGCAAATCAGGTTAGCTTTAAATACGCTCTATAACGGTCGTGAGCGCTAGTTATCTTTGAAATTGGACGTGGTGAGTTGATGTTAGTCAAGAATGCCTTTAAGGGGGGTGGGACGTGAAACGGGCCGACTTGGAGCAGGACAGGCACCACAGGACATTTCAATTTCCAGTGTCTATACTTTTACAAATAAATTCATAAAACTTTGTCAGCATGACCAGGAAGGATTCAGAATTCACACTCATAGCAGTGGAAGTTCTAAAACATAACGAAGTAATTTTTTTACGTACGAAATTTCATCATTTTTTTCACTTACTAATGGCTGCATTTGTTGCTATAGGTACACTTTTCTTCATCAGTAAGAGAGATTCTTCGATGAATTTTGCACAGCATACAAACCACGCTTAAAGGTTTATGAAACTCTAGAATTTTCCAAATCTATTAGAAACTGTGGTAAAAATTGAGGCAATTAACTATAAAATTTGTGTTTTTTCCAAACATGAAGTTTAAAATATAACGGTACATTCGTTTTTTCATAGAGTAAATAATTTCTAGAGTTTCATGCACCTGTGAGTATGGTATGTATGCTGTGCAAAATTCATCGAAGAATCTCTATAAATTATGGAGAAAAGTGTACCTATAGCAACAAATGCAACCATTAGTAAGTGAAAAAATGATGTAATTTCACACGTAAAAAAAATGTATTTTGTTGTGTTTTAGAACTTCCACTGCAATGAATGTAAATTCCGAATCCTTCTTGGTGAGGCAGACAAAGTTTAATGAATTTATTTCCAAAGTATAGACACTGGAAATTAGAATGTCCTGTGATGCCTCTCCTGCTTCAAGTCGGCCCGTTTCACGTCCTACCCCCCTTAAGGCGATATAGATGCCATTATCGACACCTCATGGAGTTTGAACAAGATCGTGTAATAGGATACGAAAAGCTGGATGTCCCTTCCGTGATACTGCAGGAAGACTGCAGAAATATAACCAGTGTACATAATTGTTGGCAGCGGTGGTCACGAGAATGTACGACTGGAAGAAGACCGAGCTCCGGAAGGCTACGTTGCACTACCGAGAGGGAAGGCCATCGTGTTCGGCACATGGCTCTGGACAGCAATATGAGCAGCAACTGGCACCACAGTGACACGGCGAACTGTTACAAGTCGGTTACTTCAAGAACAACTCCGAGCCTGATGCCCTATAGCCTGCATTCCGCGGACCCCAAACCAGCGCCATTTGCGACTTCAGTGGCGTCAAGCGAGCGCAGGGTGAGGTCGTATTTTCTGACGAAAGCTAGTTCTGCCTAGGTGCCAGTGACGGCCGTGTGTTGGTTAGGAGGCAACCACCTGAGCTCGTGCATCCAACCTGTCTGCGTGCTGGACACACTGGACCTACACCTGGAGTTATGGTCTGAGGTGCGATTTCCTATGACAGCAGCAGTATTCTCGTGGTTATCCCACGCTCCCCTACACCGAATTTAACCGTCAATATGATGATTTATTATTTTATTTTTTTATTCATTTTACCTGGCAAGATTAGGGCCGTCAGGCCCTCTCTTACGTCTAACCAGGCATTCACCTTATTTTACACTACTGGCCATTAAAATTGCTACACCAAGAAGAAATACAGATGATAAACGGGTTTTCATTGGACAAATTTATTATACTAGATCTGACATGCGATTACGTTTTCACGCAATTTCGGTGCATAGATCCTGAGAAATCGGTACCCACAACAACCACCTCTGGCCGTAATAACGGCCTTGATACGCCTGGGCATTGGGTCAAACATAGCCTGGATGGCGTGTACAGGTACACATGCCCATGCAGCTTCAACACGGTACCACAGTTCATCAAGAGTAGTGACTGGCGTATTGTGACGAGCCAGTTGCTCGGCCACCATTGACCAGACGTTTTCAGTTGGTGAGAGATTTGGAGAATGTGCTGGCCAGGGCAGCAGTCGAAAATTTTCTGTATCCAGAAAGGCCCGTACAGGACCTGCAACATGCGGTCGTGCATTATACTGCTGAAATGTAGGGTTTCGCAGGGATCGAATGAAGGGTATAGCCACGGGTCGTAACACATCTGAAATGTGACGTCCACTGTCCAAAGTGCCGTCAATGAGAACAAGAGGTGACCGAGACGTGTAAACAATGGCACCCTATACCATCACGCCGGGTGATACGCCAGTATGGCGATGATGAATACACGCTTCCAATGTGCGTTCACCGCAGTGTCGCCAAACACGAAGCGACCATCATGATGCTGTAAACAGAACCTGGATTCATCCGAAAACATGCCGTTCTGCCACACCCAGGTTCGTCGTTGAGTATACCATTGCAGGCGCTCCTGTTTGTGATGCAACGTGGAGGGTAACCGCTGCCATGGTCTCCGAGCTGATAGTCCATGCTGCTGCAAACGTCGTCGAACTGTTCGTGCAGACGGTTGTTGTCTTGCAAACGTCCCCAACTGTTGAGTCAGGGATCGAGACGTGACTGCACGATCCGTTACAGCGATGCGGATGAGATGCCTGTCATCTCGACTGCTAGTGATACGAGGCCGTTGGGATCCAGCACGGCGTTCCGTATTACTCTCCTGAACCCACCGATTCCATATTCTGCTAACCGTAATTGGATCTCGACCAACGAGAGCAGCAATGTCGCGATACGATAAGTCGCAATCGCGATAGGCTACAATCCGACCTTTACCAAAGTCGGAAACGTGATGGTACGCATTTGTGCTCCTTACACGAGGCATCACAACAGCGTTTCACCAGGCAACGCCGGTCAACTCCTGTTTGTGTATGAGAAATCGGTTAGAAACTTTCCTCATGTCAGCACGTTGTAGGCGTCACCACTGGCGCCAACCTCGTGTGAATGCTCTGAAAAGCTAATCATTTGCATATCACAGCATCTTTTTCCTGTCGGTTAAATTTCACGCCTGTAGCACGTCACCTTCGTGGTGTATCAATTTTAATGGCCAGTAGTGTACTTTCATATGATTTAGTAGGTATGTCAAACTATATCTAGTACAAAAAGTTTATATTCTTAGATCGTAAGTACTGCTGTAATTAGACATTATGACAGAGGCAGATTTTAGATCGGAGTGCTATCAACGGGGGGGGGGGGGGGAGGGAGGGGATTATGAGGGAGACTGATGGTGAAGGGAGGAGAAGAACGAGGACATGATGAAACATAATTAACGAAATATGAAGGAAAAGAAGGTTGCGTGGCTAATAGAGATGGATGAAGGTGAAGAAGAGAAAGGAGCAAGATAGAAGACACTAGCTTTGCTATTTGACAGAGGGGAGGATTGGCCTTGTACATTAATGTTGTGGAAAACGTTATGAGGACGATAGGAGAAAATGCTTCAACTTACTCTTAAGAGTAGGAGGGGATTGAATTTTGCGTAAGGTAAGTGGCAGTTTGTTCCAGAAGTGTACAGCGGCAACAGAGAAGCAGTTTGCAAAAGTTTTCGTTTTGGATACCAAGTAACAGTGACCCCCTGTTACGATTATGATGGCATGAAGGGTGTTTAATATCTGAAGCAAGGTACTGGGATGCTTGCGAGACGAGGAGCCGATGAAGTAAAGTGTGGTAGTCACGCAATTTGTCCGGCCGCAGCCACCCTAGCTGGGAGTATGAAGCATTAACATTATCATATCGACGAATGTTGCAGGTGTAACGCACTCAGGCATTCATGGTTAGTTCTGACCGTCTTTTGTTTTCAGTACTCATGCCTTGTTGAATTACAATAGTGGAGGTTCGGTAGAACGAGTGCTTGCACGAGCTAGCGTTTCACGTCGTGTGAAAATACGTTCCGAAACTTTCTGAGAGCATAGAGACAAGCGGACGTCTTTCGGCACACTGCGACTGTATTCTCTGCCCAGTTGAGATGCTCATCCAAAGTTACACTGATATGGCATTGGGATACCGCTGTCATTCATGCACAGCATTTCAGGGAGTGTTTTGCAACAGCTTAACCTTCTCCCACATAACGCTCCAATCGAGCACATATGGAATATCATCGACAACTCCAGCCCCGGCTGGAGTGGCCGAGCCGTTCTAGGCGCTTCAGTCTGGAACCGCGCGACCGCTACGGTCGCAAGTTCGAATCCTGCGTCGGGCATGGATGTGTGTGATGTCCTTAGGTTAGTTAGGTTTAAGTAGTTCTAAGTTCTACGGGCCTGATGACCGCAGATGTTAAGTCCCATAGTGCTCAGAGCCATTTGAACCATTTGACAACTCCTGCGTCGTCCACCAACAGGATTGAAACGTCGTGTGGCTAAGGCCCCCCCTCGGGTAGACCGTTCGCCTGGTGCAGGTCTTTCGATTTGACGCCACTTCGGCGACCTGCGCGTCGATGGAGATGAAATGATGATGATTAGGACAACACAACACCCAGTCCCTGAGCGGAGAAAATCTCCGACCCAGCCGGGAATCGAACCCGGGACCTTAGGATTGACATTCCGTCACGCTGACCACTCAGCTACCGGGGCCGGACCAACCAACAGCATTGACGGTCCCTGTATTGGCCAACCAAGTGCAACAGAACACGTGTACAACACAATGTAAGCACGTTTGAACTCTTGCATTCAACATTCTGGCAGCTACACCGGTTATTAATGTATCAGCATTTTACATTTGCAATAGCTTATCTTTCCTTATTAACCTGTGATCTAGCAATGTCAATCACGTATATGTGTTACCTGGACAAATGTATTCCCCAAAATTTCATTACTCTACATTAATTATTCTTTGGTGTAGCGATTTTTTCCGTCAGTATACGTCCAGTGAGCAAATCCTGTCCGCCGAACATAACCGCTTTCTCTACTAAACTTGTCCCGCCTGCAGCAGTTCACCAGGTGCCTTATTTGACAGACGCCACGAGCTCCAGGAATTAATTAGGCAGGGCTGTGAACGGGCAGCTTCGCGCAGAACGGCTAATTCCTCTCGTTGCCTGACCGCTCCCTTGGCGAGGCACGCGTTTCTCCGCGGAGGATATGAGCTGCGGATGCTGTGAAAGGGGGTCACCGCGGCCGAGGCGCACTTCTGCGGAACTGCCGCCGCACCGCTTCCTGCCTTCGCAAGAACCTGCTGACGTCACAGCTTCCGGCGCCACTGCCTGCAACAAAGCCGGTAGAAGCCGCACGGAATATGCGCAGAGATCGGACAGCTATTTAAAGTAGAAGCCTCAGTGTGAGGTATTGTGCAAACATCCCTTTTGTCTCATCTGTACCAGCAATGGCACGGCTGGACTCATTTTCGCGAGGACAGCGGTTCTAGTATCCGTCCATCCGTCCAGACTTAAGTTTCCTGTGGTATCCATAAACGCAGTATGGTTCCTCTGAATAGGACACAGCCGATTTCCTTCATTATTCGTTCCCCAATCTGAGCTTCTTCCTAGCCTCTAATTGTTATCATCAGGACGTTACGCCATAATCTACCTTCCTTCTTCCAAAAATGGTTGAAATGGCTCTAAGCACTATGGGACTTAACATCTGAGGTCATCAGTCCCCTAGACTTAGAACTACATAAACCTAACTAACCTAGCCGACCGGAGTGGCCGTGCAGTTCTAGGCGCTACAGTCTGGAACCGCGTGACCGCTACGGTCGCAGGTTCGAATCCTGCCTCGGGCATGGGTGTGTGTGATGTCCTTAGGTTAGTTAGGTTTAAGTAGTTCTAAGTTCTAGGGGACTTATGACCACAGCAGTTAAGTCCCGTGGTGCTCAGAGCCATTTTGAACCTAACTAACCTAAGGATATCACACACCTCCACGCCCAACGCAGGATTCGAACCTGCGACCGTAGCAGTCGCGTGGTTCTGGACTAAAGCGCCTAGAATCGCTCGGCCACCTCGGCCGACTTCCTTTCTCCCTTCTTCCCTTCGTGTCTGGAGTTACGTGAGAGGTTTTGTCTCAAACTGTAACACAACGTGCCTCAGAATATTATATGCTCATCCCCTTGATCAATATAACCATTCTCTTACCCTGCTTTGTAATTGCAGACCATATCATGTACCACCAGCGACGTCTCGTTTATTATGTCGAGGGACTACAGAACTGAGAGACTAGGAGCTAGTTGGCAAAAGAGAAGTGTGTTCTTAAAAGGTCATAAACTTATTACGCTGGAACACAATTTGAGCTTCAGTCGCGTCCCCACGCCCAAACACTGCGAGCGGTAAACGAGGTCAGCTTTGTACTCTAGAAAGAAAAATCTAGTCAGGTGTAGCTTTTCAGGGCCCAGCTTGAGAACCGCCGTCTGCGTCAGCGACCATATTACTGAACTAAATTTCTAAAACGATCAGTTTCATCGTTTCATTGCGCTATTTTCAGCAGAGCAGGCGTTTTTTCATGTGTGTCTACGTGTGAGCTCCCGTATTTGTCAGCTTGAGAGTCTTATCAAGCGAGTGTGAGAAGTCTCCTGCTGCGTTCTTTCTCAGCCACAACACTGTTGGTTGATGATAACGATATCCACAAGAGTAGGAGTTTGTTTTACCTGATAACTAAAATTTTAGTTGAAAAAACTCTCAGTGTCTGCTTTTATTGGCTGGTGAGCTTCAAGCTCTGACAGAAGCAGCCAACTCTTAGAGAGTTAAGATAGAGAACACCTGCTTCTAGGTGATCGTAGAATATGCACTTGCCGCTGGGAGGTCTTTGAGTAAAGACTTGTTATCGGACGACTGACGATGTGAGCCGTGCTGTTACACAGAGGACTGTCTCCACTTGAGTACTGAGCACAGAGATCAGAGTCTACAGCCGGTACCGCCTCTGCCTCGTGCTTTCACGCTGCGCGTGTTTTGTAAGAACGGCCAGAGCTGCAAGCACCGCTGCAACAGGAACGCAAAGTTCGTTCACTCCCTTCAGGAGCCAGTTATACAGCTTTAACGTTTGACAGCCAGCTAACTGCTTTCATTATGTATTTTGGTGAGCTTGCTGGTGTTCGTATCTATTTTTGCATGTTCTTTCCGTAATCAACTAACCACTCTTGCAATCACTGGCCGTACTAAAAAATATTCTCACAACTATTATTTTATCGCGCCCAGCCACCTGTGCTTAAGTTAAATTTTACAATTATAGCCCCTTGTCCAGATATTAACACTTTGCTGACCGGCGACACCACAGTGGTGTCGTGCGCGAAATAGCGGTCAACGGCCGGCGACACCACAGTGGTGTCGTGAGCATAGTATGGCGCAGAGGCCGGTGACAGCACTTTAGTATCTTTTGCATTCTGTTGGTGTTTTGTCAGGTAATAATAAGTTACACACGTCAACAAGTTTTTTGTTTTTATAAGTACTTGTGCACTTTCATCATGGCAGACGAAACAGACGATACGGTTATTTACGATGAATGCGCGGACGTCTTGTCTGACGTTCCGGACGACTTGGCCGATTGGGAAGAAGACACTGGATATAAAAAAAATGAAAGTGAAGCGGAATCCTCGGAAGATAGTGAAATACGTCCAAGAAGAATTCGGCGAACGCTACGGTTGCCATCTGATTCGGATCAGTCAGATGAAGAAGACAGACTATGATTTACTGAGGACCAATAATAAATTTGAAGGATCTCCGGGTCCACATATTTCGCAAAGATACACAGAGCGTCGTGGATATCGTAGAATTATATACTCGGACGATCTGTTTGCATATATTAGCAACGAAAACAACAAGTATTACAGTCAAAATTGCAATAGAAGGAAAATGGATTTTAATAATGGCAAATTTGTTGACGTTACGGGACCCGAACTTAGAAAATTGTTTGGGCTTGCTATCCTTATATAGTACGGCAATTGTAAAAAAGAACAAGGATCGATGATTACTGGTCAACGAATCCGTTGATAGACACACCGATATTTCGTGAAACGATGTCCCGCAACCGATTCAGACAAATATTATCGTTTTTACATTTTTCCGACAAGAAAAAATAAGCTGGATAATGCCGCCTGGCTTTTCAAAGTGCAATTCGTAACTGATTTTTTTTCCCAAAATGTTTAAAGAAACGTTTAATCTAAGCCATAACATCTCAACTGATGAAGGAATGATACCGTGGCGTGGACAGTTAAATTTTAAAGTTTACAATCCGTCGAAGAGTACCAAATATAGCATACTCATTCGGGTGCTGTGTGGTTCGAGTACGGAATACATTTCCTCATTCAAGATATATTCCGGCCCTGGACAACCTTTAGCAAAAACAGTGATGGAACTATTACCACCTTCTTATGGAAAGTGGCATCACCTCTACGTGGATAATTATTATAACAGTGTAGAACTTGTAGAGAAGTTACTTGAAAAGACAATTCGAGTTTGTGGAATGATATGGCAAAATATAGGAGTTCCGGAAAAATGAAAGCGCGCAAAAGTCAATGTGTTTCAAGCTTGTCGTCAACGGAAAGATGACAAGCGGCCGGCGACAAGCGAAGTAATCCGAATTAGCGCTGCCGGCGCCAAGCGAATGAATTTGTACGAGACATGCGGACGGCAAAGTGTTAATTGTTCAGTGGCTATCTCACGTGCTGAAGTTTACAACAATAAAACTGACTGTTGTGGTGACCACTTGTTCCTCTTACAGGTAGACGATATGTTATCTCATTGATGCAGCTATGTGCTTGATGGGGCCATCTCTACTGATTCTCACTTCAGCATAAAGTTTCAATTTGTGTGAGATTATCATTTGCTTAAAATTAATTTGCTTGATCTTACGGTGCGTTTCCCTTCTCTATAGTTCAATAGCATCTAGAGGTGTGCTAAGCAGCACAAATGACAGCCCGCAGATCTCTTTGTAAGTCTGCTTTCCTTACTATTAACGTCTTTTGATCCTATGGTATTTCTAAGGGAAGTTCATATGCTCTGCTCAAAAGAATTACGGGAACGCATCTATCACTGTCTGCTATGTTAAATCTATTTTGATACATGCGGTGCCGGTGGTCTTATTGAATAGCTGGAGATCCTCGCTTGCGCCGGCCGCGGTGGCCGTGCGGTTCTAGGCGCTTCAGTCCGGAACCGCGTGACTGCTACGGTCGCAGGTTCGAATCCTGGCTCGGGCATGGATGTGTGCGATGTGCTTAGGTTAGTTAGGTTTAAGTAGTTCTAAGTTCCAGGGGACTTATGACCTAAGATGTTAAGTCCCATAGTGCTCAGAGCCGTTTGAACCATCCTCGCTTGCAATGTATGCAACAACTGAAGTAATTCGCCATCTGCTGGCTGTGTTATGCATTACAGTATCAGTAGCCCGCAAAAGGAAGCGAGTTCTGGTGTCTAGTGTTCTCTAGTGAGATGCACAGACGGCAGCTGTCATTTGTGGATGTTGTAAGCACATGCAACGCGTCATCTTACTGCAGTGCAAGTAGCATGCCAATGTGTTTCATCCAAGAAGAATGGATTTCACGTTGTGTTGCTGCAGGTGACAATGTCTCTCCATCTGTCATCCATAGGTTGTGGACGCCCTAGAGGGGCAAAGGTTAGTATACAAGAAGAGTTGGACAAGGTCGCCGACGCTTTACAATTCCAAGTTAAGGCCAATAACTGGCCATTTCTGCATTGCGACGTCATACAAATATTGTCAGAGAAATGCAAGACGATGCTAGAATAGCCACTGGAGCAGCTGCGTTCGATCAGACTGTAAGGAACAGGTTACTAGAGCTTACGGCCGAGTCATCCTGTTCGAATACCCTGTCGAATATCCTGCTTGACATGACAACGCCTCGCAGTTCGCCTTGAGTTCTGCAGCATGCATGTCCACTGGCGAAACGTGTTATTCACACAGTCCAGATTTTCTCCGAAGCAAGTTTATTGCCATGTTCGTGTGTCGAGATGCCGCGGTGAGCGATACCTACCAAATTTTGTCCAGGAAATCGACAGATTCCGCGAAGATACGGTAATGGCGTTGGGAGACATTGGTGTTGAGAGCTGTGTGGATGCTGTCGTTGTCTAGCGTCGCCTTACCGCCAGGCAACGTCGAATAGATCTTACTGCACCATGAGGTGGTGCTACATAAAGTGATGGCCCTGAATTCCTTCGTATGCCCGATAATGCCAATACCCATGTGGTGGGCGTCACCAGGAATGTCTTGCGAAGCGCTGACTTTGAAGTGATGAAATGGTCAACGGTAAGTTCTGACCTAAGCCCCATCGATCATGTATGGGACATACTTGACAGACCTTTTCGTGGTCATATAGTTCCACCGGAGGCTCTCCAACAGCTCTCAAGGACCCTAATTGAAGAATGGGAAAGGGTACAATAGGATGACCTCCATAGATTAATACGGAACATGCCACATACCTGTCAGGCGGTGAAAAACGCTCACAGACAGCATACACGTTATTGGACCTCTCAAAGTACAACAGAAAGCACTCAGAATGATCAAATAAATGATTGTTTCCACTTTTTTCTACGTTTCAGTCCCTGTTCGGTAAATGAACAGAGCTGTAATGAAGTTTTGTTGTGTACTTAATTTTTAAAAGATTAATGTATAATTTGTTTACATGTTGATGATGATCATGAGGTCCCATACTCCAAGGAGCGTAGGGGACGATGCGGGAGACCCGCACAGCCGTCTAGACAAGGTCCCAGCGGAGGTGGTTTTATTTATTTATTTATTTATTTATTTATTGCCAAATTATAGACCTGTTACCTGATGTTTAAAACAGGTCGTACATCTTACAATTTTCGTTTTTCATCTTTTTACAGTTTTCTTTCCTTTTGTTTTATCTACAACATTTACAAAGAATGACTCAAAATAACAATAATTTAAGGTTGAAATATAAATAAAATTTTTGTTCTTTTTAAGAAGAATATAAAAAGAAGATAGGATAGATTTGTTAGTACCATCACCGAGTGTGACTGACGGTGAATACCTCGGAATGGTTTCATCGAGCCGTTGACCGCTAGTCACGCACACACGCACACACGCACACACACACACACACACACACACACACACACACACAGACACACACACACACAAATGGTTATTAGTAGAGAAATAATGTTGTTTATCATATTTGTTACTAATCCTATGTATTAACTACTTTAAGTGCCCATCCATGTACAGCATTTGGTGTTTTCTTGGCTAGATTGCCAGCAATTTGCTTATTTACTGTCACATCTCAGCTTCCTCCTCCTGTTCCTCCTCATTTCCACTATTTTCGCTGTCACTGTGGGTATCGCTGTCCATCCTCTGGAGATTTCTGTTACGCTGCACATAGGCATGTCTGTGATGTCGTGTCCGCATATACTCTTTATGTGTTGTTTTTGAAATACTGTTTGTCAGTACGTTTAATTGTGCCCATTGTTCTTCGTCTCTTATTGCTGTCTATATATCTATGTCTGTATCTGTGTAATCTAAGTGTAGTGTATGTCTATTGTTCGCGTATTGCCCGCAGAAAAAGACAGTGTGTTCTGGGCAACCTTCTTCCCCGCATGTGCATGTAGGTGTCTGCCTCAGACTCACGCGGTTTAAGTGCGTGGGATAAGGTCCGTGCCCGGTTAAGAAATGTACCACACCGCGGCTGGGATCGATATGTCTCATTCTCAACCGCTCCCTTATGTCAGGGAGGAAGTCGTGCAGTCTACGTCCCTTATCACTTACATCCCACTCACCTTGCCATGTATCCAAACGCCAACTTTTAAGGTGACGTATCGTCTCTATGGGCACACCGGTTATTATGTGTACCCTATCTAGTCTCCCCACCTTTAACCAGTACCTCGCAGCTCTGTATTTGATCGTGATATCTATGGGGCATATTCCGAGCACCACACACAGTGCATCCGCTGAGGTGGTACCGAAGGCTCCAGATAGCCTAAGTAGGACACTTCTCTGCCCTCGTCTGACGGATGCTGTGTTGGTGACCACGTTCAGTCTATGTGCCCACGTGCTAGCTGCAAAGTTGAGTACTGATTGAAGAGCGCACAGTGGTATGTACGTATGACTGGTAGAGGTAGTCTGTACTGTTTTGAATTTAGCCTCACCAGTTTGTGGAGTATTTTTTCTGCTTTGTCTGTTGTTAGCCTTATGTGTTCATGGAAATTCAATTTTTCATCTATGTGTACCCCAAGATAGTGCGTAATGCGTGCTCGTTTGATGTTTGTGTCCCCAATTTTAACCGAAGGATTCCTTTGGAGTGATCCTTTCAGTAAAGTGTATGTTGTTTTGTTTTCGGCTATCCTGAGTTTGTTGTTGTGACACCACTGAGTAATTGTTTGTAGTAATCCACTGGCTTTCTCTTCTAACTGGGCTCTGTTGTTTGCAGTGACTACAACTAATAGGTCATCTGCGTAGGCGACAATTCCGTCTGACCTGTCATCCCCGTCCAGAAGCTGTAGGAGGGGTTCGATTGTTATGTCCCAGAAGATGGGGCCGCAGATCGACCCTTGAGGACAGCCTTTGGCAATTCTTTTAATTACTTGCCGGCTGTCCATCTGCCATTCGACTACTCGGTCTTTACAGTAGTCTAGAAAACTGTTGTACAGTGATTGCGGTACCTCCAGATGTCTTAGCCTGTGAAACAGTGCTGGCCACCAAAGATTATCAAATGCTCCGGCAATGTCAATCATTATTGCCATGGCGTATTTCTGTTTTGTGGTGTTAACTATGTGCAGGGCCTGGTTGATGGCATCATCTATTGATCTGCCAGATCTGAAGCCGATCTGGTGTTGGCTCATACCCCTGAGAGCTCTGTGTGTTTGCAGGCGCTTACACAGTAGCTTCTCCTGAATCTTTGCTAGGGTGTTTATTAGGCATATTGACCTGTAAGTCTTTGGATCTGAAGGATCCCTGTCCGCTGATTTCTTAATAATGACTGCTTTGAAGGTTTTCCATATTGTAGGTGCCCTGTCCAGCTGTAAGGCATCGTTCAGTAACGTTGTTAGGAACGCGGTGATCTGCGGTGCTAGTGTTTTCAGTGTTTCCGAGTGGATACCATCTGGTCCAGTTGCTTTTTTGTTTTTGAGCTCTGAGATTGCTAGCGCAACCTCTTCTTGCGCAAAAGGACAGGTGACAGTTGCAGTGTTGTATGGTGTTTGTAGGTTTTCTCTTAGTGTTTTATGATACTGTGTGTCTGTACCGATGACATCTTCAGGGAGCAGTTTATAGAGCAGTAACTCCACTATGTTCCACCATCCCCTCATCATTGTGCCATCATGCTGCCTTAGGGTTCCCAGAACTAATGGGATTTTTATCTTCTCTGCCTGTATTTTGTATGGTTCCCCCATATACACTCATGGAATGGAAAAAAGAACACATTGACACCGGTGTGTCAGACCCACCATACTTGCTCCGGGCACTGCGAGAGGGCTGTACAAGCAATGATCACACGCACGGCACAGCGGACACACCAGGAACCGCGGTGTTGGCCGTCGAATGGCGCTAGCTGCGCAGCATTTGTGCACCGCCGCCGTCAGTGTCAGCCAGTTTGCCGTGGCATACGGAGCTCCATCGCAGTCTTTAACACTGGTAGCATGCCGCGACAGCGTGGACGTGAACCGTATGTGCAGTTGACGGACTTCGAGCGAGGGCGTATAGTGGGCATGCGGGAGGCCGGGTGGACGTACCGCCGAATTGCTCAACACGTGGGGCGTGAGGTCTCCACAGTACATCGATGTTGTCGCCAGTGGTCGGCGGAAGGTGCACGTGCCCGTCGACCTGGGACTGGACCGCAGCGACGCACGGATGCACGCCAAGACCGTAGGATCCTACGCAGTGCCGTAGGGGACCGCACCGCCACTTCCCAGCAAATTAGGGACACTGTTGCTCCCGGGGTATCGGCGAGGACCATTCGCAACCGTCTCCATGAAGCTGGGCTACGGGCCCGCACACCGTTAGGCCGTCTTCCGCTCACGCCCCAACATCGTGCAGCCCGCCTCCAGTGGTGTCGTGACAGGCGTGAATGTAGGGACGAATGGAGACGTGTCGTCTTCAGCGATGAGAGTCGCTTCTGCCTTGGTGCCAATGATGGTCGTATGCGTGTTTGGCGCCGTGCAGGTGAGCGCCACAATCAGGACTGCATACGACCGAGGCACACAGGGCCAACACCCGGCATCATGGTGTGGGGAGCGATCTCCTACACTGGCCGTACACCACTGGTGATCGTCGAGGGGACACTGAATAGTGCACGGTACATCCAAACCGTCATCGAACCCATCGTTCTACCATTCCTAGACCGGCAAGGGAACTTGCTGTTCCAACAGGACAATGCACGTCCGCATGTATCCCGTGCCACCCAACGTGCTCTAGATGGTGTAAGTCAACTACCCTGGCCAGCCATATCTCCGGATCTGTCCCCCATTGAGCATGTTTGGGACTGGATGAAGCGTCGTCTCACGCGGTCTGCACGTCCAGCACGAACGCTGGTCCAACTGAGGCGCCAGGTGGAAATGGCATGGCAAGCCGTTCCACAGGACTACATCCAGCATCTCTACGATCGTCTCCATGGGAGAATAGCAGCCTGCATTGCTGCGAAAGGTGGATATACACTGTACTAGTGCCGACATTGTGCATGCTCTGTTGCCTGTGTCTATGTGCCTGTGGTTCTGTCAGTGTGATCATGTGATGTATCTGACCCCAGGAATGTGTCAATAAAGTTTCCCCTTCCTGGGACAATGAATTCACGGTGTTCTTATTTCAATTTCCAGGAGTGTATAAAATGTTAAAACCCGATTTTCTCGAAAGCAATCGAGAGTTACAGCTTGCTATTTTGTGCATTGTATAATTTGTTTATTGTTTGCAAAGAAATAACATGATTTTTTAAAAAAAAGTCTGAGCAGATCAGTATCTTTCATCACTCGAGTTAATATTGTAATCAGGTTATGCAGTCTTCAAAATGGTATGTCTCCCCAAATATCTGCGAGTAGCCATACACTCTGATGACCTCTGAACTGGAGTCGTGCTGTGTTCTGCCTCCAGCCTTACACTCGGTACCCACGCCAAGGCCTCTCTCCCTGCCCATCGTCTCATCGCAAACGTCTGAGTGGAAGCCAGCTCGCTTGTATCCTTACCACTAATTTGATCGATTTTTTTACCATCATGACACTCGACCAAAGACAAATATTAGAACATACTTTAGTGTACCTTCTGGATTGATGTCCACATCAGGAATGGCCGCAAACTTCCCTCCTCCTGTCATTAATGTTTTTTATAAACAGAACGGAGGACTTCGCACACCTCCAAATAAAATGCATTTCAGATATTGTGTTTTACGCATGTTGAAGTCCTAGTCGAGGTCTACAAAGCCTGTCTATATAAATCAGATCTGTGACGGTAAATTTGTACGGTCCCCTTGTTAGCAACAACAGTACCGGTACATACACTGAAGAGCCAAAGAAAGCGGTACACCGTCCGCATCTCGTGGTCGTGCGGTAGCGTTTTCGCTTCCCACGCCCGGGTTCCCGGGTTCGATTCCCGGCGGGGTCAGGGATTTTCTCTGCCTCGTGATGACTGGGTGTTGTGTGATGTCCTTAGGTCAGTTAGGTTTAAGTAGTTCTAAGTTCTAGGGGACTGATGACCATAGATGTTAAGTCCCATAGTGCTCCGACCCATTTTTTGAAACCGGTACGCCTGCCCAATATCGTGTAGGACCCCTGCGAGCAAGCAGAAGTGCCACACCACGAGGTGAAGAAACTTGCACTGGATAGAGTAGCATGGAGAGGTGCGTTAAATCAGTCTCGGGACTGAAGACCACAACAACAATGTATAATAAGAAACAACGTTTATCATTTAGTAGTATTAGTTGCGTTCGTCACTCATTGAAGCTGAGGTTGTAATTTATATGTTAAAGAAAATAAAGAGATCGACTAATGTCTGAAGTAGTGCTGGAGGGAACTGACATCATGAATCCTGCAGGGCTGTCCATAAATCCTTAAGAGTGCGAGCGGGTGGAGATCTCTTCTGAACAGCACGTTGCAAGGCATCCCAGATATCCTCAATAATGTTAGTGTCTAGGGAGTTTGGTGGGCAGCGGAAGTGTTTAAACTCAGAAGAGTATTCCTCGAGACACTCTGTAGCAATTCTGGACCTGTGGGTTGTCGCATTGTACTGCCAAATCCATTCCATTGTTTGGGTGAATGAGCTCTTTTGTAAACACACCTTCCATTTTCATTACTCCAGCATAACAGACCATTCCTATAAGAACTTGATGTCAGTATAATAAGTGTTTTCGGTGTATGAAGGTTTATTGTCTTTAGGTACTGCATCACTGTGATTTTTATCATCGTTGTTTTTGTTCTATTTAGATCTCTGAGCTTCAATTCCTTTTTTTAGTGCACTCTGTAATCAACTCTAAATCTTCTTTTATAAGGCACAGCTGCCAAGCATCCAGTGCGGTCTTTGCATGTCTTGCTTAGTTTTTGTTCCCTGGTAACCGCACTACAAGATTCCTTTTAAGAGTGCGGTGAAGAAATCCTGTTTCGCCGGTCCACTTGGATTTATTTTTCCCATAGAGTTTATTTAGAGTCTTTACGATATTCACATTTTGTGAATCAGATCTGTGAAGACGCTCTGGTGAATTATCTTCAGCAAGATCAGAAACTGGCGCAGCTGGCCACTGAATTTGGTGTGCAAAGCATGTGATTGTTCGTCTTCATTCTCAGGTTCCTCTCTGTTTTTAAAATCTGGAATGACACAATTCGCTTCATGGACTTCAGCGGTTTTAGGATAAAGGGCTTCAGAATCTGAAACGAAGAACATGCGATGTATTTCGATAATATCCTTCTCCTTTGTAAGGTCGAAAGTCTGTTTTCGAGATGTCATTTTCTTCCACCTATAAAAAGTCCATTTACTGATATTTCCCACTGTAGCGCTGTTATAACTTCTTTATTTAAAATAAGTATAAATATACTATAGTTGACATCGTACTTAGGCTAGCGTTACACTATCATATTCCTTTGTCAAAGTTGATATGTCAAATATTTATATCAAAGAAATTTGAGAGTGTAATAGGGAACTTTGTCAAATCTCGCCTTTCGTCAAAGAAATATGATCAAATCTAGAGTCTCACCGTAAATTTGATCGTAAAAGTCGTTCGCCTTCTGTTCACTGCAACGTGAAATTTAACAGTTTGTGGTTCTGGTATCGCTATTACTATTTGACGTCTCTGTAGTGTGTTTGTAAACATGGTTTCAAAGTTGGGACGCGTGATGGTTGGGACTCTTTTAATAACTTTGCTTCCACTGGAGTGTGGTGGCGGCTGGGGGGAGGGGGGGGGCAAGCAACGGGCACAATGCATGCTACTATTAATCATGTGCTGATGGGCTGGTCGAATATGCTGCTGGCGACTTCGTACCTACAGCCATGCACCGCTACGTCTGGAAACATCCAGGCAGCTTTTCAGCAAGCCCGAATAGAGGAGCTGATCAAACTCTAAAATTAAAAAAAGTTCTTAGCTCTTCATTTTACTTTGTGTATTTTTGAACTCTAGATGCCAGAAGTTAAAAAGCGCTTCATCTGTTTCGTACTTTTTAATAATTTTGTAGTTGTTGGAATACTAATGCTACTAATTAAATTATGCGAAAATAAAAATTATTCTTATTGCCTACATAGTGTACTAAACATTTATTTACCTTACGACATCTCCCTTCAGTGGTTTATAAATGGTTTCTCACGTTTCTGGAGTTATTTTACTTAATGTGCAATGTGATGTTAGAGTGCTACTAGAGTAGCTCTCTCCTGTATCAAGAAAACATAGCGGTGAGCCTATCTTCACATACAGCATTCTCAAGTGAGTATTCTGTTTTGTAGTACGGGAAGCCACTTTACTGAGCAAATACTGAAATGCGCTCTCTTCCATTCGTAAGTAATTTATTTTAAAACTCTATGTCCTCCACTTGCAGCTCTCGTAACAAGTTTTGCTGAATGCTTTAATTATTTGGACGTAATACCCACGGCTTCACCCAATTATGCTTCCTCTTTTTCCACAGCTTTTGTTCCAAATGCACACACAATGCAATTGTTGTACAAGCAGCTGCAGCGCTTAATAAGAAGGTTGCCCAGAAAGTAAGGCACCGCATTCTTTTCTCAGCCGAAAACAATGTTACGAAAGCGAAACGTTACGTATATATTATTTGAAATCTCCTGAGTGAGGGCACCATGTTTCCGTCTCTTCCGACAGATAGCGTAACTGCAAGACAGTTTCAAAATGGCGCAAGTAGGTGATATACGTCACAAGCAACGTGTCGTCATTGAATTTCTCACTGTAGATAAAGCATGTGTGGGGAATATTCACAAACGCTTGTGCAAAGTCTATGGAGCATCTGCTGTCGAGAGAAGTACAGTTAGTCGCTGGGCACGGAGGGTGAGCCCATCAGACGGCGGTTCGGTGGAGCTCTAAGATTTGCTGTCAAACCTGACATGTAAGTTGATGTTGTCTTTGGCGAGAACAGACGCATTACGACTCGGCAGTTGGAACTGCATCTATCAGCAAAGAATGTGTGTACGTAATTATCCGCACTCTTGGATATTCAAAACTGTGTGCAAGATGGTGTCTAAAGGTGGATCACAAATCGCACGGAAAAAACATTTCTCTTGATTTGTTGGAAAGTTTTGAAGCTGAGGGGGAGGCCTTCTTGTCTCGGGTTGTGACAGGTGATGAAACCTGGGTTCACCATTTCGAATACGAAACAAGACGACAGTCTATAGAATGGCGCCATTCCCACTCCCCACAGAAGAAAAAATTGAAAGAAACTACTTCCGCCGGTAAGGTCATGATCAACGTGTCGTGGGGCTGTGAAGTTGTGATTTTCATTGATGTGGTGCCAAGAGGCGGTACCATTAATTCAGAAGCATATGTAACAGATTAACGAAACTCAAGACTCGCTTCTAGCGACTTCGGCGCCACAGCGGCCCAGGAGATGTTTTGCTGCAACATGATAACGCTCGGCCCCACACAAGTCCGAGGACTGCTGAACACATCGCTAAACGGGATTGGACAGTTTTATCCCATACAACCTCCAGCCCTGACCTAGCCCCCTCAGACTCCGTTGAGGATGCCATTCATGGAAGACATTTAGAGGACGGTGAGGAGGTGATTCACACAGTGAAGCACTGGTTCCACCACCAGGATAAGAATTGGTACCGACAGGGCATACACGCTTTTGTTTCGCGCTAGAGGAAGGTCATAGAACGGGATGGAGATTACGTGGAAAAAAGGGTGTGTGAAGATGAAACACAATTTTTTCGCACGTCTAATTCTCATTATGATCAATAAAGAATTGTTTTAGAAAAAAATGCGGTGCATTACTTTCTGGGCAACCCTCGTAATAAGTAGTTGTTGTCTGCCACCTTGAAATATGACGAAAAATATGACGACAGCGCCATGTCAAAGATCTTTACCAAAGAAATTTGACGAATATATACACTCATGCTCATAAATTAAGGATAATGGCAGAATGTGGTGCCACAAAACGTGGCACTACACAAAACTGGCGCTAATAGCATAGGCGCATAGGGAACACACACGACACAGATCTGTAAGTCCACGTTATTGGTGATCAGTTGAGAAAACCGTCCCAAAACACATGTGCTACAAAATGCCACTGTTTCCTGCGCATGTACTCCGACATCAACATGGGATATGATCACTACGCACACGTACACAGGCCGCACAACGGGTTGGTATACTCTGGATCAGGTGGTCGAGCAGCTGCTGGGATACAACCTCCCGTTCTTGCACCAGTGCCTGTCGGAGAACCTAAAGTGTCGTAGGGGTTTCAAGACATGCAGCGATACGTCGACCGAGGGCATCACAGACGTGCTCTATGGGGTTTAGGTCTGGAGAACAGGCAGGCCACGCCATTCGCCTGATATCTTCTGTCTCAAGGTGCTCCTACACGATGGCAGCTAGGTGGGGCCACGCGTTATCATCCATCAGGAGGAAGGTGGGACCCTCTGCACCGCTGAAAAGGCGGACATACTGGTGCTAAATGACGTCTCGATACACCTGACCTGTTACAGTTTCTCTGTAAAAGACATGCAGGGGTGTACGTGCACCAATCATGATCCCACCCCATACCACCCTCTTAAGGACATTAAGGGGTTGGTATCTGGTTCCTGGTTCACGCCAGATGAAAACCCGGCGAGAATCACTGTTCAGACTAGACATGGAGTCGTCCATGAACATTACCTGGGACCACTGTTCCAGTGACCATGTACTGTGTTCTTGACACCAGGCTTTACGGGCTCTCCTGTGACCAGGGGTGAGTGGAATGAATCTTGCAGGTCTCCGGGCGAATAAACTATGTCTGCTCAGTCGTCTGTAGAATGTGTGTCTGGAGACAACTGTTCCAGTGGCTGCGGTAAGGTCCCGAGCAAGGCTACCTGGAGTACTCCGTGGCCGTCTGAGGGCACTGAGGTGGGATATCGGTCTTCTTGTGGTGTTGTACACTGTGGACGTCCCGTACTGTAGCGCCTGGACACATTTCCTGGCTGCTGGAATCGTTGCCATAATCTTGAGATCACACTTTGTGCCACACGGAGGGCCCGTGCTACGACCTGCTGTATTTGACTAGCCTCCAGTCGCCGTAGTATTCTGCCCCTCATACAGTCATCAATATGTATTCTTTGAGCCATTTTCAACACTCAGTCACCATTAGGACGTCTGTAAAAGTCTGTACACTTACTGTGACATGCACCAACACACCTCTGTGTATGTGGACTTCTGCCAGCTCCACCGTGCGACGACCGCAGGTCAAACGCACCGCATGATCATACCCCGAGGTGATTTAAATACGCAAACCGCATACCAGAGCGTTGTTTCACCACGTATCAGCATTATCCTTAATTTATGAGCATCAGTGTAGATAGTGTAATACCGGCCTTAAGATATAAAGAATCTTAATCCTGGAATTTCTTGGACCGATTATGGTACACTGGGGTGCACCTGTACCCTGTAATGATACTTGAATTACGTAATTATTACGGCACCTCACCTCAACATCTCGATAACAGCAATATTCTACTGTGTTTCTGTAAAATAGTTAACATATTTCTGTGACAACATTCAGATTTGATTTCATTAATGTAGAGGCACTTTGATACATCGATATGTTTATATTGTAATGATATTATTCTTATGTGTAGTCTTTCTTTTGTCACTATGATCTTTGACGTACTTGTAACTCTGATTTTTGGGCGCGTAAGCGGTTATTAGAGAGTCAAGCCTTGGTCATCATGTTGAAAAGACGCAAATTGTAGTCAGTTTATGAAATGTGAACTTTAACAGTGAGGAAGATATTTTCAAGTATGTTTTATATTGTGAAGTGATGTTGCAACAAAAGTAATAAAAAAGAAGTGTAACTTAAATTCGGAGTGCTGATTACATTTTTACATCACCATTGTCCTAACTTGCAAAAGTTTAATCTTCAAGAATGGTTTATGAAACACATCTATAAAACTTTAGAATATCGCCGAATAACTCCTAGGCCTCTTTGCATCCGAGCTTGGAATCATCACTACCTGGATTTTCGACGATTGAGCCATGATTATACAAAGAGACCAGCGTGGGAAACACGAAAAGATGAGTGCCTAGTTTATCCATTATTTCATGAAATGACTTTATTGACTGTGCTCTAATGACACCTGCCACATTATATAACTTTGTTGTTGCCCTAAAATGCAATATTTAGCAGCGTGAGCAACACTACAATCGTGATTAATTTTTGACCTTTGTTGTGGTGGGGTTGTTAGAACCCCAAACCTCCAATAGAGAGGGGTGAACGTTGTTGACTCTTTGAAGATAACTCCACTTGTCAAGGTATGAAACTACTGGGATGTGCTAGAGAGCCTGTTTGGGGAGAGTGTGGCCATAGGTGAAGTTGCCCGTGATTGGTTGATTAGCTTTGGCGCCATTTTCCTGCCAAACGTCTCTCGCGCTTCCTATGTTCGCCGTGCTTTCGAGATGAACTGAAGCTCAGAGGACTTTTGGAAACGATTAAAAGGTATTTGAATTATTGAGAGAATTTTTATGCGTTGCGCATGCATGTTCGATTTAGTTGTATATCGTTTTTAGTACTTAATTAGCATTTGCGATCTTAAATACGAGTTGAAATAATGAAGCGATTTGTGATGAACTCGGTAGACCTACATGTTTGAAGTAAACACGTTAGTAATTGTACAGTATTGTTTTTGAGATGTGTAATTAGTTCTGCAGACGTTCGTAAACGATGCCAGGAAGGAATGAGTAACTCTTGTAATAAAGTCCAGATACAACTTTCTTATGGTATATATTATCCGAAATATTTATTTAGTTACGCCTATAAAAATGTTCGGTTCTTCACTTTGCTCAGAGAACTCTGATTTGAAGGTGTTAGTTTTTTTAAATATTTTTAGTCACGCAAAACAGGTAGGCCTATTACAGTTTACTGCATTTTTAAGCTGTTATTTCTTTAACAGTTCGTGCATACTGGTTGCAGCATAAGCTTTTCTGAAGCCAATCTCTGACAGTCCTAGCTGGAAACGGAAAGTTCCTGTAATTGTTGTGCCAGTCTCACTCGACTTTATAGCGTGAAGCTTTATTTCCTTCCGAATCAGAACACTAGGCATTATTTTGGTTTCAGTGTTATTGCCTGACTGTTGACGCAGGCAAGTTGTAAGCACGTTTTCCGCAGTTGTCGTGGTTGCTGAAACATTATTCGTAGTAAATAATTGTAGGTACTCTTGAAGACAGTTTTTAAAAGGCCTACTTACTGTGGGGCGGAAGGGATACGGTAGTTTTCTTGTTATATTTGGTCGTTATTACAGTGCCCTGCATTTAACATTACCTGATTTTTGCAATCTTTTTCGTTTGTTATCTACGAGAGGTATTCAGTAAAGTCGTAAGCAGTTGTTTACTTGGGACAAGCAAAAAGTTTGAAGACGTGACAAGAAGTACTAATACATGATGACTAACTGACAACCTCAGCTGCCGACAGGTGTTGTTGATATACCTCGATGTGGACAGCTGAAAATATGTGCCCCGACCGGGACTCTAACCCGGGATCTCCTGCTTACGTGGCAGACGCTCTATCCATCTGAGCCGCCGAGGACACAGATGAATAGCGCGACTGCAGGGACTTATCCCTTGCACGCCTCCCGTGAGACTCACACTCCCAACTGTCCACAATTCTACATATGTATTGTACCTTATAGACATTTGCCCACCCACTCATTACTCGCGCACGCTTTGGCGATTCCCGTAAGAGTTTGGGCAACCTGTGCGCATTCGCACAGACGAAGGTCAATGGCTGGTTAGCCTATAACTACTCTCCTGGAAATTGAAATAAGAACACCGTGAATTCATTGTCCCAGGAAGGGGAAACTTTATTGACACATTCCTGGGGTCAGATACATCACATGATCACACTGACAGAACCACAGGCACATAGACACAGGCAACAGAGCATGCTGGATGTAGTCCTGTGGAACGGCTTGCCATGCCATTTCCACCTGGCGCCTCAGTTGGACCAGCGTTCGTGCTGGACGTGCAGACCGCGTGAGACGACGCTTCATCCAGTCCCAAACATGCTCAATGGGGGACAGATCCGGAGATATGGCTGGCCAGGGTAGTTGACTTACACCTTCTAGAGCACGTTGGGTGGCACGGCATACATGCGGACGTGCATTGTCCTGTTGGAACAGCAAGTTCCCTTGCCGATCTAGGAATGGTAGAACGATGGGTTCGATGACGGTTTGGATGTACCGTGCACTATTCAGTGTCCCCTCGACGATCACCAGTGGTGTACGGCCAGTGTAGGAGATCGCTCCCCACACCATGATGCCGGGTGTTGGCCCTGTGTGCCTCGGTCGTATGCAGTCCTGATTGTGGCGCTCACCTGCACGGCGCCAAACACGCATACGACCATCATTGGCACCAAGGCAGAAGCGACTCTCATCGCTGAAGACGACACGTCTCCATTCGTCCCTCCATTCACGCCTGTCGCGACACCACTGGAAGCGGGCTGCACGATGTTGGGGCGTGAGCGGAAGACGGCCTAACGGTGTGCGGGACCGTAGCCCAGCTTCATGGAGACGGTTGCGAATGGTCTTCGCCGATACCCCAGGAGCAACAGTGTCCCTAATTTGCTGGGAAGTGGCGGTGCGGTCCCCTACGGCACTGCGTAGGATCCTACGGTCTTGGCGTGCATCCGTGCGTCGCTGCGGTCCGGTCCCAGGTCGACGGGCACGTGCACCTTCCGCCGACCACTGGCGACAACATCGATGTACTGTGGAGACCTCACGCCCCACGTGTTAAGCAATTCGGCGGTACGTCCACCCGGCCTCCCGCATGCCCACTATACGCCCTCGCTCAAAGTCCGTCAACTGCACATACGGTTCACGTCCACGCTGTCGCGGCATGCTACCAGTGTTAAAGACTGCGATGGAGCTCCGTATGCCACGGCAAACTGGCTGACACTGACGGCGGCGGTGCACAAATGCTGCGCAGCTAGCGCCATTCGACGGCCAACACCGCGGTTCTTGGTGTGTCCGCTGTGCCGTGCGTGTGATCATTGCTTGTACAGCCCTCTCGCAGTGTCCGGAGCAAGTATGGTGGGTCTGACACACCGGTGTCAATGTGTTCTTTTTTCCATTTCCAGGAGTGTATATATACGAAGACAGTAACTTGTTCTCGAAAGAACAGTTACTGTTGATGACCGTGCAGCTTGTCCCTGGAATAAATGATGACTAACTGACAACCTCAGCTGCCGACAGGTGTTGTTGATATACCTCGATGTGGACAGCTGAAAATGTGTGCCCTGACCGGGACTCGAACCCGGGATCTCCTGCTCTACATATGTATTGTACCTTATAGACATTTTCAGCTGTCCACATCGAGGTATATCAACAACACCTGTCAGCAGCTGAGGTTGTCAGTTAGTCATCATTTATTCCAGGGAAAAGCTGCATGGTCATCAACAGTAACTGTTCTTTCGAGAACAAGTAACTGTCTTCGTATATATAAGTACTAATACGTCTCACACTTTTTGCATGTCACAAGAAAACAACTGCTTACGTCTTTCATTCACCTGACGTCATACAGGTAAGTTAAATCTTTAGCGTTATGCACTTCCGATACAAAACAAATGCTGTACACTATATTTTTTCTATTTACATTACTTTCATTGCAGTATGTCTAATAAACGAACTTTAAAGGAGATAAATTCAAGTAACGAATAATTTTTACAGCCACTGTATCAAATTTTCCTGTGCTGTAGGTAGTAGGCTACTATGAGTATATTGTAGCTATAAAGAAAGGCATTTAACGAATGATTTCGCCATATTGTCCTGTGCTTGTGATTCGGTGAGTGTGTTCAAATGTTCAGATGTGTGTGAAATCTTGTGGGACTTAACTGCCAAGGTCATCAGTCCCTAACTTACACACTACTTAACCTAAATTATCCTAAGGACAAACACACACACCCATGCCCGAGGGAGGACTCGAACCTCCACCGGGACCAGCCGCACAGCCCATGACTGCAGCGCCTTAGATGAGTGTGTACTCCACTACTCCACTACTGGCCATTCAAAACTCCCACCCGCAGTTTGGCAGAAAAATGGCCGCCGTATCGTCCGGTTGGCCACTCTCTCCCTATACAGGCTTTCTAGGACGTGCAGAACTGCAGTGCCATCTGTTGGTCATTAGCTAGACTTGCTGGAAGCATTCCAGGTTAACGCGTGACCTGCCTGCGTCGTTGTCGTGTGGCATTCAGTATCGCGGTGGGCAGATCCACTGGGGAGAGACACACGACAAAGGTTGTGTGGTGCGTGGAGCAGAGTGGAGTGCTGCAGCGAGAGTACCGCCGGCAGGCGCGGCAGGGAGCCTGGCTCAGCTCCGCTTCCGCGTGTATCGCGGCCCACGCGGCGAGGCAGCGAGACGTTCGCAATCAAGCGGACAATGAGGCGCGTGACAATCGCAGCCGATAGCCATCGCGTGGCGCGAGGCGGGGCGAGGCGGCCCGATGCGGCGTGAGGCAGGGATTGCACGGCCGCGGCCACGTGTGTGCGCTCTTCGGCTCTGCTTCGCGCTCCTCTGCGCGCTGCTTTCTCCGCACCGCAGATCAGCTCGCGCAGGGTGCGGCCGGATACCGCCGTCTCAACTGAGCTGCCGGCCGCGGCTCTATCTGCCGCGCGCCGGCGGGGGGCGCGGTCTGCTGCCGGCCGTCGCTCTCGTTATCTGCCGGGCGCAACACGCCTGCCTCTTGTCGCACAACTACAGAGCGGTCACGTGTGTCAACTTTATCATTTCAAGCAACTTATTGTTATCTTATGTTCATACACTACCGGCCATTAAAAATACTACACCAAGAAGAAATGCAGATGATAAACGGGTAATCATTGGGCAAATACATTATACTAGAACTGACATGTGATTACATTTTCACGCAATTTGGGTACTTAGATCCTGAGAAACCAGTACCCAGAACAACCACATTTGGCCGTAATAACGGGTTTGATACGCCTGGGCATTGAGTCGAACAGAGCTTGGATGGCGTGTACAGGTACAGCTGCCCAAGCAGCTTCAACACGATACTACAGTTCATCAACAGTAGTGACTGGCGTATTGTGACGAGCTAGTTGCTCGGTCACCATTCACCAGATGTTTTCAATTGGTGAGAGATCTGGAGAATGTGCAGGCCAGGGCAGCAGTATCCAGAAAGGCCCGTACAGGACCTGCAACTTGCGGTCGTGCATTATCCTGCTGAAATGTAGGGTTTTGCAGGGATCGAATGAAGGGTAGAGCCACGGGTCGTAACACATCTGGAATGTAACATCCACTGTTCACAGTCCCGTCAATGTGAACAAGAGGTGACAGACGTGTAACCAATGGCACCCCGTACCATCACGCCGGGTGATACGCTAGTATGGCGATGACGAATACACGGTTCCAATGTCTGTTCACCGCGATGTCGCCAAGCACGGATGCGACCATCATGATGCTGTAAGCAGAACCTGCATTCATCCGAGAAAATGACGTTTTGCCATTCGTGCACCCAGGTTCGTCGTTGAGTACACAATCGCAGGCGCTCCTGTCTGTGATGCAGCGTCAAGGGTAACCGCAGCCATGGTCTCCATGCTGCTGCAAACATCGTCGAACTGTTCGTGCAGATGGTTGTTGTCTTGCAAACGTCCCCATCTGTTGACTCAGGGATCGAGACGTGGCTGCACGATCCGTTACAGCGATGCGGATAACATGCCTGTCATCTCGACTGCTAGTGATACGAGGCCGTTGGGATCCAGCACGGCGTTCCGTATTACCCTCCTGAACTCACCGATTCCATATTCTGGTAACAGTCATTGGTTCTCGGTCAACACGAGCAGTAATGTCGCAATACGATAAACCTCAATCGCAATAGGCTACAATCGGACTTTTATCAAAGTCGGATACGTGATGGTACGCATTTCTCCTCCTTACACGATGCATCACAACAACGTTTCACCAGACAACGCCGGTCAACTGCTGTTTGTGTATGAGAAGTCGGTTGGAAACTTTCCTCATGTCAGCACGTTGTAGGTGTCGTCACCGGCGCCAACCTTGTGTGAATGCTCTGAAAAGCTAATCATTTGCATGTCATAGCATCTTCTTGCTGTCGGTTAAATTTCGCGTCTGTAGCACGTCATCTTCGTGGTGTAGCAATTTTAATGGCCAATAGCGTAATTTTCGGGTTAGGTCCGTCTGCGTCAGTGGTTTACAACCTGCAGTAAAATGTACAGGGAGCGGCAAAAAGATCTGGCGGTTTTAAAATACAAATAACACACATGTTAAGCGTGATGAAAAAGGTTTTATTGGTTACTACAGAGTGGTGTTATTGTAAATTAAAGAAAATAACATTGTCATAACCGATTTCATCAGTTTAAGATTTGAAGATGACGTCCTTCAAATGGTGCCCATCTGTGATGAAGCACTCTTCTAGTCTCGCACCAAAACTGTCGAACATCTTCCCTAACATTGCAGGGGACGGGTTGGCAATTTCTTGAGTTATGGCCACGTTAAGTTCACCCAATGTGTGGTGCTTGTTTGTGTAGGCTTGATTTCAAGAAACGCCGCAAGAAAAAAATCACTAACGCTTAGGTCAGGGGAGCGTACTAGCCATGCAATATCCCCGAAATGCGAGACTACTCGGCCACGAATCTTACTTTTCAAAAAGTCCATCACCTCATTGGCTGTGTGTGCAGTTACCCCATCCTGCTGGAACCACATTCTACTGCTCACTAAGGGTGTTCTCTGAAGTTCAGAGATCAGGCAGTTGTGTAAAGTCAGCAGATAACGTTACCAATTGACCGTAACAGTTTGACCACCTTCTTCAAAGAAGAATGACCCAACGACTGAAGTTTTTGTTGCACCACACCACACAGTGACCTTAAGACTATGCGGAGAACGTTCATGCAATTCTTCAGGATTTTTATCTGACCAATAACGCAAGTTCTGTTTGTTTACATAACAGTCCAGATGAAAATGCACCTCGTCGCTCATCATGAACTTTTTTTCATCTGTCGTCAAATCAATCATTTGCTCTGAAAATGCTTTTCGCTTAGCATAGTCATTGGCCTTTAACTACTGGCTATTTTGCATGGATGGAAATGCAGATCGAACCGCAAAATTCGTCATATACAAAGCAGCAGTTTGTTTACGGGTCGGCCGCCGAGGATTGGCTTTCATAGGTTCTCTTACTCTATCGACATTCTCTGGCGTCCGGGCTGACCTTGGACGGCCTGTCGACTTCCGTTTCAACGCTCAACCGGTAGCTCTGAAGTTACTCACCCACAGGGTAGTTGTGTTGCGTGTGGAGAACTTTTCCTCGTGGACCTAAATTAAAACGCCTACGGAACTGCCACTGCACAGAAACACAGGAATCGCCACTTTTAAAAAACGCCTCGACAACAAACGCACAATGCTCAACCGCCCACTGTTCCATGGCTACTACGAATGTCTACGTGTAGGCTCTGAAAAGCACCTGCGCCCCCCCCCCCCCCGACCCCCACCACCTACTTGCCCAACCGCGCAGCGGCGAAAACCTCAGATCATTTTGCCACAGCCTGTCCTTTCCTGAGGGGTAAAAACAAAAGAATTCAACAGTGCTTCGGTCGCGAAACTGAATTGTTTTTAGAACATCGTTACCATTATCACCATTTCGTAAAACTGTAACACTGATTACATAAGTTAACTACTCACCAAACATCGTCAGAACAGGTCTTAAGAGACCCAGCGGTACCTACCAATCAGCGTGTCATCTTCAGCCGGTAGGAGCCATTGGATGCCGATATGGAGGGACACGTGGTCAGCACACCGCTCTACCGGCCGTTGGCAGTTTTCGTGACCGGAGCCGCTCCTCATAAGCAAGCAGCCCCTCAAGGGCTGAGTGCATCTCGCTTTAAGCACAGTTTTCTTCGCATTGTGGATAAATCGGGGATTCCCATGTGAAACTTGCATTAGGGTGTCACCAAGAACCACAACATTGGCAGCAAATTCCAGGATTGTGTCTACTCCCGCTGTTTCCTTTTCTCTGATTCCGCTTCATTCAAATTAAAGATTGTTGAGGGAGACCGCAACAAGCTATAAATAGTTTTAAAATAGCTTAATTTTATACAATAACATACAAAAACGTAATCAGTACCGTATTTTACAGACTATAAGACACACCTTAATTTTTAAGCAATTTAAAAAAAACAGTTTTTTTCTATTTTTTATTACTGGAGTGCAAATACAAACTAAAAACAAAAATCATTAGTTTATAAAACCGAACTGAACGTTAAAATCCCTGAAAATCGTCATCTGAACTTTATTATTTTTCTTTTTCTTCTTCTTCTTCCTCTTCGTCGTCATCTTTGTCCTCATCATATACAGGATGTAAATTTTAAGTTGACAAACCAGAATAACTCGAAAAATAAGCTTCACACGAAAAAATGTGTAGAATCCAAAGTTGATTATTTGCTAGGGGGACATCTGCTGGTGCTAAAATTAACCCGCCACCCCAGCCCCCTGGGAGTGGGGCGGGAGGCAACTTTAAAATTTCAAATGGGAATCCCCATTTCTTATTGCAGAATTAGATTCTACATAAAAAACTACGTACATTTTGTCTTAAACACTTGCTTCGATTCTTGGTAGTTGGCGCTGTAATTCAAGAAAATCCATGTTCTCATTTTTGCTTGGAAAATGATTACGGATAAATAAAAAATACTTATTTATTTCGTAAATTTTGATTCGCTGAAACTAAAACTCTTCCTCTGTCCTCATAGGGTGAGATTTGAGGGAGAGGAATCACAGTTTTGCAAATGTTGACCCAAATATTAATTTTTTCCGCAGATTCGTTTAAGTTTTGTTTGTTTCGTGGTCATGAGGCCACACAACTTTTAATTATCAAACAAATCATCTGACTAGTTAACTAACTAACCAAATCCTTCTTACTAACGAGTGAACTCATTATATTACAGAGTAACCAAAGTAAAAGCCTAAGCGAAGAAAAGACTACCCACTCGCTAACTAAAGATGAACGTATTCCCCTTTCAGATTTTGTTCAATTACAGCACCAACTACCAAAATCAAAAGAAACGTTTGAGACAAAATGTACGTAGTTTTTTATGTAGACTCTGATTCTGCAATAAAAAATGGGGGTTCCCATTTTAAATTTTAAAATTGCCTCCCGCCCCACCCCCAGGGGGCTGGGTGGCCGGCTAATTTTAGCATAAGCAGATGTCCTCCTCGAAAATAATCAACTTTGGATTCTACACATTTTTTCGTGTGAAGCTTATTTTTCGAGTTATTCTGGTTTGGCAACTCACGATTTACACCCTGTGTAACATGGTCTTCACTGCCATCGAGAGCGTTTCTTACGCCGCACTTCTTGAAAGATTTAACAATAATGTCTTCTCTCACTCTAGACCACACTTATTTGATTGCAGCCCGTATGAAAGCTCCCTTCGGTGTGACTTCTTTTTGGATTTTATCCATTATCCATTTGTTCCATTCCTCTCTCATATGCACTTTACATGGTTTACTTGTCGAGCCACCAAGAGGTTGCAATTGTGAAAGAAGTGCTCCCGGAATGACAGCAAGCTCTTGTTTTTCCCTGTCTCAATTTCTCTTTCACAGTATTTTTCAAATAACTACTAAACTGATCTATCACAAGAAGAAAACTCTTCTGAAACAAAGCGCCTTTCCATCCCTCCCACACTTGGTAATCCATAATTTCATACCAGCTGCGTCCATCCAACCCTTATCATGTACTTGAACAACAACACTTGGCGGTGTTTCAGAACGTTTGGCATCGTTTTGCGCTTGATAATGGTCACTGGATTAAGATCAGTACCGGCAGCACAACGCGAAAGGACAGCAGTGTAGTGCATCTTTTCATGTCTACTTGTTTTTATAGTTACAGTTTCAGAACCTTTTATGGCAACAGTTCTGCTACTCGGCACATCAGATGTAAGATGAGTTTCGTCCACATTCGCTATTTGGCTTACTTCCACACTGATTTTATATCGATGCTGAATAATAAAGTGATGGAAAGATAATACTTTCTCTTTACCCTCTTGGGCCATTTTCTGAGATATTTTGGTTTTGGTTCGCACGCTAAGTCCATGACGCTTCATAAACCTAAAGCACCAAGCAACTCCATCCTTACAAGTCTGTTAAGTTCCACTGGAGCGCTAGCTTACGAGCGTGTATTTGAATGATTTTTGTATTAATCCTAATGCCATTTTGACGGTGTCTTTGAATCCGTTTCAATACATCATATTATAGTTCTGGCCATTTTGCCTTCAGTCCTCTATTTGCACATTTAGTCTTCCTCGTTGATTTCAGTTCTTCTTTACTAGCCCGCCAATCGTAAACAGTTTTCTCTACTGATGGAGGGCCGAAATGCCGCTAATCTGCTCTGTTTCCATATTCTTTTTTCTTTATTGTTATTTTCACACCGTCACATGAAAGATAGGCCGGCAGCGGCCTGTCTATGCCGTTCTTCGGCCACAGATATCACAGACAGTATAAGAGAGACATAAAAACAAAACAAATATGGTGGATAAAAAACGGTAGACAGACATATTAAAATACATGTAGCCGTTCACAGGCGCATTGTCCGAATAAAAAACGTTCAGCACTGGTACACAAACGGAGAAGACAGAAAATATACACGTGAACGATGGTGCACAAACGGTGAGACATTTAAGCACTAACACGAAGACACACACAAACACTGGCGCTGATCTCTGGCGCACGAAGAGTCACAGTTCACGCACAAAGCCGGGGACCTGCCAAGGGGAAGAGGTGTGGGTAGGACGGAGAGGGGAAGGTTGTTGATGCCAGTGGCAGAGGAGAAGGGAGGGGCAGGGGAGAAGGCATGGGGGGTAGTGGAAGCCTGGGGGGGGAGGGGAGGGAGGGAGGAAGAGAGGAGGGAGAGAGGGGAGAGAGGGTGCCCTGGGGGAAAAACACAGGGGGAAGAAGGGGAGGATCAAAGTTGGTAGGAGGGGTAGATGGAGCAGATGAGGGCATCATCAGGGAGGGGGGGTTGGCGGAAGCCACCTTGGGCAAGGGTATGGAGTGTGGGGAGATGGAGAGTGGGTGGGATGTGGGAGTACAGGCGTGGCAGCAGGCGGGGGTGGGAAAGGATGGGAGAGACAAGTGGGTGAGGGGAATCAAGTTTGCACGGGAAATGTAGAGGATCTGTATCCGTTCGAGTCAGAGGAGGAGGTGTGGGAACGGAATTAGGTCATACAGGATCCGTGTGGGGGAGGGGAGGCTGATGCGATAGGCGAGGCAGGGCACATGGTGTTCCAGGATTTGAAGGGATTTGTAGAAGGTAGGAGGGGCGGAGATCCAGGAAGGACAGGCATAGCAGAAGATGGGGCGGATGAGGGATTTATAGGTGTGGAGGATGGTGAAGGGGTCCAGACCCCATGTGCGGCCAGAAAAGAGGAGGAGGCGGAGTCGGGAGCATGCCTTGGCTTGGATTGTCCGGAGATGGGGGTCCAGGAGAGGCGACTGTCAAGGGTGACGCCGAGAAAGTTGATAGGACAGCCGTAGATGGTGACTGCATGTGCTATTACTCTCGCTTTATAGCCCGCATCATGTGAAATACCTCTTTTTTTCCAATGTGAAACTAGCCACTAAGAAAAATATTGTGCTGTTATCGATAACACAAATCATTTTCAAGGTTCACTGGCACCGTAGACTGCAATGACGCATCATATGTTAGACAGTGTTCTGGATTTGTAACGGCGGGGTCGGAGGGAGACAGTGTTAGCAAGATTGTGAATACGTGCAACCCATGTTCGTCGCATCGTTGCACTGCTGCTGCCAGTTGAATACAATGTCGCCAGATAGAGATAGGTCGAATATGTGGTCATTTTTAAGACTAGCGGGAATTTTAGATCAAACACTGGGCATTATTATATTAGTTTCGAGCGTAAAACGCACCTGAATTTATGAGGCAACGTTTCGAAGAAAGAAATGCGTCTTAAAGTCCTTAAAATACGGTACATTAGCAACTCAAGCCTGTTTCGCTCTTTGTGAAAGTTTCAATTCAAATTTAGCTCTTAAAGACTCCCCAAATCGTAATCAAGAAGGAGCCCTGTTTTTTCGAAACAGTTAAATTCTACAATATTTTTGGATAGAGCATGCTACATCAGCAGGAGTCAAAACACTAAAGCCTCTAAATACCACCGTTTACAGCTGGAAGGTAACGGTATACTCAAATAAACGGTCGTTGAGGTTCTTAAGGCTCTGTCAAACGTAATTCTTACAAGTCAGATATGTAATGAACAAACTACAGCAATAGGTATTAGAAATAAAATACAGTCCTACAGCTTTGTTGCCGTTTCAGTGATTCATTGTAAAAGTACTAGAAAAATTATGAGAGAAACTGATTGACTTTGATTCCATGATGCTACTCCAGGCGGGTGTAAAATGAATGTGCGCAACTGAAATACTGAGCGCGAAAATGAAGATTTGGCCCTGTTTGACTACCCCCTGAAGCAAATCTTAGGATCTGTTAATGGTGATTATCTCCTCCTTGCTCTTTAACATATAAATTACTACATAAACATAAATGAATGCTTAAGGGAACTAGTAACTACCAAATAATAAACGCTGTTTCCGCTTATACATTTATTGTAGATTAAAACTCCTTTATACTAAAAATGTTTATACATCAATGTCCAAGGGACAGAAAGAGATACAAATGAATTTCCCAACTAGTACGATTGATCAATTGCCCAAATCTGCCCTTTTTTATGGCCACGTGATCTAATACAAACAACGCGAGACGACTGACATCATCTACGTACCAGACACTAGAAGATACTACTTTCAAATGTCATCTACAGTAGTGTGTTGGTACAGACTGACTTGGAAATAAAAATTAATTGATCACAGCTGTTTAGCTTTATAGCCCTAATAAAACGAAGTAATTAGCAGTATCACTGTATGTACTGTATCCGGTGCGTCGGAGTGATGGTTCTCGTACACGTCTGCGACGATCGAAGGACCCCAGACACAAAGTAAAACTCTTTCAGACACAAGGACGGCAGAAGGCGGTCCTCTGAGTATTATAATCTAATACTGTCTTCTCCTCTCTGTGTTCTACAGACAATAAACGCGGACTGCCAGCCACAAGGACGGCATTCAGTTAACGTCTCAGCGTGAGTATAGACAGAAGAAGTGCTCTCAATCACTGAACGCTGCGCACTCAACGACGACTCCCTACCCGGAGGCGAAGTCCAGAATCGTGTGAGTTCGCAATAGTACAGTGCCTAACCGTTCTAACTATAAAATCTCCTGAGAGCAAAGACAGCAAGTCCGTCTGTACCAACAAAATCTGATACTGAACGATCGTCAAACACGGGCGCTCAAAACGGAAGACCTCTCCACAGCTGGCTTCCTAGCAAAGCTCTGCTCCCCTTCCTCGTAACTCAGAAGGCGAATCATGGTCTCGAAACCACGGAATATTCTCCCTCTCTACAGATTCTTCCGAACGCCGACCAACCATATTTTAGTCTTTTGTCGTCCAGCGCGGAAAATTTGCGAGGAAATACCTATATAGACTATATTCATACAACGGTACGCTTCTCAGAGTGAAAATCCTCGGAAATAACCCAACCTGCGATTTACGAGATAACGCTTCCTCATTCCTCTCTGCTGCGTTCACTATTTTCAGAGTTTCCGAAATATTATCCGGTTATCCTTCCGGCCCTACTACAATACCGGACGGCCGCCGGTCTATTGTGCTTCCGCGCTCAGGTGCCCAGACCGTCCGTCTTGGCACTTCCTGTGTGAAGCAGGACCAACATACCTGCGCGGGCTTTTCCACCCTGAGCTTGAGTTAGGCCTGCCGTTTCATTTCCACTAGCGTTCCAACCTGTAATAGTATTGGCAATCATAAGCGTTAAGTTATTCACAAGGTGTACGTGACAATGTTAGTCTTCTTTAAATATTCATATATACGATGTACAACGTATCAAATGATACCTAATACCAGTTGTAAGTATGTAGATGAGTGCTTGTAAGGTCCGAAACTATAGCCACCTTACATAATATCTATGAAAAAGGAGGCATCGTGTGTAAAAAAACCAACAGTTGAATGTAAAAAGTAAAGAAGTACTTCAGCGAGTTTTGTGAGGACGAGAGTATGGCAGATTAGGAGAGACCTTTTGTCACCCATTGATTTACACTATTTATTTGTAAACAAATGCACGGCTTCAGTGAATGAAGGAATGCACTGACGTGTAGAGAGCATTCGTATCTACCGCCGGACGAAGATGTTAAAAAGCATTTAAATGTAAAATGACATTACATGCTCATTTTTCTTCTGTTGCCAACACACTTGATGTTGATAAAAACTTCATTCAAATTAACGGTTGCTGAGGGACACCAAAACAAGCGCCGGCCGAAGTGGCCGCGCGGTTCTGGCGCTGCAGTCTGGAACCGCGAGACCGCTACGGTCGCAGGTTCGAATCCTGCCTCGGGCATGGATGTGTGTGATATCCTTAGGTTAGTTAGGGGACTAATGACCGCAGCAGTTGAGTCCCATAGTGCTCAGAGCCATTTGAACCAACCAAAACAAGCGATAAATAGTTTTATCTTGCAGTTACGTATTGGATTTTGCATGCTCTACACTTATGAAAGTTGTTCAAGGGTTGTAAAATAGTCGCCAGCGGAAAAAAAAGTCTAACATCTGCAAAATATTGTTTGCTCTGGGTTTAATGAGGTGTGAAGGCAGCAAGGTTGCTCGGAACACTTCCACTGTTTGTGGAGCGATTGGTTTTAAGCAAAACACATCAGCAAAGGATTTTACTGTTTCAAGAAAGTTCGTTCGTTCCTTCTGTCATGACTCATTTTCTACATTCAGGAAGTCTCGATAACTGACGTATGCCGGCCGTAGTGTCCGTGCGGTGTTAGGCGCTTCAGTCTGGAACCGCGTGACCGCTACGGTCGCAGGTTCGAATCCTGCCTCGGGCATGGATGTGTGTGATGTCCTTAGGTTAGTTAGGTTTAATTAGTTCTAAGTTCTAGGCGACTGATGACCTCAGAAGTTAAGTGGCATAGTGCTCAGAGCCATTTGAACCATTTGAACTGACGTATGTGATGAACCGCTACCATTTAACCGTAGTACGTCATTTGCATTCAGTAGACATGGTTCAGAAGTCGGGTGTAGGAGTGCAGCAGGTTCTAACTGAAACCAACAAAAATCAAAGGCGTGACTATTATTGCATTTTAGCTCGAACGTCGTCATTTCGCTCATTGAGAATTCCTATGCAGTATTGTCACTGGTGTCTATTTATGAATTCTTTATGTTAACTTCTTAAGAGGAAACTGATGGTTGAGACGCAAGAAAAGACGGCTAAGAACTGTAATTAAGCTTACCACGTTAATCTTACGACGGAAGTGTATTTTAATAAAACAGAGAGTATCGTGACACTAGCGTGCCTGTAACAGGGTGTATGAATAAGATATTACTCTTTCTGGACTTGTGGTAAAAAGCGTCCAAGATCTGAAGTATAGAAGTTTCACTGTGATTACTCTGATATGGGTGTAATAATGTAATACAACATACTGTACTACATGCATGTGAACAACATATTTCCACTGCAAGCTAGAAACAGTCGAAAAGCAGTCACAAATAACAATGTTGTAATTGGTTCGCCGTGCTGAGAAAAAGCATTTCAATTGTTGCATGGACATTATCAGCATGAATAAACCAATTATACAACAACAGGCCCCCCCATGAACCATGGAGCTTGCCGTTGGTGGGGAGGCTTGCGTGCCTCAGCGATACAGATAGCCGTACCGTAGGTGCAACCACAACGGAGGGGTATCTGTTGAGAGGCCAGACAAACGTGTGGTTCCTGAAGAGGGGCAGCAGCCTTTTCAGTAGTTGCAGGGGCAACAGTCTGGATGATTGACTGATCTGGCCTTGTAACAATAACCAAAACGGCCTTGCTGTGCTGGTACTGCGAACGGCTGAAAGCAAGGGGAAACTACAGCCGTAATTTTTCCCGAGGGCATGCAGCTTTACTGTATGATTACATGATGATGGCGTCCTCTTGGGTAAAATATTCCGGAGGTAAAATAGTCCCCCATTCGGATCTCCGGGCGGGGACTACTCAAGAGGATGTCGTTATCAGGAGAAAGAAAACTGGCGTTCTACGGATCGGAGCGTGGAATGTCAGATCCCTTAATCGGGCAGGTAGGTTAGAAAATTTAAAAAGGGAAATGGATAGGTTGAAGTTAGATATAGTGGGAATTAGTGAAGTTCGGTGGCAGGAGGAACAAGACTTCTGGTCAGGTGACTACACGGTTATAAACACAAAATCAAATAGGGGTAATGCAGGAGTAGGTTTAATAATGAATAGGAAAATAGGAATGCGGGTAAGCTACTACAAACAGCATAGTGAACGCATTATTGTGGCCAAGATAGATACGAAGCCCACGCCTACTACAGTAGTACAAGTTTATATGCCAACTAGCTCTGCAGATGACGAAGAAATTGAAGAAATGTATGATGAAATAAAAGAAATTATTCAGATTGTGAAGGGAGACGAAAATTTAATGGTCATGGGTGACTGGAATTCGAGTGTAGGAAAAGGGAGAGAAGGAAACATAGTAGGTGAATATGGATTGGGGGACAGAAATGAAAGAGGAAGCCGCCTGGTCGAATTTTGCACAGAGCACAACATAATCATAGCTAACACTTGGTTTAAGAATCATGAAAGAAGGTTGTATACATGGAAGAACCCTGGAGATACTAAAAGGTTTCAGATAGATTATATAATGGTAAGACAGAGATTTAGGAACCAGGTTTTAAATTGTAAGACATTTCCAGGGGCAGATGTGGACTCTGACCACAATCTATTGGTTATGACCTGTAGATTAAAACTGAAGAAACTGCAAAAAGGTGGGAATTTAAGGAGATGGGACCTGGATAAACTAAAAGAACCAGAGGTTGTACAGAGATTCAGGGAGAGCATAAGGGAGCAATTGACAGGAATGGGGGAAATAAATACAGTAGAAGAAGAATGGGTAGCTTTGAGGGATGAAGTAGTGAAGGCAGCAGAGGATCAAGTAGCTAAAAAAACGAGGGCTAGTAGAAATCCTTGGGTAACAGAAGAAATATTGAATTTAATTGATGAAAGGAGAAAATATAAAAATGCAGTAAGTGAAACAGGCAAAAAGGAATACAAACGTCTCAAAAATGAGATCGACAGGAAGTGCAAAATGGCTAAGCAGGGATGGCTAGAGGACAAATGTAAGGATGTAGAGGCCTATCTCACTAGGGGTAAGATAGATACCGCCTACAGGAAAATTAAAGAGACCTTTGGAGATAAGAGAACAACTTGTATGAGTATCAAGAGCTCAGATGGAAACCCAGTTCTAAGCAAAGAAGGGAAAGCAGAAAGGTGGAAGGAGTATATAGAGGGTCTATACAAGGGCGATGTACTTGAGGACAATATTATGGAAATGGAAGAGGATGTAGATGAAGATGAAATGGGAGATATGATACTGCGTGAAGAGTTTGACAGAGCACTGAAAGACCTGAGTCGAAACAAGGCCCCCGGAGTAGACAATATTCCATTGGAACTACTGACGGCCGTGGGAGAGCCAGTCCTGACAAAACTCTACCATCTGGTGAGCAAGATGTATGAAACAGGCGAAATACCCTCAGACTTCAAGAAGAATATAATATTTCCAATCCCAAAGAAAGCAGGTGTTGACAGATGTGAAAATTACCGAACTATCAGCTTAATAAGTCACAGCTGCAAAATACTAACACGAATTCTTTACAGACGAATGGAAAAACTAGTAGAAGCCAACCTCGGGGAAGATCAGTTTGGATTCCGTAGAAACACTGGAACACGTGAGGCAATACTAACCTTACGACTTATCTTAGAAGAAAGATTAAGGAAAGGCAAACCTACGTTTCTAGCATTTGTAGACTTAGAGAAAGCTTTTGACAATGTTGACTGGAATACTCTCTTTCAAATTCTAAAGGTGGCAGGGGTAAAATACAGGGAGCGAAAGGCTATTTACAATTTGTACAGAAACCAGATGGCAGTTATAAGAGTCGAGGGACATGAAAGGGAAGCAGTGGTTGGGAAGGGAGTAAGACAGGGTTGTAGCCTCTCCCCGATGTTGTTCAATCTGTATATTGAGCAAGCAGTAAAGGAATCAAAAGAAAAATTCGGAGTAGGTATTAAAATCCATGGAGAAGAAATAAAAACTTTGAGGTTCGCCGATGACATTGTAATTCTGTCAGAGACAGCGAAGGACTTGCAAGAGCAGTTGAATGGAATGGACAGTGTCTTGAAAGGAGGATATAAGATGAACATCAACAAAAGCAAAACAAGGATAATGGAATGTAGTCTAATTAAGTCGGGTGATGCTGAGGGAATTAGATTAGGAAATGAGGCACTTAAAGTAGTAAAGGAGTTTTGCTATTTGGGGAGCAAAATAACTGATGATGTTCGAAGTAGAGAGGATATAAAATGTAGGCTGGCAATGGCAAGGAAAGCGTTTATGAAGAAGAGAAATTTGTTAACATCCAGTATTGATTTAAGTGTCAGGAAGTCATTTCTGAAAGTATTCGTATGGAGTGTAGCCATGTATGGAAGTGAAACATGGACGATAAATAGTTTGGACAAGAAGAGAATAGAAGCTTTCGAAATGTGGTGCTACAGAAGAATGCTGAAGATTAGATGGGTAGATCATATAACTAATGAGGAAGTATTGAATAGGATTGGGGAGAAGAGAAGTTTGTGGCACAACTTGACCAGAAGAAGGGATCGGTTGGAAGGACATGTTCTGAGGCATCAAGGGATCACCAATTTAGTATTGGAGGGCAGCGTGGAGGGTGAAAATCGTAGAGGGAGACCAAGAGATGAATACACTAAGCAGATTCAGAAGGATATAGGTTGCAGTAGGTACTGGGAGATGAAAAAGCTTGCACAGGATAGAGTAGCATGGAGAGCTGCATCAAACCAGTCTCAGGACTGAAGACCACAACAACAACAACAACACACAACAACAGGCTACACAAATGAAGAAAATGGTCGGTATTATTACGAAAGTAGGAATGTCCTAAAAGAGTGTTATGATTAGATATATTTAATTTGTTGAAATGTGCTGCTGACAAAGGCAGATCTACTTTCATGACAATGTTTTTCGAACACCATCTCACAAGGCACACATGGGTAGCTTCTGCATTCCCGTCGCGCGCATTATCCTTCGCTGCTGACGATACACTGACCATTGTGTTGTGCGACAGATCAATTGTTTATTTTTCTCAATAACAACTATTTTATTCGCGATCACGCATTGTCAGTTTGGCAAGCCCTAGGTGAGTAAACAGTATCTGGCATGTGCCTATCATTCCGCCTGAAGGTTCAAAAATGGTTCAAATGGCTCTGAGCACTATGGGACTTAACATCTATGGTCATCAGTCCCCTAGAACTTAGAACTACTTAAACCTAACTAACCTAAGGACAGCACACAACACCCAGCCATCACGAGGCAGAGAAAATCCCTGACCGCGCCGGGAATCGAACCCGGGAACCCGGGCGTGGGAAGCGAGAACGCTACCGCACCACCACGAGATGCGGGCCCGCCTGAAGGAACGATCGTCATTATTTTAATACTGCTCAGATCAAGAGAAGGAATAAAATCCTTTGGTAAGTTTCCATTCCAGTCGTTCAGTGTTAAAAATACGATGGGTTACGGGGATCCCACCAAAATTCCAACAGAATTGCCAATCTGTTTTTGTGTGAGTTGTTAACCTTTTCTCATTCGAAGAATCATCACCATTTATGAGTAAAGGCCACATTTCTCTTGGTGACTGGTTTAATTGGACTTCCTTTGTCACAATGTAATTTGCCAAATTCATCTCACAGCAGCTATTGAGACAGAATTCCGAAACGGAGGGCCTCATTAAACAAGTACTTGGCAATCACAGAGCTTAATAGGTTACGAAAAACCTCATAGTATCGGCTGTAACGTAAAAGAAGAAATTTCATGTTTATTTTCATAGTAGGAAGCTCTTGTTTCGCTAGCTGTCGATAACTCTTAAAAAATTACAGTCACTGGAGTGAAATAAATAAAAAAAGAAGTATAAGTAGTGATATATCGCCATAGATAAGAAAGTTCCGTGTGTTTAATAATTGGCAAAAGACTCTCCTCCTTGTGTGCTATCATTCGCCAAACTTTCGTTTCGATGTCTCGAGCGGTTTAGGAGATACGAGAGATGCTGCGAGTATTTCATTCTCGCGGGCGTGAGATCGGAAGTGAGCGCGCTACATGGGATCCATTTTCTCGAGATCGGAGGCAGATAGAAATCTTCTCCCAAGTCTAAAAAAAAATTCAGCATGTTAGCTAAATTTCATACGCAGCAACATACGCTGTAATACGCACCAAACGCAAGATCATAGCGACCCCTAATTTTCGTTGCAAACTTTTTGAGTTTTGCGTAGTGTAAAATGTGTACATCACAATAAGAATGGTCATTAGCGAGGTGACGGGCACTTCGCCACGAAGCTGGCATATAACGCTACAAGTAAGGCAAAAATCATATATTTTCAGAGAATAGTTTCTGTAAAATCGTTTGAGAAAGATAAGAGGTTGCACGCGCTTCGATTCAGTCAGCGCAGAGCTTCGCCAGTCGGCGCGTGCGAAGTACGGTGTACGCGTCGCAATATGCGCTGGACCCGCGCGACGCGTGCGGCACGTGCGGGTCGCGTTATAGTGTCGTGTCACGTCACACATGCTATACGCTTCTCAATTTGCGCCTAGCCTAAAACAACCCTCCTTTCACAAGCAAACGCGTTACCCCAGCGTCACTTAAGCGCTTCTGGGAGTGTTTCTTCCTTACTCGGACAGTGGTAGCTAGAACTGATAAACTGCAACGTAAAAGACGAGATTAGTTCCCAATTCCGCGTGGAATGACCTCGCCGGACTCAAATAATACGCCGATGTCACACCTTTAAAGAAAATAACTGGTTGTTTAATAAAACTCATAAGGAAATATTAAGTGGATTTGTCAGCAAATTTTTGTGTCATCGAAGAAGTAACTCGGCAGTCAAAAATGGTTCAAATAGCTCTGAGCACTATGGGACTCAACATCTTAGGTCATAAGTCCCCTAGAACTTAGAACTACTTAAACCTAACTAACCTAAGGACATCACACACACCCATGCCCGAGGCAGGATTCGAACCTGCGACCGTAGCAGTCCCGCGGTTCCGGACTGCAGCGCCAGAACCGCACGGCCACCGCGGCCGGCAACTCGGCAGTCACTCCGTTGCAAAACATATTCTACGTTGTTGCTGTAATGATTCTTTTATTAATAAATTACCATGTCTAAAATGATTAGTTTTGACTAATTTTGCATGACATATACTATTTAATGATATTCTGTTTGATTAAACCGGAAAGAAGTACACGGGCAGGATGTGAACCAGTACCCTAGTATAGCTCCTAGCGTTGTCCAAGGTGCGCCTGATCGTACTGTACTGTCATGGATACGAAAATATAATAATAACAATAATAATTTTCACTTTTGTGTGCCGCATATTAAATTCTGTCGTATAACATTACCTTAGCGATAAGAGATTCCCCAATGTAAAGAGAAAGGATCTCTGCGTAACAATAACTGCAATCCTAGTTGTCACAGCATTGAAAAACTAATTTTTGTCGTCTGTGAATATTTTCCTCGAAACTGCGCTGAACGTCCTAGAATGAAAGCATAAAAACATCAACAGAGCTTACACAATTGCGAAATGGGTAAATGCTATGTGATGATGCATATTGCTTTGTACTACACGATTAAAATTCATTGATATTTGCGAAAACTGTTATTCAGCTTCGCAATGGTCCGTTTCCTTTGTAATGTCTTCCGCAGTTTTGTTACGTAAAAGACTGGAATATTTGGAACAGTTCGTGTACAGACAGAATGTAGATTCAGGATTCAGTGAGATGACTGTATACAGAGAAAGATACAAGGAAACGTAGGAAGAGCTTTAAGGCCAAGTTTTAAAATAGCCCTAGCAGGTCGCGCCTGCGTGTTGCTGAACGGCTACCCGCCACACGTCAGAAATCCATTACCGCTTCTCTCCAGGGCTGACCTTCGTGACCTGTCCCCAGTGAAAGGCTGCTGTCCCCTTAAGGGTGGCGTGCCATCAGTTCGTCCCCATCCTCCTGTAGACGCAACCAAAGGATACCTCGTACTGCTGTCACTTCTCTTTACAAGTGGACGCACGAGACAGCGAACATTCAAAGATGGAGACTGCTTATCAGAATACCATTAAAGCCCCGATTCTTTAAAGAGTCGAATTCCCATGTATAAAACAGCTTCAAACGTTTCATTCCTTTACAAAGGAGTTAATATGTGAAATACGTGCCTTAAAATATGTAAACGAGAAAAAATTTAGGAAAGGTTTGAAATCATGCTTACAGTTTGCCGGAAATCGTTAAGTGCTCTCGTTACGAAACAGTGGAAAAATGTAGTCTGCGAATTTGCGCTCCATTTTAACCAAAGCTGTTTTTCCATGCACCTAAATGTTTACGTCGTCATATCTCTTAAACTACGTGCCGTACAATGATATAATTTTGCAGGTACGCCGAGTGATATATGTAGATACTGAATGCAAAGTGTGCTGCGAATAGAGTTAATAGTAAAGAAGTAATAAATTAAAAACTCATGCCTGATGTTGAAGTTTTGCTGCACGTCATTTTAATCAAAACGTTGTTTTTCAGGAATCCAAATGCTTATGACGTGTTACATCTTGAACTATATGCCATACAGTGATACCATTTTGTACGTAGATTCAGTGATATGTGTAGGTACTGCCTGCAAAGTGTGTTGCGAATAGAACTAGTAGTAAAGAAGTAATACATTAAAACTTCATGCCTGACGCTCACGTTTAACTACATGAATAGCGAAAATGTAGAAAGCGATAAATTCTTTTTCCTTTCATCATTTTGTGGGGGATGACAGCGAGAAAACGTTTCGTCACCAGACTGTAATATTAAATGAAATCAGCTAGCTGGTAAGCTTAATCAAAAAAGTAGAGAGTATATGCACGAGTGGAGCTATGGATTTATTCCGTCGGCCTCAATAGACCGACTTAGGACATTTCCAGCGTACAGTACACTCGACTGTAAAACAAGCTTAATAATTTAAATCCGTTGTGAATTAAATCAATAATCAGTGCTGCCCTTGAAGTAGCAATAAAATTAATAGGATCATTTTGTTAAATGAGGACAAACTGCAGGGGCGATCTGTAAGATGACGATGCAGAAGAAAGGTCATGTGGACATATAGCGGGAAATACAGGGTATTTTTAATCCATTGCGCCTATACAGTACAGTGCAGTGCACGGCACGCCGTGATGAGACGACCGCCTGTTCGAAGTGACACCCAAGTACCTCTAAGCATGCGCTAACACCATACAGCAGCGACTGACTCACACGTTAAAATATGCCATCCTGCAACCGAACTGCATCGGAGGCAGCACGAATGCGTTCCAATGTCTGCATGTGCTGGATGGACTCTGCATGCACGACTTCTTTCAGGTGACCAGTACAGTTCGCTGCGGCCTGCCTATTGTCATTTGCCTGTTCGTAGGTAAAAATCATGACGGCCTCTTTCTGGTTTTTATACTAGACAGTCGCCTCTCAGAGCTACACAACATGCCACACGTCCACATCAGAGTCTCTCTTGTAACAGCAGTAAAGCGGATGCCCGTTAGTACCAATGTATTACCGCACCGCCGTCATGGACAACGTTACAACCTTCTTGAGTTCGAAGCAAAACATTTGTACAGACAAAAAATTTGTACTTGCCTGGTGTGTTGTTTGCTTTCAATCACTGAAACCTACATTGTCAAATATCTGTTATCTCCATCTTCAAATGAGTGTACCTCCAGTGGGATGCATTTCCCGGTGTATGTCCATATTTTGTTCTTTATTGTTATTTCATCCCTCTCGCCTAATATGGGTGGGTATGGGCTGCCAGTGATACGATTCTTCGCTCTTCAGCCAAGGGAAATAAAAAAATTTATGATGAGAATATACAAACAAAATTTGGAGCTGTTTCCCACTTTAAATTAAAAATTAGAAACAGTTAAAAAACGAAAATATTTACGTTTTAAAACACATCGCAGGAAGATAAAATCTTCTGATAAAAACAATCGCTGCCCATTCATTTAAAACCGAAGGACCTGCGCGAGTGTGAAAAGTATCACTGGAGGAGAGAGTGTGTTCCATAGAGTTAAGTGGTGTGGGTAGAAAGGTAGGGGTCTGTTCGGTAGGGAAAACTATGGAGATGAGGGGTAAGTCTGACGTGGATGGTGGGAACTACCGTCGAAAGGAGTGGGGTGGATGGAGAAAGAAAGGAGAGAGGAGTCCTAATGTGGTGTGGGACAGATGGAGAAGAGTTAAAGTTGGTAGGAGGGATAAATATTGGGGCGGATCTCAATGTCTGGGAGAGGGAGAAGTGATCGACGGGCACGTAACCAACCCGTAATAAACGGCGACGAACTGTCACCCCTGATAGTGTACGATGTGTTACACTTTTCCGCCAGAGCGGAGGAGGACATAGATCTGTCCTAAAACACCATTCGGATGAGATGTCGATCTTCTCGGGAGGTGGTCTGGGTGGTGCGACCTGAGCCATGTCGTTGTGTTCTACAGCCTTCCGTGAGCCATTCTGCACACACCCGTTGCACTGCCGAAGGACTTCGTCCCACACTAGCAACAATTTCCCGGATTGATGCGTCACATTCTTTCATGCTAACAACGCCTCCTCTTTCGAAGTCACTTATTTGACGGTACGGTTCTCGCATGAGTCTACGAGGCTTCCTAACGTCTGCTCAAGTCACACTAGTCCATTACCTTTGGTTTATAGCGACAACGAAGCCGCAGGCACATTTTACCTGTAGGTGGTGTTGCGCCACGATACCGATGTTGACGTTGAATCCGCGGGCCGACATGGTTCAAATGCTAATCACTTCTGCAGAACATACTATAGTACAAGTCCTGTGAATATGAACTCTCTCTCTCTGGTTGTTCGAGGTGTTCTGTTTTTCCTGAACATGAGTGTAGATTACTGAGGATGTTCGGTTTAGTAGGTAAACATCGATGGAAGACAGAAGCAAGTTAACAGTTGAATAAAAAAAATCGTATATTTCGCACATGAAAAGAAGTAACAAATGTGATAAAAAGAAGCAGGAGTTAGAGACAACAGAAACTCGCGGAGTAATGTGGGGGTCATACTAGAGCAAGTTAGTTGGGGCGTTAGAAAAAAATATTGTTGTGAAGCAACGTCTACGGTTATGAAGCAGTCACGAAATGAAAACGGACCTCAAGTTTTCCTAACGTCAGTGTCTCTCTGGAAATTTAATTAGAAAAGTAAGGGGAAGTCAGAGATCAGTTACAACAGCCGCTTCCCACAACGACTCGGTACACGTACTGCGTTCCTTTGTGGAATATCAAAGGAACAGCGCAGGCACACGTTCGCGAGAGCTTTCTAAAAGAGACCGCGCTATAACATCGCGTCGGGAACGTGTCCTGCCCTGCGGAATGCGAAAAGGGACGAGTTGAGCGACTGCCGGCGTGAGCACAGAGAGCTGTTATTGTTCCGTTTCACGGTACTGGAATCACCGACTCCTCTTTCCGCCGACGAGATTCCGCGAAACTCGTTGTGTGCGATCGCTGTTAGTCCTCTATTGTTCACTGCTGCTTCCTCGCACAGTAACCGATACGAACTGAATTGCTGGCCTTATGAACAGCTAACAAAGACAAGCTGCGCTCCGGAAACCGTGGAGGACCATAAACGCGGAAAGCTGCCGTGCTGCGGTATCTGCAAAATTACTCAAACCTATGAAGTCTGTATATGAGACAACAAGAGAAATGTCTGTATATGAGACAACAAGAGAAATGTTTTACAGCATTTGATAACATTTGCGTACTGATTGAAATGTGTACTGGAACTTAGCCTCTGAGAAAGAAAACAGCTGGAGGACAGTTTTCTTGAAACCGCACAAGCGGTGACCCTCGACTCGCTGGAGCGAGCTGTGTGCCTCGGAGAGGTTAGGCAAACATCTGCTTCCTGAAAAGCGACAGTAGCGTTTTTTTCCAGAGTTACGGGAGCAGCCGTCTGGATAATTAAATGATCTGGCCCTGTAGCATTAACAAACATGGCCTTGCTGTGTTGGTACTGCGGAAGACTGAAAGCAAGGGGAAACCGCATCCGTTTTCCCGATGACGTGCAGCTCTGTCATACCGGGTGTTTATAATTGCACTTTCCTTATTTAACACGTTATAAAAAGTGGTTCAAATGGCTCTGACCACTATGGGACTTAACATCTGAGGTCATCAGTCCCCTAGAACTTAGAACTACTTAAACCTAACTAACCTAAGGACATCACACACATCCATGCCCGAGGCAGGATTCGAGCCTGCGACCGTAGCGGTCGCGCGGTTCCAGACTGTAGCGCCTAGAACCGCTCGGCCACCCCGGCCGCCTAACACGTTATAACACGGAAACATATTACCGTACGAGTACCAAATTTGGTAGCATTAATGTCAAAAACATGGGGAAGAGAAATAATGCATAACCAATTCAATTGAAACGCTTTTAATGTGCTGCTACGGTACATCATACCATCACATACCGGTACCATTACTGCTACAAAAGGGGCTCAATACGGCACCCATCAGTGTCCAGAAGAGTCTGAAAGCGTAGGATTTCACTAAGCATGTCCGTAGGTATACTGCCTACCTCTCTTGATATGCTGCGCTTCATGTCAACACATGTGTGAATCAAACTTCCTGGCAGATTAAAACTGTGTGCCGGACCGAGACTCGAACTCGGGACCTAATAGACGAGGTACTGGCGGAATTAAAGCTGTGAGGACGGGGCGTGAGTCGTGCTTGGGTAGTCAGTTGGTAGAACACTTGCCGGCGAAAGGCAAAGGTCCCGAGTTCACATCCCGGTCCGGCACGCAGTTTTAATCTGCCAGGAAGTTTCATATCAGCGCACACTCCGCTGCAGAGTGAAAATCTCATTCTGGAAACATGTGTGAATGTCCCCGTGCCGCGCGGGGTAGCCGCGCGTTCTAAGGCGTCCTGTCACGGTTCGCGCGGCTGCCCCCGTCGGAGGTTCGAGTCCTACCTCGGGCATGGGTGTGTGTGTGTTAAGTTAGTTTAAGTTACATTAAGTAGTGTCTAAGGTAACGGCCTTGCCGCAGTGGATACACCGGTTTCCGTGAGATCACCGAAGTTAAGCGCTGTCGGGCGTGGCCGGCACTTGGATGGGTGACCATCCAGCCGCCATGCGCTGTTGCCATTTTTCGGGGTGCACTCAGCCTCGTGATGCTAATTGAGGAGCTACTCGACCGAATAGTAGCGGTTTCGGTCAAAGAAAACCATCATAACGACCAGGTGAGCGGTGTGCTGACCACACGCCCCTCCTATACGCATCCTCAACTGAGGATGACACGGCGGTCGGATGGTCCCGATGGGTCACTTGTGGCCTGAAGACGGAGTGCTTTAGCTTAAGTAGTGTGTAAGCTTAGGGACCGACGACCTCAGCAGTTTCGTCCCAGACGATCTTACCACAAATTTCCAAAATTTCCAACGTTCCCCTGGTAAACCCTGTCCTCCAGGTAGCCCCACAACCAGAAACCACAGGGAGATCAGGTGATAATTCGATGGTATGCAAATGAGTTTCGGAGAAGCAGGTGAACTTCACAAGCGATATGCGTTGGGGCCCCATATTGCATGAAAACTGTTGAGTTCAATGCGTCTCTCTCCTGTAGGGCGGGTACGACATGCTGGCGAATCACATCGCAGTAGAGCTGGCCAGTAACACAGCTCGTCTTTCGTCCTTGAGCGCCAACCTTTTCAGAAAAGAATGGGCCAATGATGAACGTAGCCGTGAAGCTATCTTCACCATACAGAGGAACTTCATGCACACTCGGCTATTCTTTGTGTTCACCTCACCCGTCAGTCTGTCCAGAGGATGGTCCATGACCAGTCTTCGTCAACTTTAGTCCTTGCGAGAAAGTGGAGAGCGAAGTTAACACGTGGTTGTGCATCCTATGGTGCAAGCTGCTCTACGACATGGACCTTGTACGGATACCATTTGAGAATGGTTCCAAGTATCTTCCGTACAGTGGACCACGGGATGTTCAACTGTCGTGACATAGCACGAGCACTGCCTGGCGATCGGGAATTGCGCGCAGCGTTGTCTGCCATAGCAACAGCGATTTCATCAACCACATGTGGTGCAACCGGTCGTCGGCCATTCCCCGCAGCAGCGTCCAGTTCTCCAGTTATTTCGAACTTCGTCATGCTCTGCCCAGCAGGTGGAGAAAGAGGACTCTTCCGCAATCCTTTCAGCCGCCAATATTCTCGAGGTGAAGCTGCAGCATTTACTATTGTTTTGATAATACAGCTTCACCAATAATGCCCTCCCTCTTTTGTCCTGCGCTGCGGCAGGTCACGATGGCTGATCGCGGCAACTAGTGGCCATAGTTGGAACTGGACGGTGGCGCTGTGACGCATGGAAATCATCACCCCATACTCTGGACGTTAATGCTACCAAATTTGGTATTCGCACGATAATTAGTTTCAGTGTTATAACGTGTTCAGTAGGGAGAGTTTAATTACAGCCACTCGATACGTTGAATTGGAGATCAAGTGGGTAGAGCGGATAACTAATGAAGGGATGCTGTTTTTGTTTTGGTTTTAAGTTGGAAGTCTGGTCTGAGCCAGCTCTTCACGCTAGTCAATGCCGTGCAAATATCGTCATTTCTGCGTAGCTACTGCTCGTAACAGGTCTGACAGCCCCGCTTTGCTACAAAACACACCGTCCCTACATCCATCTGAGTCTTTCAGTAGACCTCGAAGGAGGAATGTGTGTTGTGTGAAAGGGAGGTACGCGAGCGACACGTTTCTCGGGGGCAGACTTGTGCTAAACGGTTTCTTAGGCTCATACTTTATTTAATCGTATGGCTAAGGCCCCCCGTCGGGCAGGCCGTTCGCCGGGTGCCGGCCTTTCAAGTTGACGCCACTTCGGCGACCTGCAGTCGATGAGGATGATACGATGATGATGACAGCACAACACCCAGTCTCTGGGCAGAGAAAATTCCCCGACCCAGCCGGGAATCGAACCCGGGCCCAGAGAGCTGACAATCTGTCACGCTGACCATTCAGCTACCGGGGGCGGACCTCGCGCCTACTGACATTCGTCTTAATTAAGGGGAGGTCCCGGCGACATTTCAACACGGTCGCCAAAGAATCTCAGGGGTCTGAAATGAAATGATCGCGTGGCATTATTGAGCTGGTTGAATTCAGCGGCTAAATCCAATTTGCTAAACAAATTTTTTTATACTGCTTGATTTTTAAGTTTTGAAAAAATCAATATTTTTTTCAAACCCATATTTGGAGTTGTTGGTTATCGCGTAATGTACTCACAAAAATGTTCTAAGGCAAAAAATTTTTAATTAACGGAGAAGCAGCATTTTTTCGTCTCGACCATTCTGATCTTTTTAAGAAAATTGAAGTATAGCGATCTCTTTAACACAATACAAATACGGAAAATATAAATAAATTATAAAAATTCTGCAATTTATAATGCGTGACAAGAATTTAGCGTAAAATAAAATTACTACGACATTACGCAATGTTTGGCTCTGTACGAAGGAAAAATGAATAAAAGACGACTTGATACGTCTGAAAATTGTATTCTTTATTTTCACTTTACATAGTACTTCACACTTCCCGTCTCCGCTGCGCCCGCACGGGCAGGGCGTCAGCTGCGAGTGTAGCTGGGCCACGCGGAACAAAAGTGAATCTTTTCTGGCCGCCAGGTGTCGTGCTGTCATGTCTCCGTGCATCCGCGTCGCGCTAGAGATGGTAGTTGGAGGGCTTTCTCGCTAGAGCGTATGTATCGTGGTATGAATAAAGTTATGTAAACTAACTAGACTATGTTCGAATATTGATCATCTGTTCGCTCTAAGAGCCTCACACCTCTCTGCAACCCATCCTGGACTAGAAAAACCTTTATAAATATTTACTTTCCGATTCATGATAGAGTCCACCGCGAAAGTAAATCCTCATGTCTGGAAATTGCAAAAAATACAAATTATAGTTACAATTATTAATTTGCGTTGATTTCGGACATACATACGATCCCTTCTCCTAGTCAAGTTGTGCCACAAATTTCTCTTCTCTCCAATTCTATTCAGTACCTCCTCATTAGTTATGTGATCTACCCATCCAATCTTCAGCATTCTTCTGTAGCACCACATTTCGAAAGCTTCTATTCTCTTCTTGTCTAAACTATTTATCGTCCACGTTTCACTTCAGACAAATACTTTCAGAAACGGCTTCCTGACACTTAAATCTATACTCGATGTTAACAAATACAGACATATTCATATAAAACTAATGTTTCAATTAAATTTTTGCACCGTATGTATCTATCTACTGATAGAAAACTAACTATATTCCAGCATTTTTGAAAAAATCAATATGAGCCATCAATTGTAAACATTTTTGTCTCAGACTTTTTTTGTGGCTGCATCCCGTGACAAATTGATTTTTTTTTCAAAACTAAAAAGTCGAAAAGAATGGAAAAAAATTGTTTATCAAATTGAATTTACCCACTGAATTCAGCATGCCAAGATATGAAGCAAATTCTAAGGCTCCTTCGAATTTTTTTACGACCGGGTTGAAATTTCCCCGGTACCTCCACTTAATGCTGCGGTCACTGTGCGTTCAGCAATGGCGTAATGTGGTGGTCCCGATGTTATTCGGAAGGATCATCGAGCATTCTGCTTCACAGAGCGACCTACCAGAAATTACTACACATATCATCGACGCTTCTCTGTGGCGTTTATATAGCATGTACTAAACCGCATTTCAGATTACAGCAACGAACGTTGAGCCGTTGCTCTCCTGGCTCCTATAGGTGTTCCACGAAAACATTATATTTCTTAATCAGTTCTTTGGAGCTGTTTATTTCTCAGCATTCTCTTGCTCCTCTTGGTTCCATCTGCTTGTATGATAATTTTGCCCCTGATGTCATACCGTCTATAACCTTCCACTGTTATTTTATACCTGTTATTTTACACTGCATTAGCAATGGCGCCGTTATTTGTGGTCATCCTACAGAAAGCGTCCACTCACCTTGTGGTGAATTCATTCTTCTCCAGCTAGGTCCACACTCCTTCCCTGTTAAAAACGAATGATGTTCCTCTATTGGAAAAACTGTAAGGAACCAATAGTGTTATACGAATCCAACGGGGGCAACAAATATTTTTCGGTATCTGGTTAACTGAGCGATTAATTGAAAGGTAGTTTTTGAATGAAAACTTCGATATATTGTCAGTTATTTCATACAGAACACTGCCAAGCACGTGATAATATCAAGTTATAGTTCAAACACTCAGACGCAGCGTAGTCACTCGTAACAGCCAGCATATGGTAACTAACCAAACTCAATACCAAAAGGATTAACAAGTGGATTGTCTGCGATACAATACTGGCTGAAATATTAAATAGTTGTACCACTACGAATGTTCAGTTTGTGGTCACGCCTTGTATAACATGCCCCGCGGATTTTGATTATTCAAAAGTCATAGTTTACATATTAAAATCGGAATTTGACGTGTTCGTCTTTTTCACACGTTCGCAACCACTTTGCGGCAATTCACGGCCAAGTTTTAACCATTATTCCTTAAAATTTTCTCATCTATTCAGAGCTCCTTATGTCCACGTCCGAACATGATAACGACTGAGATTCTAACTGCACTTGGGCTTCAGAAAGCAATTCTCTTAGCCCACAAAATGCGCGAGAACGTTCTGTTCTCTGATTAGCCGATATACATCGTAACCAATCCCATATTAGTATAAAACCGCGCAATCCCTCGTCTTTTGTTGTTCACCAATCACAATTTAATAGCTTTTATGAACACTGATGAATACACTAAGCAGATTGAGAAGGATGTAGGTTGCAGTAGGTACTGAGAGATGAAGAAGCTTGCACAGGATAGAGTAGCATATAGAGCTGCATCAAACCAGTCTCAGGACTGAAAACCACAACAGTCCGCAGCTCGTGGTCGTGCGGTAGCGTTATCGCTTCCCACGCCCGGGTTCCCGGGTTCGATTCCCGGCGGGGTCAGGGATTTTCTCTGCCTCGTGATGACTGGGTGTTGTGTGATGTCCTTAGGTTAGTTAGGTTTAAGTAGTTCTAAGTTCTAGGGGACTGATGACCATAGCTGTTAAGTCCCATAGTGCTCAGAGACATTTGAACCACAACAACAACATGAACACTTTATCGAAGGAACAAGTTTGTAAAATCCACAGATGTCTAAGTAACTCTCTCTTAGAAAAAAGAAAAGAAAAAATACTAAACTCCTCGCGAACAGGCTATGAAGGCCCAACGGTACCGATCGGCCGCCGTGTCATCCTCAGCCCTCAGGCGTCAGTGGATGCGGATATGGAGGAGCATGTGGTCAGCACACCACTCTCCCGTCCGTATGTCAGTTCCCGAGACCGGAGCCGCTACTTCTCAATCAAGTAGCTCCCCAGTTTGCCCCACAACGGCTGAGTGCACCCCGCTTCCCTACAGCGTTCGGGAGTCCTATGAACTGGCTAGCTGCATTTTACAATTTCCTCTCAGTATGATTCATTCTCTCAGTAAATAGTTCTCGCGCTAGCGTATACTCAATTAACACGCATAACAATATTAATTTATTTAATGTTTCGCATACAATCCATCATGCACACGAATGATTAAACAAAGTAGCAGTAGCTGCAATAAATACAGTTTCCTTTCCCGAATGTAAAGTTTTAGGTAATTGATAATTTCATAGCCCGTAATATGCTGACAGCTTTCGGCCACAGCCGAAATTACTTGCAGCTAGATACTGAATCTGAGCGCATCCATCATGCGAGACAAGACTCATGTGTGAATCTGTCTGCTTGCTACCGTCTCTTACTTACATAGGCGCGATACAAGGCGCTACGCCTCAAAGTGTTTAATTTTTTCATTTATTCTAATTAAATTTCAGTTATCCATTCCTTCTTTCATGCCGGCCGGAGTGGCCGTGCGGTTCTAGGCGCTACAGTCTGGACCCGAGAGACTGCTACGGTCGCAGGTTCGAATCCTGCCTCGGGCATGGATGTGTGTGATGTCCTTAGGTTAGTTAGGTTTAATTAGTTCTAAGTTCTATGCGACTGATGACCTCAGAAGTTAAGTCGCATAGTGCTCAGAGCCATTTGAACCATTTTGAACCTTCTTTCGTCCTACTTTTCCCTGTTAAGCATGGTAATTTCCGTATTTTATTGGTCAACAGTTTGTCGTCCACTGTCATGACGTGCCACGAAAATCTCAACCTTCTGTTCCGTGTGATACCTGTGATCGGGTCTCCACTTTCGTACAGCTCCTGACGTGATCTGTGTATCAAGCCTTCACCGTGCTTTTCGTGCTCCAGATATCCCTTAATACATTCCTTTCCCCCTTCCCTAGGCGGGCAGAGTTCCTTTTGTGCAGCCTTAAAGCATAGACCGCAGACCGACGAGAGTAGGCCGCGAAACGGCATCTGGAAGGCGTTGACCCTCGCGCCAATGGACAGAGCGGGCAGCACCACACTTCCAGAAAGACAAGAGTCCAGCGCCCCCTGTCAACGCTGATCTAACCAGCCACCCATCGCTGGTCGGGCCCAGATGCGTCGCAGACTTCGAGAGCATCAATACTGAGTAATAGGAAGACGATAATTAGCCTGCTTTCTGCGAATGGTAATACTGTGTCAATATGTAGCATGTAGGAGACACATGAAAGCAAGTTGCTTTCCTTTTTAGAAATAAGGTGATCAGTTAATGTTAAAATGTTATGTAAAGTTCATTTTGCATTCCTTCCACCGGCCATTGCAACCTCTCTGCTTTCTTGTTTGTGTCTGTGCTGACTCCCACAGTAGCCGACACAACACCTTTTGCCCAAAGTTCTTGTCCCCGCTGGATGTAACTCGTGTTTCTGATTTTCGACATACAGAGTGTCGGTAAAGCTCCGTTTTCATTTTAAAAAATAATAACTTGAAACCTGTTTCAGAGAGAGAATCGTGGTTAGTTGTAAAGCGTTTAGAAGCTTAGGTTTGTTTATAAATAATTCTTCTGCTACCAGTCACGATTTTCTTTATTTAGTAAATAAAGAAAATCGTGACTCTTAGCAGAAGAATTATTTATAAACAAACCTATTGTTTTCACAGTCACAGGCTTTCAAAACCACTTATAATGGATCAAATCAGTTTAGCATCTCTCAAAGTTTTTTTCGGTATGCCAGTATTTCAATGTGTGCTCCATTCGTCACTCGTACAACATCAAGGCGATATTCGAGCTAAGACCATGCGTGCGTGAACATTTTAGTGTCAACAGTACTGATTGTCCGCTACGGTCGCAGGTTCGAATCCTTCCTCGGGCATGGATGTGTGTGTCGTCCTTAGGTTAGTTAGGTTTAAGTAGTTCTAAGTTCTAGGGACTGATGACCTCAGATGTTAAGTCCCATAGTGCTCAGAGCCATTTGAACCATTTTTTGAGTAATGATTGCTTCATTGAGTCAAGAACGAAGGGCAGCAAACCCACTGACCGGTGGCGGGCGCACGCGATCCTTGACTAACTCCACACAAAAGAGTCTGACGGCGTAACTGCGGGAGAGTCCCGCGGCCATGCGATGGGACCACGAGGACCGGTCTACCTCTCAGGGAAGCTGGGCCATTGATCTCGCTTTCCTACGATTCGTGTGACGCACGATGAACTGTCTTCTGCGGACTGCGTTGAAAACCAACTTGCACTCTGTCAACATGTGGCTGAGACACGGGGGAGGGGAGGGGGGAGGGGAATCCACTTCTAGAAAGTTGTCTGACACTGCCTGCATACCGAGTTTTTGAATCACCTAATTATGCTTGGTTTTGTTAGTAGTGCCCTCCAGTACTAAGCCATGCTACGGCTTGCGTTGGTGCTGTTGTAGGTATCCGTCCTCTATTGGGGGCCAGACTGTGTATCGTTTAGTTGACATGGTTGCGGTTGTTTGTCTTCTTCTCGTGTTGACTGGCACCACTTGGTTTCGCAAGCGTTGCCTGTCCGCTAGTGGCAGCAGCGGGGTTATCGATATGTAGTAACAGTGGCCCTATCTTTGGGGCGACGTCGTTGTCCTTCGGGGTCGTGTGAGTGTGCAGTTCGGTAGGGGAACTCAGGAGGCGCCAGGTTCGCACAGTGCGAGAACACGCCCGGACCGCTGGCGGCAGGTGCACGAGGGTGCACGACCTCGTCGTAAACTGGATCCTGCAAGCTTTAAGTTGAGTGCATTCGGATTCAAGTAGAGAAACCTCTACCATTGTGAGATGTTGCGATTCTCCAGTGACTTGGCTTCGTGTTGCTGCTTGTAGTGTTGCAGAGGCGAACAGCAATGAGTGGAGTGCTTGGGGAAGGCGGATCTGATTAGCTTTCCTGGACTTCTAATTACCATTTATTGCGTTCAGTTTGTTGCTATTGGTTCAGTTCAACCGGCGATATTCTTCCTGCCTCGTGGCCGCTAACGCCCCAATTACCTGCTTTGAGGGTTAGTGTATGTAACGGCAGTGTACGTTTCGTCGCCTTGCCGCCGCTGTCCGGTGAGGCGTGTAGTTTTGACAGCTTTCTTGATTGTAGGTTGGTTGGCGATTCTTCTACTCTGGTGGTAGTGATTCCTTTCTCGTTCTGGGTGCTCTAAGCACAGTATTCTGTGGGCCGAGTCCAGACCGCTGGTTCCCGCTTTGGCGTATTTTTACATCTTTGCACTTGGTTTACTGGACGTCAGGTAGCTTCAGCAAGATTATCATTAGTCATTCGTTAGGCTGCCACTAGACTGAGTTGCCATCTTGTGAAGTGAATGCAACTCTTGGCTGCCTATCTCATCGCTCGCGAAAGTGTTTTTTGCCCGACCTACTAGATTCCTGGTGCACTGTTTGTGATTGGCCCTTGCGTTTTATTATTGTATTTGCTGTTTTATTGTATGTTTCTAATTTTTTTAATATAATTGCCACTCTTGGCGTTACAGCAAGTTTAAATGATTGTGCTACCAAGTTTACCATCATTTGTCTCATCCGTTTGGTGATCAGTTGCCGGTCTTTTTAAATTAACCTTTGCTATTGCATTGCTGTTTTACGGTATGTTCGTTAATTTTTTTTATAATTGCCGTTCTTGGAGTTAAAGGCCTTCAGCCATGACTGTGGTTACTTGCCTTAAAATTTTAATTGGGATCACACTGGCTTGTTTTTAAGACATTAGTTGCTGTATCTGTATTTTGTGCTCATTTGGTAAATTGCAATGCACTGAAAGCACTATTAATTACACAGTTGTTTATTCCTTCATTAATAACGTGTGATATCTTTATATATTGCTGAGTCTAGAATTACTGTTTTAAAATAAATGGGTGTAATTGCAAAGGGAACCAACAGTAACTGATTACGGCACCGTTCACAATTGTAACTGGATCCTGCCTTCCTGGACTATCAGGTTTCAAATACTGCGATCGATAATGTCACAGTACCGTTGAGATTTGAATTCTGCCTACCAGATGGCACATTGTGCTTCCTCCAAGTCTGTCGCCATTTTAATGCGCTCCACATCAAGACTATAACAAATGACAAAGGGAAATATTTTGAGAGCTTCTATGACAAACCACAAGTCTCTATTTTTTATAGTTTCCATGTTATGATTTTCTGAAGTACTAGCGGAACTTCATGGGCACCTCGTATAATGTCTCAATATGTCGTTCCCTGATAGGTTTTTCTTTCTACAGACTGTGTTTGCAACATTCCGTAGTTTCTGCAGAGTTTGAAACTTGTCTGTTATGCCCTTGTCCATTTGTAGCTCATCTGTTATGTTGTTAGCACACAAAGGAATTAAAGACATTAGCTGGCAGTGGGCATTGATGTATATCAATGAGACTAGTTGAAAATTTGTGCTGGACCAGGATTCGAACCCGGCTCTCCTGCTTACTGGCAGTGGCGCTGACCACTACGCCATCCAGACTCAAATTCTGAACTTTTACCACACACTACTGATGTAATACCGCTGCTCATTAGCTTCATTACTCGCAGCATCTCGTCCAGTCCCTTTAGAGTTCGATATCGGTGTGCATCTGCACTGAAGGGTTCATTGGCCGTCATCGCCTTAATTATACATGTGGTGTCTGTTCTTTTGGTCACAACGAGCTCGAACTCCTACAAGAATAGGCGAGATGCCTCGAGTAATGAGGCTAATCAGCAGGGGTACAGCATCAGTAATAATAATAAGCGTATGGCGTTGGTGGCCGGGAGACCCCTCGCGGGGCGGTTCGGCCGCCGGTCCACAAGTTCTTTAACGCCACTACGGCGACTTGCGAGTGAATGAGGATGAAGTGATGATGAAAGACACACAACACGCAGTCATCTCGAGGCAGAGAAAATCCCCGTCCCCGCCTGGAATCGAACCCGGGACCCCGTGAGCGAGAGGCGAGAACGCTACCGCAAGACCATGAGCCGCGGACACAGAATCAGTAATGTGTGGTATAAGCTGAGAAGTTGAGTCATACGGGTGGTGTGCTAGGTTAGTCCGTGTGGTGGTGGTGACCTCTGTGTCTGGATAGCATAGTGGACAACGCAACTGGCTAGTAAGCAGGAGACCTGGGTTCGAATCCCAGTCCAGCACTAATTTTCAACTAGCCCCACTGATATAAATCAATGCCTACTGGAAGCTAATGTGTTCAATTCCTTTGTGTCTCGATTCACAGTGGCTGCAGGATCAAAATTGTGTCTGTTCTTTCGGGTATGTTCAAAAGAATAGACACAGCCCCCAAATACTGTCAACAGAGTGGTGAAGAATCAAGGAAAGTGACGTTTTTGGAAACCAGAAAGCTCACATGTAAAAATCAATATGAACTGCGTAAATACAGCTTGTCTCTTCGTCGATGAAATCTAGAGCACCATATGCAAAAGCATCTAGGTTGATGCCGTGTTGCTTGACACCACGAGGGCATTAGACACAGTTCTCCATTATCGTTCAGTGAACAAAATACGAGCGTATCGACATCAGACAAGAATTGTGACTGGAGCTGTCTATAGGAGGAGCAGTGCCTCGGGCTCTAAGACGTCCCTGATTAGCAGCTGCTGTTCAAATTGCCCTCAACGTAGGAGGGGATATCGCGTGTTATAGTCAATATTACCCCAAAGCATAACACTTGGCGTGTGTCGACTGTACATAACAACAAATCAGTTTGCAGCGAAATGCAGGAAGATGTGCAGCGGCTAGGCACTTGGTGCAGAGAGTGGCAACTGACCCTTAACATAGACAAATGTAATGTATTGCGAATACATAGAAAGAAGGATCCTTTATTGTATGATTATATGATAGCGGAACAAACACTGGTAGCAGTTACTTTTGTAAAATATCTGGGAGTATGCGTACGGAACGATTTGAAGTGGAATGATCATATAAAATTAATTGTTGGTAAGGCGGGTGCCAGGTTGAGATTCATTGGGAGAGTCCTTAGAAAATGTAGTCCATCAACAAAGGAGGTGGCTTACAAAACACTCGTCCGGCCTATACTTGAGTATTGCTCATCAGTGTGGGATCCGTACCAGTTCGGGTTGACAGAGGAGATAGAGAAGATCCAAAGAAGAGCGGCGCGTTTCGTCACAGGGTTATTTGGTAAGCGTGATAGCGTTACGGAGATGTTTAGCAAACTCAAGTGGCAGACTCTGCAAGAGAGGCGCTCTGCATCGCGGTGTAGCTTGCTGTCCAGGTTTCGAGAGGGTGCGTTTATGGATGAGGTATTGAATATATTGCTTCCCCCTACTTATACCTCCCGAGGAGATCACGAATGTAAAATTAGAGAGATTAGAGCGCGCACGGAGGCTTTCCGGCAGTCGTTCTTCCCGCGATCGACTGGAACAAAAAAGGGACGTAATGACAGTGGCGCGTAAAGTTCCCTCCGCCACACACCGTTGGGTGGCTTGCGGAGTATAAATGTAGATGTAGATTACGTCCACCGCTGTAGCGTCTAACACGTACGCTGCCATCACTGTACGAAATCTGAAGCGGGACTCAAACGAAAACACTACTTTACTCCACTCAGCACCAGTATGCGTGCGCAGTGCGTGTGAAATGTTGGCGTTTCTCGTCAGTGGAAACCGACGCAGTGGTATGTGTGTCACTAAGCCAGCCCTCAGCACGCAGCGTCGAGCTGTCGACGCAGACATCTCCACTCCCGCTGGAGTACTTCAACGCTGAGCCAACACTGTGCATGAAGCTATTCAGTCGATTGCGGCCGTACGGACAAGATCAACACCTTCTAACATACAGGTCCCCCAGCCAAGACGAGTAGGCTATGTGACGTCACTTCCACTAGGCCAGTGGTGGAAAGACAGATTTTGCTACAACTAGCGCTGCTGGTGGCCAAAACTGGATCTAATAGCCATACCAACCATGCAACGAAAGGCACCGGTAGAATACATTGTTCGTATATTATACACTTTTATTAAATATATCGTATACAAATTACCTAATCTTGACTGTTGTGGCCAAGTGCTGTCAGAGCTTAAATGTAACAAACATTTTTACTTCAGCTGTTCTAACAGTCCCTGTTAAAAAAATTCATCTGTAGATTACAAAAGGAGTTACCTGCTGTAGTAACACTGTTCACGTTTACGTCGCACTTCACTTAGCGTAGACCGGGACTGTGCCCTAGGCATGCCCGATGTTAACTGACTGGGCACGGCCCGTGCTGCCTGAGTTGTTGTTGTTGTTGTTCCGCCGGCAGAGGTCGCGTCCGAATTCTCGCGTGCCCTCTGGTGGACGGGACTCTACTTGCGGCAACTACCGTCCGTGACGCGCCGTGCCGATGTGCGCCTCCCGTGATCTTTCCAGTGGCTACTGCACCTACCAAGAAGCTTTTCAACCTGTGCTTTTTCTTAAATCAAGTTTTTAATGGTTACTGGTAATTTATTGAAAATGTGTATTCCTGAATATTGGACCAAGGTAAGTGATTTTAGGTCTTTATGTAGATTGTTCTTATTCCTAGTATTGGTACTATGTATTGAGCTACTGGTTGGAAGTATAGACATATTGTTTGCAACAAATTGCATTAAGGAATAAATGTACTGAAAAACAGTGGTTAGAATACCCAGTTCTTTGAGTAGATTTATACATTATGTTCTTGAATTTACACCACAAATGAGTCTTATTTCACGCTTTTGCATTGGTTAAATGAGCGTTTGTAATTAAACTTTTCACTGTGACAATATTTCCAATATCTATGTGATCATTGATGAGCCATTCATGCCGCAGTGAATTACATTTTTGTCCCAGTAATAAACTTATGATCACTACAATAATTTCGTCATCCCGGCTGTTAACTGTTACGAAGTATCTTCGTTAGTGTCATTTACTGACTAATGGATCTAGGTTTCTGTAGCGACTTTTTTCTTAACAAGTAAGTCAGATTTTGCATACGATTTTAAACACAACAGAAGGAGGTCACACTGTGTTGTGATCAGTGTGCCATATTGCGCGCGATACCATACAAGGGCGGCACAATTTCTCTGTAAAGGGCAAATTTAACGATCAGTGAATTTGTTATGGTTTCACGAAAGAAATACACGTTCATCGGCTCTAGCGCACAGGCTGTCTTTCAGCGGCAGAAGGTGTTAGCCTAGCGCTGATGACGACATAGTTCCGCCGTGAGGCCTGTGTATCAGAAGGTGTTGACAAGATGGTGGCCATCTCGCACTGCGGTCACACTATTCGGTCCAGCGCCGACTCGCCGCTGTATACGACCCTCTTCTATACACTGATTCCACACACGCATCACTACCGTAGCTCTGTGCGAGCAGCAATGTCACGGTACGACAAACACGTTTTCCGGAGACCAATCACTCGTATACTAATATTGCGACCCTTGGCGTCGACGAGCCGTACCGGCACATTCTTGCACTGTATCTAAACTGACGGGAGATCACTGCTATCAGCTGCAGCGGGATATTAAGCGGCGACGAACGAAAATGTATACCGGACCGGGATTCGAACCCGGGATCTCCTGCTTACTAGGGAGGTGAGGTAACCACTGAACCATCCGCGACACAGCGTTATCGGAACTGCACGGGCTGTCTCGGTACGCCTCACAGCTGACCCACACTCCCATCGAGCGCCACCTGTCCGCAGCCCCTGTCCATCATACTCCCGTTCGCTACTTAAAGATTCCCACACCTGTCTAGTAAGCGGTAGGTCCCGGGTTCGAATCCCTGTCCGGTACATATTTTCGCTCGTCGCCGCCGTTTCCGCTTAATGCCCTGCTGTAGCTAATTGGAATGATCTCCCTGCAATTTCCATATGGTGTTTCACAGCTGCTGTATCTGCGTGGTGTCTGTTCTTTCGAAGAAACAGACACTGTGCATTTAAATAACATTCCACTGCGTCTGACGCTCAGCGCTGACTAAAAGTGGCATGATACTGATTTAACCAATCATAAAATGAAGGCGTTGCTGGGCCTATGTGTACAACATCTCTCTGTGGCCTTAATCATTTACTATGGTTCCACTGTTTTATAACTTCTCCGATTTATGTCTGATTTAGATAATAGCTTCTGCGTACTGCAGTTTTCACGAACAGTAGTGACACTATTTGATCAAAAGTATCCGGACATACAGGGTGGTCCATTGATCGTGACCGGGCCAAACATCTCAAGAAATAAGCATCAAACGAAAAAACTACGAAGAACGAAACTCGTCTAGGTTGAAGGGGGAAACCAGATGGCGCTGTGGTTGCCCCGCTAGATGGCGCTGCCATAGGTCAAACCGATATCAACTGCGTTTTTTAAAAATAGGAACACCCATTTTTATTACATATTAGTATAGTACTTAAAGAAATATGAATGTTTTAGTTAGACCACTTTTTTCGCTTTGTGATAGATGGCGCTGTAATAGTCACAAACGTATAAGTACGTGGTATCTCGTAACATTCCGCCAGTGCGGGCGATATTTGTTTCGTGATACATTACCCGTGTTAAAATGGACCGTTTACCAATTACGGAAAAGATCGATATCGTGTTGATGTATGGCTATTGTGATCAAAATGCCCAACGGGCGTGTGCTATGTATGCTGCTCGGTATCCTGGACGACACCATCCAAGTGTCCGGACCGTTCGCCGGATAGTTACGTTATTTAAGGAAACAGGAAGTGTTCAGCCACATGTGAAACGTCAACCACGACCTGCAACAAATGATGATGCCCAAGCAGGTGTTTTAGCTGCTGTCGCGGCTAATCCGCACATCAGTAGCAGACAAATTGCGCGAGAATCGGGAATCTCAAAAACGTCGGTGCTGAGAATGCTACATCAACATCGATTGCACCCGCACCGTATTTCTACGCACCAGGAATTGCATGGCGACGACTTCGAACGTCGTGTACAGTTCTGCCACTGGGCACAAGAGAAATTACGGGACGATGACAGATTTTTTGCACGTGTTCTATTTAGCGACGAAGCGTCATTCACAAACAGCGGTAACGTAAACCGGCATAATATGCACTATTGGGCAACGGAAAATTCACGATGGCTGCGACAAGTGGAACATCAGCGACCTTGGCGGGTTAATGTATGGTGCGGCATTATGGGAGGAGGGTTAATTGGCCCCCATTTTATCGATGACAATCTAAATGGTGCAATGTATGCTGATTTCCTATGTACTGTTCTACCGATGTTACTACAAGATGTTTCACTGCATGGCAGAATGGCGATGTACTTCCAACATGATGGATGTCCGGCACATAGCTCGCGTGCGGTTGAAGCGGCATTGAATAGCATATTTCATGACAGGTGGATTGGTCGTCGAAGCACCATACCATGGCCCGCACGTTCACCGGATCTGACGTCCCCAGATTTCTTTCTGTGGCGAAAGTTGAAGGATATTTGCCATCGTGATCCACCGACAACACCTGACAACATGCGTCAGCGGATTGTCAATGCATGTGCGAACATTATGGAAGGCGGACTACTCGCTAATGAGAGGAATGTCGTTACACGTATTGCCAAATGCATTGAGGTTGACGGACACCATTTTGAGCATTTGTTGTATTAATGTGGTGTTTACAGGTAATCACGCTGTGACAGCATGCGTTCTCAGAAATCGTTAAGTCCACAAAGGTACATGAATCATATTGGAACAACCGAAATAAAATGTTCAAACGTACCTACGTTCTGTATTTTAATTTAAAAAACATACCTGTTACCAGTTGTTCGTCTAGAATTGTGAGCCGTATGTTTGTGACTATTACAGCGCTATCTATCACAAAGCGAAAAAAGTGGTCTAACTAAGACATTCATATTTCTTTTCGTACTACACGAATATGTAATAAAAATGGGGGTTCCTATTTTAAAAAAAAAAACGCTGTTGATATCCGTTTGACCTATGGCAGCGCCATCTAGCGGGCCAATCATAGCGCCATCTGGTTTCCACCTTCAAGCTAGGCAAGTTTCGTTCTTTGTAGTTTTTTCGTTTGACGCTTATTTTGTGAGATATTTGGCCCGGTCACGATCAATCGACCACCCAGTATAGTAATGGACAACCTGAATGTGTCATGTGTTCACCCCTTGCATTTTTGACGACTTGAACTCTTCTAGGGACACTGTCAGTGAGAAGTCTGAATGCCTGTGAACGAATGGCAGCCCTTTCTTCCTCAAGAGCAGAACCAGAGAAGTTAGTGATGGTGAAAATTGGCGTCGGGAGAAAAGTTGACCCCAGGCGTAGCACTGAGATCTGATCGGGACTCTGGGCAGGCTAGCCCACTTCAGAAATGCTGCTCTTCACAAACCATTGCCTTGCAGATGGCGTTTTTGACGGGATGAACTGGCATGGCGAAAGAATCGTCGTCTCCGAACTGTACTTCCACTGAGTGCAATACACAATTTGTAAAGTGTTTTCATACCCTTCCCTATTTAGCGTTTTCTCAACCGCAATGAGGGGACCACACCCTAAACACGATAAACGGCGCATACCACAACAGCACCTCCTCTGTACTTCACTGTTTGCACTGCACACGACTGCAGATAACTTTCTGCACTGATGCGCCAACCCAGATGCTGCTATCGGGTTGCGACAGGGGCAGCGTGATTCATCACTCAAATCATTCGTTTCCAGCTACCCACTATTCGTTGGCGCCGCTCTTTCCACCACCGAAGCGTCACTTAGACTGGTATTACACTATCAAATTTCTTTGTCAAACATTTGATCAAAGATGTGAATAAATATTCGTCGAATATATTTGACAAAGATCTTTGACGTGGGGCTAAAAAGGGGTATTACATCGTCATCATATTTCTCGTCAAAGTTCAAGATGGCTGACAACAACAACTTGTTATTAACCGCAGCAGTTGCATGTACCACAATTGCGCTGTGTGCATATGCGGAAGAGAAGCCGGGGAAAAAAAGGAAACGTACCTGGGTGAAGCCGTGGGTTTTACGACGCCATGATAAAAGCATTCAACAAAACTTGTTACGTGAGCTTATAGTGGAGGACCTCAAGTCGTACATCAATTACTTAGGAATGGATGACCGTACATTTCAGTATGTGCTCCTCATATCATAAAGCACAGTACTCACTTAAGAACTGCTATATCTGCAGAAGACAGGCTCGCTGTAACACTCCGATTCCTTGCTACAGGAGAGGGTTAGGTTAGGTTAGGTTAGGATAGGATAGGATAGGATAGGATAGGTCTCCAATATTGTTAATCTGTTTTTGTATTTAGGGTGCCTCAAGTTGTAAAGCACCTCATCAGCTTCATACATCTCTATTAATTTTGTAGTTGTCGGTACACACCAATTGTATTTACCTGCAATGTTTATAAAAACACTACAGACGACAGAACGCTGCAGCGATGCTAGCGCTCCACGTGGTAACATATCACATTGAAGTGAACGCAAGACAAGCGACTTCTTTGATCAAATCTACAGCGAGGCCCTAGATTTGATCAAATTTATTTGACGACAGACAAGATTTGGAAAAGTTCCCTATTATACCATCGAAGTTCTTTGACAAAGGTATTTGACAAAGAAATTTGATAGTGTAATACCGGCCTTAGCAGTGTGTGTGCTATGGGGAGCAGCTTGAGCACTGTCACTCATTCTTTTTAATTCCGTACACGCAGTCAGAAGAAGGGATCGGTTGGTAGGACATGTTCTGAGGCATCAAGGGATCACCAATTTAGTATTGGAGGGCAGCGTGGAGGGTAAAAATCGTAGAGGGAGACCAAGAGATGAATACACTAAGCAGATTCAGAAGGATGTAGGTTGCAGTAGGTACTGGGAGATGAAAAAGCTTGCACAGGATAGAGTAGCATGGAGAGCTGCATCAAACCAGTCTCAGGACTGAAGACCACAACAACAACAACGCAGTCATTGTCCTAGCTAGACTGCTGGCAGCACTTTGTAACTCGCAAGTGATTCCTTCGGATGATTTCGTGCGACTTTTTATTACTATCCTCCTCAATTCTGTCTGTCAGTTCGTAAAATGTGCCTGGTCTTTGTTTAACAGTCACATCACCAACAGTCCACTTGGGAAACCTCAGAAAGGTCGAAATGTCCCTGATAAATTTGTTAATCAGCTGACATCCAGTCACTACGTACTAGGTCGTAGAACTCCCCGGTTCAGCTATCACCGCTTCTCTACTGACAACACAAAACCCCCCGCTTCTCTTTATACTATAGTTCAATTCTTTTATCTTGGCGGTCCGCGCATGCCCACCCAGACGCGGGAGATTGCTGCGTTGCCAGTTGCACGCTCCAAGAGAAGCAGCGCCATAATATAGTATAGTTCGCAAACTTACGTTTAGGGGGAAGCGCGCAGTTTATGAAGTAAAGCCACCACGGTCCCATTAAGCCTTTCGCTGCTACAGAGACGTGGTGCTTCCCGCATTCCGCGCTATGCGCGATTTTGTCATCACTGCACTGCTCGCCTGTGCAGACACATGGTGTTTCGACTGCTTTGACACCCTTTATCATTCCATTTCACAAAAACTATTTGGCCCAATAATTTGATTTTTACACATCTTCTTGACTGATACCTTCCCCTCATAAATGACTTAATTTTGTTTCGATGTTCAGTGCAGTTATTGTGCAGCATTAGATGTAGTAAACCATTGCACGAAATTTTGAAGAGTTTTCAGAGGTAAAAGTCCATAGCGTATACTTTCCGTATGGTCGATTTTAGTTGCCACTAGAAATTTCAAAAAATTACATTCAAACGAATAAAATTCATCAAGTAAGACACTTCGATATTAAGCACCGAACAAGGTTTGAACTCAGAACCGTTCACTTAGCAGCCACACACTTTAACCATTACGCTAATGCAGCTCGTCATTCAATAAAATTCCCAGAGGACTTTAAAAAGTCACGCAAATACCGACAAACACTGTTGGTATGACTATGAATTACTCACGTTTCGTCGAAGTAGAATAGGAAATAAACAATTACCGCTGTTCTTTATTGCGAAAAATCGGTTAGTGAGAATGATACAAACACCTTTCCTTGCTATCGCCTGAATTAGGAGGCTTATTGCTTGTTTGGCTTAATTAATTAGTAGAATATGAAGCAGTTGGTATAAAGAATGCTTTTTCCAAACTTTCTATAAAGCGAAGTCTGCTATCAAGATCATTGGCTGACACCGTTTTGTGATGTGAGATGCGCAGAACGAACCTAAACTCGGCCGCCGTCGTAAATGACGCGCACTTTAGTTGGTCCGCCTCTCGTGACATCTAGTGGTCATTTCTACATTATATACGTGTGTCAGGATACATTTGATCAGATAGTGTACGATGTTGACGTTTCGAATGGCACGGGACATCGACAGACGTACAGAATGTGCGTTATATTCCCGCTCGGTAACACCGCGACCCCGCGGGTAGTGGCAGGAGACAAACTGTGTCGGGACTGCGCCGCGGGGCGCTCCCTCGCGACCGGAAACAGCGCCGGCAGAGTCGCGCGCCATAAGCGATAAAAAGAGGCGTTACTGCGGCGCCCGCCGCCTGGCTGCTGCTATCTGATGTGCCGCTGCCGTGCCGAGGATGCACGGCCGGGGGAGATAGTGCTCCAGCCGCCGTCAAAAAGTCCATGTGCGAGGCGCTGCTTTCGAAAAGACTGATCCCACAGTACCGCGAAAACCCAGGCCCTGCGTCATTACTGTTCCTGGTCTGTAAAATAATATGCCAGTGATGATTGTATTAGGTTGGTGCGTAACTTCGCAGCGTTTTCCCATAAGTGTAACCCTTCGGTGGGCGTGTCTGCGGCAGATAGCCGCAAGATTTAGTTTTCTCTTAGTATCACAGGTAGCGTTACAATTGCATCCACGTCCAGATACGTATTTGTTATTCTCAACGGATGTCACCACTTACTACATTCGCGCTATTCATGCTTTCAGCAGTTTGGTCGCTATTGTTGTTTGAAACGTGAGTGTTGAGTTTGCGGTGTGTTTGCCGCTATGCGGCTTCTGATGTAGTTGTTGTTGTTGTTGTTGTTGTGGCCTTCACTCCTGAGACTGGTTTCCTGCAGCTCTCCATGCTACTCTATCCTGTGCAAGCTTCTTCATCTCTGAGTAAGTACTGCAACCTACATCCTTCTGAATTTGCTTAGTGTATTCATCTCTTGGTCACCCTCTACGATTTTTACCCTCCACGTTGCCCTCCAATGCTATATTTGTGATCCCTTGATGCCTCAGAACATTTCCTACCAACCGGTCCCTTCTTCTAGTCAAGTTGTGCCACAAACTCCTCTTTTCCCCAGTTCTATTCAATACCTCCTCTTTAGTTATGTGATCTACCCATCTAATCTTCAGCATTCTTCTGTAGCACCACATTCCGAAAGCTTCTATTCTCTTCTTGTCCAAACTATTTATCGTCCATGTTTCACTTCCATACATGGCTACACACCATACAAATACTTTCAGAAACGACTTCCTGACTCTTAAATCTGTACTCGATGTTAACACATTTCTCTTCTTGACAAACGCCTTCCTTGCCATTGTCAGTCTACATTTTATATCCTCTCTACTCCGACCATCATCACTTATTTTGCTCCCCAAATAGCAAAACTTCTTTACTACTTTAAGTGCCTAATTTCCTAATCTAATTCCCTCAGCATCACCCGACATAATTCGACTACATTCCATTATCCACGTTTTGCTTTAGTTGATGTTCATCTTGTATCCTCCTTTCAAGACACTGTCCATTCCGTTAAACTGCTCTTCCAGGTCCTTTGCTGTGCCTGACAGAACCTCAAAGTTTTTATTTCTTCTCCATGGATGTTAATACCTACTCCGAATTTTTCTTTTGTTTCCCTTACTGCTTGCTCAATGTACAGACCGAATAACATCGGGGAGAGGCTACAACCCTGTCTCACTCCATTCCCAACCACTGCTTCCCTTTCATGTCCCTTGACTCTTATAACTGCCATCTGGTTTCTGTACAAATTGTAAGTAGCTTTTCACTCCCTGTATTTTACCCCTGCCACCCTTACTATTTGAAAGAGAGTATTCCAGTGAACATTGTCAAAAGCTTTCTCTAAGTCTGCAAATGCTAGAAACGTAGGTTTGCCTTTCCTTAATCTTTCTTCTAAGATAAGAGGTAAGGTCAGTATTCCCTCACGTGTTCCATTATTTCTACGGAATCCAAACTGATCTTCCATGAGGTCGGCTTCTACCAGTTTTTCCATTCGTCTGTAAAGAGTTCGTGTTAGTATTTTGCAGCTGTGACTTATTAAACTGATAGTTCGGTAATTTTCAGATGTGTCAACACCTTCTTTCTTTGGGATTGGAATTATTATATTCTTCTTAACGTCTGAGGGTACTTCACCTGTCTCATACATCTTGCTCACCAGATGGTAGAGTTTTGTCAGGACTGGCTCTCCCAAGGCCGTTAGTAGTTCTTATGGAATGTTGTCTACTCCCGGGGCCTTGTTTCGGCTCAGGTTTTTCAGTGCTCTGTCAAACTCTTCACGCAGTATCGTATCTCCCATTTCATCTTCATCTACATCCTCTTCCATTTCCGTAATATTGTCCTCAAGTACATCGCCCCTAATAGACCCTCTATATACTCCTTCCACCTCTCTGCTTTCCCAGGATTACCGATTTTACGTAGGAAAAGATAAAGAAACTATTGGTATAAGTGAACCGCTTCCTTTTTCTCCTAAAACCAAGGCCAAGAACATCCTAAAAGTTTTGCCAGGTTCAAAAGCAAGTGCTGAAATTACGGAAAAAAATTGATGCATCTTACCTATTTATTACTGATGGGATGATTATTTTTCCTTAGGTTTAAAATGTAAAACTAATTGCGGTGCAGAAGCCGCAACGCGCCCACTGATGGAATTATGAAAGCCGCGACCACCGAAGGGTTAACAAATACAACAGTTCTCTTAATAGAAACATCAGTTATCAATAATATATTCTCCTCCACTATTTATATCAGTCTGCCGACGCTGGGGTAACTTTTCGATTCCGCGAATGTAGAAATCACTTGGTTTTGCGACGAGGAACCCGTCAAGCCATGTTCGAAGCTCAAGTTCTTTGAAGTTTCTTCGACAGAGAACGGGAAACGTGAAAATCTGAGGCACAAGATCAGGCGAATAAGGTGGCTGCGGAATGACTTCGCAACCCAGCTTCTGTGTGGTGCTTTTTGTCAGTCTAGCAGAATGTAGAAGAGCGTTATCGTGGAGTAGTATCATTTCACGTGGCTTCCTGGTAGTTGTTCTTGGATTCCGTCTGAAAGACGTCTCAGTTGTTGGCAAGAAATGTCAGCATTGACGGAGGAAGCAATTTGTAGTACACCACACCATCGTTCTTCCACCAGATGCATAACATTATCCTTTATATGTATGCACAGGTCTTTCTACGGGGAATTGTTGCTTTTTTTTGGGCTTAACCATTCGATCCGTTCCCTTATGTTTAGCACAAAGACATCATTTCTCTTCACCACTAACGATACAGGGTAGAAATGGTCGTGTTGTTCACGAGCCCATTGATGAAATGCACATCTGGCCACCAGCTGATTTTCATGATTCTGGCTTAGAGCATACGGTACCCAAACACCCGATTTTCGAACCTTCCCAACCGCATGGGAAATCGTGAAAATATCCCTGAGCGTTGAGTCTGTGATCTGAAAACGATCCTCCTTAAAACGAGAAAACCATTCTCTTGTTGTAATCTGTCCCACTGGCATTATCCCCAAACACGGCGCAAATGTTTCTGACTGCCTCCTCTGCTGTTACCCCTCTACTGAACTGAGGAATATGTCGAAAATGTCTCGATTTCCCCACGTGGCACTCCATTTCCTAGCGTCCACAGCTCCGCTTACTTTCTCCATATGATAAAATGGCAATATGTACACTTAAATAGCAAGAGTGAAAATGACAATCGATAAATAAATCCATAGCAACCGCAATATCAACATGCAAAACAGAACGCTATGTACTTATGATGCACCAAGCTAACATGTACTGTACGTCTGTCGCTATTGTTATCCGTTCTGTGTGTCGCACTTTAAGGGGAGGTTTACTATCTTTAGCCCCAAAAAAGCATACTCTTTGAGAATTTTTTTCTCGGAATGTGTTATAGATATCAACGTCAAATTTGGTCAAAATGTTTATTGATATTTCCTCTACAAGCTGGAATTTTTTTGACCGGAAATGTCGAAGATCAAAGGCGGAAGTGCCGTCGGAAATAAACAAAATTTCGATGTAGACCTCCACGGGCGGTGTGTCACAGGTCAACCGGCTCGTCTGAAATCAAAATTGAGTTGACTTTAGCGAAGTATATAATATTCTTTAGGAGTGGTACCTCGCTTAAGTTATTTGGACCATAGGAACCATAGGAACCATTTGAAAAAATAGGATTTTTTCATCGATTTTTCGACTTCGTCAGCCAAGTAAAAATATTTATAGTTCATGGATTGGAATAAAAGTGGTACAACTCCTAGACAATTTAGTTAGCTTCGTCGGAAACAAAGAATCATGCCAATCGGTTCAGTAGATTTGAAGTTACCATACCGCGCGATAAAAAAAAGTCATTTCGAGAAAAATGCTTTTTAAGTTATGGTTACATATAAATGCAATATTATGCAGCTTATGTTTAATCTGCTATTCCGGGTCCATAAACTAGCCCTTCCTCTTCCTCATAGAGGACGTTCTGCTCGATCTGGGCCATCCTGCGCTGCTTCAGAGCCGCTCGTACGGCCGGTGACAAGCGGTTTTCGGCCGCTTGAATCCGGTGGTCGTCCGAATGCTTGGAGAACTGCGTCGAATAGAGTCCCAGGGTGACGTCCATCGTTGTCATGGTCTTCAGAATTGCTGAATACCCTTCGTTGAAGCTGCTCACTGCCAGGAAAGTCGCAATCTCCACAGTCTTCGCACCAGAATGCAAATGCTTGGGGGCTAACTTCCAAACACACGCGTTCAAACTTTCATTTGAATTTTGTGTGTTTCCTCCCAAGCACCGGTACAATAACTCGTCCTTCGAAAGGGCCTCGTAGATCGGATGAATCATTTTTTGAACTTCTTTGGAGAGAGGCTGGTCGTGCTGATATTCGTCCAGATGTCCGGTAGCCTCTGTAATGCGCCACTTGCATCAACTACTTCCCCAGCCGGACAATTTTGGTGTTGTGGGTGATCATCCGTCGAACACTTGTGGAAATACGTTGCCCAAATTGGCTTCATCTGTTCCACCGAATTGAAATGCCGTCGGATTGCCAAGCCGTGGTACTTCGTAAGCTCCTTCATCACTTTATCAATTTTAGTCATGGGCAAGCACAAAGAATAAGTTTTCGCGGCTACAAAGTCGAAATTCCCGAAAAAAAATGGTGCGTGAAAAAGGCCGATTTCAGGCAGGTGCACTTTTTGTTCAACAGCGAATAACAAAATTTCCGTTCCGTATTCGGAAAAACCTTTTCAGGGGTGGATTCTAAACACTTTCAAAGATCCAAAAATGCAATTTAAAAAAATCGATTTTTGAACCAAAAGATAGTAAACCTCCTTTAAAACGGTGCAGCAAATGATGCCGCTAAATTATCATCATAGCTTGTATATTTCAAGCGTATGGAGGGCTACGTTGGATAAATTGTGAGAGTAATTGCAAGCCGTCTGCACTCACTGGTTCGCCCATTCTTTGAAAAGAGGCCAGCTTGCCTCACGTCTCGTAAAGATATCGCCCCACTGGAATTCCTCTTCACAGATCACGACTTGTAGCTATTTCCGAAAGTTATAATTGCAGTTGTCAGTACATATGCACAGTTTCTAATCTAACAGAAGTGGAAGCCCCATTGGAATTCCTCTTCATAGATCACGACTTGTAGCTATTTCCGAAAGTTGCAGTTGCAGTTGTCAGTACATATGCACAGTTTCTGATCTAACAGAAGTGGGTGTCATTTTATGTCTCCAGTTGTGTTAAATAAGAAAAACACTTAAATCTGGCGATATGATGAAATTAATGTCGCGTGAGAAGCAGAAGAATTTCGTATATCAGGGTTACGACCATTATGTCTAATTACAATATCGAGCACCGCAATTGTCGAACACAATACCACTGACTTTTCCTGAGAGTAGTTTAATATCGCATCAAACTTTGTCAGAGGCACTTTTAATATTTATACCACTTTTAACTGCAATGGTAGAATTGCTTCATTGGATAACGATATGAGTCTTAGCATCACTACCTAGAATGCATAAGGCCATACATAAGTTTCTCATTTACCCCGCAGTGTGCGTTTCCGTAAGAGATAGGCCATCTCCGCCGAGGTTCGTCACATTAATTTGATTCACTTATTTGTCTTCCGAAATTCTGGATTGAAATTAAATTGTGATCCGCTACGTGGTATGAACGTCACAAGTTAGCATGTATAAACTCCACGGCCATTTAAGTACGTGGTTACGTGACAAGTAGCTTTCTGTGATATGGGTCTGTAGTGTGCGTAATTTTTGTAAAGCATCCATTTACTTCTTATAAGTGCAGAAATTTTAATTCCACTATTGCAGTTTAGGAGTTACACCCTTACGAAGCATCTGTAAACATACAGTACGACACCCGAAACAATATAATTCGGAGATAATAGACCAGTCAACGAAGATCAGAAAAGGTCGACAAGGGGCGGAAAAGTCGTTTAGTCGTGAATTCTTGCGCAGTGCTAGGGGGGGAGCGTCCTTAACAACGTACTGAAAGTCCTGACCGGGTGTGAGCGTAGCAGAGGAGGTGGGTTTAAAGGTCACATTTTTATATTTTTCTCGAAAACAGATATTAAATGTATGTACCATATCTAATCGCAATAGAGCTATCATCATCAGTTATCTGCTATATTAGCAGGTCATTCGCCTCTCCATTTTCTGCGATCCATTGCTTCCTTCTTAAAGCTGCTGTATGTTGTATCGTCCATCATGTCATCCAGTATCTGGAATCTCTTCCTTCCTCGCTTCCTTTTCCCTTCTACATATACTTCTAAAACTGTTTTTATCAGTCCGTCATTCTTTCTTAATATATGCCCAATCCAATTTCTTTTTCTTCTCTTTATTACATCTAGTAACTGTCTTTTCTCTCCAACTCTTCTCAGTACCTCTTCATCTTTTACTCTGCCCATCCAACTTATTCTTTCCATCCTCCGCCATGTCCAGATCTCAAAAGCCTCCAGCCTTTCTCTGTCTTTCTTCCTCATAGTCCATGTTTCAGCGCCATATAGAAGAACACTCCATACACGACATTTTATGAATCTCTTCCTGAGTTCTCTGTCCAGACCGGTGCAGAAAATTCTCCTTTTCTTATAAAACGCCTCTTTTGCCATTGCTATCCTTGTTTTAATTTCTGTGGCGCACTTCCAGTCAGTGTCTATCCTGCTTCAAAGATACTTAAAATTTTGCACCTGTTCTAGTATTTTTCCATTCAGCATATTTATTATTTCCTTATTTCCTCCTACTGCCAATACTTTTGTTTTATTTGTGTTAATTTTCATTCCATATTTTTTTCCCGTTAGTTTCAATGGTGTCCACCAAATCCTGTAATTCTTTTTCTCCTGTGGCTAGAAGGACCATGTCATCAGCAAACCTCAAACACCCTATTCTTCTTCCTCCAATTTCTACGCCTTTGTCATCTAATGAGTATTGGTCAATCATATTTTCCAAGTAGAGGTTGAAAAAGAGTAGGTGACAGACAGCATCCTTGTCTTACTCCTTTTCTAAATCCGATCCAGTTTGTACTTTCTCCTCTCACTTTAATTGAAACTTTTTGATTAAGATATAATGAGTTTACAAGTCTTCTGGTTTTCCAGTCCACTCCCTTTTTCCCTCATAATAGTCGCCAGCTTGTCCCAAACCACATTGTCAAATGCCTTTTCTAGATCGATGAAGCACATATATAGGTCTATTCCTTTTTCAATAAACCTTTCTCCCAAGATTCGTAGGAGCCCTATTGCATCTTTGGTGCCCGTATTCCGTCTAAAGCCAAACTGCTCCTCGCCAAGATTCTCCTCCATTACTTTTTCAAGTCTTTTATTAATTATTCTTAACATCACTTTGGCTGCATGTGAAATGAGGCTGATTGTCCTGTGCTCGCTGCATTTCTTGGTTCCTTGTTTTTCGGTAATGGAATCGTTACTGTTGTGAGAAAGTCCTCATGCCATTCACCATTGCCATATATTTTATTACATAATCTCAATATTTCTCTTATTCCATCTTGGTTCAAGCATTTTAATATTTCTCCCGGTATCGTATCTGTACCTACCGCTTTGCCATTTTTCATTGCAGCTATGGCAGAATTTACTTCTTCCATTATGGTGGTTGGTCCTTTCTCGTCATGACTTACACTGTTGTGTGATTCAAGTTCCAGAGTTTCTGGTTTGCTATTTGTGCCATATAGGTCTTTTAGATATTCTTCCCATCTCTGGAGGACATCGTCACGATCTTTGTACACTACCTCTTCGCCTTTACTCAAAATTTCCATAGTAGCACTTCCTGCTCTGTTTTTTTCCCATGTCATAGTCATTACTATGTTGTATAGTAAGTCGTATCTTCCCTTCCTGTCCAGTTCTTCAATTTCATCACATTCCTCTTTTAGCCATTTTTTCCTAGCCTGCTCTGTTTCTCTTCGCAGTTCATTATTTAACCTTCGGTATATCTTTCTTGCATATTCAGTGCTCTTGTTTTTCAATTTTCTTCTCTCCTCCATCTTGGAAATCATTTCTTGTGTGACCCATGGTTTTTTTGACCTTTTCCCTTTTACATATCCTATATTTTCCTGTCCTGCTTTAATGATTCCTTCTTTCAGCATATTCCAGTACTCGTTGGCATTATCATGTTGTTCTTTGTCTCGTAATGTGTTTAGAAACTCCCGAGACAACATTTCTGATATTTGTTCTTTGTTGGATCTTATCTTTTCTAGATCCCACTTCTTCATCATGGTCGCCTTCTTCAGATTTTTCATTCTTATTTCTATTTCTACCAGAAGTAAGTTGTGGTCGCTATTAATATCTCCACCTGGTAATGTGTGCACCTTCTTGATTCCATTCCTGTATCTTTCTTCTACCAGTATAAAATCGACTTGGTTTCTGTATTTGTCCCCTGCTGATTTCCAAGTGTAGAGCCTCCTCTTATGGTTCTTGAAACATGTGTTTGCCACTGTCAGCTGCCTTTCCCTGCAGAAGTCAATTAGCCAGTCACTTCTACCATTTCTCTTTCCAAGACCATGACTGCCTGCTATGTTCCCCTCTTCCCTTTCCCCATAACGGCGTTTAAGTCTCCCATCACTATTTTGCAGATTTTTTTATTTTCGTCCATTATTCTCTCTATTACATTGTATGTTTCCTCTACAATTTGGTCATCATGTTCTGAAGTTGGCATATACACCTGGACAATCAGTAAGTCTTTTTGTGCTCCTCTCAGCCTTACACCAATAACGCGGTCATTTGCATGGTCTACATATTCCACACATTTAGCCAATTCCTTTGTCATAATCATTCCTACTCTATTCATTCCTTTTACTTCTCCTCCTGAGTAGTACAACACGTATTCATCTGACTGCAACTCACCATGTCCATTCCATCTTACCTCAGCAACTCCTACGAGGTCCACATGATTCTTTTCCATCTCTCTTTTAAGGTTTTCTAGTTTTCCTGCTTGTAGCAGAGTTCTAACTTTCCAGGTACCAATTATCGTTTTGATTTTTTGCCTCCTTTCAAGTTGTCCCCCCTCCCCCGGAGAACCGAATGGGGGACTATTGTACCTCCGGACACTGATTTAACATGAAAAGAAGCCATTTTTGTGCATAAAATGGAGACTGCATTAAGCAGGGAAGATAATATAGAGCTATATTAAGTGATAAATTGTGTTCTGAGGGTGTAAGAAGATGGAGGTGGAAGATGTGTGTGGTTGAAGCGTGAGGAAGGGTAGGTCGACGGATTGCGTTCATGCACTTCCCTCCTTCACAGGTCTGCAAACTGAAAGTCGAGCAGGTGATTCCCTACTCTGCCTACCCCACTACGTGACAAGAAGCAACTGCAGGTGTTTCACAAAGCTACACGGGCCTCCCACGGTGCACCTTATGAATCACTGCGACTCAGTGTATAGACATGTCTGGGGAGTGTTTATTTTCCACCAAATGCATTAATGCTACAAGGAATGCAGGTTTGAGTTATTAATAACACTAGTCCCCCCCCCCCCCCCCCGACACGCTTTATATGCCCTCCACTGCTACCACTGCTAGTGCTGCCACCTTCCGTCTGTGAGTGGTTATTGCCGGTTGGTGTCAATCACGGGCCGTGGTCACATTTATGTGACTAGACCGTCTACTTTTCCCTCTTAGCCTGCTTCATGTTTTTCATAGAGTTTTTTCTCAACTTTTCGTTGCCTAACCGTTTAGTCTTTCCTAATCTCTTCACCATTTCCTGTGATATTGGGAAGCATAAATATAATGTAACTCTGGGCTACACCACGGCACTTATTTTAGACATCCATAACATTTGAAGAGTGTCCTGGTACTCTGTAATTACAGTTTAATCCTTTCGTAGTAGATGGGCACACATGTACAACTAAAGTAATAGGCTATTTCGAGCGTTGGGATGTCTATATCCCATGTGTCTAGTGCTACCATATAGTGAGGTGCTTTCGGAACTTGGAGAAAATACTAAGGACCAAGGGGTGGATATATAGAAGTCTGTGAAAGATCAAGCGGGATGGCGTGTGTTTATACCTGTTACAGTGCTTCTTCGGTTTCACGAAAATTAGATCAAATCATCATCTTCTCCCTTCAAATAATGTCTGAAGAAAATAATTGTGTTTTCTCACATATTAAAGACATCGTTTTGAAACATTCCTACATTCCACAACAATTCTGCTGGCTTATATATAATGTGCATTTAGAGGGACGTATATGCGCTAGAAACCTTCACAGAACATGGAAAACATTGCTATATGGTACGTCAAAGTCATATTGAAATTTTATAGCAAAATTTGTGTCCGATACTTCATGTTTTTCATTAGGACGAGAATAAATGTGTTTTTGTTACTGATTTGTTTTCCATGCTTGCCAGTCTGATAAAATCACTCTTTAAGAAAAGTTTAACTCTGAAAATTCTGATTTTACGTGAAAATACAGATCTAATTAGGTTCGTGTGGCACATGCGTCCTGCATCACCGATTTCAAAATCGGTGAACTACGTTAAGCTCATAAGGAAACATTTTTAATTTTCGAGTTACTGGAATATTTAGACTAGATTTCAATATCTCATAAATACTTAAACACGTAAAGTTGACTTAGACTACTGACGAAATCAGACAGTGAAATGCGCTCACACACATATACTCATACGCAAACTGCTAAACTACTAAAATGGTCCAGACACAGGACCCAGGATTCAACCTCTACCAAGCACAAATGTGGATCAGTGGTCGATCCCAGGACCATTAAAACTCTTCACAGAATACACTCAGTCTGACCCGCTGCATGTTCCTTACTTTCCAGCGATGGTTGCTGTCCGATACGCAGCTTGAACTCGGGCCAGGATTGACTCGATAAAACAGAAATGTCACGTTCTATGCTACATAAATGATTAGAACCTGAACTGTATTGCCAGACGTTATGGTCTTCTCAAAGCACTGCTCGCCTACCTCTCGCCTTATGTGCGTAAAGAAGAGTGACTGCAGTTCATGTGGATGGAGATGGTAAATTAATTAACGGAAAATAAGATGAACTATTTGCAGCTCGTACTGAACCAGACTGAAATTATAAGAAAAGAAGAACTTAAAAAGAAAGCATTAGTTGAGAAGGGAGTAGACGGGGTTGTAGCCTATTCCCGATACTATTCGGTCTCTGCATTGAACAAGCACTAAGGGAAACCAAGTACAAACCTGGAAAAGAGAATTAAAATTCCGAGAGAAGAAATAAAAACCTTTATGTTTGCCGATGGGCTTTTAATTCTTAGAGGGACAGCAAAGGGCTGGGAAGGGCAATTTCGTGGAATGAACAGTATCTTGAAAAGAGATTATAAGATAAACAAAAAAAGTAAAATAAGATAATGCTACGTAGCATTAAATGAAACAGTGCTGAAGGAACTAGATTAGGAAACGAGACAATTAAATAATAGTGGATTAATTTTGCAATTTAGATAGCAAGATAACTGATGTCGGCAGCATAGAACGGATGTAAAATGAAGTCTGGAAAATCAAGAAAATGTGTTAGGAAGTCTTTTCTGAAGGCATTTGTCTGGAACGAAGGCTTGTACAGAACTGAAAGGTGGACGATAAGCAGTTCAAACAAAAAGACAACAGAAGCTTTTGAAATGCTGAAAATCAGATGGGTGGATCGGATAATTAATAAGGAGGCTCGGAATCTAACTGGTAAAAAAATAATTGATGGTACAACTTGATTAAAGTAAGGGATCGATAGACAGGATATGTTCTGAGGCGTCAAGGACTATTCAGTGTGGTAACGTAGGGAAGCGTGGGAGGGAAAAATTGTAAAGGGAGACGTAAGCATGAATGCAGTAAATGTGTTCAACTGAATGTAGTTGCAACAGTTGCTCGAAGATGAAGACGCTTGCAAGGGATAGATTAATGTGAATAGTAGCATCAAACCCGCTCTCAGAGTGAAGACTAAAACAATAACAAATTTGGCACCTCATTGTTTATGACGTCATATATCCTGAATTATGTGTCATACTCTCTCTTTTTTTTATAGGAACATTCGCGGGCCTACGGAGAACAACTCATTTAAGTTTCATCACAATGGGTTGAATGGCTTAGGAACGCAGAGGACAAACATAGAAAGAAAATATTCCTTCTTATTTATTTATGTAGATTGTTTTACTTACATTATTAAGCTTTCCACTATAACCAAATTCGATCCGGAAAAAATACAAATGAAAAAAAGAACAGAATGAGTTTGGCAATCGAAACCGTGTTCTCCGCTCCACAGTCAGATGGCTTGGTCTATACGCTAGGGGCGCTTTCGTTGGCTTCTTTCCTCGCTTTCTAGGAAAATACGCCTTTGCGGACCCCATTTATGACGATGAAAAATGTTAATTTCTGTAATTATCTATCGATCCCGTCAATTTTGAGTCGATTGCGAGTTATGAATTTGAGGGGTTTTTTTCTTAAAAGCGGGTGGCCAGGGGAGGGAGGGGGGGTTGAATCAAATTATCTTAAGAGTCTTTCATTTCATTTTAGGTTGTACAAAGCGACGTGCAAAATATGAGCTCGAGTGTTAGGCTACGGATTATCACCATGACTGAAGGAAGATGCCGAAGGAATTCAGAGGCAGGCTGCTAGGTTTGTCACCAGCACCTTCGGGCAGCACGGAAGTATTACGATGAACTTTGGGAACTCAGATGGGAAGACGATGTTCTTTTCGCTATTGAGAATATTCAGATCACTGGCATTTGAATCTGACTGCAGAACAATTTTACTTCCGCAAATGTACGTTTCGCGTGAGGACCACGAAACTAAGGTAAGAGAAAAAATGGTTCAAATGGCTCTGAGCACTATGGGTCTCAACTGCTGAGGTCATTAGTCCCCTAGAACTTAGAACTAGTTAAACCTAACTAACCTAAGGACATCACAAACATCCATGCCCGAGGCAGGATTCGAACCTGCGACCGTAGCGGTCTTGCGGTTCCAGACTGCAGCGCCTTTAACCGCACGGCCACTTCGGCCGGCAAGGTAAGAGAAATTTGAACTTTTATGGAGGAATACAGACAGCTGTTTTTCTATTGCTCTATTTGCAAGTGGAACAGGAAAGGAAATGACTAGTACTGGTACTGCCACACGTTGTATGGTGGTTTGTGGAGTATGTATGTAGAAGTAGATGTACGAGGGTTATTCGGAAAGTAAGGAACGAACAGCATAGTGAACGCATTGTAGCCAAGATAGTCACGAAGCCCACGCCTACCACTGTAGTACAAGTTAATATGCCAACTAGCCCCCCAGACGACGAAGAGACTGAAGAAATGTATGATCAGATACAAGAAATTATTCAAATAGATAAGGGAGACGAAAATTTAACAGTCATGGGGGACTGGAATTCGATAGTAGCAAAGGAAAAGTAGTAGGTGAATACGGACTGAGGGTAAAGAATGAAAGACGAAGCCACCTGGTAGAGTTTTGCAGAGGGTATAACTTAATCATAGCTAACACATGGTTTAAGAATCATGAAAGAAGGTTTGTATAAGTGGAAGAGGCCTAGAGACACTGGAAGGTTTCAGATAGATTATATAAAGGTAAGACAGAGGTTTAGGTACCAGGTTTTAAATTGTAAGACATTTCCAGGGGCAGTTGTGGACTCTGACCACAATTTATTGGTTGTTAACTGTAGATTGAAACTGAAGAAACTGGAAAAAGATAGGAATTTAAGGAGATGGGACTTGGATAAATTGAAAGAACGAGAGGTTATGGAGAGTTTCAGAGAGAGTATTAGGGAACAATTGACAAGAACAGGGGAAAGAAATACAATAGAAAAAGAATGGGTAGCTTTGAGAGGTGAAATAGTGAAAGCAGCAGATGATCAAACAGGTAAAAAGACGAGGGGTAGTAGAAATCTATGGGTAATAGAAGAGATATTGAATTTAATTGATGAAAGGAGAAAATATAAAAATGCAGTAAATGAAGAAGGCGAAAAGGAATACAAACGTCTCAAAAACAAGATCGACAGGAAGTGCAAAATGGCTAAGCAGGGATGGCTATAGGACAAGGATGTAGAAGCATGTATCACTAGGGGTAAGATAGATACTGCCTACAGGAAAATTAAAGAGACCTTAGGAGAAAAGAGAACCACTTGTATGAATATCAAGAGCTGAGATGGAAAACCCGTCCTAAGCAAAGAAGGGAAAGCAGATAGGTGGAAGGAGTATAAAAGTGTCTATACAAGGGCGATGTACTTGAGGACAATATTATGGAAACGGGAGAGGACATAGATAAAAATGAAATGGGAGATATGATACTGAGTGAATAATTTGACAGAGCACTGAAAGACCTAAGCCAAAAAAGGCCCTGGGAGTAGACAACATTCCATTAGAACTACTGACAGCCTTGGGAGAGCCAGTCATGACAAAAATCTACCATCTGGTAAGCAAGATGTATGAGACAGGCGAAATACCCTCAGACTTCAAGAAGAATATAGTTCCAATCTCAAAGAAAGCAGGTGTTGATGGGTGTGAAAATTACCGGACTATCAGTTTAATAAGTCACGGTTGCAAAATACTAACACGAATTCTTTACAACGAATGGAAAAACTGGTAGAAGCTGACCTCGGAGATGAGCAGTTTGGAGTCCGTAAAAATGTTGTAACACGCGAGGCAATACTGACTCTACGGCTTACCTTAGAAGACAGATTAAGGGAAGGCAAACTTACGTTTCTAGCATTTGTAGACTTAGAGAAAGCTTGTGACAGTGTTGACTGGAATACTCTCTTTCAAATTCTGAAGGTGGCAGGGGTAAAATACAGGGAGCGAAAGGCTATTGTAATTCTGTGAGAGACAGCAAAGAAGCTGGAAGAGCAGCTGAACGGAATGGACAGTGTCTTGAAAGGAGGATATAAGATGAACATCAACTAAAGCAAAACGAGGATAATGGAATGTAGTCGAATTAAGTCAGGTGATGCTGAGGGAATTAGATTAGGAAATGAGACACTTAAAGTAGTAAAGGAGTTTTGCTATTTGGGCAGCAAAGTAACTGATGATGGTCGAAGTAGAGAAGATACAAAATGTAGACTGACAATGGCAAGGAAGGCGTTTCTGAAGAAGAGAAATTTGTTAACATCGAGTATAGATTTAAGTGTCAGGAAGTCGTTTCTGGAAGTATTTGTATGGAGTGTAGCCATGTATGGAAGTGAAACATGAAGGATAAATAGTTTGGACAAGAAGAGAATCGAAGCTTTTGAAATGTGGTGCTACAGAAGAATGCTGAAGATTAGATGGGCAGATCACATAAGTAATGAGGAGGTACTGAATAGAATTGGGGAGAAGAGAAGTTTGTGGCACAACTTGACAAGAAGAAGGGGCCGGTTGGTAGAACATGTTCTGAGGCATCAAGGGATCACAAATTTAGCATTGGAAGGCAGCGTGGAGGGTAAGAATCGTAGAGTAAGACCAAGAGATGAATACACAAAGCAGATTCAGAAGAATGTAGGTTGCGGAAAGTACTGGGAGATGAAGAAGCTTTCACAGGATAGGGTAGCATGGAGAGCTGCATCAAACCAGTCTCAGGACTGAAGACCACAACAACAACATCTACAGAGCGTTATACATGCATGAGTGCCACTTAGTGTCATTCATGTGAAGATGGTTTCCTAATAAAATAGTCAAAATCACGGCTATTGATGCAGTATTGCCACATGTAGCTGCGGGTGTACTAAGTATTGCAAATAAAACAGTTTTGATTTTGGAGTGTGGTTTCTATATCCAAGCCAATAGTTCGATACTCTCTGGCCAGCCCTCGTAGAAATGAGCCGAATTGGTTGGCTGGGTGTTGTGTACATAGTTCCGCGTACGCAACTTTCCCAGTAGAGCGTGCCCCGCTAAGCGCAACAGCGCTCGTCCGTCTCCGCACTACGAGATGGCGCTGCCTTAGAGACGGACCAAATTCTGCTTCCGCCGATCCGCGAATTAATATGTAACGCCGATCCGGGTATTAATATGTAGCGCAGGCAATGAGATTGCTGTTAACGTAGAACCTTTTCTCCTCATGGATCACACTCGTGCAGTCGGTCTGCATTAGTCTGCATTTGCCTGTACCAGTCTATAGTCAAGTTTCAGTCTGCACCTAAGAAGATTATCATATTCCTGTACATAGTCATGAAGATAAATGTATAGACACTTGGTCAAGTATCAGATATATGTGAGAATAAGATTAACGCACCAAGACCAAAGAAACTTCAGATTGTCAATTGTAAATAGCATCCAGAATCAAGTTACGTAATGTCTATGCTTTTTATTATTTTAATAAATGTGTGTGAAAATTAATGAAGTTCTGTTTAAAGTTGTTCACCGTCAATCTGCTGCTCTAAGCGTGCAAGTGGCATTTCTATCATCTGACCTAAAGGTAGAAGATAAACACGCCACAATAAGACCACGAGACATATTACTGACGTTCGCCTACTTCGTTAGAGCGACAAGTCAAATAACAAGTGTTTGCCGGAAAGAAGGCTGCTCGAGAAGCGAGTGGTGGAGCAGCAGTGCCCCACCACAGGAGAGGTGGCGGGCCTGTGGTAGGTGCCAGCAGTCGCCACGCTCAACTAGCGGCGGAGCCCGACGCCGGCAGCCAGACTCGCTATCGATTGGCTGCGCGCCGTGCTGACGTCAGCGCAGCCGGAACCGGAAGTGCCGCTCGCCCCGGGAGGCAGGGCGCCGCGGCGGTGGGGGGCGGTGTAGGGGCAACTCTATTTCCGGCAGGAAGAGCGGAAGAGCCGGCCTTATCACTCCGCGGCTCGCTTCGCCCGCGCCAGCGGCGGCGTCAATACGCGGCGCCACGCACGCACGGCCGTCGCATAGCGTCGCCGCCGTCGCCGCGTGTCTCTTGTCGGAAGCCGGGCAAGAGGAAGAGGGCAGACAAAGACGAGCGCTCCCGCCATCCTCTCTCGAGTGCTATCGCTCCGGATAGCTGATGGTGCACGGCTGGGTCGTGCCTCGGATGAGTCTTCGGCGGTCTCATTTCTCCCATAAATTGGGAACGTCTTCTCCATAAATGAACTGAAATATTTTCTGACGACACATTTTTTGGTGTCATGGCGGTGTGTTTGCAGAGTAAGGGATCCCAGCTGCAGTACTACTCTTTAAGTTTGACAGAACCATTGAGGAAAACTTCCATATACAGAAGGCAATAGCGGAAGGAAAACGGGTCTTAAACGAATACGCTACACTCTGGCACACTATTTAACACATTAAAGGAACATTACAAATAAAAACAGCACAAACAGATAAAGTCAACACACAAGCACACGCACGCACGCATGTACACACACACACACACACACACACACACACACACACACACACAAATAAAATGCAAATAAAATTCAAATTTGGCGCCAAACTCTCTGGTGAACAAATGAACACTGACTGGGCTGGGACACATAGCAAACCACAATCACACTGTGTTCTGGTGTAGTGAAAAGCGTTTTACTACTTTATTTCTGGAAAATACTTATTGGGGAGAAGAGGAGTTTGTGGCACAACTTGACCAGAAGAAGGGATCGGTTGGTAGGACATGTTCTGAGGCATCAAGGGATCACCAGTTTTGTACTGGAGGGCAGCGTGGAGGGTAAAAATTGTAGAGGAAGACCAAGGGATGAATATATTAAGCAGATTCAGAAGGATGTACGTTGCAGTAGGTACTGGGAGATAAAGAAGCTTACACAGGATAGAGTAACATGGAGAGCTGCATCAAACCAGTCTCAGGACTGAAGACCGCAACAACAACAACTTGTTATAGCTACGTATGCATCACAACATCTCAGCATGATGCTGAGAATGGAAGTGCTTGCCACACAAAAACGTAAGTAAATACGAAAATAGGCGCAAAAACATCGTGAGAAACTAAATTACACTCTAGAAGATAGGTTAACTATCAGCAAAAAAAAAAAAAAAACTTTCTCATCAACATCGTTTGGTTGTAGATGACACGCTACCTGTAATAATTAACACAAAAGCGGTCCTGAAAATTCATGCTCACCAAATGTAAAGGTATTTACAAAAAGAAACTATCTGTTTTTTTAACTAAAAATGCACATAATTTTATAATCATGTAACAAAAATGTTCACATTGCAGAATAAATAAAAACGAATACCCACTGTTGATGGCAGAGAGGCGCCTAAACATGTTTAGGTACTGAGAAAAACGGTTCTTTGAGTAACTGGCGGACCTCAAATCCCAAGAAATGTAAACTACACTGTTGGCCATCGACCTTTCGCTACCGAGCGAGGTGGCGCAGTGGCTAGCACCCTGGACCCGCATTCGGGAGGATGATGCTTCAAACCCGCTTCCGGCCATCCTGAATTAGGTTTTCCGTGATTTCCGTAAATCGCGTCAGGCAAATGGTGGGATGGTTCCTTTGAAAGGGCACGGCAGACATCCTTCTCTAATCCAGTGGGACCGATGACCTCATTGTTTGGTCTCTACCACCCGAATGAATCAACCAACCAGCCAACCTTCCGCTGCTATGGCCGTATATACATTCCCTGCTGCACCATTCCCCAGGTGTTGAAGACGTGTATTGCTTGAGTTTTCCAACACTATGGACGTCTGAATGCGTCCTGAGCCACCAACTTAGCACTGCTGCAGACGGATTATTTCCATATCTCCCTGAATAAAAATGTTTCGAGTATTTATCACACAACATATGTGCCTCTTTGCGTACTACTGTTTGAAGAAAACTTCTTAGATATCTTGAGTTGTTTATTAGATATGGCGATTGTCATGACCATATGATTCGCGATGGGCAAGGACGTGGATGGGCGCCCCGCACGAGACCGTCCTTCCGATGTAAAAACCCATAATTCGATAGCAAAATGAGATACGCTTATGCTCTTGATTTTAAATAAAATTACCACATCTTATCTACATTTTATTCATTGCAATGTATGGGCTAAAATCAACCACACGCGAAGTTTACGAAATGCGTTTTTACCTCTGTCAAATACGCTGGTGTCCAAAATTAAAGCAACAAACCACTGTTCCCCCGTCCTGTGTCTAATTCACGATAGAATCATACAAACTGTCAACAGGTGTCCGTACGATAGTGTTATGCATGGAAGATAGCATTTCGCTTAACGGAAAACCACGCCAACACGATCTCAGGACACCTATCAAACGGAGTGCTGTTTGCTGCGTAGTTCCGCATCCACAATCGCTGTGTACACATTGTGCAGTATGGCACAGAGAAGACGCCAACCAGACACTCTGCGGTAGAGGGCCATAGGAAGAATGGAAGCAGGACAGTCGCAAACTGATATGACCGATGGCTTAATGTGATCGTTCTGTTGTTTCGCCGGTGTGGCGACAGTTTATAGAGACCGAAACTATATCCCAAAGACCAGGGCAGGGTCGACCAAGTGTGACATCAGAAAGAGAGCACCGTTATTGTCTGTAAGGGCATGACGGTACCGCTTAGTACCGCTCGGCAACTGGAATCTGATCTCGCAGCATGCACTGGACGTGTCGTATCGAGGCAAACGGTGTAGAGAAGGCTTCGAAGACTGGCTGTTATTGTCGGAGACCTGCTGTATGTGAGTCTCTGACACATCTTCAAAGAAGGGAACGTCTAGAGTGGAGTCGGCAGCATGCCAACCAGACAGTCTAAGAATGGGCCAATGTTCTTTTCATAGATGAGTCCCGATTTCGAGACCCGAACACTGTAGAAAGAGACCGATATCGAGGACGATCGCTAATGGTGTGGGCAGGCATTATATTGACCACTCGAATACCTCTTCATGAAACTGTACGGGTGAATCGGAAAGATTTTACTGCCGTGACGAGGTCTTGGGACCTCATGTACGGTTGCTAAGAGGTGCTGTGCGCCCAGACTTCGTATTGATGGGAGATAGTGCTCGACCTCATAGACAATGAGTGGTTGATGTTTCCTTGGAACTGGAAGATACTGCACCCATGGCGTGGCCTACTCGCTCCCCCTATTTAAATCCCATGGACCCAACAGAGCATGTATGTGATGCCCTAGGGAGACTGGCTGCATCACGTCAACATCCACGAACCACTCTCCAAGACTTGCGAGCAGCTTCGCAGGATGAATGGGCGTTATTGCCTCAACATGATATTGATGACTGTGTTCTCAGCATGCTCCGTCGTTGTCAGGCCTATGTTGCTGCCATGGGTGGTCACACCCCACAGTGAGCACACTAACCAATTGTCGCCATGTGAGTGCTAATCTGTTAAGTTGGAAAAAACGAAGAACATTTTCGTCATCTGTTACGCATGTTGCAGTTGTCTACGTTCTGTATTATTTATGTTTTTTCTAGTTTGCTATCACTTATTGATACTGTTTTGTGGCAAATTAAACCCAACCTTGCAAAATTTTCCGCTTGTTGCTTTAATTCTGGACACCAGTTTGTTTTAAATTTCGCTCAATGTTTTACTTAATTTGGCGCAGCACAGTAACTATCGCATATAACGAAAAAAATTCAGTCTTTTTTCAAGCTAAGATATCAGACTTTAAGATGCGCAAAAATAACTTTTTTTCACCTGATAGTTTTCTCAAAAACGGATGACAAGTATTTCGTAGCAGCCGGCAAGTCCGCATGGAAGGAACTGGACGCATCGCGCCCGACCATCAGTCGGATATAAAACACAATAACTCGAGAATGAAATGAGAAATCGGTCGTTCTCAATTTTAAACAAAATTTCGGTATATGAGGTGCGACAATAAAGTAATGAGACTGATTTTCTTTGCAAGATGAGACAACCCTGAAGGCTTGCGTAGGCAAAATATCTTTGACCTTGGTCTATAAGCTGCTTCTAGTCCAAGCGGCACATCGATGCAACTGCTCAGTCGTGAGCTGTTCTGTAATAAATTAACACGTGTTTGTGTCTCTCGTCACGGAAATGGAACCGCATAACATTGCGCAACAGTATGCCATTTCTTTTTGCGTTAAATTGGGTGAAAACGCGATGACAACTTACAGTAAGCTTCAGAAAGCTTTTGGAGAGGAGGTTATGTCAAGAGCTCAAGTTTTTCGTTGGCATAAAATGCTTAGTGAAGACAGAACGAATGTTGAAGATGAAGACCGCAATGGACGACCATCAGCCTCACAGATGGACGTCAACTTGTTCATAAAGAGTGGGAGCATCCTGGACAGACAGTTAACCAATATTACGACAAAGAAATTTTAGAAAGTCTTCATAAAAGAGTTCTACTTGTCGGTGGCAACATTGCTGATAATTGGATTCCGCATCACGAAAATGCGCCATCCCATACTGCTCTGTCAGTACAGCAATTTTTAACCTCAAAAGAAATTTCAGTATTACCACAGCCACCTTATTCACCAGATATCGCTCCGTGCGACTTTTTTCTATTTCCAAGAGTCAAAACGGTGGTCAAGGGACACCATTTTCAAACAACACAAGATATCCAAAAAGCTGTGTCGAGGTTCTCGGAGGATATTGCAGAAGATGAGTTCCAGAAATGTCACCATCAATGGCAGAAGCGCTGGAAAAGTGTGTGCAATGAGAAGGGAACTACTTTGAAGGAGACAACACTAAACTTGACTAAAACTGTAAGCGGCCGGCCGGGGTGGCCGAGCGGTTCTAGGCGCTACAGTCTGGAACTGCGCGACCGCTACGGTCGCAGGGTCGAATCCTGCCTCAGGCATGGATGTGTGTGATGTCCTTAGGTCAGTTAGGTTTAAGAAGTTCTAAGTTGTAGGGGACTGATGACTTGAGAAGTTAAGTCCCATAGTGCTCAGAGCCATTTGAACCATTTTTAAAATGGTAAGCAACATTTTTTTTCACATCAGTCTCATTACTTTATTGTCACACCTCATATTATCTACATCTTGTGTACTACACTGTATGAGCTAAAATCAACCATACGCAAAATTTACACAATGCGCTTTTACCTCTGCGAACTTTAAAATTTCGTTCAATGTTTCTCTTAATGTGATACGGCGCAGTAAGAATGACGGATAGCGAAAAGAAATTCAGTTATTTATAAAGCGAAGATATCAGACTGTAAGATGTGCGAAAATCAGATTTTTCACCTGGTAGATTCCGAAAAAATGTCGGCCGGTTTGCTCTGTCTCAGCACGGTCACCAGCATTTGGCGAGCAGTACAACCACAACAAAAGCCGCCTCAGCAGGCAATGCAGAGAGCACGTCTGTAACAGCGAAAGAGATTAAAATTGTCAAAATGCGTCGGCACGAAGGCAGCATGCAACAGACGTAAAATTGACGTGAAGTGTACTGCAAGGCGTGGACAAAAATATGGAGTCAGCGCGAGAAACGCATGCTGGAGTGTAAATGCAGATGCCAGGCAAGCCTGCAGGTGTTGCTACTGTGTTTGGCCGTGAACAGCACCTGTGCAACGCCCTCAATACGTTGCAAGTGTCAGCCGTGGTCAGAGCAGTGTCACGTGTAGCCGTGAGTACATCATTTCGGAGCTAAGTGAATTCGAACGTAGGCAAATTTTTGGTGCTCGCGTGCTGGGTCCTTCCGAAACCAAGAGAGCTCAAGTGTTTGACGATTGCACCTAAGCAGCACGAAGGGAGCTACGTAAGCAGGGAACTGCAGGCGAAGACGGAATTCCAAAATTACTTAACAGTGATGCAAATGCCCGTAACTGTGGAGCAATCGGAGAAACTCATCTGGTCGGATGTGCGTTGTTTCGCACTGTTTCCAACTTCTGGCCTACTTTACGTCCCAAGAGTGAAATATGGTCGGGATCGGTGACGTGCGGGTAGCTGCAACTAGGTATTCCATGCGCCATATGGGTGCTCAGCAAGGTCTACAGCTACATCCATACTCCGCAAGCCACCTGACGGTATGTGGCGGAGGGTACTTTGAGTACCTCTATCGGTTCTCCCTTCTATTCCAGTCTCGTATTGTTCGTGGAAAGAAAGATTGTCGGTATGCCTCTGTGTGGGCTCTAATCCCTCTGATTTTATCTTCATGGTCTCTTCGCGAGATTTACATAGGAGAGAGTAATATAATGCTTGACTCCTCGAAACTTCAACAAAAACCCGTACCGAGCTACTGAGCGTCTCTCTTGCAGAGTCTTTCACTGGAGTTTATCTGTCATCTCTGTAACGCTTTCGCGATTACTAAACGGTTCTGTAACGAAGCGCGCTGCTCTCCGTTGAATCTTCTCTATCTCTTCTATCAACCCTGTCTGGTACGGATCTCACACCGATGAGCAGTATTCAAGCAGTGGGCGAACAAGTGTACTGTAACCTACTTCCTTTGTTTTCGGACTGCATTTCCTTAGGATTCTTCCAATGAATCTCAGTCTGGCATCTGCTTTAACGACGATTAATTTTATATGGTCATTCCATTTTAGATCACTCCTAATGCCTACTCCAAGGTAATTTATGGAATTAACTGCTTCCAGTTGCTGACCTGCTGTATTGTAGCTAAATTGCTTGCACCATGTGTCAGTTCGTTGCAGATCCTCCTGCATTTCAGTACAATTTTCCATTGTTACAACCTCTCGATATACTACAGCGTCATCTGCAAAAAACCTCAGTGACCTTCCGATGTTATCCACAAGGTCATTTATATATATTGTGAATAGTAACGGTGCTACGACACTCCCCTGCGGCACACCTGAAATCACTCTTACTTCGGAAGACTTCTCTCAATCGGGAATGACAAGCTGCGTTCTGTTATCTAGGAACTCTTCAATCCAATCACACAATTGGTCTGATAGTCCACATGCTCTTATTTTGTTCATTAAACGACTGTGGGGAACTGTATGTGTGAAATCGTATGGGACTTAACTGCTAAGGTCATCAGTCCCTAAGCTTACACGCTACTTAACCTAAATTATCCTAAGGACAAACACACACATCCATACCCGAGAGACCAGCGGCACAGTGCATGACTGCAGCGCCTGAGACCACTCGACTAATCCCGCCCGGCCAGGGGAACTGTATCAAACGCCTTGCGGAAGTCAAGAAACCCGACATCTACCTGGGAACCCTCTGAGTCTCGTGGACGAATAGCGCAAGCTGGGTTTCACACGATCGTCTTTCTTCGAAACCCATGCTGATTCCTACAGAGTACATTTCTAGTCTCCAGAAGGTCGCATTACTACCAAGGATTATGTGACCACTCTGGCTGATAAAGTCTGTACGATGGTACAATATTTTTTCCCGAATGGTGATCCTGTGTTCCAAGACGACAGGGCCCCTTTTCACCTAGCCTGCATAATCCGGGACTGTTTTTGTGAGCACGACGATGAATTGTCGCTTCTTCCCTGGCCACCATTTCACCAGCTCTCAACAGTACTGAGCCTCTGTGGTCTACTTTGGAGAGAAGAATGCCTGATCGCTATCCATCTCCATTATCACAACCTGACGTTGCCACTGTTTTGCAGGAAGGATCGTGTAAGAGACCCTTGAAAACCTTTCAGGTTCTGTATTTATCCATCCCGAGACAACTGGCAGCTGTTTCGAATGCCAATGGATCTCCTATGCCGTATTAGGCATGGTAATGTGTGTTGTTTTTGGTTTTTCCATATTTCTGTCCATCACCTGTATATGAGTGGATATTTAAATTATTGGTATTTAAGCTTAACGGCACATTCTGTGTCTAAGAAACACTACTCAGCAAGTTACTCATTTAGAAATCTCGTTTGAATGCTGGTCGCGTATCGTGTTATGCATTTTGTAAGAAAGAGGATCAACTACCAGCACATTCGGAGCTAGACTGCAGTAGGATCATTCCTAATCGAGACTCCAGTTTATTGTTCCGCAATGTTGCTGCTTGCCTTGGTCAGGATCTAGTCTTATGAAAATGGAATCGACGGCTTACGAGGGACGCACTCAATGACGCGCAGGTTCTCAACGGTACCACTCGACTAGTGCCCGAGAGGACACACATACTGTTCGCGCACGTCACGAACCTTGAGTCCGGAAGTGGGCCCCAATGATTGGTATGGAAATAGACACACGAACTGTGAGTCGTCTGGAGCACTATGGGCTGTCAGCACGCCGATAGTTGTTCCTGCTGTCCATGACGCAGTAGCTGAGACTGGTGCGCCGACAGTGATACATCCAGTGGCAACCCTGGACACTGAAGTGGAAGCACTTCAAATTTTCAGACTAGTCCCAGTTCAGCGTACAGCACTATGGGCGTATGCGTATGTCGAGGGTCTGAGGAGAACTGACGTTGCCAGATTGCTGTCATCATGCTCATAATCACTGCCCCAGTGCCTGGCGTGACGGTCCTGGGTGACAGTGGGTACACAAAACGATCACGACCGGTTCGCATAGATGGTAATTGGACAGCAACTGTTGCATTTCAAACCCGTTAACGCCGGTGGCTGTACCTTGTCTTATACAATGAGGTGACTAACATCGTGTCGGACATCCTTTTGCCCGGTATAGTGCAGAAGCTCGACGTGGCATGGACTCAAAAACATCGTTAGGAGTCCCCTGCAGGGATACTGAACCATGCTGAGTTTATACCTCTCGATTATGTCCTATAAGTGCCCGATGGGATTCATGCCGCGAGATATGGGTGGCCAAATCATTCGCTCGAATTGTCCAGAAAGTTCTTCAAACCAGTGGCGAAAAACTGTGGCCCAGTGAGAAGGCGCATTCTCATCCATAACAATTCCACCGTTGTTTGGCTGAAAAAGGTTTCCAAGTAGCCTAACATAATCATTTCCAGCCAATGATCGGTTCAGTTGGACGAGAATACCAAGTTAATTCCTTTTAAACACACACCTTACCATTTTGAAGCCACAGAAGCTTGACAGTGCCTTGTTGACAATTTAGGTCCGTGGTTTCATGTGGTCTGCGCCATACTTGAACACTATCATCAGTTATTACCAACTGGAATCGGCACTCATCCGACCAGACTCCAATCTTCCAGTCGACTAGTGTCCAACCGACCTGGTCACGAGACCAGGAGAGGCGCTGCAGGCGATGTCGTTGTGTTAGCAAAGGCACTCGCGTCGGCCGACTGCTGCCATAGCCCTTTAACGCCAAATACCACTGTCCTAACGGTTACATTCGCCGTACGTCCCATATTGATTTCTGCTGTGTTGCTTATCAGTTATCACCGGCAACTCTATGCAAACGCTGCTGCTCTCAGTGGTTCCGTCGGGCACTGAGTAGTCCTCAGTGAGGGATAATGCCTTCCAATGCACTGCCCTTTTATACCTTGTGTACGTGATAGTACGGCTATCTGTGTATGTGCCTATCACTAGGCCATGACTTTTGTGACCTCAGTGTAGGTCTCCATGACTTTATCTTTCAAGATATCGCAAGTATGGGAATGTTGAAACTTCCTGGCAGATTAAAACCGTTTGCCGCCCCGAGACTCGAACTCGAGACCTCTGCCTTCCTTCCAGGAGTGCTAGCTCTGCAAGGTTAGCAGGAGAGCTTCTGTGAAGTTTGTAATGTGGGAGACGAGGTACTGGCGGAATTAAGGCTGTGAGGACGGGTCGTGAAAATGGTTCAAATGGCTCTAAGCACTATGGGACTTAACATCTCAGGTCACCAGTCCCCTAGACTTAGAACTAATTAAACCTAACTAACCTAAGGACATCACACACATCCATGCCTGTGTCAGGATTCGAACCTGCGACCGTAGCGGTCGCGCGGTTCCAGACTGTAGCGCCTAGAACCGCTCTGCCGCCCCGGCCGGCCGTGGTTCTAGACTGAAGCGCCTAGAACCGCTCGACCACAACGGCCGGCTACGGGTCGTGAGTCGTGCTTGGGTAGCTCAGATGGTAGACCATTTTTTGCCCGCGAAGGGCAAAGCTCCCGAGTTCCAGTCTCGGTCCGGCACACAGTTTTAATCTTCCAGGAAGTTTCATATCAGTGCACACTCCCCTGCAGAGTGGAAATTTCATTATGGGAATGTTATCTGTGATGTCGTGGCCTACTTCGATACATAGGTTTTCGATTAGTGCCCTGGCCAGTCCGTTCCTCAGATCTCTCGGTCACTAACTACATCTGGTCATGGACTAACGAGGGACTGCCACGGCATCATTTATCAGCCCCTACGATTGATGTCTTCTGGCAAAGAATTGAAGCTGTATAGAATGACACACTTGTATCTGTCATCGAAGCACAGTTCTAGTCGATGTCCTGACGGGTTAAAATCGTTGTTGCTGCCAGAGGTTGCGGCTCTGTTTACCAATTATATAAGCGGCAGTCAAATGAGAGCCGAACACGGGCCATAATACACAGTCCGCGAGGCAAATGTCTCCACTGTTGTTACGTTTCAATACTGTCGCCGACATGGTAGAGGAACGACACTGTGCTACATTACATGTGCACGTAGTTGTTGGGTTACGACCTTGACTGTACAGCTCTAGTGTGTTCGTCCAGCTGTTGACATGCAGAAAAAAAAAAAAAACCAGAGGAGTGTGGTTCTATTTCTGCTGACTGAGGATTCTTCGTCACATATCCGCTGTGTACAGTGAACAGTGCATGTTCTGACGTGTGTGCACGAACGGCAGAGGAGATTCAGGGAATGGCGCGCATCACTGCAAGACGATCTACGCCCCAGCCAGGCCCATTGAGCCACTGATGTGATGGTGCGGATTGGTGGCCTTACCTGGCGAGACGGACGAATCACAAAAGGTGAAATTAGTGTTCAGGTCGGCATTAGCCGTGGCTCCGTGCGTGCCATCATCAAAGACCACATGCGCTACCGCAAACTTTGCAAGCGATGGGTACCGCATCACCGGACGAAGGAAAGCCACACGATTCTGTCCAGAATCCTCATAGGGGACGAGAGGGTGATGCCAACATTCCGAGTCCGAGAGGAAACAGCGAAGGGAACAATGAAAACAGGGGCTGCAGGGGCCATATGCTCGTCGAGTTCCTCGGGCGTGAAAGCACAATCAATGCGCAGCGCTGGGGAGACACTTTCCAGAACTGCGACGCACTGTAAAGTCAAAACCCCCAGGAATTTTGTCGGGCGGAATCATCCCGTCGCTTGATAAAGCCCGCCCCCTCAACGCCAGTCGCAAGAAGACTACGCTTCAGCGATATGGTTAAGAAACACTGAGGCATCCTCTGCACGGCCTGGATCTTCATATCTTTGGAGACCTGAAGGAAGACGTGCATGGGCGTCGGTTTCGTTCAGACGAGGAAGTGCAAGAGTGCGTGCGGTGATGGATCAGTCAGCGGCTGACAGCGTTCTACGAAACAAAATTTGATCGTCTCGTGTCGCAGTGTGCTGACCTTTGACTATACAGAACTTAATTTGAACTGAGCTGTAACTGATCTGAATGCAGCTTGTCTTTATATTAAATGCACAACGGAAATAAAACAATTATCTATCGCTAATCAAAATTTCTAGTTACCTCACATCTTGACAACATTGTTGCAGATTTCTGGGAAGCACAGCAGCAAACAAGAAGCAAGCAGCGGCTAAGTTAGATTTATGTTTCTAAATAGATATTCAAACTGCTTCAAGCGGTAATGGTTCAAATGGCTCTGAGCACTATGGGACTCAACTGCTGAGGTCATTAGTCCCCTAGAACTTAGAACTAGTTAAACCTAACTAACTTAAGGACATCACAAACATCCATGCCCGAGGCAGGATTCGAACCTGCGACCGCAGCGGTCTTGCGGTTCCAGACTGCAAGCGGTAATGCGTAATGATAAACAGTGAGATGAGGTAACTATTCATATGAAACTATATTCTAAGACAACGATTTTAGAATGAAGTATGCATTGAGAAAGACAGAGTAAATCTTCGTGTGATCTTCATACATAACATTGAAGTGAACAATACTGTGTTTAACAAAGTGAACAATGATTTAAAAAGGGTACAAATTAACAGAGAATTTCTGTAAAAAGCAAACACCTTCATCAGTTAACTAGCTGCGCAGTGCTGCAGTCTTACCCCAAATTTCTTCTCTTCAAAAATAATAACATTAATCAAAATTTATATCCTTTTCACCTTCCAATATATATATCACATTTATCCTTGCTGCCCTTTACAATAAATCTTCCTTCATCTAACAGATACCATCACAAGTTAACATAACACTACTGGATACGTCCGTCATATACCATACTTCAACTAAGAACGTATCCGACTGCGCTGAGGCAAAGACTGTGCCACGACAAGACCAAAGATTATTTAACACTAATGTAACTTGCTCTCTCTCTTACGTGTACATCGATGACATACAAAAATCAAAATGACATGACCATCTTACACCCTCTATTGCTAATTCTACCACATGCCGTCTGTGAATGGTTTTTACACGTTGACGTCTAACAGTGCTGTGGCCACAATGTAACTGGACCGGTGCAGTCTAAATGCCATCTTTTGCAAGAAAATATGAGAGCTGGTAAACGGGTGGTGGTGCGACAGGTCTTTTATCTGCTCATGAAAATAATGCTTGTCAAAGAAGAAAATCGGAAATTAGGGCATAACGCTCTGGGTATAATCATTTTCAGGAGAAGTAAGAAGAGGAGGAAGGGACCTGTTTTCGACCTTGTTGATGTCAGGTTGTTTGTTGAGGACAAGAATCTAACTCACCAAAACATGTAAAGAGAAGAAGACAGTCATGGTCCAAATAACACTCCAGGTGTGTGTAGAAATGTTGTTGTGATGCCTCGTGTAAGGAGGAGAAATGCGTACCATCAAGTTTCCGACTTTGATAAAGGTCGGATTGTAGCCTATCGCAATTGCGGTTTATCGTATCGCGACATTGCTGCTCGCCGTGCTGGATCCCAATGGCCTCGTATCACTAGTAGTCGAGATGACAGGCATCTTATCCGCATGGCTGCAACGGATCGTGCAGCCACGTCTCGATCCCTAAGTCAACAGATGGGGACGTTTGTAAGTCAACAACCATCTGCACGAACAGTTCGACGACGTTTGCAGCAGCATGGACTATCAGCTCGGAGACCATGGCTACGGTTACTATTGACGCTGCATCACAGACAGGAGCGCCTGCGATGGTGTACTCAACGACGAACTAGGGTGCACGAATGGCAAAAGTCATTTTTTTCACATTAATCCAGGTTCTGTTTACAGCATCATGATGGTAGCATCCGCGTTTGGCGACATCGCGGCGAACGCGCATTGGAAGCGTGTATTCGTCATCGCCATACTGGCGTATCACCCGGCGTGATGGTATGGGGTGCCATTGGTTACACGTCTCGGCCACCTCTTGTTCTCATTGACGGCACTTTGAACAGTGGACGTTACATTTCAGATGTCTTACGACCCGTGGCTTTACCCTTCATTCGATCCCTGCGGAACCCTACATTTCAGCAGGAGAACGCACGACCGTATGTTGCAGGTCCTGTACGGGCCTTTCTGGATACAGAAAATGTTCGACTGCTGCCCTGACCAGCACATTCTCCAGATCTCTCACCAATCGAAAACGTCTGGTTAATGGTGGCCGAGCAACTGGCTCGTCACAACACGCCAGTCACTACTTTTGTTGAACTGTGGTATCGTGTTGAAGCTGCATGGGCAGCTGTACCTGTACGCGCCATCCAAGCTCTGTTTGACTCACTGCCCAGGCGTGTCAAGGCCGTTATTACGGCCAGCGGTGGTTGTTCTGGGAACTGATTTCTCAGGATCTATGCACCCAAATTGCGTGAAAATGTAATCACATGTCAGTTGTAGTATTATATATTTGTCCAATGAATACCCGTTTATCATCTGCATTTCTTCTTGGTGTAGCAATTTTAATGGCCAGTAGTGTATAATAAAGACAATCCATAACCTTTTATGCAATAAGTGTTCACAAGTACGATTCTTTACAATGTGTATGTGACAAGGTCACTCTTCTTTAAATATTCATATATATGATGTTCAACCTATGAAATGAAAGCTAATTTCGATTGTAAATCACGGCAAAGTATGTAGATGAGTCGTTGTATGGTGCAAAATTATAGTCACCTTACACCGGTATTATTAAAGAAACAGTTACAGAATTTGCCTCATGTGTACAAAATCTATATCGATCTCCCATAAATGACTAAACAGTGTTACAGAATTTGCTTCAACATAGATCTGCTATACCACCCACAAATGAATGAATGTTTATAGGCACACAAGGTATAACAAGACCCACATCTACATGGTTTTACAAGTCATCTACATCTACACAGTATACGCAAGCTACCTTAGGGTGTATGACGAAGTGTACATCTGGTCACTCTATCATTTTCCCCTTTCTCTATTCCGTTCGCGAATAGTTCAAATGGCTCTGAGCACTATGGGACTTAACTTCTGTGGTCATCAGTCCCCTAGAACTTAGAAGTACTTAAACCTAACTAACCTAAGGACATCACACACATCCATGCCCGAGGCAGGATTCGAACCTGCGACCGTAGCAGTCCCGCGGTTCCGGACTGCGCGCCTAGAACCACTAGACCACCGCGGCCGGCCGCGAATAGTAGATGGAAATTACGACTCTCTATAAACTATCGCACGAGTTCTAAATCCTCTTATTTTCTGGGCGTAGTCATTTTGTGGGGCACACGTGGAAGGAGTGGTACGTTGCCCGACTCTCCTTCACTCTCGGAACTTCAGCAGTAAACCTCTTAGCGATACACGATGCTTCTCTTATCGAGCATCTCCGTAATATCTCGCGCCGACTAAACGATCCCTTGCTCAGACATGCCGCTCTTCCTTTGCTCTTCTCTTTTTCTTCCGTTAATCCTACTTGATAAAATTCCCTGACCAATGAAGCGTTTTGTAAGCTACTTATTTCATTGATGGATCATATTTCCTTAAGATTCTTTTAACGTACCTGAGTCTGGCGTTTGATTTTCCTAAAATTTATTTTATGTCGTCTTTTAACTTTAGACTATTCTGCATGGCTACTCCTAGGTATTTTACGGTACTTGCTGTTTGCAGTGAGTTTCCTCCAATAGCGTAGTCTAACAGTAGATGACCTCGCCTTTTTAGGCTCATTATGTTACATTTACTTCCTTTCAGGGCCAACAGCCAGTACGTGCACGAATCGTCTGTCTTCCGAAGGTTTTCGCGCATTTCGCAGCGTATTCTGGCGCTGCCTTCTTCCTGCATGCAACTGCACCGTCTGCGAAAAACGTCATGGAGCACCTTGCGTTATCTGTCTATACTATACTACTATATAAACACAGGTTGAGCCAGTCGGTGTGGTCGAGCGGTTCTAGGCGCTACAGTCTGGAACCGCGCGACCGCTACGGTCGCAGGTTCGAATCCTGCCTCGGGCATGGATGTGTGTGATGTCCTTAGGTTAGTTAGGTTTAAGTAGTTCTAAGTTCTAGGGGACTGATAACCTCAGAAGTTAAGTCCCATAGTGCTCAGAGCCAAACACAGCTTGTCGTCTAACGTTGTTACCAAAAATTTCGAAAAGTTCTTAACCGGTTTAGTTCAGATTTTTACACGACACTCTAATAAATGTTCGGACGGACATAGGCTACACATTTTTTAAATACAGGGTTGCGCACGAAAAATCGGCTCCGTCTGCTGGTGGTAACGTTAAAGTGTTGGCAGTTGATGGGTCTTCGGGACACTCTCTCGAAGTGTGGACGCCTAGTCGGATGTTCGTTGATTCAGTAGCGATTTGCTGTGCCTCTTGAACGGATGTGAAACTTATTCAGGACAGTCACAAATCGCACTTAGTAAGTCTATTGACGGGTTTCGCTTGTTAATTTAACAAAATCATCATCATAAACTCTGGTAACTACTGTTGAAAGTACAGTAGATGGGAATTAAAGTAATGGGCGAGCTAGTCAATAAAACATAATGGGTGCGACTTTGGCTGTCCTGAAAAACTTAATTTCAAGAGTCACTGTTTCCTCCGCAGACAATGTCTGCTGTCGCTAAAAGTGAGAATTTATTGTGTTTAAAAGTAGTGGAATATGACGTGGAATACGGAGAAAGTTTTAAAGCTGATAGTTTTATTGTGAATGAGAATGTTCACGGGCTCCTACGGATAGCGATTAGAAGAAAAAACTGGAAAGTTCAGACGCTTGGAGGGACATAAGTGAGCTGTTAGAAAGAAATGTGCACGACATGAAAAATAAAATTGAGTCTTTATTGACATCTATTCACCGCTGAATGACCAAAAGAAACAAACGAAATTGATTGTGACCATTAATATTTCTGTAGGAGGTTCAGATCCCCTGAAAGGGGTGTCATCGTAGGAAATTTTAGGGCCAACCCAACTGAGTAACAATCGGAAATCTGTAGCTTTCAGTCGGAAAAAAATAAGTAGCCTGTATTCCACTTCTGCTTTAGGGCTGACAGTTTTGTCCCACCACACTGCTCCCTTCCTTTGATAACAGAGGTCGTCCACTAGCGTCGTTTCTTCTTCTTCTTATTCTTCTTCTTATTCTTCTTCTTCTCCTTCTCCTTATGATCACCTTCTTGCGATAAAATAAATGCTGCATGTGTGAAAACTGCTAAACCGTCTTCTTCCCTCGTAATACTGACCAATGAAATTGTAATTAGAACGCTTCTTTTTATCAATTACTAAACGGGAGCAATGTCTGCAAGTTATCAGTGCCGAATCTCTTGGCCCCAAGCCTTTCGTTTGGTGTGGACGAGAAGTCGAACGCCAATGCAAAGGCGACCAACGTTCGGCTGAATGCAGTCTCTGCTGTTCGTTGACATTCGTTGGCCTAGTGTGTAAGCCCTTGTAAGGGGTTCACCACCCTGCTGGAGCAAATGTAATCTCGATGTATTGCTCACTTTGTAGAACGACAATTGACAGGCGCTGCCTGAGACATGAAATATCTTTGCTCCTGTTAAAAGAGAGCTGCAATAGAGTCGCCGGTCAGAGCAGTCTCTGCCGCATAGTCGCTCGCTGCTGCTTTGTAGTTGTAGTCTGTCGTTGGTACAGCGCAGTTTACAGTTAGTAGTTGTTAAAGTCACAGTGCAGAACGAACTATAAAATTTTGTTATATGGAACTGAATAATAATTGTGACCAGCCGCGGAGTTAAATGATACCATGGAATGAGATGATGGTGAACAAATGATTAATTGTTAATATAATAAAAATCAACAGTGTAATTAAGTCAACCATCTATTGTAAGCTAAATTTTATTATTTTTATTGGCATGCGCGTAGTTAAGTCACTTGTCTGAGATGTTAATATGAATTTGTTTCAATCTTTTCTTTTGTGATTCGTCAGCACCAGTTGACCTAGATTTGTAACATATTCAATTTTCCCGTGTAATGGATTGTAGATCTTTATCAATAACGTAAAAAATTTTCATTACTGTTTTTACCAGTCAACTATGAAAGTATTATTTCCCCTTAAGTCATTGTCAGTCCCGATCAGTCATTTATCTAAATTAAAATATTCCAGGATTTTTGTCAGATCATAGTCATGTGTTCTTTAGTAATCAGACAACCAGCTGTGCAGCTGTGTTACTATGTAAAGTGAGTTTTTCTAGTTATTCAGATCTCAGACAAATGTAGTCCAGTATTAGTAGATAGGCCAGCATTGCACTAAGCTGTGCCGTTTACGAACAGATATATAGGCAGCGTTATCCGGCGACACCATCACGAGGTAAGAATTTTTCAATTTTTTTCTCACGGACAGATTCAGATTGACTTCACAGGGTCATGGCATAGCGCTGCTTACGTCAAAATTTATCAGTTTTGCATGAGTTAAGATTTATCAGCTTTCATACGTCAGAATGGCCGAGCGGTTCTAGGCGCTTCAGTCCGGAACCGCGCTGCTGCTGTGGTCGCAGGTTCGAATCCTGCCTCGGGCATGGATGTGTGTAATGTCCTTAGGTTAGTTAGGTTTAAGTAGTTCTAAGTGTAGGGGACTGATGACCTCAGATGTTAAGTCCCATAGTGCTTGGAGCCAATTGATTTCTTGGCATTGATTGATAAAGCTGCTGGTTGTCCTCCAGAGGGATATTGTGCCAAAACAGGTGTGTTATATCCTCAAAATCACGAGATGGCCGGACAGCCCTGCCCACAATGCTCCAAACATTTACAAATGAGGAGAGACGTTGCTGGCAGGGTTTGGCAAGCATGAAGAGAAACAATAGAAACTATCGCCGTGTCTGGTCGGGCATTATCTTGCTGAAATGTAAGCCGACGATGGCTTGCCATGAAGAGCAACAAAACAGGCCTAATAATATCGTCGACGTACCGCTGTGCTGTAAGAGTGCCACGTTGACAACCAAAAGGATTCTGCTATGAAAAGAAATGGCATCCCAGATCATCACTTCCGGTTGTCGGACCGTATGGCGGGAGACAGTCAGACTGGTATCCAACCATTGTTGGGGGCCTCTCCAGATACGTCTTCTACGTGGTATCTCATTGAGTGTAATAGAATTGTCTTCAGTGCTGAGTCCCACTTCTAATTGAGCTCCGACGACCAGCTAAATTTCAGGCTTAGCACCTGTCACTGATAATGGGGCTGCATGGGAAAGATTTCAGTCGGAGAGTAATTTTGCTAATGGACAGCGAATAATTTCACTGTGGATGTTTTAAAATGTGTCACGTTATCTGATGAATCTGCGTTCGCAAAATGTGGTTCAGTGAACCGCCATTATTCGCTTTACTTGACCACAGAAAATCCTTGGTACATATGTCATGTCGATCGTCAAAGGAGTCCTTGAAGATGGAATCATCGAGCCAGACTGCTTCGCAAATCCTCTGGTAAGTGAGTTGTATCAAGCTTTTATCGTCGCAGTTTAATTGCCCTCCTTGAAAATCCCAGTCTAGGCATTAGAGGCCGTATGTGAATGCAACATAATGGTCACCAAGCCAATTATGCACTTGATGTTGAGCAAAAATTGGACAACTGATTTAATGGAGGATCGTTAGGATACCATTGTTCTCAGGAATGGCCTCCACGGTCGCCCGATATCGAATCGTGCTGTACCCAGATATGTGACGCATTTGGATGTTACAGGGTCCCTATTTTGGACTGCATGGGGATCTGGCCGAGCCAGACTCGTCTTCAAAGTTCCAGTCGACCGCGTCTCACCATCACAAGGGAGGATCGTAGTAGGCACATCGTAACCCCTTCATGCCCCTGCCGTCCGAGAAAAGAAATGGAGTCCTTGCAACATTTTGTTTCATCTCGCATCATTGACTGGAGAGTGTCAGGAACCGGACTATGGAATCAACGTCCCATGCATAGGCTACGTTTAACACACCAGAACAATAAACGGCTACGTTTGGAGTGGCGTCGTGAGCGAGAAGAATAGATTGTTGATAAAAATATAACTGTCGTGTGACTAGGGTCTCTCGTCGGGTAAACCGTTCGCCGGGTACAAGTCTTCGATTTGACGCCACTTCGGCGACTTGCGCGTCGATGGAGATCAAATGACGATGATTAGGACAACACAACACCCTGTCCCTGGGCGGAGAAAATCTCCGACCCAGCCGGAAATCGAACCCGGGCCCTTAGGACTGACATTCAGCTACTGGGGGCGGACATCGATTGTTGATGAATAGCATCACATTTTGTTCATTGTGGAAACGCAGTTCCACCTGGATGGTCATCGTCGTTGAGAGAGGTCCCATTCTTCCAATGTTTTGGAGTGATATAGTGGTGTTATTCCTGACATCACTGTGTGGGGAACCATCGGGTACGGCTGGCAGCGGTTGAGGGACCTCTGATGGCACACCACACACCGCTTGGTGGCTAGCGGAGTATATATGTAGATGTAGATAGTGTGTTATCTCTCATGTGTCATTTTCCAACAGGGCAATGCTCGTCCATATAGGTCAAATGTCTCTATGAACTGGCTACGTCATGTTGAGGTATTTGCATAGCCAACACGATCGCCATATCTGTCTCCGATGGAGTATGTATGGGTCCAGATCGGACGTCAGCTCCACAACAGTACCAATATATAGAATATCAATGACTACTTTCTACAGATGTGGGGCAGCTTGCCTCAGGGCAGAATACAACGACTTTGTGACACCTTCCCCAATCGAATCAGTGCATGCATCCAGGCTAGAGGGAATGCACCGGCTTGCTGATTGGTGGGCTCATAATGTGAAGTTCTTTGTAAATCTGACTCAGTTTTGTAATGATTGACATAATATCACGTTCTGCCTGCACCCATGAAGTTTCATTTCGTTTCCCTCCTCCTCTCCCCCCCCCCCCCACCTCACTCCCCTTCTGGCTGTATCACTTATTTTGCTAGGCAGTTTATGCTCATAGCTCCGGAGAAAGAGTACCACATCTCAAGTTTTCCCATGTAAATAAATATTGCTCTCACTTATTGTTTTGTGAGTTGCAGAGAAGAACGCCTTACCTAAATACCCTTGTTGTTGTTGTTGTTGTTGTGGTCTTCAGTCCAGAGACTGGTTTGATGCAGCTCTCCATGCTTCTCTATCCTGTCCAAGCTTCTTCATCTCTCAGTACCTACTGCAACCTACATCATTCTGAATCTGTTTAGTGTATTCATCTCTTGGTCTCCCTCTACGATTTTTACCCTCCACGCTGCCCTCCAATACTAAATTGGTGATCCCTTGATGCCTCAGAATATGCCCTACCAACCGATCCCTTCTTCTATTCAAGTTGTGCCACAAATTTATTTTCTTTCCAATTCTATTCAATACCTCCTCATTAGTTATGTGATCTACCCATATAATCTTCTTGTCGAAACTATTTATCGTCCACGTTTCTCTTCCATACACGGCTACAATCCATACAAGTACTTTCAGAAACGACTTCCTGTTTCTTCTTCAGAAAAGCTTTCCTTGCCATTGGCAGTCTACATTTTATATCTGTCTTCTTCGACCATCATCAGTTATTTTGCTCCCCAAATAGCAAAACTCATTTACTACTTTAAGCGTCTAATTTCCTAATCTAATTTCAGCAGCATCACCCGATTTAATTCAACTACATTCCATTATCCTCGTTTTGCGTTTGTTGATGTTCATCTTATACCCTCCTTTCAAGACACTGTCCATTCCGTTCAGCTGCTCTTCCAGGTCCTCTGCTGTCTCTGACAGAATTACAATGTCAACTGCGAAACTCAGTTTTTATTTCTTCTCCATGGATTTTAATTCCTACTCCGAATTTTTCTTTTGTTTCCTTTACTTCTTGTTCAATATACAGATTAAATAATATCGGGGATATAAATACCCTTATATAGACGTAAATTTTAAGGAAAATGAAATTCTTGTTACACTGAGGTGACAGAAGTCATGGGTTGCGTTGAACCTCCTTTTGCCGGGCGTAATGCAGTCGATAGAAGTCCCTTGAAAAATACTGACGCATGCTGCGTGTATAGCGACCACAACTGCGTAGATATTGCCGGTGCAGGATTTTGTGCACGAACTGTCCTCTCGATTATGTCCCATAAATGTTCGATGGGATTAATGTCAGGCGATCGGAGTGCCGAATCATTCGCTATAACTATCCAGAATTTTCTTCAAACCAATCGCGACGTGATGACATGGCGCACTGTCATCCATAAAATTTCCATCGCTATTTGAATGGCTGCAAATGGTTACCAAGTAGCTGAACATAACCGAGAACCTAGTCCATTACATGTAAACACAAGCTGCACTATTGTGGAGCCACCACCAACTTACTGCACAGTACTTCGTCGACAACTTAAGTCTACGACTTCGTGAGATCTGCACCACACTCGTACAACACCATCAGCTCTTGCCAACTGAAATCGGAACTCATCTGACAATCCACAGTTTTGCAGTCGTTTAGGATCCAAGAGGTAAGGCGACGAAACTAGAACAGGTGCTGCAGGCGATGTCGTGCTGTTAGCAAAGGCACACGCGACGGTCGTCTGCTGCCATAGCCGATTAAGGCCAAATTCCGCCGCACTGTCCTAAAAGATACTTTGGTCGTAGATCCGACATTGATTTATACTGTTATTTCATGCAGTGTTGCTTGTCTGTTAGCACTAACAACTCTATGCAAACGCCGCTGTTCTTCGTCGATAAATGTAAGCCTTTGGCCACTGCGTTATCTGTGGTGAGAGTCAATGCCTGAAATTTGGAATTCTCGGCACTGAGGCGCCTTGACACGGTTCGCGCGGCTCCTCCCCCCCCCCCCCCCCCCCAGCGTCCTCCCTCAGGCGTGGGTGTGGGTGTTGTCCTTATTGTAAGTTAGTTTAAGTTAGATTAAGTAGTGTGTAAGCCTAGGGACCGATGACCTCAGCAGTTTGATCCCACAGGAACTTACCACCATCACCATTCTCGGCACATTCTTGTCATCTACATCTACATCTACATTGATACTCCGCATGCCACCCAACGGTGTGTGGCGGAGGGCACTTTACGTTCCACTGTCATTACCTCCCTTTCCTGTTCCAGTCGCGTATGGTTCGCGGGAAGAACGACTGTCTGAAAGCCTCCGTGCGCGCTCTAATCTCTCTAATTTTACATTCGTGATATCCTCGGGAGGTATAAGTAGGGGGAAGCAATATATTCGATACCTCATCCAGAAACGCACCCTCTCGAAACCTGGCGAGCAAGCTACACCGCGATGCAGAGCGCCTCTCTTGCAGAGTCTGCCACTTGAGTTTATTAAACATCTCCGTAACGCTATCACGCTTACCAAATAACCCTGTGACGAAACGCGCCGCTCTTCTTTGGATCTTCTCTATCTCCTCCATCAGACCGATCTGGTACGGATCCCACACTGATGAGCAATACTCAAGTATAGGTCGAACGAGTGTTTTGTAAGCCACCTCCTTTGTTGATGGACTACATTTTCTAAGGACTCTCCCAATGAATCTCAACCTGGTACCCGCCTTACCAACAATTAATTTTATATGATCATTCCACTTCAAATCGCTCCGCACGCATACTCCCAGATATTTTACAGAAGTAACTGCTACCAGTGTTTGTTCCGCTATCATATAATCATACAATAAAGGATCCTTCTTTCTATGTATTCGCAATACATTACATTTGTCTATGTTAAGGGTCAGTTGCCACTCCCTGCACCAAGTGCCTATCCGCTGCAGATCTTCCTGCATTTCGCTACAATTTTCTAATGCTGCAACTTCTCTGTATACTACAGCATCATCCGCGAAAAGCCGCATGGAACTTCCGACACTATCTACTAGGTCATTTATATATATTGTGAAAAGCAATGGTCCCATAACACTCCCCTGTGGCACGCCAGGGGTTACTTTAACGTCTGTAGACGTCTCTCCATTGATAACAACATGCTGTGTTCTGTTTGCTAAAAACTCTTCAATCCAACCACACAGCTGGTCTGATATTCCGTAGGCTCTTACTTTGTTTATCAGGCGACAGTGCGGAACTGTATCGAACGCCTTCCGGAAGTCAAGAAAAATAGCATCTACCTGGGAGCCTGTATCTAATATTTTCTGGGTCTCATGAACAAATAAAGCGAGTTGGGTCTCACACGATCGCTGTTTCCGGAATCCATGTTGATTCCTACATAGTAGATTCTGGGTTTCCAGAAATGACATGATACGCGAGCAAAAAACATGTTCTAAAATTCTACAAGAGATCGACGTCAGAGATATAGGTCTATAGTTTTGCGCATCTCCTCGACGACCCTTCTTGAAGACTGGGACTACCTGTGCTCTTTTCCAATCATTTGGAACCCTCCGTTCCTCTAGAGACTTGCGGTACACGGCTGTTAGAAGGGGGGCAAGTTCTTTCGCGTACTCTGTGTAGAATCGAATTGGTATCCCATCAGGTCCAGTGGACTTTCCTCTATTGAGTGATTCCAGTTGCTTTTCTATTCCTTGGACACTTATTTCGATGTCAGCCATTTTTTCGTTTGTGCGAGGATTTAGAGAAGGAACTGCAGTGCGGTCTTCCTCTGTGAAACAGCTTTGGAAAAAGGTGTTTAGTATTTCAGCTTTACGCGTGTCATCCTCTGTTTCAATGCCATCATCATCCCGTAGTGTCTGGATATGCTGTTTCGAGCCACTTACTGATTTAACGTAAGACCAGAACTTCCTGGGATTTTCTGTCAAGTCGGTACATAGAATTTTACTTTCGAATTCAATGAACGCTTCACGCATAGCCCTCCTTACGCTAACTTTGACATCGTTTAGCTTCTGTTTGTCTGAGAGGTTTTGGCTGCGTTTAAACTTGGAGTGGAGCTCTCTTTGCTTTCGCAGTAGTTTCCTAACTTTGTTGTTGTACCACGGTGGGTTTTTCCCGTCCCTCACAGTTTTACTCGGCACGTACCTGTCTAAAACGCATTTTACGATTGCCTTGAACTTTTTCCATAAACACTCAACATTGTCAGTGTCGGAACAGAAATTTTCGTTTTGATCTGTTAGGCAGTCTGAAATCTGCCTTCTATTACTCTTGCTAAACAGATAAACCTTCCTCCCTTTTTTTATATTCCCATTAACTTCCATATTCAGGGATGCTACAACGGCCTTATGATCACTGATTCCCTGTTCTGTACATACAGAGTCGAAAAGTTCGGGTCTGTTTGTTATCAGTAGGCCCAAGATGTTATCTCCACGAGTCGGTTCTCTGTTTAATTGCTCGAGGTAATTTTCGGATAGTGCACTCAGTATAATGTCACTCGATGCTCTGTCCCTACCACCCGTCCTAAACATCTGAGTGTCCCAGTCTATATCTGGTAAAATGAAATCTCCACCTAAGACTATAACATGCTGAGAAAATTTATGTGAAATGTATTCCAAATTTTCTCTCAGTTGTTCTGCCACTAATGCTGCTGAGTCGGGAGGTCGGTAAAAGGAGCCAATTATTAACCTAGTTCGGTTGTTTAGTGTAACCTCCACCCATAATAATTCACAGGAACTATCCACTTCTACTTCACTACAGGATAAACTACTACTAACAGCGACGAACACTCCACCACCGGTTGCATGCAATCTATCCTTTCTAAACACCGTCTGTACCTTTGTAAAAATTTCGGCAGAATTTATCTCTGGCTTAAGCCAGTTTTCTGTACCTATAACGATTTCAGCTTCGGTGCTTTCTATCAGCGCTTGAAGTTCCGGTACTTTACCAACGCAGCTTCGACAGTTGACAATTACAATACCGATTGCTGCTTGGTCCCCGCATGTCCTGACTTGAATTTCGGAATGTTGATATTCCTAATGATATCCGAAACAGAATGTCCCAAGCGTCTAATTCCAACTATTATTATTCACGTTCAGAGTCTGTTAATTCTAGTCGTGTGACCATAATCACGTCGGAAACCTTTTCACTTGAATCACCTGAATACAAATGACAGCTCTGCCAATGCACTGCCCTTTTATACCTATGTACGCGTTACTGCAGCCATCTGTATATCTGCATGGCGCTGTCTCATGACTTTTGTCACCTTAGTGTAATCTAGTCCGTCCGCCCAAAGAGTTTCGGGACTAATGTTATTCCTGAAGTACAACCTACGTCAGACCCGCCAGATTTGCCAACAGCGCTAATGCTCTGCTTCCTGGACTCAGGTAGGTGCGCCAGTCCTAGATCGAATCTGCCCGGTAGATTGACGACGTGGGCCGGTGTGCTGGCCAGCCTGTATGTGGTTTTTAGGTGGTTTTCCACATACCACTAGGTGAATACAGGGCTGGTCCCCACATCTCACCTCAGTTACAAGATTCGCAGACATTTGCAACACGTTCGCACTATTTCATGGTTTACACAAGATGCAGACAGCTGGAGTACACAGATTCTGTCCTGGGGGGTGGGGGGGTGGGGGGAGGTGGGGGGGTGGGTATGGGGTGGCGGCGGGAAAGGCACTGGCCATCCATTTCCATTAACCATGCCAAATTCGTTGTCACAATGCCGACTGCCGACCCTGCTAAATTTGCGGGACAAGGTACAAGCGAGAGAAAAAAATACAAGTACGTCAGGGCAGTAACTATGGCTGTGGCTGCAACTCTCTCTTTCCAAGCTTTAATCCTGACTGGCGGGGTCTGCTGGTCTGCTGTCATGGGTAACAGGATTTGGCGTGTTACTTTTTAAGGGGTGTCCAGATGCCCTTCCTGTCACCACCCCGTACCCCCCCCCCCCCCCCCTACCGCGACGGAATTTTTTGCATCCCAACTGTCTGTGTCTAGTGTAATGTGTAATCCATGCAATATTGTGAATGTGTACAGATGTCTGCGAGCTGTGGAACTGAGGTAGAACGTTTGGACCAGCCCGCTATTCACCAAGTGAGATGTAGAAAACCGCCTAAAAACCACATCCAGGCTGCCCGGCACACGGTCGTAACTGCAACTAATAAGTATAAACAAGAGGTGTGCATTCGACAAGTCGGTTGTGAGAAGGCAGTGTTCAGTAGGCCACGTGCGACTGCAGTGTGTAGGCTTTATTGTGTCACAAATCACACTTCAGAATCGAACTGAAGATCTCTAAATCAGACGTTGAAGACATTCTATAGAACATTTTTATGAAGAGAAAAATGTGTGGAAGTATGACCGCCACATCTTGACTGCTGGACAAAAACAACGTTTTGTGGAAGCCTGGTGCGGCTTCATTGATGTCTAAAAGGCAGAAAACTCTTTTTTGGAAGAAATCATCAGCGGTGACATGCCTTGGTGTTATCAGTACGAACCTAAGATAAAAAGACCGAGTGCAGAAATTCTCATAAAGGATTATCGCTTTGACGACATAACCGACATTCAAGCCAACGTGGTGCATAGTCGAACAACATTCTAAAGAAGGAATTTTCTCACACCTTCACATGTTTGTGTGAACGTTCTATGCGTTGTATTCAAATTGGGGGAGGGGGGAGAGAGTACATACACCACTTAAAGCAGTGGTTGGCAACCTTTCTGAGGCTATTACCCCTGAATGCAATGAGATTTTGGCTAGTACCTTCCCCCTCTCCCCATCAACAACATTAGCGCCTAAATAAACTTTAGAATGAAAAAGAATTTTCTGTGAACGCTTTTATTTTTAAAAAGATGGAAGATAAATGATACTTAGTTTTCGTAGGTGCATTGTTAAACCCCGCAATAATGAGTCAGCGAGACAATTGGTACTGCTTAATTCTAACAACCCTTTTTTTATATTTATAGGAAGATGAAGTAATTCTCAGTGCATCGCGGGTGATACCTACAATTCCTCCTCAGAAAAGAAAGCTAATTGTCTAGATTGACGGTAGATACTTGTTACAAAACGTGCTTCCTCTGCACCGCTGCTTTGCCTAGTGACATCTGCTTCACTCACATTCTGTGATCCCATTTTAAAATCAACCAAGTGAAATAGTACACACCATACCTACTGCTTGAGTACCTTTAGATTCTTGGAGTCCTTACCCCTGAAATGGTAGAAACTGGAAGTCTTTAGGCTGCCAATGATTTGCATCTGACCACTGCCGCACAACAGTGTAGTAGCCTTGACATAATTACTGCTGCGTTGTGGCCTTAATTAGCTCGTTAATTGTAGCAAAGTGAATAATGAAGCAGCTTTTGGTCCACTGTGGAAACTACATACAACTTGGAGAAGGCATTTTCATGAGATTTTTTAAGCATATACACTATGTGATCAGAAGTATCCAGACACCCCCAAAAACATACGTGTTTCATATTAGGTGTATTGTGCTGCCACCTAATGCCAGGTGCTCCATTCCATAAACCTCAATAATCATTAGACATCGTGAGAGAGCAGAATGGCGCGCCCCGAGGAACTCACGGACTTCGAAAGTGGTCAGGTGATTGGGTGTCACTTGTGTCATACGTCTGTACGCGAGATTTCCACACTCCTAAACATCCCTAGGTCCACTGTTTCCGATGTGATAGTGAAGTGGAAACCTGACGCCTCGTTTGATGTAAGGAGCGTAAACAATGGACGGTTGAACGGTGGAAAAACGTTGCGTGGAGTGACGAATCACGGTACACAATGTGGCGATCCGATGGCAGGGTGTGGGTGTGGCGAATGCCCGGTGAACGTCATCTGCCAGGGCGTCTAGTGCCAACAGTAAAATTCGGAGGCGGTCGTGTTATGGTGTGGTGTTTTTCGTGGAGAGCGCTTGCACCCGCTGTTGTTATGCGTGGCAGTATCACAGCGTAGGCCTACATGGATGTTTTAAGCACCTTCTTGCTTCCCACTGTTGAAGAGCAATTCGGGGATGGCGACTGCATCTTTCAACACGATCGAGCACCTGCTCATAATGCACAGTCTGTGGCGGAGTGGTAACACGACAATAACATCCCTGTAATGGACTGACCTGCACAGAGTCCTGACCTGAGTCGTATAGAAGACCTTTGGGAGGTTTTGGAACGCTGCCTTCGTGCCAGGCCTCATCGACCGACATCGATACCTCTCCTCAGTGCAGCACTCTGTGAAGAATGGGCTGCCATTCCCCAAGAAACCTTCCAGCACCTGACTGGACGTATGCCTGCGAGAGTGGAAGCTGTCATTAAGCCTAACGGTGGACCAACACCATATTGAATTCCAGCATTATCGATGGAGGGCGCCACGAACTAGTAACTCATTTTCAGCCAGGTGTCCGGGTATTTTTGATCATGTATCAGTGACAGTGTATGTGCAGTGGGTTGGTTCAAATGGCTCTGAGCACTATGAGACTTAACAGCTGAACTACTTAAACCTAACTAACCTAAGGACATCACACACTTCAATGCCTCGGCAGGATTCGAACCTGCGACCGTAGCGGTCGTGCGGTTCCAGACTGAAGCGCCTAGAACCGCTCGGACAGTCCGGCCGGCGCAGTGGGTGGACTATGTTAAGAACAAGGAAGATGTTCATACATCCGTTTCACAAGCGGTATCCTCCATCACATTGTCCCACTCGTCAATGTTAGTGATGTAAATAAAAAATATAATTGTTGGTAACTTATGTAATCAGTATTGCAGTTTTACGAAATGGTGATGATAATAATAATGATTTTTTGAAAATAATTCAGTTTCGAGACCCAAACACTATTGAATCCTTTTTCTTACCCCTTAGAAAATTTCATTTATCCCTCAGGGGGTAATGACGCGCAAGTTGGGAACCACTGACTTAAAGCATTAAAATCAGAATGTTAACATTTCTCTATTTTTAATTGTGCAGTCTCGAGACGTACCAGACTGACGAGCTAGGTCTGTTACACGAGCTACTCTGCTCGCTGCCCTTTGACGCAGTCCGTGTACGACTGCCGGTGCGTGCGCGCACAGAGGGTTGGCCGCCCACGCGCAACCTAGGCTCGGATCCCGGGCAAGCCACACGGCCGGCGGTCCGGTGTTCGCGGCCCGGGGCGATCAATCTGCAGCGCCTGCACCAGCCGCCACGTCCTGGCGCAGTTCGCCGTTTGCCGTCCTCAAATTTTGCTGCAGGGCACCAGAACAGAGGGTTTGTGCTCGCTATGGCTACGCAGAGATTCAGAGCAATTCCCTACAGAGCTTCAGCTGGCCGGCGGTGTTCGTTATCTCAGTTGGGCCAGTCGTCATAACAGATTACGGTGTAGCGAAGTTTTACGAATGGTACGCATTAACTTTAAAATTTTTTTTTGAGTCATCAGTCTTGTGGAAGGTTTGATACTGCCTACTACAAATTTTTCTCCAAAACCAGAGTCTTCATCTCGAAGTAGTACTTGCACAGCACGCCCTCAGTTACGAGGGGGTAGCTCAAACGTACCGGAATTATTTTTAAAAGCTATATATTTTCAAACTGTTTACAAAACAACCTTATCCCCCTCAAAATGCTCCCCATTACAAGTAATACATTTGTCCCACAGGTGCTTCCACTGTTCTAAACAATTTTTAAAGTCATCTTTAGAAATGGCAGAAAGTTCCTGCCTCGTTTTCTTCTTGACTTCTTCAATGTTGTCAAATCGGTGTCCTTTCATGCCTCTTTTCATTTGTGGTAATAAGAAAAAAGTCGCACGGAGCAAGGTCAGGCGAGTGAGATGCATGGGGCAGCTGAACCATGCTATTTTTAGCCAAAAACTGTCTAATAGAAATGGCTGTGTGTGTGCAGGTGCGTTGTCGTAGTAGAAGAACCAGTTTCCTGTCTGCCACAAATCGAGCTGCAACGTAACCCACTCATCTCTGACAGCTGGTTAAGCCTGCCATCAATCGACATGCCACCATTTTTAAATCGAACAAACCACACTTACACTTGAGTTTTTCCCAGACCGTCATCTTGATAAGCTGTTTTCAACATTAAAACAGTTTCAGCAGGATTTTTACCGAGTAGAATACACAATTTCTGAGCTGCACGTTGTTCACTTAAACTTGCTTTCATAAAAAACTAAACAAGAACAAAACAGCGCTAGCAGAAACAGACACTGCAGATGAACAGAACAAGCCAGATCGACGACACAGACGGCACTGAACTGGCAATGACTTCCGCTATACACTCCTAGCGGCAGAAATGCGCACTACATAGCTACACCCACAGCTGTGTTGTTTCAGTCTTTTTTTTTGGGTACCCCCTCGTATTTATTGTGTACCAATCTCTGTCTTGCCCTACACTTTTTATCTCTACAGCTTCCTCTAGTACCATGGAAGTTATTCCATGATGTCCTAACACATGTCCCTTCTTCTTTTCACTGTTTTCCACATATTTCTTTCTTCGCCAATTCTATGCAGATCCTTCTCATTCCTTATCTTAGCAGACCATGTAATTGTCAACATTATTCTATAGAACCACATCTTAAAAGCTTCTATTAACTTCTGCTCTGGGTTTCCCACTCTCCATGATTCACTACCATACACTGCTATGTTCCAAACGTACATGCTCATAAATTTCTTCCTCTGATTAAGGCCTATGTTTCATACCAGTAGAATGCTCTTGGCCAGGAATGCCCTCGTTGCTTGTGGTAGTCTGGTTTTTGTGTCATCCTTCCTTTGTGCGCCATGAGCTATTTTCCTTCCGAGGTAGGAGAATTCCTTAATTTCGTATATTTCATGATCACCAATTTTGATGTAAAGTCCCTTGCTATTCTCATTACTGCTATTTCTCATTTTCATCTTTTTCCAATTTACTCTAAACCCATATTCTGTACCCATCAGACTTTTCATTCCATGAAACAATCCAGTAATTCTTCTTCACTTTCATTATCAACTCGAAATAATAATAATAATAATCATCATCATCTTGTACAGTCTCCAACTGCTGGCCTGGTTTGAAACATGACTTCTCCATCGTCTTCTGTTTTTTCATCATATCTCTGTCTTCATCTTGATTCAATTTTCTCCTTTTTTTTGCCCACATTCCTTCACTCTTTCCACCCACCTATCTCGTGGTCCTCCTCTTGTAATTTTTCCCTTCCTTTTCATCTCATGTATTCTTGTGGGTATCCTCTTCTGCTTCATTCGCTTAACATAGCCATTTCCATCTAAGCCGTGGTTTCTCTGTCATACCCTGTGATGGTTCCTCCTTCCCTGATCCTCACATTCCTTATTATCAAGAGGAAATATTTATGTTGGTGTCTTATGTGGTATTTGTATGTGTGTTTTCCTGCCTCTTGCCCTACAGCTGTGTTTTTATGGTTTACTGCAGTCGGTTGGATATTTTTGCCCGTTTTTGCAAACCATTACATAGAATACAAATATAAATAATCGTATTTGAGCATGAGAATAAATTTTCGCAAAGAATAGTGTGAATGGTAAAAAAAAACACATATATGATGCAGTGTTTCATTATGTAAATCATGAATGCTATTTCTGTTGAAGATAATCTCTTGTTTAGGTTAGAATTTTTGGCAATGGCGAAAGCTATTCCAACTCAGTACTCGAATCCCACAGTGTCCCGTTTCGCGTGGAAACGTGTGAACCAGTACATTGATCACCTAAGGAGGAATTTATAAACGATAAGTAGGTTATTTGGAGTACAAATAAATAGTTTTAACACATTTGGCTTTTCACATCTCCATACCCTTCCGCGTCCTTTTTTTTTGTACGTAAGCTCAACATCATCCACAGTGTAGCCACTTCGAATGCAACTGATTGCTGCAGCTATTTCTTTGTAAGACTCCAGCCGCTTATTACGTTTCTGTAGTCAGCGTAATTTGTGTTGTAAAGAATTTCGTATTCTTCATTCTTGGCAACGATCGTTGTGGCGGTAGCCACACACCAGGTGTAGTTTGTCATTTTATAGCTTAAATGCATTAAAGCAAGCGAAGCGATATGTATACAATGGCGAACTTTGATCAAAGTTAATCCCTCGAACTTTTATCGAAGAGCTTTGCTAAAAGCGTTCCAACTACACTATCAAAGATTTGACCAAAGGTCTTTGACAAGTATTTATCGTTGGCTATGAACACTGACGTCACACAGACCGTGCGCTCAGGCCTGCATTTATCGTAGGTGAGCAAGAGTTGGCGTTGTTGGTTTTTTTTTTTTTTTTTTTTTTTTTTTTTTTTTTTTTTTTTTTTTTTTAACACTAGGGCCCACAACTTTTCTAATTAAATTTTCTTCACTTCCGTTGAAATTGATTTTGCGCTTTTGAGTCTCAATGGCCTCTCAGCACATTCTACGGTAGTAATTATTCGATGTTGCTAAAACCACAGTGTCAGAGACGTGAATTTGGGGTTTTCTGGTCCTAACGCATGGTCTGCTACTGCTGATTTATTCGTATTGCACAGGTGGCAACTGCTGTTGTGTTCCTGGACGCGTGTGTTAACGATTATTTTTGTATTTCCTGTTGGCCGCAAGTGCAAGGGATTAAATTTACTCCCGCTGTAGCCAGCGACAAGCGTAGGTCCTTTGTATTGTTCAACTGTTTGCGCAACTTTCTTGTTGTTTCAAACGCTGTAACAATACCGTGCCTCCCGAATACTTCGTTGATGCGATCTGTAACAGTTTTTACAAATGGAAGGGAAACTTCGTTTTAGTTGGCTCTTTCTCATTAGGAGGTCTAGATCTTACAGGATGCAGAGCCCTATTTACCTCTTTGTCAGAATACCCGTTTCTTCTGAAGGCCGTTCTTTCACGTACTGCGGTTCACAGGTTTCTTTAGCCCGGTCCACCAATGTTTTCACACTGGACTCGCATTCGGGAGGACGACGGTTCAATCCCGCGTCTGGCCATCCTGATTTAGGTTTTCCGTGATTTCCCTAAATCGCTTCAGGCAAATGCCGGGATGGTTCCTTTGAAAGGGAACGGCCGACTTCCTTCCGCACTCTTCCCTAGTCTGATGAGACCGATGACCCCGCAGTTTGGTCTCTTCCCCCGAAATCAACCCAAACCAACCAATGTTTCGATCGCACCTCTATTCTGTTTAAGATAATGATTGGAATTTCTGTGCAGTTATCGATCTATGTGAGTAGGCTTTCTGTGGACTTTATGCCCTAAACTTTTTTCAAGTTTTCTAAGTACCTACACATCTCTTCTCTTCTTCCACAATGAACCTTATCTTACAGTGAAGCGCCAAAGAAACTGGTATAAGCATGCGTGTTCAAATACAGAGATATGTAAACAGGCAAAATACAGCGCTGCGGTCGGCAACGCCTATATAAGACAAGTGGCTGGCGTAGTTGTTAGATCGGCTACTGATGCTACAACAGTAGGTTGTCAAGACTGAGTTTGTACGTGGTGTTGTAGTCGGCGCACGAGCGATGGGACACAGCATCTCCGAGGTAGCGATAAACAGGAGATTTTCACTTACGACCATTTCACGAGTGTTCCGTGAAAATCTCCGACGTCGGTGCGGCTGGAAAAAGATGCTGCAAGAACGGGACCAAGGACGACTGAAGAGAATCGTTCAATGTTGAGCCATCAAAAAGGGTCAGCGTGCGAATCATTCAACGAAACATCATCGCTGTGGGCTTTCGGAGCCGAAGGCCCACTCGTGTACCGTTGATGACTGCACGACACAAAGCTTCACGCCTCGCCTGAGCCAGTCAACACAGGCATTGGACTGTTGATGACTGGAAACATGTTGCCTAGTCGGACGAGTCTCGTTTCAAATTGTATCGAGCTGATGGACGTGTACGGGTACGGAGACAACCTCATGAATCCATGGACTCTGCATGTCAACAGGGGACTGTTCAAGCTGGTGGAGGCTCTGTAATGGCGTGGAGCGTGTGCAGTTGGAGTTATACAGGATCCCTGATACGTGTGATACGACTCTGACAGGTGACACGTACGTAAGCATCCTGCGTGATCACCTGCATCTATTCATGGTTCAAATGGCTCTGAGCACTATGGGACTTAACTGCTATGGTCATCAGTCCCCTAGAACTTAGAACTACTTAAACCTAAGTAACCTAAGGACATCACACACATCCATGCCCGAGGCAGGATTCGAACCTGCGACCGTAGCGGTCGCGCGGTTGCAGATGCGCCTAGAACCGCTCAGCCACTCCGGCCGGCCGCTTCCATTCATGTCCGTTGTGCATTCCGACATACGTGGGCGATTCCAGCAGGACATTACGACACCCCACACGTCCAGAATTGCTACAGAGTGGCTCTAGGAATGCTCTTCTGAGTTTAAACTCTTCCGCTGGCCACCAAACCCTCAGACATTATTGAGCATCTCTGGGATGCTTTGCAACGTGCTGTACAGAAGAGATCTGCACCTCCTCGTACTGTTACGGATATAAGGACAGCCCCTCAGGATTCATGTTGTCATTTCGCTCTAGCACTACTCCAGACATTAGTCGAGCCCATGTCACGTCTTGTTGCGGCACTTGTGCGTGCTCGTGGGAACCCTACACCATATTAGCCAGGTATACCAGTTTCTTTGGCTCTTCGGTGTAGAACTAACATTATTCAGTAAATTTAGAAATCCAGAGAGTTCTTTCTCTCCATGTCGCCATCCACGTACCGAAACCAGCGTGAGTGTTTCTTCTTCGCCATCTGAAGTATTGCTTCTTCAAATTTTCCCATTTACTTTCCGTCTCCAGAACAGCATACATTAACATGTAATATAAGTCAACTGTAACCAAATATAAAGTTTAAATATTTATACGTCTCTGTTAGATTCATTTCATGCTATTTAACTTGTATTTCGTGCTATCATAATCAATCATTTGTAATTTAGTTTTGTACTTCGTGAGCCGTGCACGACTCGTGTTCATGCCATTTATTGTTTGTCATCTTCTATTACGGTACAGCCGCCTCGTTTTCTTATTCCATTTACTGGCGTAACTAACTTCCTGCCTAATTTGCCCGTGAGCGGCAGCAGCAGTGCGTATCGATAAGTGCACTGTCGTACCATCTCTGGAGCGACCGGTAGTATTTCCGGGTCGTCGTGTGTCTGGCAGTCAGTTCGGGACGGACCAGCAGTGCAGTCGGGACGCCGCAACAGTGAAGTCGGGGACGGAGCGCCGGTGAGGTGCCGACAGCCAGTACTCTCCGACCACTGGTGACACACATGAACTGTCCGATGGAGGGAGATTGGAGCGGGACGACCGTTGGCTGGTCTTTCGGTTGGTCATCTCATCGGCCGACGTATATTTCGTCCTTTCACCGATCCTGGGCCTGGGCAGTTGGTGAGTTGGCGTGGAGCAGCGAGGAAGTCTCTGCGGCGCATGGTTTGGTCAGGCCTGCTGGCGTCCTCTATGCGGTGTCAGAGTGTGTGGTGCTGTTCCGATTGCTACGAGGTTCGTGGCTCACCGATCCTGGACATGAAGGTCGAGTTTTGACTTAATCTGCCAGCAAGTCACGACTGTTGGCATTGTGTCGTTTGGAGTTCGTTGTCGGCTGTTCGGATATTCCTGTGAGCAACAATGTGTGTTTTCAAGTTGGAAAATTTTAGCCACCCTCCAGTGGAGTTTAACTTTACTTGGTTATTTGAACTGAAGTGCACCAGCGGAATCTTCTGCCTTGTGGCCGTTAACATTCCGGTTACCGGCCCTGGGCGTTGACATAAATTCAGGCAGTATATTTCCTCATCGTGTTGTTGCTGTCCAGCACGGTGTGTAGTTTGACAGCTCAATGCATAACTGGTTGTGGGCGTCAATACCTTCTGCTTTGTTCCATTGAACTCCCTGTTGTGTGCTAGTTGGGTGAAGCGGAGGTTATCTTGTCAGTGGGTGCACTGACTGTCTGCGGTTGGGTTGTCTTCGGATCGACATGGTTAGGCCCACTGCCTGTCTCACCTAAGTGAGCGTTAGTGTTTGAATTCCAGGCCGACCCTCGGAGCTTCTGAGCACCCTTGGGTGTATTGCGTTTTCTTGTTTGTTCTTGTTTGTAGTTGTATGGCTTCCAGCCGATTGTCAGATTAAGGTTGTTTTGCCCTCAAGGCGACAGATGGTTTGGGCCTTCAGTCTAATTTAAGAACTGTTTTACGTAAAGCCTTTGGCATTTTTAAAATTAATGTCATTGAGTCTTAAGTATTGGGCCTTCAGCCGATTTTGAATTTAAGTTGTTTTGCTCTTACAGTGTCAAATTCTTTGGGCCTTCAGCCTAATTAAGGAACTGTTTTAAGATAAGGCTTTGCCTTTTAAATTTCTGATTTTGTTTGCGCTTTAAGTTATTGACGTTCAGCCCTTTTTAAATGGCTCTGAGCACTATGGGACTTAACATCTGAGGTCATCAGTCCCCTAGAACTTAGAACTACTTAAACCTAACTAACCTAAGGACATCACACACATCCATGCCCGAAGCAGAATTCGAACCTGCGACCGTAGCGGTCTCGCGGTTCCAGACTTTAGCGCCTAGAACCGCTCGGCCACTCCGGCCGGCCCTTTTCAAATTAAAGTGGTCTTACCCTTAAGGCATGAGATAATACGGCGCATTCAGCTGCTAATTAAGTTCCAAAACTTAAGCTGCGTTTTTTTTTAAAGAATTTTTTTTGGCTCTTGTAATGTTTGATAAAATAAAAGGTTTTATGTTCGAGCGTAACTGACAGCCGCTTATTTTGGCCCCTTTCCACAACTTAAACTACCTGTCCTGTCCTGTGGCCTTCGCAGGGCGTTTCACTTCGTGTTTGTCCCCATTCATTGGTACACAATTACATTAAATTATCAATTTTTCCAGCAAACTCCTAATCCGACATTACCTAAATTTTGTGCTCCCAAACTTCCATTATCTCTTTATCATCTGTATAAACGAGTGAGTGAATGAGTGAATGTATATGTTGAATATGTCTTTTTTATATGGTAGCAGTACAACATCTGGCTGGCTGCTGAGGTAGCAACAGCATAGGTAACTAGCTTTCTCAGTCAGGGCAAAAAGATTTGTACGTTTTCGGCCGTCGTTCGACAGCAGTTAAGTTGGTGGCAGAAAGGACCGCTATGGTCTCTTCCGGCTATGTGGGGGAAGTTCGTTGCAGAGGGAGCGTGCTCTCCGAACTCTGGACTGGACCTTGGCTGAATGAAAATGGTAGTCTTAAGAGCGACTTGGTGTTGATGAGTGTGTTATGGTGTGTAGCCATTCTGATGTACACGTTTGATTTGCTAGTCAATTTTAAAGTTCGGTGGTCGAATCCTTATATCTTTCAGAGTGTAGTCGCGAGTATATTTTCTGTATTTAGTAAGTTTTTCCGGCCCTTGCTTTGTGTAACCAGAACGCGCGGTGTAGGAAGTTCGTTACCCCAGGACAGGTTTAAAGTTCAGTTGCCTGATTTCTCTTTTGACTGGAATGTACGTGTGATCTTTTCTTGTGTGTGTGTGTGTGTGTGTGTGTGTGTGTGTGTGTGTGTGTGTGTTTGTTTTATTTCTTCTATTATTCATTTCGTTTAAGTTTTAAGATCGTGTAACTTTTTTCATACCACGTGGTGGTGATTTCACCGTGTGTGATTTCAGTACCATCTTGAATAAGTTTTATTCTTAATTCCGCGTGATCTTTTATTGCTATTTGTGTTTATACGATTTACACTTGTGTTTTTGAAATTATTACGAGCCTTAATAATTTTGCTTTATTCATGACATTCACGGCATTTGCGGGTGTTTCACGCCAGGATACCTTTGTTTCATGCGCAAGGCGATGCAGATAAATTTCTTTGTCGGAAAGTGTTCCATAGTATTAGTATTCACAATAATCCAATCATAGCGACAGGGATGACCCTCTGAGCCTTAGACTCACTGTGATGGGCAAAATTCTTTCCATCTCTATTCCTGTGTGTGCGAATCGCCTATTTTTGCGTAAACATTTCCTATGCGCGACTAAGATTTACTTTTCATTTATCGCCGCAATATACCTCAACACTCAATGTTATAACTGAATTAATTAATTAAATAACAGGCAACGACAGATCATAGTTTAGAATTATTTTCTGAATTTTTGACATGATGTTTTATCTTAATAAACAATGTAAAACTGTGATGACTATTTCTCAGATAAACGCGTCCGCTTTTGTAAGATTATATTCAATACACCCCACCTGTCGTTTCTCAAGCGGAAAAGGCGCGTAATACCCTGGGTTCGGTGTGGGGCGGTGGAGGGGTGAAGTGGATTGCGGTAGTCGTCGTGGGGTTGTGGAGGGGACGGAGCCTCTCCGTCGTTTCTAGGCCCCCTGTTAACATACAATACAATAAAGTACAATGTTTTGTAGCTGAGTTTCTCCTACAAGCCTCTTTAAAATGACACAGAAAAAGTATGTAGTTCCATTATAAAAGAAAACAAAGCCGGCGTCGTAATTAGGCTACTACAAAAGATAAAAAATACTTAACAAACGTCGGGAAATTCGCCATGTTGTCCGCTGTAAACTGACGAAATTCGCACCTCGATATACATCCTGGACACATTTGGGGTGGTCCGTCGTAACTGGCTCAATCTGTGTATACAGTGTGTTTCAGCACAGCGGCTACAAGCTTCTAAGAGAGACAGATTACACCTCGACGATGGAAAATCGCCACTACCTGGCTCGGTAGTGGCGACACAAAACACGGGAAAACAAGGACACGAACAGGGTGAGAAAACACGTTTTTTATGCTCAGTACGACAGAAACCAAGAAATAAGAACAAAAACAGACAGAGATAATTATCAAAGAAGGTGTTGGAAATTTCAACTCCCTGACCGTGTTGCACGGCTCACAGCTCCGGCGCGTGGAAGATCAGACGTTCTCGAAAGTTTCCCGCAGCTGCCGTGATGCGTGCAACAAGTTCTTCAACACTATTAATATTATCTATTTCTGTTATTTCTTGATTTCTGCTGTACTAAGTATAATAAACATGTTTTCTCATCATGTTCGTGTTCTTCCTCTCTTGTGTTTTGTGTCGTCACTACCGTACAAGGAAAGCGTTTCCCACAATGTGTTGCTACGTGATATTTCCATCGTCTCTCACGCGCTACATTTAATTCCCGTAATATTTAAATCAGAAGGAGAGAGACAAAAAATTGCCTTCAACAGCGATGGCACTTTCTTATTATTTTAGAAGAAATTTTCAACTAGCCGGGCAAGTTCGTGTTGCAGGAGAACTACAATACATGTGCTTGCAACGACGGAGACTTCGATAGTTTGCTGTCACACTAGCTCAGATCATTCTGTAGTTCGCCTACCCAAATACACAAGTCAAGGTAGAAATATAAGGATGCCTCAAGACAAGCTGTCTGCAATTGTACCTAAACAACGTCGCGAATTAGACGGTTTGTAAGGTACCCTTTCTGTTCAAGCCACATTTTATTTCCTTATTTTCCACTTTTATATTTTGTATCGTCTCTACAGATATCGTGTAGCATTCAGTGAGTAAAGTGGTACTGCGGAGGACACACAGTCAGGGCAAGATTTCAGTTCCCACGCTAGCTGACGGAGCCAATCAACCATAGGCGTTGCCAGTGGACAATGGTGTAATGGAAATGAGCGTTTGGCGTCATTGGCCGGGAGGCCCATTACGGGGCAGGTCTGGTCGCCTTGGTGCATGTCTTATTATAATCGACGCCACATTAAGCGACCTGCGCGCCGGATGGGGATAAAGTGATGATGAAGACAACACAACAACCAGTCCATTGGCGGATAAAATCCTCGACCCAACGGGGAACCGAACCCGGGCCCCTTAGGACGACAGTCCGTCACACTGACCACTTTTTTTTCTCTTTTTCTTTTTTTTCCTTTTGCTTGTGGTTGACCGTTGTGTTTGGTAGTTGTGGACGTCACATGACATCCGTTCAAGTTCGTTGTTGATCCTTTCACACAGTTTTTTATTACAGGGGCCAACCAGCTCTCTGATCGAACACGCTGAGCTACCGTGCCGGTTACCACTCAGCTGTCGGGGCGGACGACAGTGGTGTGAGGCGCTGTGTCTAGACTTCAGAACAACCTTCAAATTTTATAGTCCTGTCTTCCTCAGTTGCGTGTTATATTACGGTATATTAATAAAAATAAATAAAAAAATTTTGACAGTCGGCAACAGAAACCAAAACATTGCTTTAAAACAAGCGTTCAGTGCATAGTGTTGTGGAATGGGGAAAAAACCGCAAATTGGCGTTCATAAGAAGAAGAACAACACCAAAAATGCAACAGGAGCGTAATATGTAGGAAATTGTCTACGCAACCTGCCACTGATGATGCCTTGCAGAAAATAAAGGCGAAACGCGTATGGCACTAAAATTGTGTTTTATTCAGTTGCTGTCAGACGGTCCATAAGTAAAAATTATTAATATACCGTAATATTCAGAACAACCGTTTCGTCAGCAGAGGGGTACGTAGGGAAAGTGCAGTTATTCTGGCCCGAAACAAGTAATCTTGCTTGATAAAAATTTGCTAATAAAACTCGATTTTTCTAATACAGAGCTTACAGGTCATAAGTGCTTCGTTAAAACAATATTACAACGGCAGAAATCGATCTTCATAATAAATAAACGAGTAATGTTCAAGCTAACGAAAATGTACGAGCGGCTACGAAATATCACGATAGTAATAGCGAGGTATAGGCAACGCGCCGAAAGCATACCTTCCTATCTAGTACTGTCGTAAGTCCATGTTCTCAGGAAATTGCTTGTTTCCAGTAAATCATTATTGATTGTGTCGATATTACCAGTTTATGGGGCTTAGAAAATAAATACATCTTAATGGCATCTCTTTTGAACGTTATTCCGAATAATATAGTTTCACTTAGAATAACAGGAAGTAATGCAGTTTTAAAAGAACGCGATGGCGCTGATAGTGCTCCTGCGAGGGACATAAACTTCGAGAGCTTCTCGGCAAAACAGGTCGTCCTACGCGGCGACGCGCTAACACAGTCGAAGAACGGATTGTCTTATTCTCTGCAAAACTCTAATGGAAAGCATACCCAGTCATGCTGCACCCTTCCTATGTCATCCTCTACGGACTCACTCGTTAAACTGAAAAATCCCTGCAGGTTTCGTACAAGTGGTGGTGGTGAGGGGGGGGGGGGGGTTCTTCCAAGCTGAAGGTTAACGGAAACAATTCCCAAAACTCTAACTGCACGCAGCTGACCCCATTTGTTCCGACTGTTTTTGCCTCAACTGCTCGCTCACACCAGAGAACTTTTCCGCCAACCGATACGGGTCTTAAACTGGGTGGAAGTTCATGTGACGTCATGTCAAGTGAGTCGCGAAAACACAGATCTTGTTTTCAATACTCGCACGAGGCGCTCGGTTCTTTGCGTCAGAGGTGTTTCAAATTCCGAAGTAGCTCTAATAGCTAGACAAGAAGATAAAACGAGAAAATAAGAGTCTGTAATATGCATTTAGTGGTCTGTAGAAACATGGATCGTCGCCACATTTTTTAGTCAGTGGCAGGTCGAAAGATGTAATTGAATAGATTTGTCTACTGTCAACTAGCGTTAGGGCAAAGACAAACCCCGGGCTGTCTACCCGTTGTATTACCGAGCTGTATTTGTTAACAGACCAGAGCCTTTGGCGTTTATGCCACACTGCAGGCCATGATTTATTGGGTTGCTGCATATGGTCGTAGCGATTTTCCATAACTTTAATAAGCGCAACAGATACACATCATAGACGCTTTACGCATCAATAATATATTCTCCAATATTTACAACTCTATATGTATATCCACATGGAGACTCTGCAAATCACACTTAAGTGCGAGGCGGAGGGTTCATTGAACCACCTTCACAATAATTATGTATTATTCCACTCTCGTACAACGCGCAGAAAAAACGAACACCTATATCTCCCTTATTTTAGTATAATGATCGTTTCTCCCTATGTTGGTCGGCGTCAACAAAATATTTTCGCATTCGGAAGAGAAATTTGCTGGTTGAAATTTCGTGAGAAGATCCCGCCGCAACGAGAAAAGGGTTTGTTTTAATGATGTCCATCCCAACTCCTGTATCACGTCCGTCACACTCTTTCCCCTATTTTTCGCAAATACAAAACGTTCTGCTCTTCTTTGAACGTTCTCGATGTACTTCGTTGATCGTGTCTATTAAGGATCTTAGACCGCTCAGCAGTACTCCAAAAGAAGACGGACAATCGTAGTGCAGGCAGTGTCTTTATAGTAGATTTGTTACATTTTCTAGTGTTCTGCCAATAAAATGCAGTCTTCGGCTCGCATTCCCCAAAACATTTTCTGTGGGTTCTTTCCAATTTAATTTGTTCGTAACTGTATGTCCTAGTTATTTAGTTGAATGATTTACCGTGCAGCCGAAGTTTGACGGATTCCTTTTAGCAATCACGTGGATGACCTCACACATTTCATTATTTAGGGTTAACTGTCACTTTTCGCACTATACAGATATCTTTTATAAATTTTCTAGATTTTAATAATGAAACGTTAAAAAAGAAAATAAAAAATAGAAAAATATATAAAAAAGAAGAGTAAAGCTATGATGTTTATTGTTTATTTTATAAGTGTTGATCAGTGTTAGTTAAACTAAAGATAAATGAAACCTCAAACGAAACTTCCGTACCAAAATTTTAGATGAAATATTGTCCAAACTCATTGTGAATAGATTTTTACAAAAATATACATTTAAATTTTTCCACGTCAGTACATGTTATTTTTGCAGAGAGCAATAGATACATACTTACTGTCACCAGTGTGTTTTACAAGAGTTGAACAGAGACTCTCTGCCCTAACACAAACTCTGTAAGTTTAGCTATACTCCTTGGTTTATCTACGTTTTGCAAAGGAAGTGGAGCGCGTTACCTGTGACTAAATGAGTGAAATATAGTAAAATTAACGTCACTGGAAAACATTCAGTATGTTTTCCAGAATACTGTGTACACCAACAACCAACCAACGGATACTTATAACTGTAAGTAATTCAAGAAAATCGATCTCATAATCTGAATAATTCTTATCACACTCAGTACTTACAAGTTTCGTTTGTACATCTTGCCATAGCTACACGACACCCACACTGCTACAGAGATCAATAAATATGTACCATCTGATGATGACTCGCTAGGCGGTTCGAAACTGGTAATAGAATAATAAAAATTGAAGACCGAAACAAAAGGCGACTCGTTGCAGTAATTTCAAGAAACATTTATTCATCACAGTCGCAGTGATCTTGATCCATAATGAACAAAAGTTTATATGACGAATGCTTCAGTTTCCAAGTGCTACTCCAGATGGGTGTAAAAATGAATGTGCGCCACGGAAAATAATAAACGCTAAAATGATGATTTTGCCCTGTCTTTCTACCCCCTGAAGCAGATCTTAGGATCTCTTAATGCTCTTTTTTACATATAAATTACAATCTAAATACAAATGAATGATGAAGGCAACTAATACTACTAAATGATAAACGTTGTTGTTCTATATATTTATTATAGATTAAAATCACCCTGTAAGTACAATTATCTGTATTTCCTAACTAAAATTATTAATCAGTTGCCCAACTCTGCCCCTTATTACGACTGCGCAGTCTAATATCACTAACGCAAAGTGAGTGACATCATCTAAGTACCAAACACTAGAAGACACTACTTTCAAACATGATCTACGGTGGTGTGGAACCTCATTGGAAATAAACTAACGTGATCACAGCTGTTTAGCTTCATAGCCCTAGTAAGCCGAAGCAATTTGCGATATCACCGTATGTACTGCGTACGGTGTGTCGAAGTGATGGTTCTCGTACTCGTCTGCGACGATGGAAGAACTCCAGCCACAAATAAACTCTTTCAAACAGTAGGACGGCAGAAGGCGGTCGTCTGACTAATATACTCTAGTACTGTCTTCTCCTCTCTGTGTTCTACAGACGAGAAACGCGAACTCCCAGCCACAAGGACGGAGTTAAAATAACGTCTCGACGTAAGTATAGGCAGAGGAAGTGCTCTCAATTACTGAACGCTGCGTACTCAACGCCGACTTCCAACCCTGAGGTGAAGTCCAGAACCATATAGGTTCGCAACAGTACAGTGCCTGACTGTTCTAACTATAAACTCTCCTGAGAGCAAAGACAGCAAGTCCGTCTGTACCGACAAAACTGATACCGAGCGACCGTCACACACGAACGCTCACAATGGAAGACCACGTCTCTCCACCGCTGGCTTCCCAGCAAAGCTCGTCTCCCCACCCTCGTAATTCCGAAAACAAATCATATTTCCGAAACCACGGAATATTCTCCCTACCTACAGATTCTTCCGATCGCCGACCAACCATATTTTAGTCTTTTGTCGTCCAGCGCGGAGAGTTTGCGAGGAAAAATCTATACTCTTAAAATGGTACGCTTCTGAGTAAAAACCTCGGAAATAACCAAGCCTGCGTGGTTTCCGAGGTGCCGCTTCTTCGTTCCTCTCACCTGCATCAAAGATTTGCAGAGTTCCTGGTTATTCTTCCGGTCCTGCTACAATAGTGGCCGGCTGTAACCCTGTTGTGCTCCAGAGCTTAGGTGCCACGATGTCTGTCTAGCTATTTCCTGTTTTTAAGCAGGATCAACACCTGTGCAGGCCTTCCACCCAGAGCTTTGTAAGTAGGCTGTTTATGTTTTCTGTATGTAAGTAGGCTGTTTATGTTTTCTCTATGTAAGTAGGCTGTTTATGTTTTCTTATTGGCAACGTTACGTAGCGCTCAATATGAAAATCACTGGCTGTGCTGTGTGCAGTCTGTGGCTAGTTTGCATTGTTGTCTGCCATTGTAGTGTTGGGCAGCGGCAGCTGGCTGTGAACAGCGCGTAACGTTGCGCAGTTGGAGGTGAGCCGCCAGCAGTGGTGGATGTGGGGAGAGAGATGGCGGAGGTTTGCAGTTTGTCATGAACTGATATATATATATATTATGATTTGTGATGATATTAAGGTAAATACATTGTTTGCTCTCTATTAATATCTTTCATTTGCTAACTACCCCTATCAGTAGTTAGTGCCTTCAGTAGTTTGAATCTTTTATTTAGCTGGCAGTAGTGGCGCTCGCTGTATTGCAGTAGCTTGAGCAGCGAAGATTTTTGTGAGGTAAGTGATTTGTGAAAGGTATAGTTTAATGTTTGTCAGGGCCATTCTTTAGTAGGGAGTTTTGAAAGTCAGATTGCGTTGCGCTAAAAATATTGTGTGTCAGGTTAAGCACAGTCGTGTAAGAATTGTTCAAAGGGGACGTTTCATATGTCGACCCTTAGCCTAGGATACCTCACTGGAATCTTCTGATTTTTCTTGTAGTTTGTGTATTTAGTGTAGCTTTTGTTTATTGCTAGCGCGTAATTGTAGAGAGAATCTCCTTTGTAGTTGTAGCCTTTCATTGTTGTACAGTAAAACAGTTGTGGCATGCATATAGATTTGCACCAAGTATTTCGCAGCTGTAATTAACAAGATATTATTTTCAGTGTTATGTTAATGTGTTCTCTTATTTTTGCTCTTCAAATTGTGCTTTTCTGTGTTGTCGTGTGAAATATTGTGACAATAATGGCGTGTGAAAAACGTAATACTAGGCTCCAAAGTAAACTGAGAAATGACAGTGAAGACGAAAGCAGTGTGATAGCGCCGCAGAGTAATGAATTAACAGACATTCAAAGTAGTAATTTGGTAACTGTGCATAGGGAAATGGAGCGGGCGGCAAACAATGGCGTGGACAGTGAAACAATTAGTGAAGAGGGACGCATTATCGATCGATCGGTCGGCAACAGCTTGCCTCAGGAATCGGAAATGACAGGACACAATTTTGCAAATACTGTAGACTCAGGTTTTGGGTTCTCACCGTTTTCTCAAATGAGTCAAGACACATTTTCTGCTTGTCAAAATGTGAATGTTGCCGGTGCAACTTCACTGCCGAAAAGCACTGAGGAACATGTTTCAGACACCAGTGCATTGTTATTACAGTTAATGCAACAAATGGGACAAAAGCTTGAAAAGTTAGACACAATGGAACAAAATCTTCAAAAGTTAGACACTACACTTGAACAAACACGTGTAGATTTAACCACTGAGTTACATAACATCGAATCGAAATGTCAAAAAGTCTGTAATGACGTAAAAACACAAATTTGTGAGCATTTTCAACCTATTTTTTCGCGGCATGAAAATGCATTACAGAATCACGAAGCAGCCATAAAAGAGCTGCAAACCATTGTTCATGAAAATCTTGAGACCTTGTGGGCTAAATTTGACTCAGTTGCATCTACCGATTCGGTTACGCAACTTGCAAAAGCTCAGGAAAACTTAAACGACAAAGTAGATACTCTGAAACTTGGTTCAGAAAAACACGCTGAGGAAATAAGTACACTATCAGAGAAAGTAGCCGAACTTTCGGATCAATTCACTAACTTATCTACAAAGGTAGATGATGATCTGAATGACACAACACCTGTAGCCTTCACTGACACAGAAGAGTATGAACAAATTAGAAAATTCAAACAAAATCAAAATCAAATCAATACACAGTACAAAAGAGAAATCCGGGAAGTGCAAGATCAGTTGGCACAAGTAGTACAAGAATTACGTATTTCAGAGGACACTCGCGCCCCAATACGGGAAGAGGGACATACAAATACGGAACAGACACAAAATAACACAGGGCATTTCGGAAGTAATGAAAGAAATTGGGAATGTGCAGCGAATTTTGAGAGGGAACGGCCGACACGACCTAACAATGACCGATATGCGACTCGCCGACATGATGATTTTGACTATAAGCTGTTCATTACTACACGTAAATTCAAAACATTTAAGAATTCTGGCAACGACATTCATCCACAAGCATGGCTCCATCAATTCTCGCATTGTTTTCCTCCCAACTGGTCGTTGGAGCACAGATTAGAATTTATGTGTGGCTACTTAGAGAATGAACCAGCTGTAAGAATGCGATCGGTAATTCACGATTGCCACAGTGAAGGAGAGTTTTACCATGCCTTCCTCTCAGCATATTGGTCTCAAGCCACACAAGACCGTGTAAAACATAGCATCATAATGATGAAACGTTTCGAACAATCTGAATTTTCCAGTCTTATGAAATATTTTGAAGACATGTTGCATAAGAATCAGTATCTTTCAAACCCACACAGCCCCTCAGAACTCATCCGCATTTGCTTAATCAAACTGCCTGAACATTTACGACATATTATTTTGGCAGGACGTTGCAAAGACGACATTGAAGCATTTCAGGGACTCTTACAAGAATTAGAAATTGACACTGACAATCGCGGAACGCGAAACCAGGAACACAGCAATTACAGGTCACATCCGTCGCAATTCCGCGATGAAAGAAGTAATAACTTTACACGACAAGGCTATTCTCACAACACAAATCGTGACCAAAACAGACACCACCCGTATGACAACCGTTGGCAGAGTAGTAATAACTACAGGGAAAGATCACCTCTCCGTGGTAATGACTATCACAGAGACAATAAGAGAAACAGACAATATGGGAACCAAAATAAATACTATCAAGGGAGACAGAATAACTTTAGACGCAACGGACAAGCGCGCAGTTACGATTCAGGGAGAAATTCTCCACCATGTGACCGACAAGAAAGAAACTATGGAATCTACCGACATGACGACAGACGATATGATCGTAACGACAGACGTGAATTTCATCAGAACTGGCGGGATTCTAACAGAGCTGGGCCCTCTCGGCAAGGCGAATTTGTAGAAGTTAGGTCTCCTAATCCCAATAACAACGCGCGGCAACAAAGAGACAGACAATGACTCGCGCCGCAGGCACCCACGTGCGCCGGCTGGCTCAGAGAAAAATAACATTGACGCTAACCCTGTGAAAAATTCCAGTATTCTTTACCGACGTATACCGCATGATAATTGCATTCAAGTTGAAACTCTGCGTACTAGGAAGAGTAAAGGTTTACACCACATTTCACATGTAAAACCGTTTATTGAAAGATAATCTGCTTTTTAACTTTGTCATTGCCATAAAACTTTTCGCTTCACATTACTAATATGCTTTGTCAGATTTAGAATCTGTTAACATGTAACAATGTTTGAAGTTAAATATCCAGTCTAGAACCTAGGGAACATTTTTAAACAGAAATTACGAATGCATTGTTATAGTGAACAGACGACACAGTGCTGTATTTGTACATTCTTGCTTGTTAGTTGCACGATTACGTAACGACTATCAGGCTTACATACTTAGGACACATACTATATTGGTACTGCTAATGAGATTTTAATGCAACATTTTGGTTTACTTGAAAATACATTCTGGGTTTAAAGTACTTTCTGTGAGATACCAGACGACAGAGTGATTAGTTTATGTGACAGCTACACGATTTTTATCACGACGCTACTAATGAGTGACAATTTACAATGTTGATTTTGCGGTGTTTCTGTTTTATATCTGCACAGTTTTTCTGTATTATTCCGGAAAGTAAAACATGTTTTAGTAGTAACTTTTATGGTGTAGCTACAAGGAGACAGCCTTTTCTGTAGCACAACAATACGTTACAGCACAGTACTTTCTTCATCACAACAATAAGCGTAATAACTACGATATCTATACACAAAGCATTTTACTTTTGTTTATCATGAGGTAAGTACATTGACTTTAGCAGAACTTTGCATACAGAGGACGATAACTACGACACTTCCACAGAATTATCTTACAGCAAGACGCACATTTAGCGCTACAGGACACGTATTAGAGTGATTAATTTTGTACTTAAAACATTTATTTTTAAAGATTTTTTGAATTACAAAGAAAGTTTTCAGTGATACATTTCATTTCATTGCTGTAATCTGTAACACCTGAGGGTATAATTACATTAATCCTCAGGGGGGTACATGCCTACTTTGTGTACCATGTGTGTGGCAACCACAAGGAACCCTAGCTAATATGGTATTTGCTTATACAACTTTACACATCGGTACCATATTTCTCTAACACACAAATTACACAGCTATCTGATCATTTAACTGAGAGAGACAAACATTTATTTTACTATATCAGTGACAGATGTTTACGTAATTACACAGTTGGATAACTTCACACTTATGAAACTGTATTTTGTCTGTACTTTGTAAACTGTTCATATTTTTTCGGAATCATTGTGATACTATGAGAGCTTTGAATGATGTATTTGGTATGAGATCATGATTTTTAAAGTACGTTTGAGGCAGCTGACACTTTTGACATGAGCAGAGAATTTTTTTAGGCTTAGAAATTATTGGAGGAAGCTACGACGATTTTGAGATTTGACTGAGGTGTTATGATGTTATTTTTACGACGACGATGTGTATTATGCTGCTGAGGTATGTTTACGATTAATAGGCTGAGGCTACTATATGAGTTATTTGATTATGCTTCATATTTATAATGACGAAATATTGACGAGTGTCGATGGATACGTATATGTGTAATAAGGTAAGGAGTAATGAATAGTGGGTAGGGACTCTTGACTTGTGAAAAAGGATGTTGGAAACCGAGAATCGTACATTAAGAGTTATGACATGTGTGAATCATGTGTGAATGTATCACAATGCCACTGAACATTTTTTGGACACTGTTATATTTATAGGATTTTGTTTCTACAGATTTGCAACGCTAATTCTTGACCTGTGAAGTATTTTTATGTGAGACTGTCACTTTAGCGAAAATTGCTGTCGTAAATATTTCCGTACGAAAGTTAAGTGACCACCTGCACGTAATGCGTCGCGGGCACCCAGCTGTGTCAGACGCCTGGAGAAAAAGTCATTAGCGCGTGCCTTTCAGAGCAAAGGAAGAAAAAAAAAAGGAAAGGGAAGGCCATTATCCTGGCCATTGTCATTCCTTTAGAGAAAGCATCGCAAAAACGACACGGTCGAACTTGAAAACATATGATTACACTAGCTCTTAATTTACGATATTTACTGAAATGCCTAATAAAATGACAAGAAATATTCTTACATCTGCAACCCTGATAACGACAAGCGTCTTTCTATGAGAGTTGAGAGAATTTCTACTAACTTATGAAATGTCACATGACTACTGAATATTTTTATGCTTTGCTTTTCATAGTTGCTTATTTCATTTGACATCTGTTTTCCAGCTGTGTTGCAGCATTGCTTTTATAAAATAAAATGCATTTGCTAATGTGAACACTTTCTGTCAACAGATCTATTAAATAATTATTTTATGATCCACATTCTTTAAAAAAGGAGCACTTGGAAAGGAAAGAACAATAAGAAGGAACTAGTAACTGCATACATAATATTCTTTTCAAGTACATGGTAATATTTCTTTTACAATAAGTTGTTGTGGTGCACCACTTTAATTACATAGACATTAAGATGTGAATATACATTTCCCTTATCTGCATTGTTGTTTTTACTGTAATATTTTTTCTTCTTGAGCTATGTCATGTTTAGATATAAGCTGCTGTTTGCCAGGCATAGTGCTACTGAACTTTAATTTGTGTTACTCTGCTAAGCCAATTTTACTACTCATTGATTTTTCATGTTGCTGCACATTGGCTCATATTAGTTGTAATTTTGCATTTTATCTGTTAATTTAGATTTACGGTAGCTTGCTTTGCAATTTTCCAATTTTTTGGTAATTGCTGTTTATATTAATTGTTATGTGATGCTGCATTGCCTCGTCCCTTAGTTTAGCATCTGAGCTCAGTAGATTTAAGTTAGCTTAAGAGGGGGTAGCCTCTAAGAGAATGAGTTGCGATGAATTGGAAGAAATGCATTGAGAAAACAGGTTTAGGTAGGATTTTCTTGGAAATAAATATTGAGGTAAGAAATGTGTGAACATATAAATACAGAAAGCATGCTTAGATAGAATTTTTTTGGTGGAAACAAAGGATGAAATAAGAGGAAAGATATATGAAGTTTTGGGTTGGACTGCAGTACCAAATGTTACACTGAAAACGAACCCTGTCCTTTCCTATTGGTGTTATCCCACTATGTGTTTGTGTACCCTTGAGTATTTGTTTTCTTCCTGTCTCTGTGTACTGTTTCATAGAATTTTTTTTCTCTTCTAATACTAAGCTATATTCACTATGAGGAGGAATACTGTTATCCTCAAATATAAGTTGCATTAATAATATGTTATTTTCTTTGTAAAGTTGTTTACAATTCTGTTCTGTTTCAATGTTCATGTGTGAAATTAATGTTTCGAAAACTATTCTCATTATTTTATGTATGTACTTATGTCACTATTTTTGTAACACTGATGTATATGTTTATTTCTATTCTTTTGTAACGCCTGTTTTACTACAAATGTTATCTGTATTGTTATGTTCTTTAATGATGTATTTTGTACCTTTGTTATTGTATTCTTCTGTTATAAAATTGTAATTGTCACCAGTTCATGATATTATTAACTTGTGAGTTCCATTTCACTGCACACGTTTCTGTTGGTCATAGTATATGGACAATATGTGAGAAGTAGGGACTGTTAGTGTTTGCACGTGTGTTGGTAATTCAGCAAGGGACTGGATAACAGCATTGCTGGTTCTAAGGACAATTAAAAGAAAAACTTTCTGAGTGCACAAGTGGTGGTTTATGGACTTGATATATTCTCTGCAAGAATCTTCGATGGTGATTGTGCACCTGCACAGTCGCAACGGATGGCTGCTGGCCGTCTCTACCAGGACTACAGTGGGTCTGCACCTCTGGTGGCCCACCAATACCATTATCTCTACAAGGACTACAGTGGGTCTGCATCTATGATGACCTACCAACGCCATTATTTCTACAAGGACTGCAGTGGGTCTGCACCTCTGGTGGCCCACCAATACCACAATCTCTACCAGGACTCCAGTGGGTCTGCTCTGTGATGACCTACCTAACAATATTCTTCAAAACGTCGAATGAACTCTGCTGTGGGTTTGCTCTGTTGTGGCCCATTACCTGTCAGCATGTCAAGAGTCAGCACTGTCTTTCCGTTGGAAGGACAACACTACTTCTTCAAGACTGCATGGAAATCCACTACTTCTGTGTGCATTGTCTTTTACTGCTCAGACTTTGAGAAAAGAAACGGAAGTTTCACTGTGATGAATGATCAAGACTGTCTTTATAGACTGTGAGAAAATTTTAGCTTTTGACCAACATTGTATCAATAAGTGTGTGCATTTTATATCTTTGTTACTGTAATTGTGAAAAATTTTTGTCAAATCTGTATTGGCCAGTGCCCAACACCATTTGTAAAAATTTTTTGTGGGGAGCATGGGGGCTATGTAAGTAGGCTGTTTATGTTTTCTGTATGTAAGTAGGCTGTTTATGTTTTCTCTATGTAAGTAGGCTGTTTATGTTTTCTTATTGGCAACGTTACGTAGCGCTCAATATGAAAATCACTGGCTGTGCTGTGTGCAGTCTGTGGCTAGTTTGCATTGTTGTCTGCCATTGTAGTGTTGGGCAGCGGCAGCTGGCTGTGAACAGCGCGTAACGTTGCGCAGTTGGAGGTGAGCCGCCAGCAGTGGTGGATGTGGGGAGAGAGATGGCGGAGGTTTGCAGTTTGTCATGAACTGATATATATATGTTATGATTTGTGATGATATTAAGGTAAATACATTGTTTGCTCTCTATTAATATCTTTCATTTGCTAACTACCCCTATCAGTAGTTAGTGCCTTCAGTAGTTTGAATCTTTTATTTAGCTGGCAGTAGTGGCGCTCGCTGTATTGCAGTAGCTTGAGCAGCGAAGATTTTTGTGAGGTAAGTGATTTGTGAAAGGTATAGTTTAATGTTTGTCAGGGCCATTCTTTAGTAGGGAGTTTTGAAAGTCAGATTGCGTTGCGCTAAAAATATTGTGTGTCAGGTTAAGGACAGTCATGTATAATTGTTCAAAGGGGACGTTTCAGCTTGAGTTCTGCCTGCCATTTCATTTCCACTGGCGTTCTAGCCTCTACTAGTATAGGCAATCATTCATTGCGCCGTTCTGTTAATAAATACACTCCGTTACCTTTCATGCAATAAGCGTTAACAATTACTTACAAGGCATACGGACAATGTCAAGTCTCCTTTAAATATTCTCATATACGACGTACTACCTATTACATGATACCTAATTGTGTTTATAGATCATGGAGAAGTATGTGGATGAATGCTTGTAAGGTGCGAATTTATAGCCACCTTACAAGTTCACTGAAGAAAATAACCTAAAATGTTATTCTGTCCTGTGCGACGATTTGAACGGGAGAAACACAGAAACAAATTCTGAGCCTATTTTTGTGTGAATATTATAGTGCTCGCAGAGTTATAATCAGATTGTGCAAGAGTTACTGTGATTAATGAGTCGATTGTAAAGATGCCTTTTCCTCATTTTGATTTGAATTAATAAATGAGGTTGCGTCCCTTATACTGAGACTTTATCGTAGCACTGTAGTAGTAACCGAAAAAGCTACTCCAAAATTCACTGTCTGTAAATCACCTATTAGGAGCCACTGCCTACGAAGAAGAAATTGAAATGGGATATCGATGTACCTTTAGAAATTATGAGTAAGCAAGAATCTACTTGATTATTTAGGAAGAATCAAGAGGAATTTGTTAGCAGTTACTTTTGCTATTCATTCACCGTAACTCTCCACGTGCAACCCTCCGCGAACTACAGCTTACACTTTAGTGCGTCCGACTTAGTAAAGCGTCACGACAGGTGTTTCTTGTTGCTAAGAGACTACAACCTGTACGCTGATTTTGCATGACGCAGATGACCCTCAGCTGAGGTTTGGAGTCGTGGAGAGGGCGCCGATTGTAAGTGGGCGGTCTGATCGTGTCTAGTGCGTGCGTCACGAGCTAGCACGGTGCCCACGTGGTGAGAGTGGGAAAGGGGGGGGGGAGAATTTTGCGTGTGAGAGGGGCGGCGCGGCGGTAGGGTGCGCGCCAGCGATGAATGGCTTCATTTCCTGTAGGCGGCGAAACCGGCGCACCCGGATATTACGTTAAAGTCGTCGCGCCCCGTGGCGACGGCGCACCCGCCAGACACGCGATTGGCAAGGTGTGGGAAGGGGTGGGGGAGGGTTGAGGGGAGGAGGGAAGGAGGGGAGGGGACTGCGCAGGTGGTCGCGGCTGGAAGAGGCGTCGCGAGGTGGCGGGCGGCCTCGAGTCGTATGGGGTCGGGACAGGGCGGCTGCTTACCCCGACAAGTACACTCCGCGCTAGGCATGACTGACGTCACGGAGAGAACGGCCGCACTGAACAGAAAACATTGACTGCGAGCACTCACCTGCAGTCTAGAGATGGGTCGAACTCGTTCATTCCCGTGAAGCACTTCATTCATTTCACTCTTTGCCGTGAAGCGTTCAAATGAAGTAGTTCATTCATGAAGTACGGAAGCCTGGCGAAGTTGTCCAGTTCGTCGCTCAGCCGCGGCTACGCTCGCTTCGCCTCGCTCGTACAATAAAGCTTCGTAATACTTCATAATTTTACCAACAGATGGCCGAACTATGAAGTAACGTCCACGTAACGTTTTGCGTCTTACAGCGTCTGAGGTAACTTAAATACAGCATGGTCGAAGGGGACAAAGGAAAGATAGAGAAGCCTGTCACATATAAAGAAGGTATTACGTTTAACCTTGCTCGACATTTTTTCATGAAGCGCCAAAAAGAGTCTTCATCTGCCAAGTGAAACCTTATTTGTTGTGTTTATGGACTGAAAACTAGGGCTACTAACGAAAAGTCCAATTTTATGTTCCTTTTAAAATTTAATCCAAAATAGAATGAGTATGTTTACCACTGTCACAAAGTTTATATACCTACGTTAAGTAATTATTCAGAAGTTTTCCTGTAGATTTTATTTTTGTTGAGAATAATAACCCTCTAAATTCAAAACGTAAACTGTCACCTGTAGTCATTGGTACGATTTCAGGTAAAATCCCTCTTTATTTTATTCGGAAAGAAATTTTTGTGTCTGTTCACGGTTATACAATGGCTAGCAACTCGCGATCGCGTAGAAGTAGTGAAATTTGGGGTTTCTTCGCCGATTTAGGTGATGGGAAAGCAAAGTGCAACTGTTGTTGTAAGTGTATTTCACCGCGCGATTCGTCGACAGGCAGTAGAGGGAGGACTGAAGTGAAGGGAGAATGAGTGACGTAGCGCCAATGTAGTGGGAGAGGGAGAGGGGAAGAGAGTGAGTGAACGAACTAGAAAAAAAGTGTGGAGTGTGCTATCTGTGGAGAGTTTGAAGTACCAGTTCATTGAAATTGAGTGGTTAGTTCACACTTCACTGGAGTGAAGCGTTCATTTGAACGACTCATTCACGAGCTCCCCACCACTACTGCAGTCGCTTCAGGCAGCTCGGTTACCCCATCCTGTTCTCCATCATCTTCAGAGTGGGAATCACCGTAATCACTTTCGCTATCACTATCTACGCCACCTAAATTTATTATTATATCTGTTTCATCGTCGAAAGCGATTTCTTGCTGCATGTATTCGAACTCAATTTTCCTAACTTGTTCGCACGTCGGAATTGTGGTGTCCACGTCTCCTCAGAGTTGACGACTCGGCGGTGATTGTTGTCCCAGTCGGTATGACGTGGAACGGCGTCCGTCCCTCAAGACAACGCCACCCTGTCACTATTACACTACTGGCCATTAAAATTGCTACACCAAGAAGAAATGCAGATGATAAACGGATATTCATTGGACATATATATTATTCTGGAACTGACATGTGATTACATTTTCACGAAATTTGGGTGCATGGATACTGAGAAATCAGTACCCAGAACAACCACCTTTGGCCGTAATAACGGCCTTGATACACCTGGGCATTGAGTCAAAACAGAGCTTGGACGGCGTATACAGGTACAGCTGCCTATGCAGCTTAAAGACGATACCACAGTACAGGACCGTACAGAACCTGCAACATGCGGTCGTGCATTATCCTCCTGAAATGTAGGGTTTCGCAGGGATCGAATGAAGGGTAGAGCCACGGATCGTAACACATCTGAAATGTAACGTCCACTGCTCAAAGTGCCGTCATTGTGAATAAGAAGTGACCGATACGTGTAACCAATGGCACCCCATACCATCACGCCGGGTGGTACGCCAGTATGGCGATGACGAATACACGCTTCCAATATGCGTTCACCGCGATGTCGCCAAACACGGATGCGACCATCATGATGCTGTAAACAGAACATGGATTCACCCGAAAAAATGATGTTTTGCCATTTGTGCACCCAGTTTCGTTGTTGAGTACACCATCGCAGGCGCTCCTGTCCCGTGATGCACCGTCAAGTGTAACCGCAGCCATGGTCTCCGAGCTGATAGTCCATGCTGCTGCAAACGTCGTCGAATTGTTCGTGCAGATGGCTGTTGTCTTGCAAACGTCCCCATCTGTTGACTCAAGGATCGAGACGTGGCTGCACGATCCGTTACAGCCATGCGAATAAGGTACCTGTCATCTCGACTACTAGTGATACGAGGCCGTTGGGATCCACCACGGCGTTCTGTATTACCCTCCTGAACCCACCGATTCCATATTCTGCTAACAGTCATTGGATCTCGACCAACGCGAGCAGCAATGTCGCGATACGATAAACCACAATCGTGATAGGCTACAATCCGACCTTTATCAAAGTCGGAAACGTGATGGTACGCATCTCTCCTCCTTACACGAGGCATCACAACAACGTTTCACCAGGCAACGCCGGTCAACTGCTGTTTGTGTAAGAGAAATCGGTTGGAAACGTTCCTCACGCCAGAATGTTGTAGGCGTCGCCACCGGCGCCAACTTTGTGTGAATGCTCTGAAAAGCTAATCATTTGCATATGACAGCATCTTCTTCCTGTCGTTTAAATTTCGCGTCTGTAACACGTCATCTTCATGGTGTAGCAATTTTAATGGCCAGTAGTGTAGAAAAACATAAACTCCTCGCGTGGTTTGGTAATATTCCAGACACCGTCTTTCGTGATTAATGTCAATATTTCGATAGAGCAGCGCGTCAGAATGTGTAAGCCGCTCTTCCTTCTTCGCCGATAAACGCGGCAATTGCACCACTCGATGACGCGATGACCTGAAATGATGACCACCAATTTTCTTTTGTTGTGAGTCCGCGGCAGACTTTCAGCTTGCGCGAACTGGCTAACTGTAGTTCTTCTTTTTGTTATAACCGGTTAGGTAATGGATACTGAATATTAATAATATAAAGTCTCTAATCTGCAATCCATCACCCAGGTCGTGGCCTCACTACGGAATTGCGAGGATGTAAGTTAATGGATTGTTATTCCGTCGTCAAGACGTCGCTACGTCGCGTGTTCAAGAACTAACTACATGACGTAATTCCAGAGATAACCTATACTTAAGCAATGTTCAGAATCTTGGGAGAAATAGATGATTGTTCTGTTAAATAATCATGAATTCACTTTTCACTTCACAATATTCTAATAGGCAATTAATTGTCACTAATACACATGATAATGTCTATTCAATTATGTAGGCGACACGAAGAATTAAAATCTGAATCCAATATTATTGTTCCTTGTAATTAATTGTCCCTACTCTGAGCACGCACACCGATTTCTCACTCAGGGAATTGCATCTGTTTGCATCAGTAATCCTGTCGTTGACGACAACCTCTGACAACTCGGAGCAGTTGTACGTTCTTCGTTTTTGCGTTTGTTTGTTACCTACTCGAGACTAATAATTGTTTTTCTGTCGGCGATCTTTCTTTTTCAATGTCCTTGAATGTTCGTGCTTATCCAGTATCACGAACGCTAAGTCCCATCACAATTCTGACACGATTTAATTTCGTCGCGAATCTCCGTATCCCGTTGTCTTGCTAACAGCAAAGATGACTTTGCTGCGGTATGACTTCTGAATAATACTTCAGTCTATATCGCAAAACTTTCAAACTTCCGATTAGCTTTAAACAATCTACACTCCTGGAAATTGAAATAAGAACACCGTGAATTCATTGTCCCAGGAAGGGGAAACTTTATTGACACATTCCTGGGGTCAGATACATCACATGATCACACTGACAGAACCACAGGCACATAGACACAGGCAACAGAGCATGCACAATGTTGGCACTAGTACAGTGTATATCCACCTTTCGCAGCAATGCAGGCTGCTATTCTCCCATGGAGACGATCGTAGAGATGCTGGATGTAGTCCTGTGGAACGGCTTGCCATGCCATTTCCACCTGGCGCCTCAGTTGGACCAGCGTTCGTGCTGGACGTGAAGACCGCGTGAGACGACGCTCCATCCAGTCCCAAACATGCTCAATGAGGGACAGATCCGGAGATCTTGCTGGCCAGGGTAGTTGACTTACACCTTCTAGAGCACGTTGGGTGGCACGGGATACATGCGGACGTGCATTGTCCTGTTGGAACAGCAAGTTCCCTTGCCGGTCTAGGAATGGTAGAACGATGGGGTCCATGACGGTTTGGATGTACCGTGCACTATTCAGTGTCCCCTCGACGATCACCAGTGGTGTACGGCCAGTGTAGGAGATCGCTCCCCACACCATGATGCCGGGTGTTGGCCCTGTGTGCCTCGGTCGTATGCAGTCCTGATTGTGGCGCTCACCTGCACGGCGCCAAACAGGCATACGACCATCATTGGCACCAAGGCAGAAGCGACTCTCATCGCTGAAGACGACACGTCTCCATTCGTCCCTCCATTCACGCCTGTCGCGACACCACTGGAGGCGGGCTGCACGATGTTGGGGCGTGAGCGGAAGACGGCCTAACGGTGTGCGGGACCGTAGCCCAGCTTCATGGAGACGGTTGCGAATGGTCCTCGCCGATACCCCAGGAGCAACAGTGTCCCTAATTTGCTGGGAAGTGGCGGTGCGGTCCCCTAGGGCACTGCGTAGGATCCTACGGTCTTGGCGTGCATCCGTGCGTCGCTGCGGTCCGGTCCCAGGTCGACGGGCACGTGCACCTTCCGCCGACCACTGGCGACAACATCGATGTACTGTGGAGACCTCACGCCCCACGTGTTGAGCCATTCGTGGGTACGTCCGCCCGGCCTCCCGCATGTCCACTATACGCCCTCGCTCAAAGTCCGTCAACTGCACATACGGTTCACGTCCACGCTGTCGCGGCATGCTACCAGTGTTAAAGACTGCGATGGAGCTCCGTATGCCACGGCAAACTGGCTGACACTGACGGCGGCGGTGCACAAATTCTTCGCAGCTAGCGCCATTCGACGGCCAACACCGCGGTTCCTGGTGTGTCCGCTGTGCCGTGCGTGTGATCATTGCTTGTACAGCCCTCTCGCAGTGTCCGGAGCAAGTATGGTGGGTCTGACACACCGGTGTCAATGTGTTCTTTTTTCCATTTCCAGGAGTGTAGTAGCGCTTACATGCATGCTACTATCGCAATAGTACTAGAGAGCGATTAGATAGCAACTGAAGCTAACATTTCCATTTCCGAATTACATTGTAGTCACATCGAACTTACTTTTCGGTGCGGCTACAACTCCTTCTATGGTAAATGTTATCTTTGGCCAATTTACCATGTGGGCGTTAACCTTCGTTATTAATTATTTTGCCATTCCTTCTTTGATATTTTTGTTGCGTATCCTATCATATTCTTTCATTCAGCCTCTATTTCATGACAAATATTATTATTCCCATGACACTCCTGTTGATCAAATTATCAAAAGTATAAATTTTGTCGTCAGTAGCTGACGTCACTGTCAGGATGACTAATTTTCCTGCTTCTTTTACAGCAAAGGGTTGTTTATTAGGGTTTCTGTAATTGAGGTGTTATAGAATTCAGTCCTATTGAGTCACCGAATTAAATTTCTCCTCGCATAAATGTTTCACGGACGTTACGTTGCGGAAACGTTCGTAGAAGCGACCCAAGCCTTTACAATAGACCAAGAATTCTCTATAGGATTTAATTCCAGGTGGAGAGGACGAAGGCGTAAAGCAACGTGACTTGCAGTTTGTAGAATCTCATGACGGAATTCCCGACGGTCTTTGGCTTGCTTCTTCGAACAAGCTCATATAGAACAGGGCTCGGCATGTCATCCGAGAATGGGATACGTTTGTTAGCCAATTCCCGATGTGGTCTTTAGTAGAACTGGATGTTGGCGCTTTACTTCAACTACGTGATATAGAGTACTGTCAAGAATTAATACAGAATCAGGTTTTAAATTAGGAATCACCTTTTCTGTAAACAATATTTCATAATTTTGATGGTTCATGTGGTTGTGGTAATCTCCCGTCGCTTGATTTAACTTCCACATGACAAGCGTATTAGGAATAAAGCCATTTTCACCGCGTGCATGAGTTATTCTTATGTGTTGTCCTTTCAACACCGGTTTGAGGAAACCGTGGTTTGTATTGTTGCTCCATGTTTTCACAGCTGTAAGTTTCATCAGCGTAAACTATGTCTTCAGAAACGCAATACTTTTTTCTCGGATGTTGCTTCTCTCTGACAATATGAACCTGCTTGATTTTTTCCCGGCGGAAACCTAATTTCTTTAACAACGGCCTTGAAAGTATACAGATTCTTTCAGTTCCTCTTTAATTCCTTATGCTGTAGGCACTCAATTCTCGATCAGATAAAAGTTGTAAATAATTCTCCCAACAACGGCCTCATCAAAACTATCAATGTCTACAGTTGTTTTGCGTTTACATTTTTTATCTGGAGTTACAAATTTCCTTCCTCCTCTGCAGTTACAAATTTCCTACCTCCGCCAGACTCCGATAGCCAGCCTTCCCTTGTAATTTTCTGGATACTGGTAGGCGAATTGTCTGTATCCACGTCGGCTCTCAGTTGAATCAGCTGAGTCGGATTGCTTCCCCTGAGTGGACTCATCTTCCGTAAACATTAAAACGTTATGTACAATCTCCCGAGGCTGACTAATCAGTTTCCTGGCTTTCGCTTTTGAATTACAGTCTAACAGGCTTTGTAATCTTAATCTGAAGTTACTGCATACTAGTAATACAAACACGGAAAAACACACAACGGACACACGTGACAAACTGAAGGCGGCCAAATGTACTAACGCTGAAGAGTAATTCTCTGCGCATGCACATTGTCTACCCGACAGTTACACTAAACGTTCGCGAATTTTTCAAATACCTGGCGCAGAGAGAAACCGACAACTCACGGCACTTTGTACGAACATGACGTCATTTTGACTTAACACACACTTATTGGAGAACCCCGGGAACTGCTACCGACTTTCGTTAACGTTCAGTGTAGGGTGCTTTGGAAACACCTTATTGGGTTCTGTAATTTCGTATCATAACGTGCGTGTTATGAGAGTATGCCGTTGCAAGCCAATGGCACATTGAAGATTTACAAAAACACGTTATTCTTGGTGCGATTTGCTATACTTACTCGTCACATAATGATATATCGACTGTTAAGGCCTTCAAGAAGTGTAAGTTACAGTACAAAGGTTGCTATTCCGCTCGTTCTTCTTGGTTAAGTGACTCGATGCTCAAGGACGTTTTGATGCGTGTTGTCGTCTTACGGGAGCACTGTTGGTTACCCAGTTTGCGGGAATTTGACGGGCTTGAGATTCCATGGGCTGTGGCGTCACCCGCCATCGATCGTTGGGTGTTATTGAAGATGAAGATGACTGCGTTAAATTGAAAGATCGTCAGAGACGGGATTCAAGGAGCGATCCTTGAACACGAGTATCGCTCCCTCTCATTACTTCATCAGATTCGGACCTTGGAAAAGTATTTTTTGAGCAATGCCTGTTTTGTTGCACAAATTTTTCCCCTTCTTGCGATAATGTCCAGAAAGCTACAACGATTAACGAGCAATTTTATGTAGCGAAACACTCAGCGCACTATGAATAGTTGAGGGTGCCGACGAGTAAAATCTCCTTCTGTGGTTGTCTCATAAATACGGTACAACAAAACTAATGGACTTTTTGATATCTTTGTTATCCCGCACCCCCTAGCAACAACCGGACTAGATATTAGCCATTGCTTGTGCTGACTGCCGTAAACACCACAGCACAAACGGCTGCGTTTGAAGCGATGTCGTGGCCGAGATGCATGGGCTGCTGGTGATTGGCATCGCATTGTGTTCAGCGATGAATCGCGGTTGTGGACTACCCAGGATGACCGTCTGCCGAGAGTATAGCGGCGACGTGAGGAGAGGTCGCATCCTTGCAGTGGAGAGGTACAGCACTGTTACTTCTGGCATCAAGGTGTGGAGAGCGCTCGGAGACGATTTTAAATCACGTATGGCGTGACTCCGACGGCACAACGATAAGTCACGGATATCCTGCATCCTCATGCGTTACCTCTCATGTGAAATTGTCGTGGTACTATTTTTGAAGATGACAATGCTCGTTCACACATGGGACGTGTCTCTATGAACCGCCTACGTGACGCTGAGGACTCCTGTGGCCAGCGATATCCCCAGCTGTGTCCACGATGAAACATGTATAGTACCAGTTAGGATCTCAGCTGCGTCCCAGTCCTAGGATCCAGGATATCAAGAACGAGTTACAACAGTTGTGGGTCATCTGTCTCAGGAGAGGATACAATGGCTTAATGACACCGTTACAAACCGTATCAGTGCAAGTATCTAGGTCAGAGTGGGCCAATATCGCAATGGGAAGTGGGCTCATATTGCAAAACTCCTGTAAACTGGACTCGATTCTGTAATCGCTGAAACATCACGTACGTTCTCAAGTACAAGCATAAACCAGATTATGGAGAGTAAAAATAAAAACCTTGTGAAATAATGTGAGTGGTCGGCTTGTTGCCCGATTATCCGCTGAGGTCTATTATAAATGTAAAAGTGACTCCTTCCGTATCACAGCGAAAAGTCACAATTGTCTTCCACACAACATACCAATAAAATAAGTGGTGCGCTGCCCTCTAAACACACTCTAAGAAAAAAAGACACATCACGACGGAAATGTCGGAATACAACGGAAAACGCAGACAGCAGTCAAAGGAGTCTTGAAATGAAAAAAAAAAAAAAAAAAAAAAATGGCACCCCAACAGTCACTCCAGGTTGTCGTGCCATATAGCGGGCAGTATCCTACTGCTGTCCGGGACGTTTCCAGACCCGTCTTCGGCCTGGAAGCTCATTGGCTGGAGTACAGTTGTCTTCATTGATGAGTCCCACTCCGAACTGACCTCCCAAGACCAGCGACGACGTGTCTGAAGTGTCACGTCCCGACACAGCCTCACTATACCAGAATGAAGTAAGTGCAATCGGGACGTTAACGACAATGGGTTCGTTATCAATTGCTGTCAACCTTTATATCAGAGATGAGAGGGAGAGAATCTCCTTGGTTTGAAGCAAATAAGTTTCCTAGGTTACAGAATTGCAATAGGCGGAAAAGATTGGTTAGTTTCTATCAAGTTTATTCTCACATATACTTATGTGAGGTGTTGGATCATAAACCCCTTAGTAAGATTCAGTCTATTTATTCGGACTTGCTACTTCAAAGCTAATTGCCGGTACATATAAGAAACAAGAACAAAGCAATCACTTGTTCTCGGTTAGCACTGAAATCTCTCTAAGTAATTGAGGCAAACACTGGCAGCCTCTGTTCAACACTATTCCAATGAAACTCTAAAAATCCTACTAGACCTGCAGTTCCTGAGTGTCCACCAGAGTCCATCACCGTCTTCCCGTAGTTGAATTCTTTATCAGCTGTATCGGCTGCTATGGGCCTACTCGGCCCCCCTGGCGTCTTGCTGCAGAATCTCCAAACTGCCGCCACTGGCTCTGAATCTGCATCTGAATCACCGCTTCTACCTATTCCGCTGCCTGGCCTTTTATTTCGTTTCTCGTGTACTTGGGTGCACGTGAGTTAATTTGTTTCACACGACCCTTTCGTTTCTAAGTGATCGGATTGCACAAGAATGAATGGCTATGGTTCCACACGACACTCTCGTTTCTGATTGGTCGGCTTGCTCAAGAATGCCTTCGGTTCCACACAACACTTTCGTTTCTAGCTGCAAACAACTTAATTTGGTTCCACACGAGTCTTTTCCACATGTAACTGACACTCTCTCTTGCTGTCGTATCGCCCTGGTGTTTGCGTCTTCCATTGCGCAAGTTTGATTCATGTTGTTTCCTCTGGCAGGATGTAAAACACTAAATTATTTGATCAACAAGCCATACTTGGCAGCCTCCGCCATTGTCCCTTTGTCCTTGTGGACTATTTCTTAATGTCGGCTGGCTGCTTGCCTATGGAGCCTGGACTCATATTATGGTCACAAAAGCAAGAATAATAATTAAAATAAACTTTCTACGGTCACAACAGAAGACGTCCCAGACAGTGGTGGGTTACCAACCTCACTGTCGCCCGCCATACTGCCCGACAACCAGGACAGATGGTCTGTGGTGCCATTTTATTTCGTAGCAGGACCCCTTTGGTTGTCCGCGGTACCTTTGCAGCACAGCGGTACGTAGACGATATTCTACGCCCCGTTTTCTCGCCCTGCATGTTAAGCCATCCTAGGCTGAGATTTCAACAAGATAACGCCCGCCCACACACATTGAGAGTTTCTACTGCTTGTTTTCTTGCCAAATCCTACTTCGGCCAGCAAGGTCGGCGGACCTCCCCACAACTGAAAACGTTTGGAGTACACGGACAGGGCCCTCCGACCAACTCGAATGGTTCAAATGGCTCTAAGTACTCTGGGACTTAACACATGAGGTCACCAGTCCCCTAGACTTAGAACTACTTACTCCTAACTAACCTAATGACATCACACACACATCCATGCCCGAGGCAGGATTCGAACCTGCGACCGTAGTAGCCGCGTGGTTCCGGACTGAAGCGCCTAGAACCGCTCGGCCACGGAGGCTGGCCGACCAACTCGGGATTTTGACGCTCTAAAGCGCCAAGTGGACGAATTTGGCAATATATCCATCAGGGGCTATCCAACAACTCTGTCGATCAATTCCAAGTCCAGTAACTGCTTACATAAGAGCTAGACCAGTGCTTTACTGACTACTCAATTTGTGAAGCTCTTTATCTTGAATGAATTATTCTATTTTTTTCTGAAATTATAGTCGTTAGTTCGTTTGTACATGTACATCAGATTTACCGATTTCCGTTCCATTTGGATAATTCTTTTGGGCTGCGTCGTTTATTGTCTTAGTGTTTTTTAGTTGCCTTTGCATTTATACATAAAAAGTGTGACATAGCTCTGTAGCTATATGACGCACTACGACTGCATATAAATTGATTAATGTAGTATTGTGTGGAACTTTCCTGGGGAAAGTGACAAGGTGTGTAAATTCTGGAGCGTGCGAGCAGAATTTCTCCGCTGTTGGTGCGATGCGAAAGTAGCTGGCAGTAGGGCTGCGGACAGTGCGAGCACAAAGCAAGGATTACCGGAAAGGACACCCGTGTTCCGGCGGTCGAAAGACTTGAATGGGCTCACTTCAGGTGGCGGAGTCGGAGCCAGAGATACGGTGTGTGTTTCCAAAAGGCAAGAGGACCCTGGAGAGGCCCTGAGCGAAGCTAGAACGGGCAACGTACTCTCCCATTTGCGTATGTGTGTTAGAGAAGGGCATTCCTGGCCAAGAGAAGTCTATCAATATAAAATAACGGCCTTAATTTGAGGAAGAAATTTCTGAGAATGTACGTCTGGAGTACGGCATTGTATGGTAGTGAAACATGGACTGTGGGAAGACCAGAACAGAAGAGAATCGAAGCATTTGAGATGTGGTGCTACAGACCAATGTTGGAAAGTAGGTGGACTGATAAGGTTAGGAATGAGGAGGTTCTGCGAAGAATCAGAGAGGAAAGGAATATGCGGAAAACACTGACAAGGAAAAGGGACAGGATGATATGACATCTGTTAAGACATCAGGCAATATCTTCCATGGAACTAGAGGGAGCTGTAGAGGGCAAAAACTGTAGACGAAGACAGAGATTGGAATAAATCCAGCAAATAATTGATGACGTAGGTTGCAAGTGCTACTCTGAGATGAAGAGGTTAGCACAGGAGCGGAATTCGTGTCGGGTACCTCCGAAAAATCCTCAGTCAGTGACGGCGACAGTGTACAGTGATAACTCCTAGTGAATTTAGCGGCATACTACAGCCTATTGCTTAAGTTCTGCGCTATTCTTCTCATATCTCGAAGAGGATGGAGAAATTATCTATTTTCAGTGTGGCAGAACTTGCAAGTCCTTCCCTCCATGCGATACCATTCATGAGTGGGACAGAGCGCAAGAGATATGCATCTTTGACGTCTGAAACGCGAGGTGTACAGGCGTATGTATTAGCCTCTCTTCGGTGCAGAGATTCACCGTCGAGGTGCTGAGTGACGTTGTTACAGTGCTGTTATTCTGAGGAAACGTGGAATTTAAGACTTTGCAGCTGCTCTGTGTTCTGCGCAGCTCGCAATTTACATAATTATTCTGCAACAGGAGTTGTTTTCTTCTTTATCGGAGAGAAATTTCACTACACGAATTTTGAACCAATCTTCCCCAGTTTAGTAGTATTTGTGAGCTGCTCAGACTTAAATTACGTGTTTGTTTTATCCTGCAGCAACCTTCCACATGCAATTCAGGTGCCTTTGGCACAAATAAAGATAATCAATTGCCCTGAACAATCTCGTACTGATAACTGATGTCAATAATTCTTGCGTGCTTGTGCGTCTATCAGAGTACATCTCGTGCCCAACAATTTATAACTGCATTGAGTAAGTAAACTGAATACATATGTCTTCAGTGTCGTCTTTCCTTGCTGTGACGGTGTTTTTCCTTGTAAAACAGATGTAATTATTAAGTTCCCAAGTGGAAACTGTTTGATATAGTTACTTTATTTTGCGTAATTGACCGTCGCCTGCAGGGCTTCCCTGGTGCAGCTAGCTAGCTCGTTCATTGTCCAATTTGCGCCGAGTCGAGATGGCGCTAACACAGCAACAAAAGGCGTTTAGCCCTGTGTTTCTGTTCCAGAAGGTGCAATGTTACAACTTTGCGGCGCGATTTTCGTTGATAGCACGCCTCTGCACCTCCTACAGCTCAAAGCATTCGACGACGGCATCATTAGTTTCGGGACACTAGTAATTTATCAAGGGGAAATCCAAAGGTCGTATCCGTGCGCATCAAGGCGTAAAGACCATTCAACACAGCTTTTCCTGCAGTCCATTGAATGATAGTCTCAGTGGCAGCTGACAGTTAGCAGTTCCTCTCGTGTTTGTCTGGTGTTTTGTGTTGACGTTTGCCTTTGAAGCCGGCCGCGGTGGCCTCGCGGTTCTAGGCGCGCAGTCTGGAACCGCGCGACTGCTACGGTCGCAGGTTCGAATCCTGCCTCGGGCATGAATGTGTGTGATGTCCTTAGGTAAGTTAGATTTAACTAGTTCTGAGTGTAGAGGACTGATGACCTCAGATGTTGTCCCATAGTGCTTAGAGCCATTAAAATTTGTGAGATTTAAATGAAAACTTCGGTTCTTTGCGTAATAGTAAAAAAGTGCTCAAAGTAGTATGTGGATGCATGCAAAAGATGTAAGCTTGTAAAATAAATGCTTTGTAATACTATGCATGTGTTAAAAAAACTACAGCGTGGTACCCACGCAGAAGATCTAACCTTGTGAAATAGAGTAAATGTTTTTGAAGCACCCCTTATTTTATTGGATATTGGTTAAGTAGGGGAAAATTCAACAAAATTACACTGTAATTAGTCAAACTCATTTAGCAAACAAAGCATTAAGAATTATCAGTCTCCTCACTGGCGTGATGTGGCCCGCCATGAATTCCTCACCGGAGCCAACCTTTTCATCTCAGAGTAGCACTTGTAACCCACGTCCTCAATTATTTGCAGGATGCATTGCAATCCCTGTCTTCCTCTTCAGTTTTTGCCCTCTACAGCTTCCGGTAGTACCATGGAGGTTTTCAACATTCTTCTGTTCCCGTTTTCCCACAGTCCATAATTCACTATCATACAATGCTGTGCTCCAAACGTACGTTCTCAGAAATTTCTTCCTCAAATTAATACCTATCTTTGGCACTAGTAGACTTCCCTTGGCCTTGAATACCCTCTTTGCCAGTGCAAGTTTGCTTTTTACGTTCTCCTTGTTCCGTCCGTCATGGGCTTTTGCTACTTGGGTGGCAGAATTCCTTAACTTAGTCTACTTCGTGATCACCAATTCTGATGTAAAGTTTCCCCCTATTCTCATTTCTGCTACCTCTCCTCATTTTCATCTTTCATCGATTTCTTCTCAGTCCATTTTCTGTACTCGACTGTTAGTTCCATTTAACAAATACTGTAATTCTTCTTCACTTTCGCTGAGGATAGAAATGTCACCAGCAAATCTTATCACTGATAACTTTTCATCTCAAATTTTAATACCACTCTTGAATCTTTGTTTTATTTCCATTTTGCTCCTTCGATATACAGATTGAACAGTAGGGACGAAAGCCTACATCCTGTCTTCCACCCTTTTTATTCCGAGGACTTCGTTCTCCGTCTTCCAGTCTTATCGCTCCCTCTTGGTTCTTATACGTAATGTATATTACCCGTCTTTCTCTATAGATTCCCACAATTTCTTTCAGAATTTCGAACATCTTGCACCATATGACATTGTCCAACACTTTTTCCAGGCCTACAATGTCTTGTGGAGCTGTCTTAATTTCTCTTCAGTCTTGCTTCCATTATCAACTACAACGTCAGAGCTGCCTCTCTGGTGCCTTTACCTTTCCAGACTGATTGTCATCTAACAGATCCTCAATTTTCTTTTCCATTCTTTTGTGTATTATTATTGTCAGCAACTAGGATGCATGAGCTGTAAGCTAATTGTGCGATAATTCTCACACTTAACTGCTCTTGCTATCTTCAGAATCGTGTGGATGATGTTTTTCCGAAAGTCTGACAGTATATCGCCACTCTCATACATCGTACTCATCAACGTGAATGGTCGTTGTGTTGTCACCTCCCTCAGTGATTTTAGAAATTCCGATGGAATGGTATTTGTTCCTTCTGCCTTATTTGATCTTAAGCCCTCCAAAGCTGTTTTAAATTCTGATTCTAATACTGGATCCCGTATCTCGTCCCTATCGACTCCTGTTTCCTCCTCTATCACGTCATCAAACAAGTCCTCCCACTCATTGTGGGGCTTCAATGTACTCTTTCCACCTATCCACTCTCTACAGTCCATTTAACAGTGGAATTCCCAATGCACTCTTAATCTTACAGCCCTTGTTTCTAATTTCACCGCAGGTTATTTTGACTTTTCTACGCGCTGAGTCAGTCTTCTCGGCTATCATTTCTTTTTCAGTTTCTTCAAATTTTTCATGCAGCCCGTTCACCTTAGCTTCCCTGCACCTCCTATTTATTTCATCCCTAAATGACTTGAAGTTCTGTACTCCTGAATTTCCTCAACATTTTTGTACTCCCTCCTTTCGTCAATCAAATGAAGTATTTCTTCTATTACCCATCTTCGCAGTTACCTTCTTTGACAGGGTTTTTGAATTACCGCTACCAGTCACAAACTTTGTTAATTATTGTATTACTTAGCGACATGTTTCGAGGGAATACCTCATTTTCAGGCTAAATGGCATTACAAAAACAGTTTTACAATAAGATCATACTGATATTACATAAATACTGTGGTTATCTTTGTTCTTCTGGTGTGGCAGTCTCATTGAGACGCGCCGAAGTGTCAGCGGCCTGGATTACCAGCGGCAACTGTTTGTAAGTTTCTTGCTTTGGTCGGGGCCGTAGTGTTTCTCGCCTGCTGCAATTTTTGGGGAGACGGTGACCTGTTGTATGATTTTCATTCGTCTTGACGTCCGTTGGTTTGTGCTTCAGGCGATTCAGAGCTGTGTGCGACTGGATATTTAATGCTGCTCTGACAATATCCAACTTGCCTTCGCCTTTTGCACCTTTCACGCACAATAGTCATACTACAAGAGCTTCTGGCCTTTCCTAGTCTTGGTGGCTTCCTGAAGGGCTGAATTTAATGTGATTACTGATTGAGCCCCATTTTTTAATTTATTGATATTTTTTAGTAATTGTTTGTTTGTGCCTTTCAGTGCTTCTCTAAGGGTGGTTTTCTGCATAACATGCTGCACGTGTAATTTGGTCGCTGAAGTCCCATTACAGTGGGCAACGGCAGTTACATAACTAATGTTAGTTACCCTTCTGTTGTATTGGTGGCCGAGCGGTTCTGGGCGTTTCAGTCCGGAACCGCGCGACTGCTACGGTCGCAAGTTTGAATCCTGCGTCGGGCATGGATGTGTGTGATGTCCTTAGGTTAATTAGGTTTAAGTAGCTCTCAATTCTAGGGGACTGATGACCTCCGATGTTAAGTCCCATAGTGCTCAGAGCCATTTGAACCATTTTTTGTATTGGTGATTACTTTGAGAGTTGACCTGTTTTATTTAAATATTGGTGGTCCCCCCCTTTGTAATAAGAATGTTGTTAATTGAGACTTAGTCATTTAGTATTCTTTAAACAATTTTGTGATTTAATTAGGTCAGAGTTTTCTTATGGATGCCCACGCGAAATTCTGTTTGAACTGAAATGTTTAATTAGCCATATGATCACCTGAGTCTACAGCCAGTTAAATGTACTAATTGTATTTTCTGCTGCTGGCTATTTTAGCAGTTGCCTTTTTTTTTATTTGTGGGGGAATGGATTTAAACCTTGTATGTCAAACACACATAACGTTACTTCTCTGGGCTGCCCCGTCACGCTTCCTTACCCTTCCATCCTGTGTAAAGGGTTTATCAGGCGCGAGATCCGGCTGAAGGGCTGATGAGGAAGGGCCGTCCAATGAAGTCTTGTGAACTCCTCTCGGGTGCGCAGACTTACGTGAGGCCTTGCCTTGTCACGGAGAAGGAGAAGGTTGTTTGCATTTTTGTGGCGACGAACACGCTGAAGTTGTTTCTTCAGTTTCCTAAAGGTAGACAGTACATTTTTGTTTTGGTTGGCAGGAGAGCCAACACCGTGTTACTAGAAGGAGGCCGAAAGGCACGCGTTTTAGCTCACGCAGGCTGGCGTGAGGTCTGGAACAGGGCAAGGAAATCACAATTTAGAAAAACGGACGTAGCTGGTGGAATACTTAACTTTAATCCGTTAATGAAGAACGTCGGTCTTGACGGTACATGAATCAATATCAATAGTAACTGATAATGGCGCCTTGCTAGGTCGTAGCAAATGAAGTAGCTGAAGGCTATGCTAAACTATCGTCTCGGCAAATGAGAGCGTATTTTGTCAGTGAACCTTCGCTAGCAAAGTCGGTTGTACAACTGGGCGAGTGCTAGGAAGTTTCTCTAGACCTGCCGTGTGGCGGCGCTCGGTCTGCAATCACTGATAGTGGCGACACGCGGGTCCGACGTATACTAACGCACCGCGGCCGATTTAAAGGCTACCACCTAGCAAGTGTGGTGTCTGGCGGTGACACCACAATTTTAGAGATGATACTTGCACCAAGAGAGAGGACAGCAAAGAGAATAATCCCTTCATAGTCCCAGAAGACCGTAATATCAGTTTGTCTGTTGAGGGTACCGCTATGAACTTTTTCTTTGGAGGAGAGGTAGTGTGGCACCTTTCCACTGACTGCCGTTTTGTTTTCGGTTCGAAATTATGAACCCAATGTCACGTCCTGTGTTGTTGTTCGACAAAATATTATCACGATCAGCCTCGTAACGTGCATGTAATGGTCCTTCGTTGCTCTTTATCATCTTTTGTTATGCAGCGAGGAGCACATCTTTGAGTACCCCAACTGGTGGACGACTGAGTCAGCACTACCAACAAAGACATGCAGTTATGGAGCGAGGTGTCTGACTGTAATCCGTCGATCACTTCCAATGAAAGTGTCCGCACGTTCCAACACTGCCAGGATGCCGGTCATTGTGGCCGAGCGGTTCTAGACGCTTCAGTCCGGAACCGCGCTGCTGCTACGGTCGCAGGTACGAATCCTGCCTGCGGCATGGATGTGTGTGATGTTCTTAGGTTAGTTTGGTTTAAGTAGTTCTAAGTCTAGGGGACTGATGACCTCAGATGTTAAGTCCCATAGTGCTCAGAGCCATTTCAACCATTTTGAACTGCCGGGGTCACACCTGTGTGCGGCCTGCCGTCACTTGGGAGACCGGACAGGTTTGTGCAGTCTTAAATTACCAAATATGCAGCAACCAGTCGGAAAATCATGTTTTATTTATTCACTTTTGCAAATCAATTTCAACTGATTAACAGCCATCATCGGTGCCCTGAGGGCACATATCGGTTGAAAGCACCGATGATAGTTGTTAATCAGTTGTAATCGATTTGCAAAAGTGATTAAATAAAACATGATTTTGCGACTGGTTGCTGCATATTTGGTAATCTTATGGTTTACGGTCGCTGCACGATTTGGGAACCACACGGAACCCACCATTCAATGTGCAGCCTTGTTGCGGTGATGACAGACGCTTCGCCCAGCGACTCACCGTGCTTTTGTTCACTGTCTCAGTAGCCATTCTGCAAGCTCCTAAGAATATCTATGAAGGTCTGATTTTCACCAAAAGAAACTCGATGAGAGATCTCTGACTGGAACGGATCTCCGTTACAGACGTCGTTTTCAGAGCTACGTATAGCGCCGCCATCTGTCACAACTTCATGAAATTATAGTGGGCTGAAGCGGGGACATTCCACGACGCTCCACAACTAATTCCCCATTTTTTAAACCGAAACTGGCCGAGAGGAAACGCTTCCCCCCCGGACGTACAGTGAAGGACGAAAACATTGGACGAATTGTTTAATAGCGCGTTGTTCCGCATTCAGAACTCAATGCAGAAGTGTTTCTGCCTGACATGGATTCTACAAATCCTTGTTAGGTTTCCAGTGGTATGTGGCACCACATGTTTACGCAACGGTCACGAAATTCACGTGAATGGCGGGCCAGTGGTTTTTGGGCGCAGTGCTTGAGCCAGATGGCATCCCAGATGTGTTCAAATGGTTCAAATGGCTCAAAGCACTATGGGACTTAACATCTGAGGTCATCAGTCCCCTAGACTTAGAACTACTTAAACGTAACTAACCTAAGGACAACACACACATTCATGCCCGAGGCAGGATTCGAACCTGCGACCGTAAGAGCAGCGCGGTTCCGGACTGAAGCATCTGGAACCGCTCGGCCACAGCGGCTGGCGCCAGATGTGATCCGTTGACGTTAGATCAAGAGAATTTGGAGGTCGAGACATTCTATACGATCACCGACATTGTGTAACAAGAAACATGGTTCATCCGAGCAGGCGACTTGTTTCAATTGATCCATGCTCAAATATCGTTGACGTCGTGTCCACTCCAATCGTATTGATTAACGACGTTGTCCGGTCAACATGGAAACACTTAACAGTTTTCTGCTATGCAGCACCCTCCATCCCCCGTGTTCAATAATATGCGCTAAACGTCATGCTCCGAAACACTTGTATCTGCATCAGAACAGAATTCTGTCGTTAGATCTGCCACAGATTGCCGTCCATCCTTTTTTTCAAAGACATTAAACGAAACAGATACAAGCTGGTAGTAAACTGTAATGCGTAATGTACTAAAGTAGTATTGTATCTGAAGTTCAGGTAGACCGTGGGTGAAATTTGAGGCCTACAATACGGCAACTTAATCGAAAAGTTTACATTTAAAATACATTTGTAGTAACGAAAACTATGTGTTACACTCAAGTAAGTGGCGGCTCGTAACCGTGCATTGGCAATTATCTCACAACGGCTGGCTTGCGAATTCATATTTATTATAATGTTTTTGCTTCTCTTATTGTATATTTTTTACCCGTATCAATATTCGCTACTAATTATGGTATACTGTGTATGTCTTTCTACATGCCAATTACGAAGTCGAGGGAGGAAGGAAAGAACATCAGGGTTTAAAGTTCCGTCGACATTGAGGTCATTAGAGTGGTTTTCCCTTTAGGCCCTACACTGAGGCGATAAAAATCATGATATCCAAATATCGTGTGGGACCTCCTTTTGCGCGGCGTAGTGCAACAGCTGGACGTGGCAAGGACTGAATAAGTCATTGGAAGGTTCAAATGGCTCTGAGCACTATGGGACTTAACATCTTAGGTCATCAGTCCCCTAAAACTTAGAACTACTTAAACCTAACTAACCCAAGGACATGACACACATCCATGCCCGAGGCAGGATTCGAACCTGCGACCGTAGCAGCCCCGGGGTTCCGGACTGCAGCGCCTAGAACCGCACGGCCACCGTGGCCGGCTATAAGTCATTGGAAGCCTCGTGCGAAAATATAGAGCCACGCTGTCTCGATAACCGTCCATAATTATGAAAGTGTTGCCAGCGTAGGATTTTGTGCACGAACCGCCCTCTTGATTATGTCCGGTAAATGTTCGACGGGGTTCATGTCGGGCGGTCTGGGTGGCCAGATCATTTGCTCGAATTATCCAGAATTTTTTTCAAGCCAGTCGCGAATAATTGTGGACCAGTGACATGATGCATTGTCATCCATAAAAATGCCAACGTTGTTTGGGAGCATGAAGTCCATGAGTGACTGCAGATGGTTTCCAGTTTCAGTTGGACCCGGGGACCGAGTGGATTCTACAGCGCACACCATTGTGGAGCCGCCACCAGGTTGCACCGTGCCTTGTTAACAACATGGGTCTATGGCTTCGTGGGATGCACCACACCCTACCCTCAGCTCGGGTCTCATCTTACCAGGCCACGGTTTTCCAGTCGTCTAGGGTCCAGGAACGGCGCTGCAGGTGATATCATGCTGCTAGCACAGACACTCGCGTCGGTTGTGTGCCGCCATAGCCGATTAACGTGAAATTTCGCCACAGTCTTCTAACGGATATGTTCGTCATACGTTCCACACTGATTTCAGCGGTTCACGCAGTGTTTCTTGTCTGTTAGCACTAACGACTCTGCTTTTGGTCGTTAAGAGAAGGCCGTCGACCATTGCGTTGCCTGAAATTTGATATTCTCGGCACACCCTTGGCACTGTAGATCTCGGAATACTGAATTTCTTAACTATTTCCGAAATGGAACGTCCCATGTTTCTAGCTCCAAATATCATTCCCCATTGACAGTCTGTTAATTCCCGTCGTGCGGCCATAACCACGTCGGAAACTTTTTCACGTGAATGACCTGAGTACAAACGACAAACTGCCTATTGGCTTCTGTCTCGGGTTCTTCGGCCGACGTTCATCTAATGATTTTACTGACGTTTCGCCAGCACGAGTGGCTGGCATTGTCAAAGCTTCATCCTCCGTTGCCGGTGGTGAACTGGAGCCGAGCTCGCTGCTGCAGACTATATGTACCTGGCGCGCCAACGTCCGAGGGCTTCTCCGCGGTCATTTCCGGTGCGGTTCTCCTCTTGCTACCTGCGACGGTCGTTCGCTGCAGTACGGGAAGCCAGGATCCGTTTACTTTAAGGCTTTCCTCTTTCTTGTTGAAGCTGTTCGCGTGTTTTTGTATTTCTACAGTGTCTCTGAACAAGCGCGTGTGATAGTGCTTCTCTATAGTCAGAACTTCCGTGTCGGCGAATTTTATTACGTGGTCGGTCTCACTCAGTGCGTGCTCTGCCATGGCCGATTTCTCCACCTGCCCCAACCTGCAACGTCGCTTATTTTCCTTGATCATGGTGTTGATTGATCTCGGCTCCAGTTCACCACCGGTAGTGGAGGGTGAAGCTTTGACAATGCCAGTCACTTGTGCTGGCAAAACGTCAGTAAAATCATTAGATGGACGTCGGTCGAAGAACGCGAGACAGAAGCCAATAGGCAGTTTGTCGACAAATGGCCACGAAAGCCATAACAACTGAGTACAAATGTCAGCTCCGCCATTGCATTGTCCTTTTATACCTTGTGTTCGCTATTCTACCGCCATCTGCATATGTGCATGTCGGTATCAGTGTTTTTCATCACAATCTAATAACGAAAAAAAAAAAATGCGTGCGTATTATAAAAATGTCTGTATGTTCCACATCTCCTCCAGAACCACTGGACCAATTTCAACCAAACTCGGTACACATATCACTTACTTTATAGAAAGAATCGCTGTTGGTGTAAGAACCACCCACGTTTCAAAGCGGACGGGGTGAGGATGAAGAAGTAGTGTAGGCCACGACGGGCTAATTGCCCAGGTTTTATGCCTCCAGTATTTGAGAACGAGAGCACATACATGACTTGCAATAAACTTTACACATAATTTCAAACTTTTATGTAACTTTTTCTGCTTTTCACCCCCTCCCACCCCCACAAAATTATGAAAGGTAAAATAGTTTATTGCTACTACATTTTCGTTGTTCGTTTTGGCATCATGTATAGCGTTTTAATTTATTACTTCTTGACTATGAAGTGTATTCGCGACATATTTTGCAGTGTTAACATACACCACTGAATATATCTGCAAAGAGATGCCATTGTACGAGGCATAGTTCAGCATATATGACGTCATAAACCCTAAGGTGCGTGACAAACTGTCGCATTATGCATGACGTTCAAATTTGTTGTTACTAACCATGAGGAAGAATACAGACCGTTTTAGGAAGTGTGCAGTACGAGATACTTATTGATTTGAAGAATATTACACGTTTTAGGAGAAGCTTTTATTCTTTGACTTTTCAGCTTCATAAAGTTTGTTAAAATGTGTTTATTAGTTGAAATGTGCTACGTGATACGAACCAAAATAATGAACAAAATGCTTCACATTCTTCAGTCTGTTTAATCCAAACCTCTGTGGCACGATGCATGCCCCTCTGTAAGCTATGCTTACCCACATAGGCATACACGTCAGGCTAGCTTTCGTTGTTGAACATACAGTAGCTTAGTTGCTCACCATCACTTGTCATAACAAAACAACTGATAAGCGAACGTAGTTGCAGACAACACTTAGCTCATCATGAAAGCGGGTGACATCGGAAGCTCCATGAGGATATTCGTGGACGATGCTGTTGTATACAGGTAAGTTGCAACACTAGAAAATTATAGCGAAATGCAGGAAGACATACGGAGAATCGTTAATTGGTACAGGGATTAGTAGTTGACCTGCTGAAACGCATTGGGCGTAAATAGGCGCAAAGAAACGTTACTGCACGATTATACGAAAGCTGGACGATCACTTCAAGCAACATCTATAAAATATCTGGGAGTGAGTGTACGGATCGATTAAGTGTAACGACCACATGAAAGTAATCACAGGTAAGACAGACGCCGGAATGAGATTCATTCTAACAAGGGAACCTCCCCATCGCACCCCCCTCAGATTTAGTTATAAGTTGGCACAGTGGATAGGCCTTGATAAACTGAACACAGATCAATTGAGAAAACAGGAAGAAGTTGTGTGGAACTGTGAAAAAATAATCAAAATATACAAACTGGGTCGTCCATGTGCAATATAGGCAATATTAAGGGGCGTGTCAGAAGAGGAGCGCCGTGGTCCCGTGGTTGGTGTGAACAGCCGCAGAACGGGAGGTCCTTGGTTCAAGTCTCCCTCCCTCCCAGCTTTCTTTATTTTTGCATAGTTATTATCTGTCCGTTCGTTCATTGACACCTCTGTTCACTGTAATAAGTTTAGTGTCTGTGTTTTGCGACCGCATCGCAAAACCGTGCGATTAGTAGACGAAAGGACGTGCCTCTCCAATGGGAACAGAAAACATTTGATCGCAAGGTCATAGGTCAACCGATTCCTCCACAGGAAAACACATCTGCTATATTCTATACGACACTGGTGACGGCATGTGCGTCACATGACAGGAATATGTTGTCGACCCCCCTAACTTGTACACTTGGCGAATGGGTAAAAAGATTCTTCTACCTTGCCCGATTTAGGTTTTCTTGTGGATGTGATAATCACTCCCAAAAAAGTGATGAAAACATAAGAGTTTGTCACATAAACTGAAAATAAAAAATTAAACTTTTCACTCGATGGAAGATTTGAACCAAGGACCTTTCGTTCCGCAGCTGCTCACGTTACCACGAGACCACGGCGCTCCTACGTTCTCATCGTCCTTAATGTTGCTTATCATCCTTGAACCACTCAGTTTGTATATTTTGCTTATTTTTTCACAGTTCCACACAACTTCTTCCTGTTTTCTCGATTGATCTGTGTTCAGTTTTTCAAGGCCTATCCACTGTGCCAACTTATAACTAAATCTGAGGGGGGTGCGATGGGGAGATTCCCTCGTAAGAATCCTCCGGAAGTGTAGTCCCCCGACAAAGGAGGTAAGTTACGAAACCTTCGTAAACGGCAGCGCGTTTCGTCGTGGGTTCGTTTAGTGAATGCGGAAGCGTCATGGAGATGGTCAGATAGCTCCAGTGGCAGGAGTTTACAGACGACGAGTCGTCCATGACTGTCTGTTTTTCTGTTAAAAGTCCATGAGCGTACTGTCCTAGAAGATTCTGTCAATATATTGCTCCCTCCTATGTATACACGGTGGGCTTGCCGCAGTGGTAACAGCGGTTCCCGTCAGATCACCGAAGATAAACACTGTCGGGCTGGGCTAGCACTTGGATGGGTGACTATCCGGTCCACCGAGCGCTGATGGCAAGCGGGGTGCACTCAGCCCTTGTGATGCAAACAGGAGCTACTTGATTGAGAATTAGCGGCTCCTGTCTCGTAAACTGACATGAGGCCGAGAGAGCGGTGTGTTGACCACATGCCCCTCTATATCCACATCCAGTGACGCCTGCGGGCTGAGAATGACGCGGCGGCCGGTAGGTACCGTTGGGTCTTCCTGGCCTGCTCGGGCGGAGTTTTTTTTCTATGTATACGGGGTGAAGAATAATGCTGCACTTGGAGGTCGGCATGCGATTCCTCATCGAGATTTAAGACAAGATAAGCAAGAGCAGATCGGATGGATTTTGAAAACTCATGTATGTAAACGAGGAACTGGCAACACTGCCACATGCTGCAGCGAATCGGAATGTACAGAGGAACGTGTATCACCTCACACAAGCTTACTAGCCGCCGTAGCTTAGTGACTATGAGAAGTCTGCTGGGACATCAAACTCTCATCCACCGTAGAGCTATGATTCGCATGCTCGCCATGTTATTTTACTTCATTTTTTAGTCGTACGCTCCCTAGTTCTCGTCGTTTATAAGATGTGGATCATTTTATCACATTACAGTAGCCTATCACACGACAATGGGATCCATTAAACTGAAGGCTTGTGTCCACTAACCTCACAATGCTCAACCGTAACTGGTCCTGTCAAGTTCATGAAGGACGGCTTTCCGATGGAGTACACAGACGACGAATACGTAACCAAGCTGCCATTGCTGCTCTTGCGTATGCTGCACGATACCCTTAAAGGCGCCATACCGATAAAAACGTTTTTCGTTGCCTGAAACAACACCTTCGGGAAATCATAATCTTCGTCCGCAATGAATGGACAGAGGCCGTCCCAGGGCTAGAAGTACTCCACAACAGAGGACGCGACTCTTGAAACCTCGCCGAAGTCATTATCTAGACTGGTTGTTGAAGTGTTTCACGGTGAAGAACTGCATCCATGTCATTATATGTTAAGGCAACACCGGCGACCAGAAGACGCATTCGACGTGTAGAGTTTTGTGAATGGCTTCTGTACCAAATGGAAGATAGCGAACATTTTATAAATAACGTGATCTGGACTGACTAATCTACCTTCACGAGTGAGGGTATTTTCAACCTCTACAACAGCCATAACTGGTCCGAACACAACCCACATCTCACCCATGAACATGACTTTCAGGCACGCTTTGGCATAAACCTGGGGACTGGAATTGTGGGAGGACTGCTTTTGGGCCCTTACCTATTGCCGGACAAGTACGTTTCTGTACAATACTTTGTCAGAACGTTCCACTTGGTGTTCTACGACGGCCATGGTTTCAGCATGATGCTGCACCGTCACACATTGGAATGGAAGTGTGTAACTCTTTAAATGAAGCGTTTCCGGGGAAAAGGCTTGGTCGTGTAGGTCCAATGTTCTGGCTTCCGCGTTCCCCGGACCTTAACCCACTAGATTTTTGTTTTGGTCACACTTATATGAACAAGTTGATAATACTCCACCTGTGCATGTACACTAACTAATAGCTCGCGTGCATCCTGCTCCGGCAATGGTGGATACAGGTGTATTTGGTAGGGTGTAACAAAGTGTGATCCAGCGAGTGGTCAAGTGATCGCTTTCAACGTTTTCTCTAAACTAAGCATCGCTCGTATGTGTACGTACCGGTTCTGTGAAGATGAGCCTGAATGTCAAGCGCAGAGAATGGAATTACTGTGCATAGCATAACGTACAATCTAGTGTAGCCTACTTGTTGTGTCTTTTGTACGTCATCGGATAAAGACCATGTTACTGTATCCACTATTATTTACTGTTGGCTTTATTTGTGTCAAGGACGAAAGAAAGTGGTCCTTGACGTTTGTAAGAAGTTCATCTTATGTCTTAATGTTTAACAGTAACAGAAATAAACACACAAGATACCGCACTGTGGATGTGTAAATTGGATACTACTTGATGATGTAACTGAAAAAAAAAATCGGGCGCGAAAGCTACATGAACATCCATAAGTCTGCGTATCCGTTCTCCACAGCATTACCTCGCCTCTCTGAGCTAATGCGACGGGTGCGGCACAATGCAGAGTTCATGCTACCTGTTCTACACAGTTACACCATTGCCAGGGGCTCATTCTTTAAATCGTATTCCTATTAAATGTATCGGCAGGATTAGGTTTTGCTAGGTCACTTTTGTATTGAACCGAGCTGAGGAATCGCAGACCGACTGCCAAGTGCGGTATTTTTTTTTTTTTCACCCTGTATATCGCGGAAGGACCACAGAGACAAATTAGAGATATTTGAGCCCACATGTAGGCTTTCCTGCCATTTCAATTCCTTCAGTATCTCTGTGACACTCTCCCATGGCTTAAACAAACTTGTGATCATTTGTGCTGCTCTTCTGTGTATACCATCAATATCCCGTTAGTCCTATCCTTTACGGGTCCCACACACTTGAGCAATATTCTAAGATAGGTCTCACGAGTGATTTGTAAGCAATCTCTTCTATAGACTGATCGCAATTCGCCAGTATTCTGCCAATAAACCGAAGTCTGCTACATCCTTTACCCACGACTGAACCTTTAGGATCATTCCATTTCATATACCTACAAAGTGTTATACCCAAGTATTTGTATTAATATTATTGTCACACGATACTACCTTCTCTTGTTCTGTGAAGTGCACAATTTTACATTTCTGAATATTTAGAGCAAGTTGCCAATCTCTGCAGTATGTTGAAACCTTATCAAGATCTGACTGAATATTTATGCAGTTTCTCTCAGATAGTACTTCATTATAGATACCTGCATCATCGTAAAAAGCCTGATTTTACTATTAATATTGTGTGCTAGGTCATTAATATACAACATGAACAGCAAAGATCCTAACATTCTTCCCTGGGGCACATCCGAAGTTGCCTCTACATCTGACGATTACTCTCCATCAAAGATAACGTGTTGTGTCGTCCCTACCAAAAAGTTCTCAGTACAGTCACAAATTACACTTCCTACCTCAAATGTCCGTACTTTTGACAATAAACGTAGGTGCGATATTGAGTCAAATGCTTTTCGGAAATCAAGAAACACCGCATCCACCAGGATACCTTGATCCAAAGCTTTCAGTATGTCATGTGAGAAAAGTGTGAACTAGGTTTCACATGATCGATGTTTTCGAAAACCATGCTGGTTGGCATTGAGGAGGTCATTCTGTTCAAGCTATCTCATTGTGTTTGATCTCAGAACATGTTCTAGCGTTCTAGAACAAACCGATGCCAAGGATATTGGACAGTAGTTTTGTGGATCACTGCTACTACCCTTCTTGTAGATGGGTGTGACCTGTGCCTTTTTCCAAGTACTGGGCACGTTTTTTGTTCGAGGGATCTACGATGGATTACAGTGAGAAGAGGGGCTAACTTAGCTGCAAATTCAGTATAGAATCTGACAGGGACTCCATCGGGGCCTGGAGCTTTGTTCAATTTCAACGATTTCAGCTGTTTGTCAACACCACTGACACTAATACATATTTAATTAATCTTTTCAGCGATACACGGATTAAATTGGGGCAGTTCTTCGGGGGTTTCCTTTGTAAAAGCACATTTGTAAATGGAGTTAAGCATTTCAGCTTTTGCTTTGCTACCCTTAATTTCAGTTCTTGTCTCATTCGTTAGAAACTGGACACTAACTTTGGTGACACCAACAGCCTTTACATATTGCCAAAATTTCTTTGGATTTTATAAAATGTTATTCGACAATATTCTGCTACGGTAGTCACTGAAGACATCACGCATTGCTCTCTTGACAGCCAATCGTGTTTCATTGAACATCTCTCTATTTGTAGCCCTACGCTTTGTTTTACATCTATTATGCAGTAATCTTTGTTTCTTTACAAGTTTCTTTCCGGAGATTGTATACCATGGAGGTTCCCTCCCATTATGAACTCTTCTACTGGGTACATATCTATCGTGCGTGGTCAACTATTCTTTTAAACTTGAGCCAGAGTTCCTCTATATGCTCCCAACCTGTGCCAAAAGTTTCAAGTTCCTCACTGAGATATGACATTACTGATATTTTATCTAATTTACTGAACATATGTATCTTTCTGCTTGTTTTAAGTGTCCTTTGTACTTCGGTGATCATTGCTGCCACAACCGCGTCATGGTCACTGATACCAGTTTCCATGTGGACATTCTCAAAGAGGTGAGGTCTATTTGTTGCCATTAGGTCCAATATGTTTCCATCGTGAGTCGGGTTCGTAACTATCTGTGTTGGGCAGTTTTCATTCACGGAAACCAGTCAACGATACTTTTGAGAACACTGTTTACCATTTCTTCTGTTGCTGTTTGTATGGTTCAAATGGCTCTGAGCACTATAGGACTTAACATCTGAGGTCATCAGTCCCCTAGAACTTAGAACTACTTAAACCTAACTAACCTAAGGACATCACACACATCCATGCCCGAGGCAGAATTCGAACCTGGGACCGTAGCGGTCGCGCGGTTCCAGACTGTAGCGCCTAGAACCGCTCGGCCACTACGGCCGGCCAGCTGTATGTATGCTTGAACTGATTACCATAATAATGACATCCACCAAAAGAACGAATTCTGGTTGTTGTATATGAGATGGAAGATCGTTTACCTTACATATTGAAAATCCCCATAGAAAAATTTATAAATGACAGTGCTGGAGAACCTCTACGTTATTTGATTTTCAAACAGCTGAGCAAAACTGAACGTACTCAGACATTTCTCTCTTTACTTATTCTGATCAACACTAAACTGACACACAATATTTTTAGCGCAACGCAATCTGACTTTCAATAATCCCTGCAAAAGAATGGCCCTGACTAACAATAACCTATACCTTACATGAATCACTTACCTCACAAAAATCTTCGTTATTCAAACTACTGCAATACAACGAGCGCCAATACTGCCAGCTAAATAAATATCAGTTCATGACATCCAGTCTTACAAATTCCCTTTTCTGGCGGTCACACGTCCAGATCGTCCGCTCTCAAAACGCCGCCATCTCTCTCCCCACATCCACCACTGCTGGCGGCTCGCCTCCAACTGCGCAACGCTACGCGCTGTTCACATCCAGCTGCCCAGCACTGCAATAGCGAATATTTCAACAGTGAGTCCAACCAGCCACAGACTGCACACAGCACAGCCAGTGATTTTCATACAGAGCGCTACGTGGCATTACCAACATAAAAACCTAAACAGCCTACTTACAATATATGAAGAACAATCGCGGTCCTAATATTGAGCCTCATTCGTGATTTCTGCTGAGTCAAAATAATCTCCCCTGACCACATTGATTGAATTACTAAGTTTAACTTCCTGCATTCTTGTGGTTAGACCTGACTGTTATCCATCGGTTGGCGGTACCATTAGTACCATAAAAGCCCAGTTTATCTAAGAGAATATTGTGATTCAAAAGGTCAAATGCCTCAGTTAGATTGCAGATAATACGAACCGGCGCTATCTTTTTATTGAATGCTTGAAAAATTTTGAGGTTGAACGTTCATATGGCTTTCTTAGAAGAGCAAGTCTTTTGATTAGAATCGCCAGCGGATCTCTCGAGAAATACCTGTAACTCTTGACATAGCTCCTCCCGACACGCGTCAGTAATGATAAGGTTGCAGATACCGGAATCGTTGGCCGTGGAGTCTGGACCGAGTGCGGAAGGCCTTGTGCGGTGGACGGCCCAGGTTGGTTGACGCAATTAGCAGCTAGCTAGCTTAGGTGGCGTCGCGTCGCGGATGTTGACTTACACGTGGCACTCACTCGCTAATGACGCGCCAACGGTCCATCACCTGCGTGCGTGCGAGTGTGCTTTTTGTTTTTGCAGGCCTGTGGCGCGTGTGAAGGTCACGCGTGGCTGCGAGGCTGCACCAGACGATTGGCCATCTTGCGCTTGCGGTCGGACCTTGACCGTGGTTATGACGGCAGGCCGGTCTGCCCCCAACTAGGTTCTGTGTAGCTCGCTGGCCTTCCCTGCACTGCGAAACGGAAGAATGACGTAACCGGCTCCTGGAGATTAGCTTCTCATGGTGCGCACGGTTGCTACAGAAGTAAACATGACAATCGTTCTGTAATGCAGCCTACCGACCGAGACAGCAAAGTGGGTATCATGCCGCACTTGTAAGGCAGGGCTTTAGATCTGCATCCAGCTGTTCCGATTTCTTACCGTTTCTCCTAAACCAAGCCAGGTTGTAAGACGTGTATATTTCAATTGTATACTGTCAAACCACAATTTATGAAAGATGTTGACATTTTATTAATAGGATTAAGTAGGAATAATTAGTATTTGTCATGCTGGAAATAATTGTGGTAGCAGGGAATGTCTGCACCAAAGTATTGTTGGCAAGAGAGACCTCACATTGATATAATTTTAAAAAGGACAGGAGAGACAGCGTATGGATACATTTTAAGAAAAGAGCGGGAAAGACCGCACATTGATACATTTTGTAATGGTAGCAGGGACTGTCTGCATCAGGAGACAGGTTGGCAGGAGAGACCGCACTTTAGCGTTCGTAGGAAGTCAGTAGTAAGCGAGAAGTGAAGCGAGTCGGTAGCAGGTCTGAAGTGAGAGGTTGAGAGGAGCGGTGCGCCTGCCAACCACCAGCTGTGATTTACAAGAGATTATAAACGGATGTACAGAGACATCAGCTAACTATTACAATAAGAGGAACTAGTATTACTGAATTAATTTTTTGAGAAACTCAAGACTACTGAAGGTATGTTTGCGCATTGCTAGTTGTAAGATTATTGTAAAAAGTAAGTCCCATTTGAACGTTTGTAAAATCATTTCATTCAGAATATAATTAATTTTTGCCAGCAATATTGCATTACTGATTATAATCCTTCCCAAAAACCATCAACGTAGAACTTTGCAAAATTTTTACTGTTGTCAACAAAATGTTTAACTGTGAATTACGTAACTTTAGTCAAATTAATGAAAGAATGACGTCAGCTTTGGTAATAAATACAGCCACTTATTATGACAGCCTAGCAGCAGATAATAGGTAGGTGGTGGTAGGTAGCGTTTAACGTCCCGTCGACAACGAGGTCATTAGAGACGGAGCGCAAGCTCTGGTTAGGGAAGGATTGGGAAGGAAATCGGCCGTGCCCTTTCAAAGGAACCATCCCGGCATTTGCCTAAAACGATTTAGGGAAATCACGGAAAACCTAAATCAGGATGGCCGGAGACGGGATTGAACCGTCGTCCTCCCGAATGCGAGTCCAGTGTGCTAACCACTGCGCCACCTCGCTCGGTGTGCAGCAGATAATAGAGTATAGTAAAACAGAGTAAGTATATTCATGTCGCAGTTTGATGTAGCAGTCAGATGGCGATCCAGTAACAGTAAAAAAAGGTAAGGAACAGTTTTGGGTTATTGCAGATAACGACTGAGGGCCACGACGACACGACACATTCTATGTTTCGTCGAAATAATCAGAAAATCACTTTTAATGACCAGCAATTAAATTTGTATGCGAAGATTGAGAAAGAGAATAAATTTCAAAGGGAAGATTTCATTTTTTATCATTAAGCAAGAGATAGAAATCCTAAGGGAAGGTTTCATAGGTTATTGTAGAAGGGAAGGTTGCGTAACAAAAGAGATATAGAGGGGACGGGAAGGTTTCAAGGTAAATTCTGAAGTGTCTTGAAGACAACTGTGCCTCGAGGTCAGCGAACTGTTACTCTTCAGCGAATAGTTTGTTAGTGATGAGAGTTCGTTGTGGACGTTCATTACTGTCGACTCTACCGAGTTTTTGTTTAGAGAATAAGATTATTATCAAACAGTGAGTTTAAAGAGCATCTCGGCTATTATACTCTTGAATAGTTAAGGTGAGACTCCACCCTAAACTATCAATTTTTCCAACAAACTGTGTATGGTCACTTCACGTCTTTGTCGTGCTTATTCTTAGACCGCAAGACGATTTTGCTGTATTCGAGTTACAAGTACGTCCAAGAAATATGGACTGCCCAAGGAGTCGTGGCACTCTGACAGCTGCAAAAGTGGTGAAGATAGTACCAGTCTATTAGAGACGTGCACTGATGCACTACTGGGAAGGTACACCGATGTAAGACACAAAACGCAAATGAAAGTTTGCACAGTGTCGTTTGATCAAGTGTCCCAAAGTAAAATAAGCAAAAATATACATTTGGGTCTCCTAGAAGCTGTTTTTCAGTTCAACTTGTGAATTTTGAAGACTGAAGAAAGCAAGATTTCAAGGACTCCTTTATCATCCTCCTAGAAGAAGATCTGCTTATCTAGAGATCAACGACGAATCAAGCGGTCCACAACATGCTGCCTGGAGAAGGAAAAATTCAAGAAAAAGGCTACTCTTGTCTTGAAATTACAGGAAGAAGAAACCTTACAGGAGCAGGAGGAGAAAGCGTATCGTTCTGGCGAATTTTAGTAACTATGTGACTTTTATTGGCATTCTTTTTGTAACAAAATTTTAAAATCCATTTTCCATAGGATTGTTTTTTTAAGTTCAAAGTCAACTTCTTTTATTCTAAAATTAACAGGTTTCACTGAAATACAGATATTTGCAGGAAGTATTCTTGAGGTATTTCCATACTCCTATGCATTAATATTATCGAAAACATATTTTGTCCATTTTATTATCACAATTATGTACAGATAATTCAGAAAAAATTATGTTTGAGAGTAAATTAATAAGATTTCTCATCAAATCAACGCACAGAGCTGTTGATCAGTATTCCTAAAATGTCCTGAATGTGAAAAATTGGGATCTGAGTAGCTAAAATTGGTTTTCGAAAATGCCATTAAAATCGTATTGAAAATTGAAAACCCAAAAGCCAAAGAAGTTCTGGAATTTAAAGCTTGGGTATTGCTGCATCTTTATGTGAGTGACATGACTACAAAATTCAATTGATATTGGCAGAGCATAAGAAAATTATTTTTTTTTGGTGGAGTCTTTCCTTAAGAGCCACATATCGAAAGCATTAGCTGCTACTTCAACACAGAGAGTGCCAGAAATACATCGACCGATGTCACTGAATGACTTGTTGAGTACTCATCCGAAAACCTCGTCTCCAGGCAGCAAATGCAATACTGCATCCTTCGACATATCGTGAGATGTCGAGGTCAGTCAGGCAGGTTTACTACCACGACACTGTAATTCGTTCTCACATGGGTAAGTGGACCCCATTCCTAACCATCCAACCGAGGAAAAACACTTCGCACATTCGCAGTTTGGTCCTCAGTTGCTTCTACTTTGCTACCTACTGCATAAAATACAATAAAGAGCCATCAAAAAGATTCCTTTCTAAAGCTGTACATTCCAAAAATCGGTATGCCAACCAGGCAAAATCGCCATGAGTGCTGGGACCATCATCCCACCGAGGCACCAAGTTGAAGATACTCATTTGGTAAAACTCTGTGTCCTGCTGCATGGCCGGCCGTCGTGACCGAGCGGTTCTAGGCGCTTCAGTCCGGAACCGCGCAGCTGCTACGGTCGCAGGTTCGAATCCTGCCTCGGGCATGGATGTGTGTGATGTCCTTAGGTTAGTTAGGTTTAAGTAGTTCTAAGTTCTAGGGGACTGATGACCTCAGAAGTTAAGTCCCATAGTGCTTAGAGCCATTTGAACCATTGAACCTGCTGCGTGAAGAAGCCCATTACTGCCTGCTGTACATCCCCGTTCGACAGGAATCATTACCCCTTTGTGATCGTTTTTAAGGCACCGGAGGCGTGATAATAGCACGTGCAGAGATCAGGACTATAGGACGGGGGGTCGAGTGTCCACCACCTGTGTTGGCATAACTTCTGCATTACGACATTTGCTATATGGGAACGTGCATCATCATGAAACAGCAGCACCTGTTGTTGCAGTTCACACGATTTTCGACAGACGTGCTACCCATTACACAGTCTCCATTCTCCGATGGGTGTCTGCCGGTGTTTGTCCTTCGCCAGCCAAGAATAGAATAACAGACTGTTGGTCATGTTTGGACGCATGTGGTAATAACGTCGCCACAGTTCTCGTTTCCGCATTTATTGCACGCACGTCGGAAAGTCACTAATGCCACATTAATTCCTTGCTGTGCTTATACAGGTTGTTCATTTTAACTAAAGACATTGAAATATCTCGAAAACTATACATCCGATCAAAAAAAAGTTATAATTCCAATTTTTTTGTCTCGGAGGGGGACATCCAAGAATACCACACTCGACCCCACATCACGAGGGTCACAGAGGCCAACTTTGAGACATTCAATGGGAATCCCCGTTTTCTATTGCAGGTCACGATTCTACGGAAAAATCCACATATGTTTCGTCTAAAGCATTTTCTTCATTTCGCCAGAGACAGCGCTGTAATCGAAGGAGTGGAAATGGGTACACAACCGTAATTTATGACATGCTACTCAGTGGCCCTTGAATATCCATTGTCACGTGGGACCCCACCCCCATTCTGCGAGTGTAGGACGGTATTTCATAACTTCTAATAGGTAACCCCATTCACAACGTTGTATTCCTCTGACATACTGAAGAGGGGACTGCTCGACACACCGCTGTTGCCTTGCCCTGAGGTGAGCGCTACTCTACTTTTCAAGTTAGAGTAAATGTCCAAACGTAGTACCGCCAACTTCAACACACTTAGTGATCCGCTTTTCAAATGACCGCACGCAGGACAGAATCATATCTGGAGCAGTGTCAGCACAGCCGTTTCTGATTTGGTCGACCATGTCTGTTTGCTGGTACAACTTGTCTTTTAAATATCCCCACAGAAAGAAATACGGCGATGTCAAATACGATGAGCTAGGGGCCAGTTAATAGGGCCACCTCTGCCGATCCTCCGACCGAGAAGTGTAAACACACACTATTACCTCCCGTGCTTCAATTGGGTAACGCGCTTAGCTAAGTCATGCTGAAACCACATACGTTGTCGAACGTCCAGGGCAACATCCTACAGTAGTACCGGTAGTTTCTATCCCGAAAACGTTCGATATTTTCGTCCATTCAACGTGCCGTCGATAAAATACGGGCTAATGAGTTTGTTGCCCATGATTCCACGCCATACGTTAATCGACCAAGGACATCGATGGTCAGCTTGGCGTAACCAATGGGGATTGTCTACACTCATGTAAGGCATGTTATGCCGGATCATTTCAATTTTTTCTTATGTGGTTGCAACATTCATCGTGCTCTTGCACGTCTGTTCACGAAGTGATACTTAGGTGTGCCAACATTATATTCTATAGAGCAGGTGTCTATTCTACGTCTGCAGATACGTGACCTCCAGTCGCAGTGATACTGGCTGTTATGATACGTCGTAGTTCGGTACACGGCCACGGTGGCGCGTCGAGTAGTCCCCCGTTCGATATGTCGGATGATGATTATGATGATGTTTGGTTTGTGGGGCGCTCAACTGCGCGGCCATCAGAGCCCGTACACATTCCCAATCTGAACACAATCCACTTTTCATGAATGATGATGGAATGATGAGGACAACACAAACACCCAAACCTCTGGGAGAGAAAATCCCCAACCCGGCGGGAATCGATCCCTGGACCATGAGAATAGGAAAAACTCCTCACATTCTATTCCTACCATATTCTCACCAAAGACTCCTCCAAACCTGCAAAAACATAGTACCTGAATGTGAAGCTAAGTCTTTGAACAACATGAACCCAGTGGCTCCTAAACTGTGTGAACTTCCTAAACTTCGTGAGGTAGATCGACCTGTTTACCACCTTGCACAGTTTAAAGCTACAAAATTGCTATGGAACTGCACTTCGGTATTAAAAACATTTAAAATTTAAATCCAAGTTTGGATTTTAAATTATGTGGACTAGTTAACAGAATGAAACACCTCCTCTCCCACATGGTGATTAACTGGTACCTTTTAATGTCTCACTGTACTGACAGAACTACTACAAAGCGGGTGTCACGCTGACCAAGTAAGATAAAAGAGGCTGGCCACCCAGACATCCTTGTAACAAAATTATTTTCTGTTCCAACAACTCTGTAAGAATCGATGGCTTGGCAATGAGCTCTCCTCTCAGTCTTTTTTTAGCTGAAGTCTTCATGGGCCAATTTGAAAAGCTGTTCTTTGACAGAGAACCTCTTAGCGTTAATTCTCAATGGAGAGAAGTCTTCCGAAGTAAGAGTGATTTCCGGTGTGCCGCAGTGGAGTGTCGTAGGACCGTTGCTATTCACAATATACATAAATGACCTTGTGGATAACATCGGAAGTTCACTGAGGTTTTTTGCGGATGATGCTGTAGTATATCGAGAGGTTGTAACAATGGAAAATTGTACTGAAATGCAGGAGGATCTGCAACGAATTGACGCATGGTGCAGGGAATGGCAATTGAATCTCAACGTAGACAAATGTAATGTGCTGCGAGTACATAGAAAGAAAGATCCTTTATCATTCAACTACAATATAGCAGGTCAACAACTGGAAGCAGTTAATTCCATAAATTATCTGGGAGTAGGCATTAGGAGTGATTTAAAATGGAATGATCATATAAAGTTGATCGTCGGTAAAGCAGATGCCAAACTGAGATTCATTGGGAGAATCCTAAGGAAATGGAATCCGAAAATAAAGGAAGTAGGTTACAGTACACTTGTTCGCCAATTGCTTGAATACTGCTCGCCGGTGTCGCATCCGTACCAGATAGGGTTGATAGAAGAAATAGAGAAGATCCAACGGAGAGCAGCGCGCTTCGTTACAGGATCATTTAGTAACGGAGATGATAGATAAGCTCCATTGGAAGACTCTACAAGAGAGACTCTCAGTAGCTCGGTACGGGCTTTTGTTGAAGTTTCGAGAATGTAGCTTCAGCGAGGAGTCAAGCAGTTTATTGCTCTACGCGTATCTCCCGAAGAGACCATGAGGATAAAATCAGAGAGATTAGAACCCACACAGAGGCATACCGACAATCTTTCTTTCCACGAACAATACGAGACTGGATAGAGGTACTCAAAGTACCCTCCGCCACACACCGTCACCTGGCTTGCGGAGTATGGATGTACATGTAGAATATTGAACATTGGTTTAGATATGAAGACGATGTAATGTATTGTGGACTGGCACCTACAGACAACTCAGTTCATTTCTAGAACATCTAAAGTTCAGTCCCGAAAACATATTGTTCAACATGGAGCTTGGTGAAACATCCATTAATTTCTCGGGTCTTAACACAGACATCAGTACAAATACACATTGTTTCAAAATGTGCGGGAAAGCTACAACAACGGACTCTGTAATACCCCTCGTTCACAACATCCAATAAAACATGCTTCCTACCATTGTACGGTGCATCGCTTCATATCCGTACCAGTGGCAAAAAAAATTTTCCAAACTGAAGTAGACACAGATTAATTTATTGCATCTAGCAACGGTTATGTGACTGACACAGATGGAAACATTGTACGTATGGAACAAATGAGAAGGATCTTGTCTACATTTCTGTCCCTCTGCAATGAAAGTCATAACTAAAGTCGATTAGCATACTATTCCATATATAGGGTAATCATTCAACACATTACCCATGACGCTCAAATTTTGCAATTATAAAACTTCATTCTACGTGAGAGGCAACACAGCTCATATCTTAATCAACTGCAACGATAAGGCAGATTTATTAAGCGATACTGAGGTTTATAAAACCATTTGCAGTGACCGTACAAATTGTTGACATATATGTTTCCTGAGTATAGTCATATCAACTCTTCGACCACGGTTACAGTGGCCTTCTTTTGGGTCTGCTACTGTGCTTTAGCTGTGTGGAGTCGCTTATATTTTGTGATCGCTTCACACCGAGCATGAGGTTACGTCTTACTTTTAAAAAGGTCACTGATATGATTGGTTACTTGTGGCGGAAAAATGGTTCAAATGGCTATGAGCACTATGCGACTTAACTTCTGAGGTCATCAGTCGCCTAGAACTTAGAACTACTTAAACCTAACTAAGGACATCACATACATCCATGCCCGAGGCAGGATTCGAACCTTGTGGTGGTCTTATGTCAAAGCGGTAGGTGGATCAAAACAAAATGTCCAGACACTCTGTGACCAAAATGGTACTGAAACAGAGGATGACAGACTAAAGGCCGAAATACTAAATGTCTTTTTCCAAAGTTGTTTCACAGAGGAAGATTGCACTGTAGTTCCTTCTCTAGATTGTCGCACAGATGACAAAATGGTAGATATCGAAATAGACGACAGAGGGATAGAGAAACAATTAAAATCGCTCAAAAGAGGAAAGGCCTCTGGACCTGATGGGATACCAGTTCAATTTTACACAGAGTACGCGAAGGAACTTGCCCCCCTTCTTGCAGCGGTGTACCGTAGGTCTCTAGAAGAGCGTAGCGTTCCAAAGGATTGGAAAAGGGCACAGGTCATCCCCGTTTTCAAGAAGGGACGTCGAACAGATGTGCAGAACTATAGACCTATATCTCTAACGTCGATCAGTTGCAGAATTTTGGAACACGTATTGTGTTCGAGTATAATGACTTTTCTGGAGACTAGAAATCTACTCTGTAGGAATCAGCATGGGTTTCGAAAAAGACGGTCATGTGAAACCCAGCTCGCGCTATTCGTCCACGAGACTCAGAGGGCCATAGACACGGGTTCACAGGTAGATGCCGTGTTTCTTGACTTCCGCAAGGCGTTCGATACAGTTCCCCACAGTCGTTTAATGAACAAAGTAAGAGCATATGGACTATCAGACCAATTGTGTGATTGGATTGAGGAGTTCCTAGATAACAGGACGCAGCATGTTATTCTCAATGGAGAGAAGTCTTCCGAAGTAAGAGTGATTTCAGGTGTGCCGCAGGGGAGTGTCATAGGACCGTTGCTATTCACAATATACATAAATGACCTGGTGGATGACATCGGAAGTTCACTGAGGCTTTTTGCAGATGATGCTGTGGTGTACCGAGAGGTTGTAACAATGGAAAAACTGCAGCGAATTGACGCATGGTGCAGGGAATGGCAATTGAATCTCAATGTAGACAAGTGTAATGTGCTGCGAATATACAGAAAGACAGATCCTTTATCATTTAGCTACAAAATAGCAGGTCAGCAACTGGAAGCAGTTAATACCATAAATTATCTGGGAGTACGCATTAGGAGTGATTTAAAATGGAATGATCATATAATGTTGATCGTCGGTAAAGCAGATGCCAGACTGAGATTCATTGGAAGAATCCTAAGGAAATGCAATCCAAAAACAAAGGAAGTAGGTTACAGTACGCTTGTTCGCCCACTGCTTGAATACTGCTCAGCAGTGTGGGATCCGTACCAGATAGGGTTGATAGAAGAGATAGAGAAGATCCAACGGAGAGCAGCGCGCTTCGTTACAGGATCATTTAGTAATCGCGAAAGCGTTACGGAGATGATAGATAAACTCCAGTGGAAGACTCTGCAGGAGAGACGCTCAGTAGCTCGGTACGGGCTTTTATTGAAGTTTCGAGAACATACCTTCACCGAAGAGTCAAGCAGTATATTGCTCCCTCCTACGTATATCTCGCGAAGAGACCATGAGGATAAAACCAGAGAGATTAGAGCCCACACAGAGGCATACCGACAGTCCTTCTTTCCACGAACAATACGAGACTGGAATAGAAGGGATAACCGATAGAGGTACTGAAGGTACCCTCCGCCACACACCGTCAGGTGGCTTGCGGAGTATGGACGTAGATGTAGATGTAGAACATTGTTATAACAGGTTGCTACGGTGGAGGGAGTGGGGATCAGCTGTTGATTCTTGTTTCTTGTATTATTTGCTATCTGGTGCTCATCGGCGAATAAGGCATGGGTTTCTGTTTTCCTCCTGGTGGACGGAGTTACTAGCCGGTAGCACTCGCGTCACGTGTTGCTGGTGCTGCCTGCTGGACTCTAAGAGGGCTGGCAGCCAGGATGGAGCAAGCCTGTATTCATCCTCTTTGTTCATGTTGTTAGGGTGTTTTATTATTTGTATGGCTTCTTTGGTCGCGCATTTCTTCAAAGCCGCTGCTTAGGTAGTACGCGGGTGTCATTGATTTTTTTTTTTTCACCTTGCCGCAGTGATGCCGGTGTTCGGCCACTGCAGACTTGCTGGTACCACCCCAGACGATAGTAGCTCTCATGTTCTCGTACGCTTGTTGCTCTTGGTCTGCCCGATGTATACTTCTCCACACAGACATTCCACCCTTGTACACACCTGCACTGTGTAAAGCGTCTATCTCGTCTTTTGTGGAGACTAGATTCGTGCGCCACCTGTTAGTTTGTGGTCTGGCATAATCATTCCTTCGATGAAAGCTGCGGGGAGTGGCATCGCGGGGTATGTAAGCTCGCTACAGATGTCCGTCAATTTGGAAGCCAATAAACACTGAAAAGTTCTGTAAAACTCCACGGGGAGTCCTTGGGGACCAGGAGACACGTTGGACGCTGCTTTATATATGGCGTCGATAACCACGAGGTTGATTCAAAAAATTCCGGAACTTGGTCCACAAATTTTTCTACGCTTGTCTTTTACTTATCGTTCATGGTCTCCATCGAAATACTGTCCTCCACAATTGGTACACAATTTTGCTGGATCCCGCGAAGCGCCATCTGCGAATTTTCTTTTATCTCGTCTATCGTTGCAAATCCTCGTCCTTTCAAGCTCTCAACATCATAACCGTAGACACACATCTCATCATCAGTTATGATGTGCGCGATCCAAAAGCTCTACACAGATTGCGAGGCGAAGGTCTTTCTGGCCTTGACTCGTGAGCTGTGGGACCAACTTGGCGGCAGCACGAAGCATTCCAGGACGCTGTATAAGGATTTCGTGACATGATCCAACTGAAATGTCACATTCTTCTGCAATCTCTCGGACAGTCAGTCTTCGATTGGCACGCACAATTTCGTTGACGTTCCTGACGTGAGCGTCGTCGATAGACGGTCGGTCATCTTTAACTTCCGTCCGACCATTTTTAGGCCGGCCTCGGTGGCCGAGCGGTTCTAGGCGCTTCAGTCCGGAACCGCGCCACTGCTACTGTCGCAGGTTCGAATCCTGCCTCGGGCATGGATGTGTGTGGTTTCCTTAGGTTAGTTAGGTTTAAGTAGTTCTAAGTTCTAGGGGATTGACTGCCTCAGATGTTAAGTCCCATAGTGCTCAGAGCCATTTGAACAATTTGAACCTTTTTAAACCGTGTGAACACTGAGTACGATTTAAGTACTCGTCACCGTAGGCTTCCTGATTTATTTACAGTGTCACTGTAAAGAGTTTCTTGAGTTTCACGCGCCGGCCGTTGTGGCCGAGCCATTCTAGGCGCTTCAGTCTGGAACCGCGCGACTGCTACGGTCGCAGGTTGGAATCCTACCTCGGGCATGGATGTGTATGATGTCCTTAGGTTAGTTAGGTTTCAGTAATTCTAAGTTCTAGGGGACTTATGACCTCAGCAGTTGAGTCCCATAGTGCTCAGAGCCATTTGAACCATTTGAGTTTCACGCAAAATTTAATACAGACGCGTTGCTTGTCGAACTCTGCAATCTCGAAATTCGCAAACTGTGCGACAGAACGTTCTACTCAATGCAGCACTTAACAATAACTAACAGACATACAACAATGAAACTTCTGCCAGTTACACCTTAAACACAAGACTGTGCATTTCACTTCAACATTCCAATGGCGCGAAATTACGAATGTTCCGGAATTTTTTGAACAGACCTCGTACTTCTTCCGTAATTTCACCTAAAAATTCAGTTTGTAAGTCCTGTGGAACAGTGCCGTAACGTATCGTGACACATGTCATCATTGCGTCGGAACACTGGGGCGATTATAGTGGTGTGTAATGGTCGAAGAAGCCTTCACCAATGCGTCGCTGCGTAGCGTGCGCGGTCTCCCTCCGCGGTAGTGCTGGTCAGGATCAGCGGCAGCCGTCGTTGTTTGTATTCTCGAATGACGTGGTACATGGTGGGCCGTTCAATTGCTGATCTGTCTTGTGATCGCGATCGTTCGTTCTGGGTGTCGCCGCATATCGACTACTAGACTACGATCTGTGTCTTCGCAAGATGGAATGTCATTCGTCGCTACTACGAGGGTCGCAAAAAAAAAAAAAAAAAAAAACAAAAGAAATCAGTCCCCTAGGGCGTAAAACTACCTAAACCTAACTAACCTAAGAACATCACACGCATCCATGCCAGAGGCAGGATTTCTAACCTATGACCGTAGCGGTCGCGCGGTTCCAGACTGTAGCGCCTAGAACCGCTGGCCCACTTCCGCCGGCGCTGGAAGGCACATTCGCCAAGGACGGTGATATAAACATCTAGCGGAGCCGACATCTCACGACCGTTGTAGTGGGACGAAATTAAGCATCACCCATCCACCAATGTCAGCCCAGTTTGCAGGTGACTATAAGTTTAATTTAGTTTTGTTTATGTATTTTTCTTAATATTTATAATAGCTGTGAATTATCTAAAAGTTTTGTATTTTTTTATGTTTCATGTACGGAAAGGGCGGCGTAACGAACGGAGACAGCATCTTCGTTGCCGCGACCAGAGAGGAAATTGCTGGCCGCTATACGTCGCGGGTCGACAGCCAAGGAGCAACAGAAGATCCTGGAACCGAGTTGTTGCGTCGTGCTTCTAAAAATTAAAAATGAATTTTTATACTCTTTTTGTACAACAATGACGTCATATAGAGCTTAATCTTATTAAAAGTCAGTCCTATTTTGCCAACGATCAAGTTCACATCTGTATGTGTAGGAAGCTAATAAAATAGTGTATGCTACTAAAGTTGAAACACGTGTACTGAGGATTTATTTATGAAGAATTATGTGAACGGATTAATAATATATTTGACAAGATTATAGAATTCTGACAGCGTTCATCGAAACTTTGAATCTCAAAGGTTTATTTAAGGTGTGATTCTGATATCGATTAAATCAAGATAACGTGTGTCAATATAATTTCTGAGGAGAAACAAACGACATTTAAATCGAAAAAGTTTACGAAAACCAATTGGCCCAAGTGATGTCATTCTTTGCATACGACTCAACTGATGTTTTACAGTTTCGTTCAAGAACCATTCTATGACAATTTAAAAAGCATATAAATCATTTTGAAGTGGGTTGTAACTGACGTAGGTGACGAAGTCTGCACATGGTCATATATCAAACGAAAATCGGTTATAAAACACTTACGTCGTTACACTACACCGTACGTAATCAAGAGTCTTCATAGGACTGGTTTGACGCAATTTAATTACCAAGTGATCGATGTAGGGTACGTTGGGAAGCGGTCCACACGAACTGCATGCGTCCTCGGTGGCGCGCCGACAATTCAGAGGAGCGAGATGAGCGTGGTTTAACTTCCAGGAATGGCGGTCGCGCCACACCCGCTGACCACGAATAGTGACGGCACGCATATTGGCCTCGTGATCTGAGAAGGCTATAGGCCACCTATCCGCGTCGCTCGCTGTTGCCGAGAGAGAACGGGAGCCGTAAATCCTATAATGCGACTAGACGAGAGACTCGTAAAATGTGTCAATCTCGGCCGATGACCATGGACATTTCCCTAAGTATCTACCAGCTGGAGATCGCTGATGAGCACCCCACGTTCGCCGGCCGGAGTGCCCGAGCTGTTCTAGGCGCTTCAGTCTGGGACCGCGCGACCGCTACGGCATGGATGTGTGTGATGTCTTAGGTTAGTTAGGTTTAAGTAGTTCTGAGTTCTAGGGGACTGATGACCTCAGATGTTAAGTCCCATAGTGCTCAGAGCCATTTGAACCATTTGGACCCCACGTTCGGGCCACGGTGAATGGCGCGGCAACTGGTCCTTGGGCGTCGGTACTCTACTAAAATCACCACTTAGCATCAAGTCATCGTATCTGCCTTGAAAGAGCAATGCTACTCCTTCCGCAAAGAAGAGTGATAGCTAGATGCTTAGCACCGTTTCAACCATTCCTCTAGCATCGGGGAGATATCTTTCTTGGTCCACCTCCAGACCCTCCCTGAGGAAAGCTGTGTTAGCTGATGGGGCGTGGGACACATGAGCCGTGTTACCATGCGAACCAGGGAAATCGTCGACGTAGACTTCTTGGAGAAAGACATTGTCTATGTTTGCCGCAGTGAGCATGTCTTCGAGCAGCGAAAATTTCATACTTGTCCGAATGATATTAACGTTGATGGTCGCTAAGCGATAGTTCTGCAGATCTTCTCACCAATGGGGACCGCCGTCAGTGTCCCCCTGCCATCTGCAGGCTGTGACCGCGCCGTCGTCTGCTGCTACTTGCGACGGGCCGAGGTGTCTGAGGAGACACCTCTCTCCTCATCCACTGGGCACGCGTAGTCTTCTTCGCTGTCATCCGTCCAAGGGCCATGAGTTAACCGAGGCTGTGGCAGGGCACTTGTGAGCTGGGTGACCAAAGTTGAAACCGCGCTCATTTCCTGCGTTGTAGCGGTGGTGGCTGCTGCCTCATGATCTGTTAGCCCTACGGACTGGAAAGGGCTGTGTCGAAGTCAGGGAAAGCAGCCGGTGAGGTCGACCCTGTGTCATCCATGTTCCCTATGTCGTCAGCTGTCCGATCGTCAACCGGGGTTTACGTCCGCAGGAGGCACTCCTCGGAGGCTGTATGGCGTCGCTTTGTATGTTTGCTCGGTGATCTCTGTTTGCAGGTTTTCGTGTCCGAATGAGTGTGTAGTTCCTTTTAAAGGGTACAGTATTGCCCGAATTGAAAATAGGTACAACATTCTTCGTTATTCTTGTCAGTACAACATATTTTTTCTAATAATAACTCAATTTCAATTAATACAGCGAAGCCGGGTACCAGTGTGGGAAAGAATGACAATTTATTTATTTAATTGATCACATGTGTACTCCCACAAAATAAATCCCTACATCCAGTTTGGTGAGATCTGTGAAATGAATGAATGTATGGTCGTCTGCTAACCGCAGATAGTGAATGTGAATATATGATCATCTTTGAGACAATCCTTTGGCCACCTTTGGTGGAACCAAAGAGATGAAATTTACCGGAGCTTTGAGCGCCTGAAATGTGGCTGACCAATACGGTAACAAGGTGCTCCCCCACTTCGGCAGAGGTGCGAGAGAACCTGAAGAACGGCCATGTTTCAGCACTCTGCCGCTGAATCTAGTGTTGGTAAGACCTGTCTTAGGGGTGCTCCGTAAAGACAAAAGAGTGGAGACATGATATGCATGTGAAATACATAAGAGTAGTTTAGAATAATAATTTCTCTATTTCAGGAACTTTTGTGGGGAGAATTAAATGTCAGGCAGGTAATATTAATGGGATCGTAGTAATCTTCGAAAGTGACCAACGGTCACTATGAAACCACGTGTTCCAATAAGTTGAAATACTTCCGAGTGCTTAAGTTAAGCTGAATTACTAGCGTGTTTACTATAAGTTGGAAATATTTAAGAAATGGCGTGTGCAGGACTTGAAATTAGAGACGAGTACTTCCACGTGGTGAGTACTGTGTGAGTCTCAATCTGTGTATGAGACAAAGGATAAAGAGAAGTACTCGTCCATGGTATCAGTTGAGGACTCGCGTGTGTGATGAATATGTTCTTAATATTACTTTGCGTGTTACGTTTCCGTGTGACGCTTGGATCAAACTATAATACTCTGAGAGAGAAGCAAGGTGAGTCAGCCGTGTATCCACCAACGCCACTTGGCTTGCATTGGACAGGAAGACGTGCATATATCCTCCAGAGTTCATAGTAGGAAAGAAAAATTACGAAGTGGGGCAGTGTCGTGTGAAACTGGGATAAATACTAATTGAAGTGGGAAAGCTGAAAGTGATAATGTTGTGACTATTCCTTGTGTTGTATTCCATGTTGCAGTGTGGTGTATGTCATGTGATTTAAGTATGTGTGGTTTGCGTGGGAGAGTAGCAAGATAGTTTCAGAGGTAGTGGGTTATGCATGTTCCTTTTGTACCGCTCGGTCTGGAGGAAAGTTTCGTGATGATGGTTGTGAGAGGCGAAGTGTGAGATATAGCAAACGATCCACCATCCTATCCAGAAAGTGCACTGTAGCGTTAAATAATTACGAGACCATAAGATAGAGAGTCACCAATGTAAAGCCATGCCCACTGGGCGGAATTTCTCATGTGTTATTGTTGTAGGTTATAGAATTCGTGTGTTTAGGTTATAGAATTTATCGGAGTAAATAAGATAGTGAAAAGAAAAAGATTGGTGGCCTTTTCCTTCGAATAGTGTGTTGCCATGATACCCAGAATTTATAATGTGTGCGTCATTCATATGCAGTGCGATGGCCACGTGTTGATCAAAGCCGTTGAATAAGAACGAAAATGTGGTATTGCCAGTGTGTAGTGAACAGTCGGAGTTGTGTAAATTACTAATAGTTAGATGTGCGTTTCCGTTGCGCAATATCCAAGCAGGAGAATAACTTTTAACTTAATTGTGAGTACTAGAGTTCATGTTACTTGATAACTAAAAAATGAATCCACTTGCTTGGCAGACCACTCATCTTGCAGGCCTGACTGTTCGATGCCACAGTATGAGCAAGGCATGCGGGTGCCTCTCACCTTCACCCCCCCCCCCCCCTTCAGTGGGAGAGGCAGAGGTCTGTAAACTCTAGTGCTGAGTTCCATCCTTTCGTTTGGATGTCCGTGTGAAGTTGCTGGGCGACATCCTTGAATCTGCGAAGACTCTGTCATGGTGCTGGTCAATATTAAGCTTCCTACAATTGTGGACTCTGATGTTCCCTGTCTTCCAAGTATTCCTCCGTCAGCCATAATGGTCGACCGCGTCACCCCCTGTGTTACTGAGGGGGAGGGCTGTAATCGTAAGGGTGTGGCGCCGAGTCACATAGGAGGATCTGTATAAGCCGACGTTGAATACACGTCGAACGTAAATGACCTTCCTGGCCACAAGCAGAACAAGTGCGTGGCTGTTCGTTTTATATCACGATTGCTCAACACCCACCTATGGCTAGGTAGGTCGCCACGTGTACTGTTAATTCAATTTATACTTGTCGTACGCCGTCGAGAACCGGTTACATCTGGACGGTGTTCCATTTTTCTGCCACGTGGCTAATTACCGTCCCACACAGTCGGAAAGCCGCGGTGACTAAGTGCGGCGGCGCTTGGAACGTGAGTTCGAAAACTCGTAGTATGCGTAATCCTAGCCCTATGTGGCCATCAGATTGTTCGCACATCTGCTAACAACAGCGTTAGATATCGCGTCATCGACCGTTTTGACGTAGACTACGCTTCTTTTTTGTGGATTGGTTGATACCGACAATGTGCTGAGGTTCTATTTGAACTAGGTCACGGATGAAAGCGTCCGATTTCGAAAGCTCTTGGTCCTGCTTGGCCGGGTTGGAAGCTGATCTTGATGGTGGCTTTTCTGTAGGAATGAGGCATAGCGACTCAATGTCAACGGACTCTAGTACTAGCTGCGGCGAGAAAGTAAACAAATTACACTGGTTCGCGACTCTGCGGACGGGGGGCAAACAAGACGGCCTCGCCTTGCACCTGGCGAAGGCAGACGGACCTCACAGCTTCGTAGACGTACGTGTCAGGTGATTTGTGTGTACGGAGAACGAGAGCGATCTTATCACACATCCCTCTGGCACACCTAACTGTACCCTTGTCTTTGTCCGGCCGTGGTGGCCGAGCGGTTCTAGGCGCTTCAGTGCGAAACCGCGTGACTGCTACGGTCGCAGGTTCGAATCCTGCCTCGGGCATGGATATGTATAATGGACTTAGGTTAGTTAGGTTTAAGTAGTTCTAAGTTCTAGGGGACTGATGACGTAAGATGTTAAGTCCCAGAGTTCTCAGAGCCATTTGAAACATTTGAACCTTGTCTTTGATGAACACTCGCCGTCGAGAGCAACGTACTAGGTTTTATTAGTTTAGGGGTCTTTTTTTACGTTATTCGCGTTACCTTGTATTTGTTCGCTTTTAAATGGGGCTGTCGTTCATGATACCATATGGAAATACTGTCCACATCGTCCCGATTTTTTTTGCGATCATTCAAGGTGATTGATGAACTTTTATCGGGTGATCAATCGAGTGGTGGCGTCGTCTCGTCGTAACGTTTCTATGAGTTTCGTACCCATCATCCTTAAGCGAGGTGTCGGGATGCTGTGCTGTTCGTATCTGTATAGTTCCTTGACCGCTATCCTCTTCTGCAGGTGAGCCAATCAGGCGCCTCCGGGAACAGGTGCCGAGCTGCGCGGCCGTTAGCGGGGGATCACGGGGCGGCTCTGGTGCGGGCGTCGAGTTCTGGTCGCTGTCCTTTCTGTCCGCGGACCCCATCACCTGCACAACGGAGCGTTCCTGACGTATCTTCTCAGTTGCGGAGTCCCACGCTGCGCTAAGTTGAAATCCGCTATCCCGGTTGACCAGACTGTTGTGGAGACGTATTTCCACTGCCTCCTTGACGACGGAGTCCCAGAATCCGTTGGCACTGCACATCTTCTTCGTTTCTTCAAAGTTGAAGGTGTGCCCTTCGTTAACGCTATGCTCTGCTACCGCGGACTTGCAAATGTCCTAAGCGCACGTTTCTGATGTGCTCCGTACAGCGCTGTGATACACACCGTTGTGTTTGTCCGATGTACTGCCTTCCACATTCTCACTCGATACTGTAGATGCCAGCCGTCTGTAATCCTAAAGGGTCCTTGGTCGAGCCAAGTACGAGGGTCACTCCAAAAGAAATGCACACTATTTTTGTAAAAATACAGTTCTCATTCTGCATGTGTGAAAGTTTTACAGTGTGTAGATACATCCTTCCCGCTTGTTTTCAAACTTAATTCAACCTCTTCCCGTGAGTCGAGCTGTCACAGCATGTCTTCAAGATGGCTGCTACACTTGACGTTCGTCAGAAGCAACGTGCTGTCATAGAATTCCTGTGCTGTGAAAACGAGACAGTGGGAAACATCCACAAGAAGTTGAAAAAGGTGTACGGAGATGCTGCTGTCGATCGCAGTACAGTTAGTCGGTGGGCAAGCAGGTTACGTGATGAAAGTGGGCACGGCAATATTGCGGATTGTCCTCGCAGCGGCAGGCCTCGTACTGCACACACTCCAGACTGTGCAGAGAGTTAACGAATTGGTGACTGCTGACAGACGTATCGCAGTGAACGAATTATCACGCTACGTTGGGATAGGGGAAGGAAGTGTTTGCAGAATACTGAAAGTGTTGGCGTTAAAAAAGGTTTGTGCCAGGTGGGTTCCCAGGATGTTAACAGTGGCTCACAAAGAAAGAAGAAAAACGGTATGCAGCGAACTTTTGGAACAGTATGAGAATGATGGAGATGAATTTCTTGGAAGAATAGTGACAAGTGTTGAAACCTGGCTCCATCATTTTACACCAGAGACGAAGAGGCAATCAATGGAGTGGCATCTTGGAAATTCACCCAAGAAAAAAAAATTCGAAAGCACACCTTCTGCTGGAAAAGTTATGGCTACGGTGTTTTTCGATTCCGAAGGACTCCTACTTCTGGACATCATGCCAAGTGGAACCACCATAAATTCTGGTGCATATGTGACGACACTGAAGAAACTTCAAACTCGACTGAGTCGTGTTCGACCACATCGCCAAAAGCAGGATGTTTTGCTATTGCACGACAATGCACGGCCACATGTCAGTAAAAAAACCATGGAAGCGATCACAAAACTCGGATGGACAACACTGAATCACCCACCTTACAGTCCTGACCTGGCTCCATGTGACTATCATCTCTTTGGGAAACTGAAAGACTCTCTTCGTGGAACAAGGTTTGAACATGATGACTCCCTTGTGCACGCTGCCAAAAAGTGGCTCCAACAGATTGGTCCAGAATTTTACCGAGCTGGTATACAGGCGCTGGTTCCAAGATGGCGTAAGGCAGTTGAGAGGGATGGAAATTATGTGGAGAAATGAAAATATTGTTACTATATTATGTATCTACACACTGTAAAACTTTCACACATCTAGAATAAAAGATGGATTTAAAAAAGTATTGTGCATTTCTCTTGGAGTGACCCTCGTATATCCTTTATTTTTTACGTTACGTTGAAGATGGCTTTTATACTGTGCTTTTTCAGTATTCTTGAGCTTTTAGCTGTTGGCGGGCTGGCATAGTGCAGGAATGCCACACGATTTGCTTCGTCTTCTTCTGGCTGCCGCCTCTTGTCTGTCCCGCGCGTCTTAGGTGCGTCTCGCTGTACCCGTTTTTTCGGTAAGTTTTCCGCAGATGCTACAACTCCTGTGGCAAATTCCTTCTGTCGCAGATGGACCTGACTCTATGTACCGACATGTTTAGTGTCGAGTTTCGTTGTGCTGGGTGGTGGCACCTAGAGCATTAAGGTAAAGGTCCGTGTGCGTCGTTTCTCCTGTAGACCGAGTATCCCAACATACCGTCCGGATTTCTCATGATTAAACTGTCCAGGAAGCGTAGGCATCCGTTCTCTTCTACTTCCACAGTGAACTTTATGTTTTCATGTATGCTATTGAGATGACGTAGAAACTCCTGTAGTTTCTCCTTGCCACGTGATCACACCACTAAAGTGTCGCCAACGTATCTATAGAACGTCTTTGATTTTAGGCGGGCGGTATACAATGCTACATCTTCAAAGAGCTCCATGTAAAGGTTGGTAATACCTGGAGCTAAGGGGGAGCATATGGCAACCCCTATTTGTTTATAGAATTTCCCACCGTATTTGAAATAGGTGCTAGTTCATGAGTGGCCGAGCGCTTCTAGGCGCTTCAGTCTGGAACCGCGCGACCGCTACGGTCGCAGGTTCGAATCCTGCCTAGGGCATAGACGTGTGTGATGTCCTTAGGTTAGTTAGGTTTAAGTAGTTCTAAGTTCTAGGGGACTTATGACTTCAGCAGTTAAGTCCCATAGTGCTCAGAGCCATTTGAACCATTTTTGAAATTAAGTAATAGCGCCAAAGCATGAAATAAAATATCTACTTCAAAAATAAAAATAGCCTATGCAGTACAATGACTTCCCTGATGAGTTTTACAGCGGCTGGGGACCCAAATATACAGAAGACTACTGAAGTTAAAATAATCACAAAGTTACCACATGTAAATTTGAAATTTCCTGTCAGGTTAAAACTGCTTGTCTGGACGAGAATTGAGCACCTGCGATTGTTTTCACTTGCGACGCTCTTGCATGTTAAAGTCCCTCTATAGAACAAAGTACTAATATATCAAAACTTTTAATCTTGAGGTCGCTTGCAGAAAAACTGCGTAATTGCACCCACGTGTACCCTGTTGCGGTAAGTTACGTACTACTACTAGAGTTTGCGAGGTGCCGAGGCTAGCAGTGTATTTAACACTAAATTCTTCTAGAATCTTCATATGTAAATGATGCTCTAAGCCCCTCCTATTCTAACTCCGACTTTTGCTGTTGCACATGGATTAAGAAGAAACGCGGACTGACTGTAATCGACCCTGCAAGTGGAGCAGAAAAGAGTTTCGCACCTGCAATAATTTAATTCGATAGACATTAATTAAGTAAAGGAACGTTTCAGTAACGTAGTGAGGAATGAAAGGGTTGCTCTACCAATTAACAGAATGAAAGTTCTGTCCAAAATAACAATTTGATTTATTATGACTAAACTGAAAATCATAAACAAAAGACATGAAAATTTACAATACATCAAATTGGATCAAATTGGATACTCAAATAAATGCTGTGAAGGTGAAGTTGTCCATAATCTAGATTGTGACATTTATGACGAAGTGGTATGTGGAGCCAATCGCTTGCAACTCAAATCTTAAGAGAAACACCCAGCCAACCCAACATTAATTGCTGCTGCAGTAGTGAGAACTCAGACAATGAACATCCAAGACAGAACCACATAAGAAAAGACGGGAACAGGCGCGCTCTGCTGAGCTCTGATTATCACAGAATAAATTCCCTAATCTGCCGATGCGGCGGACATACATTACCAAGCTGTCTTCTTAACTGCAAGGACACGATCTGGCTTACCGGAAGCGATGGCTGGTTGCTTCGACGTCCCGTCATGGTGATGATAATGTCGCCAGTTTAGCCCGAAACAAGTTATCCTGGTCTGGTTGTTCCAGACTAAAGGCTTCCTATCAATACAAATGCGCCCCTGAGGGAGACGAAGAAGGCCCGCCACACAATCACTGACGGTACAGTGATTAATTTTAACGAGCGAAGTCACACAGTAACTCCGATACAGTCAACTTTAGCCAAAACTACTCAAGACGGACAACATAGGCCGCTTGTACGCAAAACGCTCAGTTGCCAACTGTACTCGGGAAGGTACGTTGAAATCGAAAGTTCAGCAACTTCGTCAAACAGTTACAATTAAATAAAAGTATATTAGACAGCCAACAGAAGGCAGGCTGTCTAGAGCAGCGAGAGCTCAGTCTTGTAACCTACTCCGGCCGAAAGTCGAGAGCCGACCCTCTCAAGAGCACCCATACAAACCGAACACAGAACTTTCCCGACCCCCATGACATTGGCCGTGGTTAAACGTTCCAATCAGCAACTCAAAAACCGACGAAAAATTCCACTCTATTGCCGAAGCACTACCATTCCACCAATGGAGATTCTTGGCGCCAATTTCTGCGCCGATTTTGCTACGTCACGGAGCTACGCCCTGAGCAAACCAATCATAGTTACGATTTTGCAGAAAACGCGGGAATTTGCCCGCCAAGACTGCCTGGGAACACAAGTCATTCCCACGCCTCGCTGGTAGCCCGCCAGAAACGGTTTTCACTTAAGTTTCTGCGAAGTAACGGAATCTCTAGCCCAGCCGCCCCTTCCGGCCTATCTGGGCGTGTCGCTCCCGCTCTTATGACTAAGTCGGCGTCTGGAAAGCATCCACTCGGCACCCTCACGCCCGTCGGCTTAACCCTTTCAAGCTCAACAGAACCCGCCTGTCACCTGACCACCCGGGTGACGAGAGACGCTGCGTGGGAAGTCCGCGTGTGAAGGAATAGCAACTTTTCAGCGCATGCAATTAGAGAGGAAAATCGAATTAGAGTAAGATAGAAATATGAGAGGGGGCTCGTGCCACCTCTCAAGTTCATCACTGGATTACGCCGAGAAAGCCTGCAATCGCATTCAAGGTGATGTTCTGCGGGAGACAACAGCTTCGTTTAGGAAATCTTCATACTGCTGCTAACGTCGATAGCGACGGGGCGTTGAAGTCGTAAGCTTGGTGCCAACATTCCTCTGTAAGATGTCACTTTTGAACGACGGCGCCAGCTCCGTAATCGGCGGGAAAGCGGCAGCGCGGGCGGTAGGGAACCTTGCGAATCCGACGCGTGAGGCGGCGGGAAGGCTGTGCGAGAGCCCGGCGTGTCCGTACGGCACGTGGCGGCTCGTCTCGGCGCGGCGCCGCGTTACGGCGGCCTTGCGCAACGCCTTTCGTAACGCCGGCACTCGCTGGTCACCTTGCCGGCCGCGTCTCCTCCTGGCGGAAGGGCCGGCGTCTTTTCCTACTCGCAGCGCACGCCGCGACGTTTCCTCTTTCCTCCATACCTTAGTGCTTTTTATTAACCACGCTGCAGTACTTACCCATACATTAGACACCTATACTACGCAAAGCCGTCCTCACACGGGTCGTGTTTCTCACCGCGAAGCACGCCAGACGTGGTGTCTGTCGCGGCAGCCTCGCGCTCTGAAGCGACCTGCTACAAAACGGAACGTGCTCCGCATTGTGATTTGCAACCTTGGCGCTCTCCAGTGGCAGTTCCCAGCTGTATCTGTCACGTACACCACTGGTCATTAAAATTGCTACACCAAGAAGAAATGCAGATGATAAAGGGGTATTCATTGGACAAATATGTTATACTAGTACTGACATGTGATTACATTTTCACGCAATTTGGGTGCATAGATCCTGAGAAATCAGTACCCAGAACAACCACCTCTGGCCGTAATAACAGCCTTGATACGCCTGGGCATTGAGTCAAACAGAGCTTGGATGGCGTGTACAGCTATACAGCTGCCCATGCAGCTTCAACACGACACCACAGTTCATCAAGAGTAGTAACTGGCGTATCGTGACGAACCAGTTTCTCGGCCTCCATTGACCAGACGTTTTCAATTGGTGAGAGATGCGGAGAATGTGCTGCCCAGGGCAGCAGCCGAACATTTTCTGTATCCAGAAAGGCCCGTACAGGACCTGCAACGTGCGGTCGTGCATTATCATCCTGAAATATAGAGTTTCGCAGGTATCGAATGAAGGGTAGAGCCACGGGTCGTAACACATCTGAAATGTAACGTCCACTGTTCAAAGTGCCGTCAATGCGAACAAGAGGTGACCGAGACTTGTAACCAATGGCACCCCATACCATCACGCCGGGTGATACGCCAGTATGGCGATGATGAATACCGCGATGTCGCCAAACACGGATGCGACAATCATGATGCTGTAAACAGAACCTGGATTCATCCGAAGAAATGACGTTTTGCCATTCGTGCACCCAGGTTCGTCGTTGAGTACACTATCGCAGGCGTTCCTGTCTGTGATGCAGCGTCAAGGGTAATCGTGGCCGTGGTCTCCGAGCTGATAGTCCATGCCGCTGCAAACGTCGTCGCACTGTTCGTGCAGATGGTTGTTGTCTTGCAGACATCCCCATCTCTTGACTCAGGGATCGAGACGTGGCTGCACCATCGGTTACAGCCATGCGGATAAGGTGCTTGTCATCTCGACTGCTAGTGATACGAGGCCGTTGGGATCCAGCACGGCGTTCCGTATTGCCCTCCTGAACCCACCGATTCCATATTCTGCTAACAGCCATTGGATCTCGACCAACGCGAGCAGTAATGTCGCGATGCGATAAACTGCAATCGCGATAGGCTACAAAATGGTTCAAATGGCTCTGAGCACTATGGGACTCAACTGCTGTGGTCATCAGTCCCCTAGAACTTAGAACTACTTAAACCTAATTAACCTAAGGACATCACACACATCCATGCCCGAGGCAGCATTCGAACCTGCGACCGTAGCGGTCGCGCGGTTCCAGATAGGCTACAATCCGACCTTTATCAAAGTCGGAAACGTAATGGTACGCATTTCTCCTCGTTACACGAGGCATCACAACAACGTTTCACCAGGCAACGGCGGTCAACTGCTGTTTGTGTATGAGAAATCGGTTGGAAACTTTCCTCATGGCAGCACGTTGTAGGTGTTGTCACCGCCGCCAACCTTGTGTGAATGCTCTGAAAAGCTAATCATTTGCATATCACAACATCTTCTTCCTGTCGGTTAAATTTCGAGTTTGTAGCACGTCATCTGTAGCAATTTTAATGGCCAGCAGTGTAAATCACACAGTTTCTCTACAAAATGGACGCACTTAACACCTAGAATTGCTGCGTTAACTCTGTTATTAGCGATTGTTGAGGAAGAGCAGGAAAAATCGTGAAGAAGGTTCTGGACTCGTTGATGGCTTGAGCACCAGACTGCTGGTACAACAACACTACATACACTGAGGTGACAAAAGTAATTGGATAGCGATATGCACATATAGAAATGACGGTAGTATTACGTACACGATGTACAGAATTGCAGTGCATTGACGGAAGTGTCACCTGGACTCAGATGATCCGTGTGGAAAGGTTTCGACGTGATTATGGCCGCTCGAAGAGAATTAACAGACTTTGAATGCGGAATGATAGTTGGAGCTAGTCGCATGGGACATTCCATTTCGGTAGTCGTTAGGGAATTCAACATTCCGAGATCCACAGTGTCAAGAGTGTGTCCAGAAAACCAAATTTCAGGCATTTCCTCTCATCATGGAGAACGCAGTGGCCGACGCCCTAAACGACTGCGAGCTGTGGCGTTTGCATAGAGTTGTCAGTGGTAACACCCAAGGAACGCTGCGTGAAATAACGACGGAAATCAATGTGGGACGCACGATGAGCGTATCCGTTAGGACACTGTTGCGAAATCTGGCGTTAATGGGTTATGGCGGCAGACGATCGAAGTGGATGCCTTTGCCAACAGTACGACATCGTATGCAGTGCCACACTTGGGCTCGTGATCGCATCGGTTGGACGCTAGACAGCTGGAAACCCGTGCCCTGGTCAGACGAGTCCCGATTCAGTTAGTAAGAGCTGATGTAGTGTTCGAGTGTGGCGCAGACCCCACAAAGCCATGAACCAAAGTTGTCAACGATGCACTGTGCAAGCTGGTGCTGGCTCCTTAATGGTATGGGCTGTGTTTACATGGAGTGGAGAGGGTTCTTGAGCCATGGCCGACTCGCGTTGATGCCGTTTGTTCTTTGGCATTTTGTCGCAATCGAGTGGCCTCTTATTTTCTCCCTGAGTTACTACCTTGACGAGTTGCTGACGCCTCCATCAGGAGCAGCAGCAGCACTTATCGATACTAGTACTGCTGTACTATCTTTGGTGTGATCGCTATATTTCATTGTGGTGGTGTGTGTGGCAGTCGGTCAGTTGGGACAGAGCAGTGAGGAAGTCTCCGCAGCGCGAGGTCAGGCCGAGACCGCTGGTGGCGTGCACGCACTGTCGGATTGTGAGGCGCTAGCTGCGAGAGCTACAAGTTTGTTGCCTACCGAGCCTGGACACTGAAGTTGCGTGATCAGATAACCTGTTATGAAACCTCAGCTTCTGTGACATTTCTTCGTTCATCGCCGATTGTGGCTAGCAGCAACGTATGGTGTGTTGGAGTTGGCCAAATTTTGCAGCTGTCTTCGTGTATGATCTTTAACTATTAAATTGGTTGTTATTTATCAGTGAAGTGCACCAGCGCTATTTTCTGCCTTGTGGCTGTTAACGCCCCAGTTACCTGCCCTGGTCGTTTGCGTAGTTTTCCGGCACTGTGTTTTTCGTCTCCATGTTGATGCTGTCCGGCACAGCGTTTAGTTCGACAGCCTTTTAGTTGTTTGTTCATATTTTTTCTTAAGAGTGGTTGTTGTGCCTTGGCTGTTTGTAGACGCTAATTTTGAAGACGTAGTGCTGCTGGTATCTTCGTCCTCGGCTGATATTTTCCGTTGCTGTACCGTTGGTGGGGTGGATGGGAATTGATTAGGTTGTTGGTCGGTGCTTCAGCCGTCCCTGGGTCGGGTTGCAATCCGATTATTTAGCCTTACTCTTGGCTGCCTATCTCACCTCACCTTATGTTATGTTCGAGCTACCTCCTCAGGGCGACCATTGGAACACTTCTTAGCACCACTGTTCTGTAGGTTTCAGATTATGATTTTCGTTTTAGTCTGATGTACTGTGCAGAGGCCTTCAGCCGTCTATTAATTTAGTTTATTGTAATTTTAAAATAAGGCCTTCAGCCGACTTAAATTTAAATTTGAAGATTGATTTTTTTTAAACTAAATTTTGAAAGTTTGTCCTACCTGAAATTCTTGTTATCCAGGCCTTAAGCCCTGAGTTGTTCCATGTCCAGTGTGTGGCCCTCAACCAAGCTTTTAAACATTAAACCATTTTTTTTTCAGCCGAACTTTTACGTGAAATATTTTTAAGAAAAGACCTTCAGCCGACTTAAATTAAGGTCGGAAGATTCATTTTTTTAATAACTAAAATTTTGAAAGTTTGTTCTATCTGAAATTATTGTTATCCAGGCCGTAAGCCCTGAGTTGTTCAGTGTCTTGCGTATGGCCTTCAGCCAAGTATTTATGTGAAATATTTTTTTAAAATAAGGCCTTCAGCTGCGTGTATTCTTTAAAGCGATTTTTATAACTTGTGTTCAGGCCCTCAGCCGTTCTTGTTTTTGGTGTGGTTTTGGGCCTTCAGCCCAGGAAGTATCGCAAGTTTTCTTAACTAGGCCTTCAGCCATATTGCATTAGTTTGATCCTTTTAAGGCAATGTGTAATTAAGTGGTTCTTAGGAAAATAAAAGTTTGTGTGTTTTGTGCAACTAACAGTAACTGATTACGGCCCCCTCCACAATCATAACCCGATCCGCTCTATCCTGCGAAACCAGATTTCATTCCAACCATTGACCAGAAATGTTTCTTGGAGACGAATTGCAGGCATTTATGGAATTCGTGTTCCCAAACAACGATGTCACGTCACCGCGCCAAAACTGTTCGTCACAGGTCTGAAGAAAGTTCTGGATAATTCTAGCGAATGATCTGGCCACCAAAATCGCCCGACAGAAATCCTATCGAACATTTGCGGGATGTAATGAAGGAGTCAGTTCGTCGACACCATCTTGTCCCGGCAACTCTGTCGCTAATATGGACGGCTATAGGGGCAGCACGGCTCAGTATTTCTGCAGGGGACTTCCAACGACTTGTTGAGTCCATGCCACGTCGAATGCTGCACTACGGTGGACAAAAGCAGGTCCGACACATATAAAGAGGTATCTCATGACTTCTGTCGCCGCAGTGTAATGCTTTATAACGATGACAGATACATACTTTTAGAAGTTATTCGTTAACTCAGTAGACTCTTCATCCCTTTTTCAGTTTTAAATTCGATATACTCAAGGTATAGTTTCTAATTTCAGTCTGCACATGCTTAATATCCACAATCTGGTTGTGGCGTGGACTATCATCACTCTCAATTAACGTACTTCATCACACAGATTTACAGATCGATATTCGTTTCCTAATTGCATTTGAATGGAAAACAAATATTTTTTGAAACTGTCTTATCGTTAAAAATTATTTACTAGCAAAATACAAACGTGAGGCAGTCCATAAAACCAAGAGAAAGGTTTTAAATACTTAAGAAAAGGTTTCATAATAACAAAAACTTACGCTGTGTTATTTGTGTTTACTATTTGACGTAAATTGGCAGTCAGGTTAAGATTTATGGCCACTGGGAAAACATTCCAGTCGTTGTTCTTGCCAACAACAATTCCACAAATAAATTATTTGTTATAAATAACATTGCCTATTGCGGATAATACTTGTATTGCAGTAACAAGAGAGACCTATAATCTTTTAGAAAACAAAATATGAAAAAGAAAACTGGAAGGAGGTGGATGGGAATGCGAACCTGCTACAGGTTTTTTCACAGCTCACAACGCTGTCAACTACGCAACGGTTCCTCATGGCAGTTAGGTGTCTGTGTATTATACATATATCTAAAGCATGTGTCTAAAAGTTTAATGATTTGATATTTAATTTGCAAAATGGTTCAAATGGCTCTGAGCTCTATGGGACTTAACTTCTGAGGTCATCAGTCCCCTAGAACTTAGAACTACTTAAACCTAACTAACCTAAGGACATCACACACATCCATGCCCGAGGCAGGATTCGAACCTGCGACCGTAGCGGTTGCGCGGTTCCAGACTGTAACGCCTAGAACCGCTCGGCCACGCCGGCCGGCATTTAATTTGCAGACTGTACCAAAAACACACGCTTTTCGTAGATCTTTACAGTATCGTAACATTGAAACGGTAGACTTTCACTGAATGCAACTTGAAATATCAAAAACATCAACCACAGGAAACCTTTACCTACCAATATATAGTTTCCTCTCACTTTATTATAACAAATCGGAGCTAAAACGACGCGTTTTCGAGAGATCCTGAATTTCCTGATGCTTTGAAACCGTTCATATTCGTACCAAGTACTCTATGGTAAAGAAAACCTACTAAGTACGACGTTTAACGTCATACAGTATAGCGGCTCGTAAGTACTGCTTGTGACGTAAAAATGATGTCGCACCTCAATGGCCACGTTCATTTCCACGTGGCAATAATATGACATGTCAAACACTTTATTTCATTCTCCACAGTGTAGTGGGACATTGAATTCCACCTTGTCACGTGACCACCTCGTCGCCTGCATGAGCTTCCACGTCCTGCGAGAGGTAGATGTAAGCCACGTTGTGGAGTGTGGAGGAGGGTATTTCTGATCCAACTATCTTTTTTCTCCCTTCCTTCCGAATAGAGCATAGGAAGAATGTCTCTAAATGTTGAATCCTGTCTAGTTGTCAAAGTTGGGGTGTCTAGAAAACCTGTTTTCTCGGATCGCTAGACAACAATTCAAACAAATGATAAAATGTATTTTATTACAAAAGGAAATGATTACAGATGTGTCCCAAGCAAAGGGCGACAGACAAATTAAGCAATGTTCTTCAGTATATACAATTCCTATGTCGCCCGTCTTGATGTGCCTAATCTTGATGCTGATGTGGAACTCACCGCGACTGGTCAGCGCGGCGCTTATTTCCTCTTCACATAGAGGCCGCTGCCGTAGCGTTGTCGTCCTGGAGAGGGGTCGGTCAACATGCAATTGGCTGACGTCTTCTTCACGGCTTCTCTGCGCTGTCGTTTCCGGCTGACGTGCCAGCGCTTAGCTTTATGCCATATCATTCCACCCCCGCCCCCTTCCCCACCCTGCCCCCCAAAGCGATGGACTGTCGTCGTTTAGGGAGCTCGACAACAGCGAGGGAGGCAGGAGTGTGGACGCTCTGATGGACTGGGAGCTGTGGCTGCAGGGGACGTCAGACTACCAGTCGTACCCCGCTATCCGGCCTTCGCTCTGGCGGAAACGTCCTGCGGAAAACGACCAGAATGGTACACATCCATCCCTGAGGCCCATAGCAAGCTGTAGAAGGTGTCGGCTGCTGCGGCGTGGGCGGGTCCAGCTCCATCGGCAGGACGAGAGGAGGTGGAGGAGGCGAAGGCTCCGTCTCCATGGGGTCGTCCCGCGATGTCGTGATGACATCCTCTGGCGGCTGCTGTGGCCGCGCTGTCCTAGGGATCCGTGAATCTGGGGAAAGAAACACAGAAGGATCACCGTAAAATTGGCTGTCGCCTTCTTTACAGTCCTCTCTGCTCTCTCGTCTCCGTCTGCCGTGCCGGTGCTTTCCTTTACGCCGTAACAGTAAACATCTTTGAGGGCCATAATTTCTCTCATTTTTTTCTTCATCTTCATTTCTAGAATCGTATGCGGGAGTAAGTAATAGACTGGCAGACTCTTCCCCGAATGTCTCTCTTGGAATTTCAAGCCTCCTCGTGATACACAACGTCTCTCTTGTGGCGTCTGCTACTATTTTTTGTTGAGCATCTACGCGGTGATCTTTTGACAGCTAAACAGTCCCGTGATGTAGCGCCCCAGTCTTGGATCTTCTCTCTCTCCTCTATCAATTCAACTTGGTCTGCGTCACAGGTTGATGAGTAATACGAAAGAACGACTGGAACGCGTATTTTGTGGGCCATTTCTTTTCGGGATGAATTACATTTCCTTAAGATTCTTCCAATGAACCTCGGGCTAAAACCTCACTACCTTACAATTTGTGTCAGTCGTCCTTTCTCTTTAGGTCGCTCCCGGTTGTTACTCCAAAATATTTTACAGTAGTTATTTTGCCCAATCATTTGGCGTCAGTAGATTAATTATAAAGCAGTAGGCTTCTTTATCTGCTAATGCACAGTGTGTCACATTCATAGACGTTCACGTCAAATGCCAATCCTTGCACCAGTTAGTGAACCTCCACAGACTTTTCTGAAATTCGCGTCTTCTTGCGTTGCTGCTTTCTTATTGACAAGCACATCGTTTGCGAAAAACCTAATGAACCTTCATACGTTTACACAATGTCTTGCATGCAGGACGATTCCTATTAACCTTTAAAAATCCTGAAACGATGTAGATGACTGAGACAAGTAATTTAATATAACACACATGCGGCCGCAAATGACGGTCAGTACTCCAAAAGTGGATGACAAAAGTTAAACGTGTGACGTCACCAGATGAAGTACCTCGCCGCACGTGCAGCGATCGGACTTGTCAATTCCTATTCTCGCCGGTAGGGGGCACTGTTGTAAATGCAGAAGTTAGAAAAGTATTGTCCTCGCTGTAACAAAGCAAAAGCTGTTCTAATTTTGTGTTTCTCTCCTTTTGCCCCTTTTTTTGTTAACAGACTATTTAGTAAAGAGCACATAGGTCATTTACTGATAACGATGCAATTCGGAAGCTTATACGTACATAATTGTGCCGCAATGCTGCAGGTTTTTGTTGTACTGTACTTTGCAATTAACCATCGGAAACCGCAAGACCCATAAATAAATTAATAAATCTTACCTGAATGTAAACGTACAATTGTCTAACACAAGGAAAAAAAATACTGCTTGCCAGACGCGAGATTCGAACACTGAAACCCACGCGCTCAAGGTGCGCAAATAAACCCGGAGCCACACCGACGTGTACACGTCACGTGGGTTGGGATGATAACATGTGACAGACCGATAGGCTCCACCGCTGCACGTGCGGCAAGCTATGTCATGTAATGATGACACATGTTCAACATTTGTCATCCACTTTTGGGGTAGTTCTCGACATTTGCGACCCCATTTTTCTTGTATTAAATTACTTGTCTGTGCGTCATCTACGTCGCTTCTAGGTTTTTCAAACGTTAATAAAAGTCACTCTTATAATAGGTATCAGCTTTAACTTAACTACATATCTCGGAAACGACGCACCGTACGAAAAAAAATGTTCTAGCTGAAAAGTTAATGTTAGTAAAGGAGACATCTGTCTGTGATACAACTGGCCACGTCCTAACCGCCTCTCCTCCGTGGGCGGGATCAACTTTGTATTTGCAGATGGAAAACCCCCATATTTATTGCATATTCGGATTCTACGCCGAAAAGTACATACGGTTGACTCAAACCACCGTTTCCCGTTCGTGATAGATGGTGCTGTAATCGACAAATACCAAGTGTGGCTGTCTTTGCGATTTCGAACCGACGCATTTGATTCTACATTTCATTTGATATACAGATGTAAATCTTTGTGTCCTAACGGTTGATACTGATGTTCAAACATTACCTGAGTGTTGCAGATGGATTGTGCATTAAAAATAATATGGCTAGACATTGATATTTCTGCAAAGTAAGGTACCTTTATGGTAACGCAGTTTTCTGTTCCCTGCAGTATGGACTGTCGTCAGTTCCCAAACGATCGGAATGCTCGATTTCGGTGGCCGCCCTCGAACCCCACCATCAGGGTAACTATGCAACCGGCTTAACTCTAGCGCTGGCTGGTACGCGGCTACCAGCAGAAGACACACAACGGCCACTGTTCTAAGGTAAAATGTTCACGAAGTGATAGTGGTAGGTGCAGCTGTCATGGATACTCCCCGAAGTCAAGTACCCCACTGGTGAAGGTTAAAGGGACCCACCGGTATCAAGCACTCCGTCAGGAACAGAAAGCGTTTTCATCCACATCGTTGTTCCTGGATCACGCTAAATGTAGTTTCTAACCAGACATTGAAACGGCTAACCATACTGAACTGTACAATCAGATCTGCACCACCAAAGTAAATATTGAACATCAGCGTGAACCGTTACAACACAGAGGTTTATATTTACATTGTAAATTAAATTTAGAATAAAATGAGTCGGTTCTTAATTGTAAAAACTGGCACACTTGATATTTGTCGATTACAGCGCCGTATAACAGGAATGGAAAACAATGGTATGAGTAAACAGTATGTATTTTTTGGCATGGAATCCGAAAAATCGGAGGGCGGGGGTGCTCCCATTTGCAGATATGACGTTGACTCTGCGCACTCAGGAAGGATGGTTAGGAGTGTATTGTTTATGTCTAAAGTAAGGTGTGATGTTTATGTGTACCAAAGAACAGTTATATCGAGTAGTGTGCTGATTGCGTATCTGATTACGTGTACCTGTATATTTAACCGACTCTGTTTAAAACAATCTGTCTGCTAGCAAGAAAGCAACACCAGTAAACCCAAACTAATTAAAACCTGTGCCCGATAACGACAAATTAGAGGTAAGTACAGTCAAATCTACTCGATCTTACTGCGGCCCTGTAAATCTGAAGAAGTACAAAAGTGGTCCCTGTGCGAAAATCCATAAACTGTGTGAAATAAATTTCTTACCTCGTATTGGTGTCGCCTTAGATAACGCGTTTTTCAGCTCTCAGCACTAATTAACTACAGTTGCAAAAGCGAAAATGCAAGATATTCGACTGAGCTACATTTAGAATATGTTTAAATAAAACGACTTTGAACTGCGAGACGGAACATGACTCAGGAGAATGACTGTAATATCTCACTTGAAAATATTACCATATTGCGAAACTGAGTTGCGGTTGTTAAGCCGTATCATAAAAATTACATTTATCCAAACAAATGATCATAAGAAAAAATACAATAAAAGCTTGGGGTTACATATGAAGCTGGTCTCATTCAAATTCGTTCTACAGCAACACAGATTACCTTATAGTAGTAGATCGATGTAACAATATTGAAATCTGGTTTCGCTGGACGGAGCGGATCAGGTTGTGTTAAGGGGCCAAGGTCAGTTACTGTTAGTTATACAAGAGCACACACAACTTTATTCCTTAAGCCAATGCACAGTTTTCTCTTTAAAACAACAAGATCAATTCACGGTTGAGGGCCCAACTAACTTCTCCAGAATAAGTTTAAATGATTGCTTTTAAAACACCAGGATTTAGAGTAACGGCTGATGGCCTTACTTAAGTAAAATTATAATATCTTCTCGGCTAAAGGCCAAAATTTCAGATCAGGTGAGGAAATTCTTTAAAAGCCAAGCATTTACAAATTCCGGCTATAGGCCATATTAAGGAAAATTCAAGTTAATTCTTCGGCTGAAAGCTCAGTTAAAAAATTTTCTTTACATAATACAAGAGAGATTTAAAGATAAGCCTTTACACAGTTCAACAGAAAAACCATCTTAAGAAAACTTGAAGTATCATGTCAGCTCCAGGCCCAAGCAATTACTCAAGAATAATTAAAGACAACCTTAAGATAAACATTTACAGAACACGGATGAAGGCTGTTTCAAGAATTCAAAATAATTAAAGAGAAACCTTACAGACGAGGATTTACATATTAAAGCCACAGATTCTGAAACAAACGCTGCTGAAGGCCTAAATACAGAGCAACAAGAATTTTAAATGAAACACAGCTGAAGGCCTAATCTTACAGCCGTTCTGAAGTTCGGCTGAAGGCCATATACTAAACATAAAACAGACAATTTTAATACACGGCTGAATATCTGGCACAGTATCTACGACCAAATAAAATGACAATCACAAAAACCACGAATGGTGCTCAGAAGTGCTCCAAAGGTCGGGGCCTGGTGGGGGGGGGGGGGGGGGAGAGGGGAGGAAACTAACCACAGTTTAGGTGAGACAGCCAGCCAAGCGTAACACAAAACAATTGGGGTGCAGCACGACCAACGGACGGCTGACGAACCAACCAACCGCCTAATCAATTCCCTTCCACGTGAACAACAGCACAACAACCAAAGGTACCAGTGAAGAAAAGAATCGCAGCAGGATTATGTCTTAATAATTGGAGTATAAACACAGTAAAGGCAGAATAAACACTCAAAAAGAAAAAGAGAGCACGACCAAGCTGTCGTACTACTCGCCGTGCTGGACAGCATCAACACGGCGAGGAAAACACACTGCCGCAAAACTACGCTAACGACCAGGGCAGGTAACCTGAACGTTAACGGCCACAAGGCAGAAGATACTGCCGGTGCTCTTTACTAATAAATTATAATCATTTCAAAGGTTAAACACCATACAGGGAGACGACAGCAAAATTTTGCCGACTCCAACACACCATCACGTTGCTGCTTGCGGGGACAGCCCAAGATGCAACAACCAGCAATTAACGAAGAGATGTCACAATGATTGAGCTTTCATGACAGGTTCACTGATTACTCAACTCCGGTATGCAGGTGCGGTGGGCGACGAATTTAGCAGTTCTCGCAGCTAGTGCCACACAACTCCGACCGCGCGTGCACGCCGCCAGCGGCCCCGGCCTGATGACACGCTGCAGAGACTTGCTCGCTGCTCCAGTGCAACCGACCAAGTGCCACGCACACCATGACACGGAAATATAACTGCCACACCAGAGAAGTTACAGCAGTACCAGTATCGATAAACGCTGCTGCTGCTACCGACGAAAGCAAGTCAGCAACTCGTTCAGATAGTAACTGAGGGAGGGGTAAGACGCTACTCGATGGTGACAAAGTGCCCAAAAGGAAAAACGGCATTAACGCGAGTCGACCACGGCTCAAATATGTAGCAGGAGTCTTCATCAAAATTTCATAATAATATTTATAGTATTTTCTTAATTAATTTTACTTCAAATCGTATTTACATAAATCATTAATGCACAACACTGAAATTATTACACTGAACACTTAATACTAAGCGACTGTCCACTCCGGAGCGTCGCAACAGACACTGCCAGCCTCTGTCACGGTACTGCTGATATTCCTCAGCAACAACTGCCTACCACTGCGTGACCTAACATAAGCTGTTTGTTACACATACTTTGCCTGAGCGATAGATGCCTCATAGCGTCCTTTCACACGTACCTCTTTGTAATCGATAAATCGCTTTTGCTCTTCGATAACACGTAAAAATTCACAATTTTCATTATATGTTCCTATTTCAGGAGGTGGTCAATTGCAGCACACTCAGATGTTCCCTTTACTAATATTAACTTTTCACCTAGAACATTTTTTCGCGCAGTGCATCGTTTTCGGGATATTTATTTGTCTCTAGTTAAAACAAACACCTTGTATATTGGCCAGCCGTGGTGGCTGGGATTTAATTAAAAGGTTACTAACGTGTGCGCCATACCAGCTGCGTGCACGGCAAGATGTTTCCGGTAAGGTTCAAAAATGGTTTGAAAGGGTACAGTACCACCCGACATTGAAAATAGGTACAACATTCTCCGTTATTCTTGTCAGTGCAACATATTTTTTCTAATAATAACTCAGTTTCAATTAATACAGCGTAGACGCATACCAGTGTGGGAAAGAATGACAATTTATTTATTTAATTGATCACATGTGCACTCCCACAGAATAAATCCCTACATCCAGTTTGGTGAGATCTGTGAAATGAATGAATGTATGGTCGTCTGCTAACCGCAGATAGTGAATGTGAATATATGATCATCTTTGAGACGATCTTTTGGTCACCTTTGGTGGAACCAAAGAGATGAAATTTACTGCAGCTTTGAGCGCCTGAAATGTGGCTGACCAATGGGTAGTAGCATGGTCTTCGCCCACCTCGACGGAGGTGCGAGATGACCTGAAGAACGGCCATGTTTCAGCCCTCTGCCGCTGGATCTAGTGTTGGTAAGACCTGTCTTAGGTGTGCTCCGTAAAGACAAAAGAGTGGAGACATGGTATGGATGTGAAATACTTAAGAGTAGTTTGGAATAATAATTTCTCTATTTCAGGAACTTTTGTGGGGAGAATTAAATGTCAGGTAGGTAATATTAAGGGGATCGTAGTAATCTTCGGAAGTGACCAACGGTCACAATGAAACCACATGTAGCAATAAGTTGAAATACTTCTGAGTGCATAAGTTAAGCTGAATTACTAGCATGTGTACTATAAGTTGGAAATATTTAAGAAATGGCATGTGCAGGACTTGAAATTAGAGGCGAGTACTTCCACGTGGTGAGTACTGTGTGAGTCTCAATCTGTGTATGAGACAAAGGATAAAGAGAAGTACTCGTCCGTGGTATCGGTTGAGGACTCGCGTGTGTGATGAATATGTTCTTAATATTACTTTGCGTGTTATGTTTCTGTGTGACGCTTGATTCAAACTATAATACTCTGAGAGAGAAGCAAGGTGAGTCAGCCGTCTATCCAGCAACGCCACTTGGCTTGCATTGCACAGGAAGACGTGCATATATCCTCCAGAGTTCATAGTAGGAAAGCAAAAATTACGAAGTGGGGCAGTGTCGTGTGAAACTGGGATAATTACTAATTGAAGTGGGGAAGCTGAAAGTGATGTGATTATAATGTTGTGACTATTCTTTGTATTGTATGTTGCCAGTGTGATGTATTTCATGAAATTTAAGTATGTGTGGTTTGCATGGGAGAGGAACAAGATAGTTTCAGAGGCAGTGGGTTATGCATGTTCCTTTTTGTACCGCTTGGTCTGGAGGAAATTTTCGTAATGGTGGGTGCGAGAGTCGAAGTGTGAGATATAGAGAAAGATCGACCATCCTATCCAGAAAGTGCACTGTAGCGTTAAATAATTACGAGACCATAAGATAGAGAATAACCAATGTAAAGCCATGCCCACGGGGCGGAATTTCTCACGTGTTATTGTTGTAGGTTATAGAATTTGTGTGTTTAGGTTATACAATTTATCGGAATAAATAAGATAGTGAAGAGAAAAAGATTGGTGGCCTTTTCCTTCGAATAGTATGTTGTCACGATACCCAGAATTTATAATGTGTGCGCCATTCATATTCAGTGTGATGGCGACGTGTTGATCAAAGCCATTAAATAAGAAAGAAAATGTGGTATTGCCAGTGCGTAGTGAACAGTCAGAGTTGTGTAAATTACTAATAGTCAGATGTGCATTTCTGTACTCGTTGCGTAATATTCAAACAGGAGAATAACTTGTAACTTAATTGTGAGTACTAGAGTTCATGTTACTCGATAAATAAGAATGAGTCCACTCACTTGGCGGACCACTCATCTTGCAGGTCTCCCTGCTCGATGCCACAGTAGGAGCAAGGTATGTGGGTGCCTCTCATAATGCGACCCTGCTAGGATTTTGCTGTTAGGGTTTGCTGTTAAGATTTTTTTTGATGGAATATATTGTGATAGCGCTAAGAAGTAAAATTTTTTTGTTTGAAATTTCTTTCTGGATTGGTGAGGATCTTTTATTTTTTATGTAATTAATTGCTATATCGTCCAAGGCTGGAAGATCGTTGTATAAATATTTTTTTTTGCGTAATGTCTGTAGTAACTAGGTCACAGTCGAAAGTTGTAGTCACCATGGAGGAGAGTGATTCTGGGGTGAACGTAGCAGTGGAACAGGAAGTAGGTGTCGACCTTGAGTTAATGAGCGAGAACAGCAAACACTCGGAAGGGGCTGAATTGGTCAGCGGACTGCGGCTAGGTGATCCTTTAGGCAGCGGGCTTTGTCCACAATCGGGGGCTTTTCCCGACGACGCGGGCGAGCCGCGACTAGGTCCGGTATGCTGTGAAAGTGTTGCTACCCTTAGTGAAGCTACGGTTTCTCAGGCGAGCGAGGCGAGCGCACCGAAAGTAGCAAATGACAATAGTCTACTGCATTTTTTACAGGGGATGGATAGAGATATTAAGGAAAGATTGGAAGCGATGGATAAAAATAATAAGGAAAGATTGGAAGCGAATAAGGAAAGATTGGAAGCGATGGATAAAGATAATAAGGAAAGATTGGAAGCAATGGATAAGGGAAATAAAGAGGCAATGAGGAAGCTACACACAGTTATCGACGAGCGTCTGTTTGCAGTTAATAATCGGTTAGATGAGGGGGAGAAGAATCTGTGTGCGTTGAAGCAAGTATGTGACGCCGTGAAAGAAAAAGCCAATAATTTGGAGGTACGAATAATTGCAATAGAGAGTGATATTACAGACCGTAGGGACGTGTTGCCGGATGAGCGAATCAAAGAGGTAGTGGAGGACTTACTTGCAGATAAACAAAGGGCATTAGACAGTGTGGAAGCTCAAGTCACCCAGCAGGAAGTGGCGCTAAATAAACACAGGGTGAAGTTGCGGAGGTAGTGAGTGGTCAGAGTGAATACGATTAGCGCAGATGAAGAAAAGATCAGTATAAGAGGCGAAACAGGCTCTGACAGTACGCAGCGAGAGGTTTATGCCGACCAGGAGGAGATACAGTCACTATTACAGTTTAAAGAGGCACAATTAGAAATAAATAGGAAACGTAGGGAAGAACTAGCACAGTTGCAATTAGCGTGCAGCAGCGAAGGTGAAACACCACCAGGTAGATTGCAGAGGGAGAGTGAGATAAATTCAAAAAACGAAAATAAGCAGAAAGAGGAATACGAACTCAGAGAGTTGGAAGAACAGTTGTGTCGGATAAAACAGGTTGCAAACCCAACTGGGTATAGTCCAAGGTCAGAAAACATAAATGCGGAAGAAGAATGTAGGAGGCACTTCGTGTCGGTACAAACGTAAACTTGTTTTCCGGATCCTGATAATTACCAACATCCATGCCTGTGGCTGTCTCAATTTCAAGATTACCTTCATCGTGGTGATCGCTCCTCAAAATGAAGTTTGTTTATAACCATTTGAGGGACGAGGCTAGGGCGAAAATGCAGGAAGTTATTAAAGACTGTAGTAGCTACAAGATATTTTGTGACAAGTTTTTAAATGAATTCTGTCCAAAAAGTAAGTAGGACCAGGTTAAGCAAAGCATATTGATGATGCCAAATTGTAACGAAGGTGGTATAAGAGATCCAGTGGCGTGCTATCAGGAAATGCTGAGACGAAATACATATTTGGATGTGCCATACGAAACTGGGGAGCTCATTAGGATCTGTATAATGAAGTTACCAGTGAGATTGCGCGGAGATATAGTGATAGCAGGCAGAGGCTTAGACGATTCTTCGTCATTTCAGCACTTGTTACAAGAATTGGGTAATGAGAGCAACATCATGAACGGAGGTACGACTCATAGATCAGACAGAGTCGAGGGTAAGAACGGCAGAGACTGTCAGAATGACAGGAGAGCATGGAATCCTGGCATTTCTTTCTCATCATAATGGATTGATGGATAGGAGAAACTAATCCAACATATCAGCCCTTAACGTCTTGCCTTAAAACACATGCTGCTGGCACTGAAAATTGTCTATGTAGCAGACAAACTCTACTGATATGTAGGAAAGCAAATACCTTACTTCTGATAATAGAATAAAACACCAGTAATGGCATCTGTTAGGCTGGTCTCTCAGAGCAAAATTTGCAAATTTTGATTTGGAACACTAAAGTAAAAGGACTGTTTCCTCAAAAAAACAGTTGCTAAAAATGTTATGTAATAATGCCAATGAGTCCAGTTTAATTAGTGCGATTTGACTATTGCAGGTACTTAACACGTAACGTAAAAAGTCAACATTGTGACCGAAGTTTTTAGATTAGCTGCCATCTGATCTATAGTATGTCATTGTCGTGGTGACAGTGTAAGTAGGCTGTCTAGGTTTTTATATTGGTAACGCCACGTAGCGCTTTGTATGAAAATCACTGGCTGTGCTGTGTGCAGTCTGTGGCTGGATGACATTGTTGTAATATTCGCTATTGTAGTGTTGGGCTGTTGGCTGTTAACAGCGCGTAGCGTTGTGCAGTTGGAGATGAGCCGCCAGCAGTGGTAGATGTGGGGAGAGAGATGGCGGAGTTTTGAAATTTGTTAAACTGGATGTCATGAACTGCTGTATATATTATGACTTTCGAACACTAGTAAGGTAAATACATTGTTTGTTCTCTATCAAAATCTTTCATTTGCTACCTATGCCTATTAGTAGTTAGTGCCTTCAGTAGTTTGAATCTTTTATTTAGTTGGCAGTAGTGGCACTTGCTGTACTGCAGTAGTTCGAGTAACGAAGATTTTTGGTGAGGTAAGTGATTTGTGAAAGGTATGGGTTAATGTTAGTCAGGGCCATTCTTTTGTAGGGATTTTCGAAAGTCAGATTGCGTTGCGCTAAAAATATTGTGTGTCAGTTTAAGCACAGTCATGTATAATTTTTCTAAGGGTACGTTTCATATGTCGACCCTTAGCCGAGGATACCTCACTGGAATCTTCTGATTTTTTCTTGTAGTTTGTGCAATTAGTGCAGCCTTTGTTTATTGCTAGCGCGTAATTGCAGAGAGAATTTCCTTTGTAGTTGTAGTTTTTCATTCTTGTACAGTAAAACAGTTGTGATATGCATGTAGATTTGCACCAAGTATTTCGCAGCTGCGCTTGCGATTAACTAGATATTATTTTCAGTGCTATGTTAATGTGTTTTCTTATTTTTGCTCTTCAAATTGTGCTTTTCTGTGTTATCGTGTATTGTGACAATAATGGCGTGTGAAAAACGTAACACTAGGCGCAAAAGTAAACTGAGAAATAATAGCGACGACGAGCGTAGCGTACCAGCACCACTGTGTAATGAATTAACATACATTCAAAGTAGTAATTTGGTAACTGTGCATAGGGAAATGGAGCGGGCGTCAAATAATGGTGTAGACAGTGAAACAGGTAGTGAACAGGGAAGCATTATCGATCGATCGGTCGGCAACAGCTCGCATCAGGAATTGGGAATGACAGAACACAATATTGCAAATACTGTAGACTCAGGTTTTGGGTTCTCACCGTTTTCTCAAATGAGTCAAGACACATTTTCCGCTTGTCAAAATGTGAATGTTGCCGGTGCAAATTCACTGCCGAAAAGCACTGAGGAACATGTTTCATACACCAATGCATTGTTATTACAGTTAATGCAACAAATGGGACAAAGGCTACAAAAGTTAGACACAACGCTTGAACAAAATCAGAAACAAATGGGACAAAATCTTCAAAAGTTAGACACAATGGAACAAAATCTTCAATAGTTAGACACAATGGAACAACACCAAAGACAAACACAGCAACAGTTAGACACAATGGAACAAAATCAGAGACAAACACAGCAAAAGCTTCTAAAGTTAGACACACTTGAACAAACACGTGAAGATTTAACTACTGAGTTACATAACATTGAATCAAAATGTCAAAAAGTCTGTAATGGCGTAAAAACACAAATTTGTGAGCATTTCCAACCCATTTTTTCGCGTCATGAAAATGCATTACAGAATCACGAAGCAGCCATAAAAGAACTGCAAACCATTGTTCATGAAAATCATGAGACCTTGTGGGCTAAAATTGACTCAGTTGCATCTACCGATTCGGTTACGCTACTTGCAAAAACTCAGGAAAACTTAAAGGACACAGTAGATACGATTTCAACACAAATGGACACTCTGAAACTTGGTTCAGAAAAACACACTGAGGAAATAAGTACACTATCGGAGAAAGTAGCCGAACTTTCGGATCAGTTCACTAACTTATCTGCAAAGGTAAATGATGATCTGAATGACACAAGACCTGTAGCCATCACTGACACAGAAGAGTATGAACAAATTAAGAAATTCAAACAAAATCAGAATCAAACTAATACGCAACACAAAAGAGAAATCCGGGAAGTACAGGATCAGTTGGCACAAGTAATACAAAAATTACATATTTCAGAGGACACCCGCTCTCCAACAAGGGAAGAGGAACTTAGAAATACGTAAAAGCCACAAAATAATAACACAGGGCATTTCGGAAATTATGAAAGAAATTGGCAAGGTGCACCGAATTTTGAGATGGAACCGCCGACACAACGTAACAATGACCGATCTGCTACTCGCCGACACGATGATTTTGACTATAAGCTGTTCATTACTACATGTAAATTCAAAACATTTAAGAATTCTAGCAACAACATTCATCCACAAGCGTGGCTCCATCAATTCTCTCATTGTTTTCCTCCCAACTGGTCATTAGAGCACAGATTAGAATTTATGTGTGGCTACTTAGAGAATGAATCAGCTGAAAGAATGCGATCGGTCATTCACGATTGCCACAGTGAAGGAGAATTTTATCATACCTTCCTCTCAGCATATTGGTCTCAAGCTACACAAGACCGAGTAAAACATAGCATCATAATGATGAAACATTTAGAACAATCTGAATTCTACAGTTTTGTGAAATATTTTGAAGACATGTTGCACAAGAATCAGTACTTGTCAAACCCATACAGCCCCTCAGAACTCATCCGCATTTGCTTAATCAAATTACCTGAACATTTACGACATATTATTTTGGCAGGACGGTCCAAAGACGACATTGAAGCTTTTCAGGGACTGTTACAAGAATTGGAAATTGACACTGACAATCACGGAACGCGAAAACAGGAGGACAACAATTACAGGTCACATCCGTCGCAATTCCGCGATGAAAGAAATAATAACTGGACACGACAAGGCTATTCTCAAAACACAAATCGTGACCAAAACAGACACCACCCGTGTGATAACCATTGGCAGAGTAGTGATAATTACAGAGAAAGATTGCATTTCCGTAGTAATGAATATGACAGAGACAATCATAGAAACAGACAATATGGCAACCAGAACTATTATTATCATGGGAGACAGAATAACTTCAGATGCAACAGTTCAGCGCGCAGTTACGATTCAGGGAGAAATTCTCCACCACGTGACCGACAAGAAAGAAACTGTGGAATCTACCGACATGACGACAGACGATATGATCGTAACGACAGACCTGAATTGCATCAGAACTGGGGGGATTCAAACAGAGCAGGGCCCTCTCGACAAGGTGAATTTGTAGAAGTTAGGTCTCCAAATCCCAATAACGACGCGCGCCAACAAAGAAACAGACAATGACTCGCACCGCAGGCACCCACGTGCGCCGGCTGGGCTTCAGAAAAATAACATAAGCTAACCTTGAGATAAATTCCAGTATTCCTTACCGACGTATACCACATGATAATTGCGTTGAAACTGAAACTCTGCATACTAGGAAGAGTAGAGGTTTACATCATATTTCACGTGTAAAACCAATTACTGAGAGATAATCTGCCTTTTAACTTAGTCTTTGCCATAAAATCTTTCGCTTCACGTTACTGGTACTCTTTGTCACACTTAGAAACTGTTAACATGCAACTATGTTTTAAAGTTAACTATCCATTCAAGAACCTAGGGAACTTAGACAAGTAATTACGAATGCATTGTTATAGTGAACAGACGACAAAGTGTTATTATTTGTACATTCTTCCTTGTTAGGTGCACGATTACATAACGAATATATGGCTTACATACTTAGAACATATACTGTTAATGAGATTTTAATGCAACATTTTGGTTTACTTGAAAAGACATTCTTTATTTAAAGTACTTTTGTGAGATTACCAATGACTTAGTATTTGGTTTCTTTGACAGCTACACGATTATATCACGACGCTACTAATATGTGACACGATTTACATTGTTGCTTTTGCGGTGTATCTGTTTTATATCTGCACAGTTTTTCTGAATTATTCTTGAAAGCAAAACATGTTTTAGTAGTACTTTTGTGGTATAGCTACAATGAGACAGCCTTTTCTGTAGCAAAACAATATGTTATAGTACAGTACTTTCTTCATCACGGCAATAAGCGTAATAACTAAGATATCTATATGCAAAGCATTTCACTTTTGTTTATCATGAGGTAAGTACATTGACTTCTGCAGAACTTAGTTTTCAGAGGACGATAACTACGACACTTCCACAAAGATTATCTTACAACAAGATGCACAGTTTAGCACTACAGTACACGTATTTGTTTGATTAATTTTGTACTTAAAACATTTATTTTTAAAGATATTTGAAGTACAATGATACAAAGGTTTTCCGTGATACATTTCATTCCATTGCTGTAATCTGTAACACCTCAGGGTTTAGTTACATTAATCCTCAGGGGGTACACGCCTACATCATGTACTATGTATCTGGCAAGCACAAGGAGCCCTAGCTAATATGGTATTTGCTTATACAACTTTACACACCGGTACCATATTTCCCTAACACAGAATTACACATCGATCTGATTATTTAACTGAGAGAGACAAACATTTTTTTTTACTGCATCAGGGACATGTTTACGCAATTACACAGTTGGATAACTTCACACTTATGAAACTGTATTTTGTCTGTACTTTGTGAACTCTTCATATTTTTTCGGAACCATTGTGATACTATGAGAGCTTTGAATGTCGTATTTGGTATGGGATTATGATTTTTAAAGTACGTTTGAGGTAGATGACCCTATTGAAATGAGCAGAGAATTTTTTTTAGGTTTTGAAATTATTGCAGAAAGCTACGACGTTTTTGAGATTTGACTGAGATGTTATGATATTATTACGATGAAGATGTGTATTATGCTGTTGAGATATGTTTATGATCAATAAGCTGATGCTATATGAGGAATTTGATTATGCAATGTATTTATTATGATGAAATATTGAAGAAATGTCGACGAATATATATATGTATATAAATAATGAATAGAAGTTAGGGACTCTGGTTTGTGAAAATGGATGTTGGAAGCCGAGAATCGTACTTTAAGAGTTATGAAATGTGTGTATATGCGTGAATGTATCACTATGCTGGCGAAAATTTTTTGGACACTGTTATATTTACAGGATTTTGTTTCTACAGATTTGAAACGCAAATTCACGACCTGTGAAATTTTTATATGAGACTGTCACTGTAGTGCAAACTGGTGTCGTAAATATTTCGGTAGGAGAGTTAAGTGACGTTCACGTAATGCGTGGTGGGCACCCAGTTGCGCGATAGTCGCCTGGGAAAAAGCCATTAGTGTGTGCCTTTCAGAGGCACGGGTGGAAAAAAAAGAGACCATTAACCTCACTATTGACATTCCTTTGTAGAAAGCATCGCAAATATGACACGCTCATTACTTGAAAACATATGATTACTCTTACTTTGTGCTACTTACTGAAGTGCTTATGAATTGATGGGAAATATTCGTACATCTGCACACCTGATTATGACAAGTGTCTTTCTACGAGAATTGAGAGAATTTCTACTAACTGTTGAAATGCCTCATGACTACTGAATGATTATTTTATGCTTTACTTTGTACGTAGTTGCTTATTTTATTTGATATCTGTTTTCCAGGTGTGTTGCATCATGCTTTTATAAAATAAAATTAAATGCATTTGCTAATGTGAACACTTTCTGTCAACAGTTCTGTTAGATAATAATTTTATGATCCACATTCTTCAAAAAAAAAAAAAAAAAAAAAAAAAAAAAGGAGCTCTTGGAAAGGAAAGAACAGTAAGAAGGGACTAATAACAGTATAACAGTAACTGCATACATAATTTACTTTTCAAGTACTTGGTAACTTTTATGGTAGAATAAGTTGTGGTGCACCACTTTAATTACATATTCATTAAGATGTGAATAGACATTTCCCTTATCTGCATTGTTGTTTTTAGCGTACTATTTTTTCTGCATGTGGGTTTGTTATGTTTAGATATAAGTTATTGCATTTGCTGCTGCTGTTTGCCAGGCATAGTGCTACTAAATTTCACTTTACATTGCTCTGTTAAGCGAGTTTTACTACTGATTTATTTTTCTTATTTGCTGCACATTGCCTTATATTAGTTGTAATGTTGCATTTGCTTGGTAATTTAGATTTACTGTAGCTTACTTTGCCAATTTCCATTTTTTTCATTGCTGTTTGTGTTAACTGTTTTGTGCTGCTGCATTGCCTCGTCCCTTAGCTTAGCATCTGAGCTCAGTAGATTTAAGTGAGCTTAAGAGGGGTAGACTATATAAGAGAATGAGTTGCAATGAATTGGAAGAAATGCATTGAGAAGTTTTACGAAAAAAGTAAAGAAAGCAGGTATAGATAGCACTTTTTGAAATAATGAAGAACGAAGGGAGATCTCCAAGAAGTAAAGAAAGTTTTTTTTGCAAGATACTGCAGTAAAACAAACCCTGTCCTTTCCCTTTCTGTTATCCCTCTATGTGTTTGTGTACCCTTGTGTATTTGTCTTTTTCCTGTCTTTAAGTGTTTAGCTAATAAGATTTATGTTGTAGAATTTTTCAAATACTATGTTATTTACTTTGTAAAGATGTTTAGACATTATTTATTCTGTTTTGTTTTAATGCTCACGTGTGAAGTTGATGTTTCAAAAGTTATACTGATCTTTTATGTATTTACTTATGTCATAATTCCTGTAACACTGATGTATATGTTATTTCGATTCTTCTGTAAAACCTGCATTACCACAAATGTTATCTGTATTGTTATGTTCTTTAATGATGCATTTTGTACCTTTGTTATTGTATTCTTATGTTATAAAATTGTAATTGACACCAGTTCATCAAATTAAGTAACTTGTAAGTTACATTTCACTGCACACGTTTCTGTTGGTCATAGTATATGGACAATATGTGAGAAGTAGGGACTGTTAGTGTTTGCACGTTTGTTAATAATTCAGCAATGGACTGGATAACAGCTTTGCTGGTTCAAGGACAATTCCAAAAAACTTTGTGAGTGCACAAGTGGTGGTTTATGGACTTGCTATATTGTCCGCAAGACCCTTTGATGGTGATTGTGCACCTGCACAGTTGCAACAGATGGCTGCTGGCCATCTCTACAAGGACTACAGTGGGTCTACATCTTTGATGATCCATCAACACCATTATTTCTACAAGGAATGCAGTGGGTCTGCATCTCTGGAGGCCCACCAATACCGTAATATCTACCAGGACTACAGTGGGTCTACTCTGTGATGACCTACCTACCAATATTCTTCAGAACTTCGACTGACTCTGCAGTGGGTTTGCTCTGGTGTGGCCCATTACCTGTCTGCATGTCAAGAGTCAGCACTGTCTTTCCGTTGGAAGGACAACACTACTTCTTCAAGACTGCATGGAAATCCACTACTTCCATGTGCATTTTTTTTTACTGCTCAGACATTGAGAAAAACACTGCTATTTTACTGAGATGAACGATCAGGACTGTCTTTATGGACTGTGAGCTTTTGACCAACAGTGTATCAATAAGTGTGTGCATTTGATATCTTTGTTATTGTAATTATGAAAAATTTCTTCAAATCTGTATTGGCCACTGCCCAAAACAATTTGTAAAATTTTTTGTGGGGCGCATGGGGGCTATGTAAGTAGGCTGTCTAGGTTTTTATATTGGTAACGCCACGTAGCGCTCTGTATGAAAATCACTGGCTGTGCTGTGTGCAGCCTGTGGCTGGGTCGCATTGTTGTAATATTCGCTATTGTAGTGTTGGGCTGTTGGCTGTTAACAGCACGTAGCATTGCGCAGTTGGAGGTGAGCTGCCAGCAGTGGTGGATGTGGGGAGAGAGATGGCGGAGTTTTGAAATTTGTTAAACTGGATGTCATGAACTGCTGTATATATTATGACTTTCGAACACTAGTAAGGTAAATACATTGTTTGTTCTCTATCAAAATCTTTCATTTGCTAACTATGCCTATTAGTAGTTAGTGCCTTTAGTAGTTTGAATCTTTTATTTAGCTCGCAGTAGTGGCGCTTGCTGTACTGCAGTAGTTCGAGTAACGAAGATTTTTGGTGAGGTAAGTGATCTGTGAAAGGTATAGGTTAATGTTAGTCAGGGCCATTCTTTTGTAGGGATTTTCGAAAGTCAGATTGCGTTGCGCTAAAAATATTGTGTGTCAGTTTAAGCACAGTCATGTATAATTTTTCTAAGGGGACGTTTCAACAGTTATAATGAAGTGCTGCGTATGGATGTTCGCAATCTGGTGTTAGGGAAAGAGGCCACTAGCACCAAAATTTCTAACACTTGTGCTGTACCTTTCTCCCAGCTTGTATATTCTCTGCACACATTTAATTTGCATGTAAGCACAAATTCCTAACTAGCAAATTCTTTACTGTGTACAGTGGACCATTCAGAGTGAGGCGAATTGTCCATGAAAATGCTGTACTGACTGAGACGATCCAGTGAAAACAATCGCGTGGACTTCATCACATTTCTAACATCAAATTATGGAAAAGTTAAGGATAGATCGAAAGTTATGGTAGATAGTCAGTGTATTTATTTATGGTGTGTAACGTTGTGCAGGGCCAAATCGAACATAAGAATTTTCAGGCGGTATGCCAGGAAGTATGACGGAATAGACTGGTCGAATGAGTCATGAACAGGAGTCGGCAGCGTGGTGTATGTACGTATTTTTTTGTCATATGAATAAGGATCAAGCAGAAACGACGTGATGATTAATGAGTGGATAAAAATGGTAGATTGTGAGAGAAGCGACATGGTAAGTAGTAGTTGATAAAGGTGATATTTAAGGAGAGAAGCGACGAAGTGTGACGGAATAGACTGGTCGAATGAGTCATGAACAGGAGTCGGCAGCGTGGTGTATGTACGTATTTTTTGTCATATGAATAAGGATCAAGCAGAAACTACGTGATGATTAATGAGTGGATAAAAATGGTAGATAGTGAGAGAAGCGACGTGGTAAGTAGTAGTTGATAAAGGTGATATTTAAGGAGAGAAGCGACGTGAAGCAGTATGATTAATAAAGAGAGTTTCGACGTGATGAAGCAATGGTAAATAAAGATGAGTAGAATTAATAATGTGGAGATGTCTTAGATGTATGTTACGGAGAGGCCTGTGTATGCTGCAATCGAGATTGAGGCTAATGGCAAAGGAAGACCAGGAAATGATGGAATAATGGATGGACAGAGAGCCGAAATACGAATGAAGAAAGGAGAACAACTGCACAAAGTGAAAGGACATAAAGGGAGTATGAGATCCAGATGGTTAACGTTGTGGAATACTGACGTAAGATGTAATATAAGTGTAAATCTAATTCTTGCCATAACATTTGCAATATGGCAAAAATAATATTTTTTGTTGTTGTTGAAGCCTTGTACCAGTATAACTAATCAAAACGGTACCAAGAATGTGTAAAGTTATTTTCCAGAATGAATAATTTGTGTATTTTTTGTTCTTAGATGAAATGTCGTAATTCTAAAGTGATATTTAGCAGGATGAATAATCGGTAAAGTGAATGTAGAGGTAAGCCAATGGAGAGAGGTGCCAGAGTGAAAGGACGTAATCGGAGACTGGAATGCTATCTCCGAAACAACTCCATGTGTTATGTGGTTGAGTATAAGGGAGCGAAGGTATGGTATGTTGCCGTGAGTGTGGTAGTGTTAAGGTTAGCTGACTTCAAGACCTATTCTGTTGGTGTATTAATGGATTGAATGAGAAGGAAAATGTGGTGTCAGTTGAGTGAGAGTCGTAGAGTAGTGTGATCAATGCGCACACTCCTGTAAAGGGCATGCTACCTATCCATAACTAAAGCATTATTGTGCTTTATTGTTTGATTTGGATGAACCTCGATGGCAGGTCAGGATCTGACATCATGTGGATGGTACATACATGTCCTAGAAATGTTGTTATATATAATAAAAGGTAAAATATGTAAAGAGATACTAATTTCAGTCTGTCACAAACACAAAGGTGCATTGTATGTTGTAGATTTAAAGTCATCAGTTTCTAGAATGTTTATTGTGTTAGGATGTTAAAGTAGTTTACTATTTAACATCATGTGGTAGGTAATTATGAGCTGTATAGATTGTTTCATATACCATTTTTTTTGACACTTTCATGTTTTGTATGAGGGACGACAGGTACAATCAATAGCACAAGTGTGGGCTGTATATAGAAAAGGGATAAATGTTGATGTTGTATGTGTAGAAAACTAGGGTGTATGATTTTATGTTTTTTAGAACAAAGATTCTTTTATTAACAATGTATCTAATAGATCATACATGTAATCAATGAGTATTTAAATACTGTAAGAATATCCTTTTGTCTGTAATGTTGCGAGATGCACGGAAGGGTCTGACAGATTGGGTGTCGTAGCGCTGAGGTGCTACGCAGAACGTGCTCATACCGCTAGCGGGAGGCCAAGCTGACGTCGCCATGGGAGAGGTGACAAAGCCGCTGCGCTCCCCACTCCACTGTCGGTCGGGGTACACTCCACAGTATGGAAGCACGGCATGTACGTGATCCAGCTTAGTTGATGATAGAGAAGCTAGTCCTTGAACTGCAAATTAGGGGTGTGGAAGGATGCTAAGAGGTTACTGGTAATTAATTCAGCAGTTAATGGCTGCTCTGGATAAACCGATTGTAAGAGTTTCATCTGATGATGGGGAGGTAAGTTTGGCTGTTGACGCTATTTGTTGTGCCAGTGCTGAATTTCAGGCTCCCGGGAAGTTGTTTGTAGAAACAGCTCGATCCCGCAAACAGATTAAGCATATGTAGGCACAAAACTGATTCACAATTTGTGAATCCGAATTCGCGTCAGCTGTTTGTGACAGATGAAAATTTGTCCCTGATCGCGACTCAAACCGGGATTTCCCGCTTATTGCGAGCGGTCGCCTTGGTCGATTCAGCTGTCCTAACGCGCCTTCAGGACCGAGAAAAATTACGATGTGTCAGTTTTGGAATATTACTGGAATAGGTTGAGTGACACAGCCAGGTAAAACCACCGAGCTGACGATTCCAATTAGAGCGATTAGCCAAGCGTTGCTGGGAGTTAATGAGGAAGCTGCAACAGGGGGAGAAATTGAGTGACTGCAGGGTGATTGTGAACGATTAATGTATCCAGGAATGTTGTTTTCAACCCTCCCCAACCCGTTGCCAGACTTGTTGTTCGAAGGAACGAACTGGGAAGTGGGATCAGTTCCGGAAGCGCTAAAGCTAGTGCATTTGCAGAATAAAGGTGATGTATTGATTATTTACGATCATTATCGTTATGCATCATGGCCGTTATGGTAAAAGATTCTTTGTTGCAGTTAGTGCAAAATGCAGTTAATTAGGGTTCTTCTTTTACCGATTTACGCAGGAAGCCGATAGAATAGCTGATTCCGCCTAGAGCATTCTGTGTGTTAGTTCTTGAGAATCACGGTCAGAAAAAAGGGGGGAATGAATTAATAGTGGATAACGCGTAACTTACCTTTTTTTGAAAGAGAGAAAAAAATGTTCCGTTAATTTAGAATGAAAATGTTTGATTAAAGAAAATTTCTTTTACGTTCATTGAAAGCCACGGCTAAATTTTCTCAGGGCGCTGTGACCAGAAGTATCATGCGTATTCCAACGTCAAGACATCCGTTTGACTCACGATGGAAAAAATTATCTTTCTTTAATGTTACGCGATAAGCAAATTTAATATAATATTCAAATAATTATTTTTCTCTGTGGGACTTGATGCTCCAGCATAGCTGCCTGCGTACAATGGCAACGTATACAATTAAAACAATTCCTTTCAATAAAACTGTACCTCTGGCCTAAAATGAAATGGAAATTATTATGAGACGCCGTTTACATTTACTGGCATTAAATACTTTCAATACCTTCAAAATTAAATAGCTAGGAAGAAATTTTTATCAATTTTAACAGCAATGGCGTCGCTTCAACAATGCAATTACAAATGGCCATGGCGACATTTAATTGTTGCGTAATTAATTAAATAAAGGGGACAGGGAAGGACTTTCTTGCTACTAACAAAAACACATACTGCATTAAATACTGACATATATATTTAGCACAAATTCTAAATACACTACATATAGTAGAAATAATTCTTTACAGACTGCACTCTAAATGCGGCGTCTGAACCAACCAGGCACGGAAGACAAGAGAAGACAATGAAATCTTTTCTTATATACTACGATAGAGAGATAATAGTAATTACAATTCTCTGAGCACGTATGGCGGCTCCATTGTAGTTACATATCGATAAAGTGATTTACATTACTTTTTTCAAGAAGCAATGCTATTTGGTATATGCTACTGGGCGAAAGGGAGTACGGAGGCTTTGTGTTTGGCATATACTGAAGTGCAAGTGGTGCAACACATTCTAACTGGGTTAACGTAGGAGAATAAACAACACAGCAGTCTTGGGGAAATCCTCTACGATCTTCAAACCCTGGATCAATAGGTCTGCCATATTCAAGCCTCAGCTTATGTGGATAACAAAAGGAAAGAATTCAGTTCAGGACCGCCAGTAAGAAATCCGCCTAAGGCTTCTACAGAGAAGAAAGGTAAGTCAATTAAATGCTTTAGTTGTGGAAAGAAGACTCATATTTCGAGGAACTGCGGGCAAACAACCAAAGGTCAGGAATAATTATGACCAGGCAGAAAGGTGTAAGATTAGTAAAAAGAAGTGTAGCAAGAGTAATAGGATTTGTGATGTACGCAGTGAGGCTGGAAAGGGTATGCGTCGCGTTTGGTGGTATTTCAACAACGGGCCGATTTGGTCCCTTACGGATTCGGGTAGTATGATTAGTGCTGTTGATATAGGGTGGTTTAAGGAAAATCAAAGTATTTGTAAGCGGGGCGTGTTGGAATAGGAGGAAAGCAGTACACTGGAAGTAACAAAACGCGTGAAGGGGTCATTGCAGTCATTTCAGTGAAGATTAGCAATAATGGCTGTTCTTGGAGAACTAAGTTCAGAGTCATCTTGAAACTATCGAAATCTTTCATTCTAGGCACTGATTTCACGAGAAAGGTTGGATTAACTATTAACTGACCAGATAACACATTTTTAAATCCCTCCAGGAACTTAAAGTTATCTTTAGTCAGCGTGGGGAGATTAGGCAGTAACTTTGAAAAATATGGTGCGGGAATGGGATGTAATGCGAATTAGGAGGAAGAGGTGAAATCCACCGATGTCAATGTGCGGCACTTGGATCCCGAGTATGGTTGAAAAAGGTACATTTGTCTGGAGTTTCTTACGTGGTAAGTACCAGATTGGGGTTAATATCCTTATTGGAATAAGAGATAAAATTCAGCTATAACACCCCAGTGCATAAACCACCTTCGTTTCTCATCCCATCTCGTGATGGAGCATAAGGCTATCGTTGAAAAATTTTTGGATGAAGGAGTCTTTTGTCCATTCAGTCGCCATAAACAGCACCAGTTTTCCTAGTTCCTAAATTATGTGGGGAGCAGTCTTAAGTTCTGTCCCACCTTTCTGATTTCTATATCTGATTTGGTTGGTTTCGCGTGGCACGAGTCTTTACTACACTGGATTTAATTCAAGCAAAGAATCAGGTCCTTTTAGTGAAGAATTCCAGGAGGCTGGCAGATTTCGCGACCGACTGTAATTTGAGTTCCCTCGAGAGGCCTTTGGGTTATCCACTTTAGCTGCCGTTCTGTCACAGCTCATGGATAAAATAGTTTCTAAGTCAAATTTCAAGTTTTATCCCAGTATCTTGAAGATTTTGCTATTTACAACAATTTACATAAACATCTAGAGCACTTGAGAGAGGTTTTCAGCGACTGCAGAAGGTGGGATTGACAGTTAATCCTGACAAGGTGAATTTTGCTCCTAAGTATACGATTCTTGGTACATATAGTTTCTCCAGAGTGAGTAACGGTCGTTTTGGAGAGGTTTAAGACTGGTTTGGCGGCTCGTCGACCCAACGAAAAGGAGTGGCGAGGTTCATCGGGATGATAAACTTCTCCAGAAAGTTCATTACTGAATATGTTCGTAAGGCTGCCCGCAAAATTAATTAAGAAAAAAGGGAAACAAAATCGAGTAGAGCGTTTTCCAGGAGGTGGCGTTTGTGACACTGAAGGAATCCATGAGTACAGCTTCGGTATTGGCATTACATGACTTCACCTAGCCTTTTATAATGCAGGTGGCTGCGTCAATTTCAGAGGTTGGGGCTTTTCTGCTCCAGGAAAGGAGTGGAGGGGACGGACAGGCTCAGACTGGCAGGAGAATAACATCTTTTGTCTAACAGACAGGCTTGGACCTCCAGGGAAAACAAACACCCTTTGTCTCAGGTGACACTTTCACAAATATTTCTACTTATAATGGGCTGTAACACTTGCCCATCTTTCAATGTTATAAGCATACAATTCCATTTTACTAAACAATGTCCCTTTTGTGCTGAATAATAGACTAATATCGGATTAAAAAACTGAGCTATTTATTCTTACTATTATTATAATATGACAAAAGTGTTAATTACAAAGCGATGGTTACCCAAAATGCATAACTGATCTCTCACATTCAGAAATAGCAAAAGCAGAAGCTTGTGAATATCATACATTTCCATTAGTCGTGTTCAATATTTTCTTGTTGTGTCGGCTGCATCTTAATCTGCATCTTCGCTTCATTGTTAACGTACTTCTGTAGCAAGACGTTTGTATTACTTCTGTACGTTTCAGTTCCATAAAACGTTATGCTGCAAGCCTAGCTCAGTGTTAGGCAAACAGCAGCGCATGGGCCGCGCGCGACCTGCCAACCTACACTATGTGATCAAAAGTATCCGGACACCTCCAGAAACATACGTTTTTAATATTAGGTGCATTGTGCTGCCACCTACTGCCAGGTACTCCACATCAGCGACCTCAGTAAACATTAGATGTCATGAGAGAGCAGAATTGGGTGCTCAGCGGAACTCACTGACTTCGAACGTGGCCAGGTGACTGGATGTCACTTGTGTCATACATCTGTACGCGAGATTTCCACACTCCTAAACATCCATAGGTCCACTGTTTCCGATGTGATAGTGAAGTGGAAACGTGAAGGGACTCGGACAGCACAAAAGCGTACAAGCTGACCTCGTCTGTTGGCTGACAGAGACCACCGACAGTTGAAGAGGGTCGTAACGTGTAATAGGCAGACGTCTATCCAGACCATCACATAAGAATTCCAAACTGAATCGAGATCCACTGCAAGTACTATGACAGTTAGGCGGGAGGTGATAAAACTTGGATTTCACGGTCGAGCGGATGCTCATAAGCCACACATCACTCCGATAAATGCCAAACGACGCCTTGCTTGGTGTAAGGAGCGTAAACATTGGACGATTGAACAGTGAAAAACGTTGTGTGGAGTGACGAATCACGGTACACAATGCGGTGATCCGATGGCAGGGTGTGGGTACGACGCATGCCCGGTGAATATCATCTGCCAGCGTGTGTAGTGCCAACAGTAAAATTCGGAGGCGGTGGCGTTGTGGTGTGGTGGTGTTTTTCATGGAGGGTTGTTACACCTCTTGTTATTTTGCGTGGCACTATCACAGCGCATGCCTACATTGATGTTTTAAGCACCTTCTTGCTTCCCACTGTTGAAGAGCAATTTGGGGATAGCGATTGCATCTTTCAATACGATCGAACGCCTGTTCATAATGCACGGCCTGTGGCGGAGTGGTTACACGACAATAACATCCCTGTAATGGACTGTCCTGCACAGAGTTCTGACCTGAATCCTATAGAACACCTTTGTGATGTTCTTGAACCCCTACTTCGTGCCAGGCCTCACCGACCGACATCGATACCTCTCCTCAGTGCAGCACTCCATGAAGAATGGGCTGCCACTCCCCAAGGAACCTTCCACCACCTGGTTGAACGTATGCCTGCGAGAGTGGAAACTGTCATCAAAGCTAAGGGTTAGTAAACACCATACTGAATTCCAGCATTACCGACGGAGGGCACCACGAACTTGTAAGTCGTTTTCAGCCAGATATCCGGATACTTTTGATCACATAGTGTTTGTCGTGCGGCCTGCAGCAAAGCCACCACTGTTTTCATCACCCACAGGGAACAAAGCTACCAGAGATTGCATATGATTTTCTTTCAACACATTACATTTCGTAATAGCACTTAAGACCTGGAGCCCGTATTCTTAACGCTGTTAGTATGTTTTTGCATTAACAAGTAAATCGTGTTTACATTCTCCTCAGCGCAGTGCTGGAACATTCGTGTTGTCGTGGTCCGCATAGGGACCCAGTTAGCCTTACAGTAACTTTGTTAAGCCCTTGTCGTGCAGTGCATGGGGTTCAGTGCGAAGGGACATATAGAAGTATCTGTTTATTGGGAAACAGTGTCATTCCACAAACTTCTCTGCAGTCGTCAATATCACTGAGTGAGTTTTAATCATCAGTATATGACTTGTATATGTAAAACACATCATTGTGTGGCTATAAAAACCGATGTATATTGTGCTCCAATGCCGCTGAATATCTTATTATACTTGTTCCATTTTCAGCTAATCTCTAACAGCAATACTAGCAAAACAAACACAAGCAGTTGATTACATAGATATTCGTTTCTGAAAATCTTTAAAATGTTTTGCGGTGCAGGGGATATTCAGGTTTCGGCAATGATATCCCCACTACAGACGAAACATTAACCTTCGAATCGATGTCAGTGTTTGGTACTGGTAAATACCTTTCGTGAAGACTGTGTCACTCATTCCAGTCGCCGCCTAACAACTTACTGCTTTGGTTGTCTCGCATTAGCTTCTTTCGACAAGGAACCGTGAGGAAAGGTGTAATGTTCATGGTCTTTTAAGCTACAATTTGTAATTATGAACACCATTCGAAAGCCCTCAAAAAGCAGTGTAGAGAGTGATAGCTATTGTTTTGTTTTCAATCTTTTAAAAAATAGGCGGGATAACTTCGAAACGTGAAATCCACAAGCCCCAGAATCAAATAGTTTCCAACCCCAACAACTGAATATCTGTGAACCTAGACTCTTTTGGCAATCTTGGCCTTCACTTTCAGTACATTAGTGACAGTATCATTACATTTATCGCTTTGCGATAGTAAATAAAAGTTAGCAGCTTAATGTTCTTCACTGTGCTGCAGGAAAATAAATCGTTAGTTCAAATGGTTCAAATGACTCTAAGCGCTACGGGACTTAACATCTGAGGTCATCAATCCCCTAGAACTTAGAACTACTTAAACCTAACTAACCTAAGGACATCACACACATCCATGCCCGAGGCAGGATTCGAACCTGCGACCGTAGCAGCAGCGCGGTTCCGGACTGAAGCACCTAGAACCGCTCGGCCGCAACGGCCGGCCATCGTTAGTGAGATTCGTGAATTTCCCTTCGCTGAGACAGGCCTGAGAGGGTGCAGTGATGGACCAGGGTGGTCGCACTTCTGTGAATACGGGATGGCTGAAGCCCGCCCCTGCTTGGTTCCTGTTGGCAGAAGTCTTGTGGCGGCACGCTGGTCGGTTTCCCTTTCCTGTTGGCAGTTACAAATACGTGACAGTGACATTGTGACGTGTTAACTGTGGGAAAATTACAGAATCAAGCTGTCGGCATAACGTCAGCCAATCAGAAAGGTCATCAGCAGAGGCACTGTCTGAGCCAATACTGGCGACACAGTATATACAGCGTACCAATATCTGGGCAGTTAATGGGCATACTGTAAGCGACAGTGGAGAAGTTTTGGCAGGCTTCTCCATGAGTTTCGGCGTGTTGAGATGAATTCTTGTGCGTCACTGTGATGGAAGTTGTGAATCCTCCCCCGCAAGCGGTGTTTTTCCGGTAGCGGAGAGGAACACGGGTGAGTGAAGGAGTCGGAGCGATGACACGTGTCCATGAGCTCACATGAGAGAGAGAGAGAGAGAGAGAGAGAGAGAGGGAGAGAGAGGCGCCTGGTCGCAGCCTAGCGCACTTTTCGGTGAATCGATAGAGCAAGCGTCGCTTTGTAGCGCTAGTGCTTCTTTTTGTTCTGAGCAGCTCACAATTTGCGACAACAGTTCGGCAACTTTTATTGTTTTTCAGTGTATTTGCTTATTTGGGTCTTGAATCCGGTTTTAGCTTTTGCTTGCGAGCTACCTAGATTTTCGAAAGGCAGTCGCAGTTGCGTAGCAATCTTACGTTCGATTAGAGGTTTCCACCATTTGTTAAGAGACCAGAGTGTCCCAGGTGGGCTTCGCTCACGCAATCATGATTATACTTTTGAGCAAGTCAAAGTGCATTCCATTGTGGAATATAATTTGTTAGGTTTTACAGAGATTATTGCTCTTTCATTGAGCTTCTAATAATAAATATACTTTTTAAATGTGAAGCTATTTAGAAAAAATAAGTCCAGTGTTTAAAAGACTCCTGCTCCCCCTTTCTTATTGTCTTACAACATTTCAAGTCAGGTAATCCCAGCAAATATGACCGATTTCTTCTGCATAACTGAACTGTGCTCTTATTGCAACGGTGTTGCGTTGTAAAGCTGGTGTCCCTACACGGAACTGTAATATGTGGTAGGAAATCTAACTAATCTGCATGAAAAATGACCAGTGAGAACTGCTCTCATTTGCATTCAATACAGTCTTGAGATCACAGAGCATTTTCAACTACTGTGATTAGCAATATACTGGGTTAATGCGTATAAGACTAACACCAGTTTGGATATAGTTTGTGTGGTGAACATACAAGTGTGGCAGGCAGATAGCACTTTTCACTGGGGAAGCCCAGCACGTCACGCTCAAAGCAACGATCGCTACATTTCTCGCCAGTTCTTGTGAAAAATTTCTCTACAAACGGTGAAGAAAAACAACCTGACAGTAAGGCGAGAGAAGGGTATTGGACGTAGAATCGAGGAACATCTTCCAGACAACCAGAGATCGGAAATTCACCGTCGTGGTGGATGTGTGGCCATAAAACGACTGCTAATCAACGACGAGAGTGCAGGAGTGTGTGCATATAAACAAACTTGCCACAGCAAATACCTGTTATGCTACAAAGCACACTTGTCAATTAAACTGGCTGAAGACAATCGTGTCAGCCGAACAGTAACCTGGAGGCAAATTTTCTGTTCCTATGCATGACTGGTTGCATTAGACGCAAATTTTCTGTGATGTTTAGTGGATAAAACTGGGCTGTTAAATAGCTACGGTAGATACATGTAATGCCTTTAACTTTTTAAGATAATAGATTGTACAGCAAGGAACATCTCTGCAGTAAGATGGTCGGAACACATTGCTGTAAGGTGCCATGTTGTTAATTTTGATATCTATGGGCCATATGTTTTAATTTTGGCTGATTTACAGAGGGCATGAACAGACTTCCAAGTAAAGTAGGTCGCAAAGTGTGAAAAAAAGATGATAAAAAAGAAAATGTAGATTAAATTTTAAGTACTCTTTTTTTTTTCAAATACCATTTTTCTCAAGCGCATTTAACTCTACGGTATGGCTTGATGGCATCGTCTTGGCTGAAATATTCTAAAGGTAAAACAGTGAAAGGAAGTTGTATACATGAAAGAGACCTGTAGACAAGGAAAGTTTTCAGATTACACGCTAAGGAAGGGAATTGGAAACCAAGACTTAAAATATAAAATATTTCTTGGGGCAACCGTGGATTCTGACTATAATTTGTAGTTCACGAACCGCAGATTAAAACTGAAGAAGTAGCAAGAAAAGTTGGAAATTTAGGAATTTGCAGTTGGATAAATTGAAAGAACCATAGGTTGCCGAGAGTTTCAGAGGGAGCATTACGCAACAACTTACAGAGAAAGAGGAAAGGAATGGGTAACTTCGAGATATAATGAAGGCAGCAGAGGATCGAATAGGTAAAAATACAAGTTCCAGTAGAAATTCTTGGGCAATACACGAAATATTGAATTAAATGACGAATGGAGAATGTGTAAAGGGAGCAAATGAAGCAGGCAACAGGAATACAAGACGTATAAATCATTAGATTGACGGAAAGCGCAAAATGACAAAGCAGAAATACCTAGTTAAGAAATGCATAACTACACAATCATGCACTTTCATCGTAAAGATAGATCCGCATGTAGGAAAGTAGAGAGGCTTTTGGAGAAAGGAGAAGCACGTGTATGAATAGTGGGTCCTGAGATGGTAAACCAGTGCTAAGTGAAGAAGTGGTAGATCAAAAAGCGAATAAATATCCTGAGGAGTTACACTAAGCAAACAAACATAGTATAATGTGGAAAGGGAAGAGAACGCAAATTAAGATAAAAAAGGAGATGCGATACTGCAAGAATAATTTGAGAGAGCACTGATAGACCTGAGTTTAAGAATGCCTCTGGAGTAGACCACGTTCCCTCAGAACTACTGAGATCGATGGGAGCGCCAGACATGAAAAGTTTTAGACTGTTATTTGGGCAGCAAAGTAATTGACGATGAGAGAAGTAGAATGCGGACTAGAAACAGCAAGAAAAGGTTTCCTGAAAAAATAATTTTCTTCAACATCGAATATAAATTTAAATATTACGAAGTCATTTTTGAAATTATTTATCTGGAACGTAGGACTTTTGTGGAAGTGAAGCCAAGACTATAAACAAGAAGAAACAGAAGCTTCTGAAATATGGTGCTACAGAAGAATACTGAAGAAGAGATGGGTTGGCCTTATTATTAATGAGAAAGTACTGAATCGAACTGAGGAGACAAGAAGTTGGTGGCGCAACTTGTCTAAGAGAAAGGATCGGTTGACAGGACACATCCTGAGGCATCAAGGAATAGCTAATTTCTCAATAAAGGGAAGTGTGGCGGGTAAAAACTGCAGACTATGATGAAGGATTGACCGCAGTAAACAGCTTGAAATTGTTGTAGGTTACAACCGTTATGCAGAGTTGAAGAGAATTGCAGAGGATGGGCCAGAGTGAAGAGTTTCATCAAACCTGGCTCCGGACTGAAGACCGCAACAACAAATAGTTTCGCTGTTACTGAAATGCAACAAGAGACACTGGAATTGCGTTGCTGCAGCGGAAATGAAGTCGCCTTGGCGACGCTTCCGTCGCGGAAGCTTTTGACAGGACACTACGCCACGACATGGCGTGGGACACACAGGATGTGCGGCTAACTCCGTCACGCCGTGGGACTTTTTCCATGGACTGTTCTTACGGTGGAGAACAGCGTGCACTCGGAGATCATCTTTCGGTGGCACTATCTGCTGGTAGTGATCAGCCGGCACGTGTGCAGCGGGTTAAGTTTAAGGGGAGGTTTACTATCTTTTGGTTCAAAAATCGATTTTTTTAAAATTGCATTTTTGGATCCGTAAAATTGTGTAGAATCCAGCCCTGATTGAACAAAAAAATGTACCTGCCTGAAATCGGCCTTTTTCACGCACCAGTGGGTTTTTTTCGGAGAACAATTTATTGTACCGCTGCTTGGGAGGTATCACATAAAATTCAAATGGAAGTTTGAACGCTTGTGTTTGGAAGTTAGCCCCCAAGCATTTGCATTCTGGTGCGAAGACTGTGGAGATTGCGACTTTCGTGGCAGTGAGCAGCTTCAACGAGGGGTATTCAGCAATTCTGAAGACCATGACAACGATGCACGTCACCCTGGGAGTCTATTCGACGCAGTTCGCCAAGCATTCGGACGACCACCGGATTCAAGCGGACGAAAACCACTTGTCACCGGCCGTACGACCGAGTCTGGAGCAGCACAGGATGGCCCATATCGAGCAAAACGCCCTCTATGAGGAAGGACTAGTTAATGGACCCGGAATAGCAGATTGAACGTACGTTGCATAATATTGCATTTATATGTAGTCAAAACTTCAAACGCGTTTTACTCGAAATGACGTTTTTTTCATCGCACCGTATGGTAACTTCAAAACTACTGAACCGATTGGCATGATTCTTTGTTTCCGACGAAGTTAACTAAATTGTGTAGCAGTTGTACTACTTGTATTCCGATCCATCAACTATAAATATTTTTACTTGGCCGACGAAGTAGAAAAATCGATGGAAAAAACCCTATTTTTTTTCAAATGGCTGCCATTTTGTTTCCTATGGTCCAAATAACTTAAGCGAGGTCCAACTCCTAAACAATCTTATGTACTTCGCTAACGTCAACTCAATTATGATTTCAGACGAGCTGGCTGACCTGTGACATACCGCGCGTGGAGGTCTAAATCGAAATTTTGTTTCGTTCCGACGGCACTTCTGCCTTTGCTTTTCGACATATCTATAACGCATCCCGAGAAAACAATTCTCAAAGAACATGCGTTTTTCGGGCAAAAGATAGCAAACCTCCCCTAAGACAGTAGTAGTATATAACTTTCCGTAACAGGGTACGCGTGGGTGCAATTACGCAGTTTTTCGCAAGCGACCGCAAGATTAAAAGTTTTGATATATTACTGCTTTGTTATATGGAGGGACTTTAACATGTAAGAACGTAGCAAGTGAAAACAATCGCAGGTGTTAAATTCTCGTCCAGACACGCAGTTTTAACCTGACAGGAAATTTCAAGTTTACATGTGGTAACTTTCTGTTTATTTTAACTTCAGTTAAGTGCTACAGTAGTCTAGAATATTTATGACTCTTCTGTATATTTGGGTGCACAGCCGCTGTAAAACTCATCAGGGAAGTCATTATCCAGCATAGGCCGCTTTTATTTTTGAAATACTTTATTTCATGGTTTTGCGCTATTACCTAATTTCGCCCCCTTAGGCATTTCCACGCTACTTTCCGTCACAGCAAAAAACGACAATCGTATATCTTATTTTCCACACATTAGTTCGTTTCGTGGGAGTTCCATATAATGGCACCTCCAATGAAGGTTACCTATGAACGTGGTGTACCGGGCACAACATAGGTGGGAATGCACCCTTATGAGGGTCTTTTGTCGCTGTGCCAGCGTCAGACACACTGTTAATTCACGTATACAATAAAACTGCGACAATGACTTCCCTGAAGAAATAAAATCGTTACACTTTCTAAAAAGTTAATTTAGTCATCAGCCCCCAGATATCGTTTTGAACACAAATCAGTTCTGTTGGGTACAATCCTACTTGAGTTGGAGTAAAATCTTTGCCACGCTACGTTCGTTAACGATCACTGTTTTCTGTCCTTCAGCCCCAGCTCAGCTAGGAACCTACCTCATTCCTGTCAAGATCGTGACCTACGCGCAAGCTTCCATTCCAAGTTGTCAGACTTTTGCTTAATCAAATTAACACGATTAAAGCTACTACCCTGCCCGACAAAAAAAGTGAAACGCTAAGAACAAGAGAGGAAAACGAAATGAATGTCACGATTTGAGAAAGCATGTGATGTTATTTCAGTGATTACAAGATCGAGTTAAATTTGCAAAGAACTTGGCATTCATCAGTACAACGTTGCACCCACTCCGGTCTGACTTCATGTCTGATTCGATGATTCGACTGTGAAGGGTGTTATAAAGCTGTTGTATCCTTTGCTGAGGCAAGCTGGCCTAGAACTCTTTTTAATGGTCACTAGTATTCTGGGTATTGTAAGTGGGACAGTGTTGATGTCCGAGATGGTCCCAAAAATGTTCTACTTTCCGACCATGGGAGTGCCTCATGTGACGTCCCTTCCCTCCTTCTTGACTCGCTGGGACGAGACGCGACTTGTAGTTATGTTCCTGCCCGTCGGTATGACGTGGAACAGCACCTGTAACTCTCGGAAGAACACAACTCCTCACGTGGTTTAGAAATATTCTGTTATCTGTTCGCAACAGTCTTCCCAGCTGGTGCGAACTGTTAAACTGCAATCGTTTATTTTTATTTTTCTGCACGGTTAGTTCCGTGATGAAATAAGATATTGATTCTTGATTTCATCATTACGGTCGTTTTTCACATCACACATAGCGATAATGAAATTTTGCTGTCTGCGATTCCGTTGCTATGCCGTTGCTACGTCACGTTATTGACAACGGTCCAACGTAGCTCCAGAGATAACTTGTTGTTGTTGTGGTCTTCAGTCCTGAGACTGGTTTGATGCAGCTCTCCATGCTACTCTGTCCTGTGCAAGCTTCTTCATCTCCCAGTACTTACTGCAACCTACATCCTTCTGAATCTGCTTTGTGTATTCATCTCTTGGTCTCCCTCTACGATTTTTACACTCCACGCTGCCGTCCAATACTAAATTGGTGATCCCTCGATGCCTCAGAACACGTCCTACCAACCGATCCCTTCTTCTAGTCAAGTTGTGCCACAAACTCCTCTTCTCCCCAATCCTATTCAATACCTCCTTATTAGTTATGTGATCTACCCATCTAATCTTCAGCATTCTTCTGTAGCACCACATTTCAAAAGCTTCTGTTCTCTTCTTGTCTTAACTATTTATCGTCCATCTTTCACTTCGTTACATGGCTACACTCCATACAAATACTTTCAGAAACGACTTCCTGACACTTAAATCTATACTCGATGTTAACAAATTTATCTTCTTCAGAAACGCTTTCCTTGCCTTTGCAGTCTACATTTTATATCCTCTCTACTTCTACCATCATCAGTTATTTTGCTCCCCAAATAGCAAAACTCCTTTACTACTTTAAGTGTCTCATTTCCTCATCTAATTCCCTCAGCATCACCCAACTTAATTCGACTACAATCCATTATCCTCGTTTTGCGTTTGTTGATGTTCTTCTTATACCCTCCTTTCAAGACACTATCCATTCCGTTCAACTGCTCTTCCAAGTCCTTTGCTGTCTCTGACAGAATTACAATGTCATCGGCGAAGCTCAAAGTTTTTATTTCTCCTCCATGGATTTTAATACCTACTCCGAAATTTTCTTTTGTTTCCTTCACTGCTTGCTCAATATACAGATTGAATAACATTGGGGAGAGGCTACAACCCTGTCTCACTCCCTTCCCAACCACTCCTTCCCTTTCATGCCCCTCGACTCTTATAACTGCCATCTGGTTTCTGTACAAATTGTAAATAGCCTTTCGCTCCCTGTATTTTACCCCTGCCACCTTCAGAATTTGAAAGAGAGTATTCCAGTCAACATTGTCAAAAGCTTTCTCCAAGTCTACAAATGCTACAAACGTAGGTTTGCCTTTTCTTAATCTTTCTTCTAAGATAAGTCGTAAGGTTAGTATTGCCTCACGTGTTCCAACATTTCTATGGAATCCGAACTGATCTTCCCCGAGGTCCGCTTCTACCAGTTTTCCATTCGTCTGTACAGAATTCGCGTTAGTATTTTGCAGCCGTGACTTATTAAACTGACAGTTCGGTAATTTTCGCATCTGTCAACACCTGCTTTCTTTGAGATTGGAATTATTATATTCTTCTTGAAGTCTGAGGGTATTTCGCCTCTCTCACATATCTTGCTCACCAGATGGTAGAGTTTTGTCAGGACTGGCTCTCCCAAGGCTGTCAGTAGTTCTAATGGAATGTTGTCTACTCCCGGGGCCTTGTTTCGACTCAGGTCTTTCAGTGCTCTGTCAAACTCTTCACGCAGTATCGTACCTCACATTTCATGTTCATCTATATCCTCTTCCATTTCCATAATATTGTCCTCACGTACATCGCCCTTGTATAGACCCTCTATATACTCCTTCCACCTTTCTGCTTTCCGTTCTTTGCTTAGAACTGGGTTTCCATCTGAGCTCTTGATATTCATACAAGTGGCTCTCTTTTCTCCAAAGGTCTCCTTAATTTTCCTGTAGGCTGTATCTATCTTACCCCTAGTGAGATAAGCCTCTACATCCTTACATTTTTCCTCTAGCCATCCCTGCTTAGTCATTTTGCACTTCCTGTCGATCTCATTTTTGAGACGTTTGTATTCCTTTTTGCCTGCTTCATTTACTGCATTTTTATATTTTCTCCTTTCATCAATTAAGTTCAATATTTCTTCTGTTATCCAAGGATTTCTAGCAGCCCTCGTCTTTTTACTTACTTTATCCTCTGCTGCCTTCACTACTTCATCCCTCAAAGCTACCCATTCTTCTTCTACTGTATTTCTTTCCCCCATTCCTGTCAATTGTTCCCTTATTCTCTCCTGGAAACTCTGTACAACCTCTGGTTCTTTCAGTTTATCCAGGTCCCATCTCCTTATGTTGGAGCAATATTTTTAATACGCCGTAATACTGGTTGAAAATAATCACTTTTCACTGTCCATTATTGATGTACACATTTAGTCACTTAAAATGTTTAAAGAGTCACCTTGCATTAATACACATTGTATTGTCCCTTTAATGAGTTAGGCGACACGCAAGATTTACCTTTTGACTCTGATTTTATTGTTCTTTCTGTAATTAATTGTTTGTCCCTACAACACACGCACACCGATATGTCATTAAAGATTAACTTCTGTTCAGTAATCGTGACGCTGACGACAACTTTTGATTAATCGACGTACTTGTCTTTCTTCGTGTCTTTGTTTTATTGTGTTCTACTCAAGATTACGAATTGTTTTTCTGTCGTTGATCCATTGCTCTCAAGGTTTGTAACTGTTCATCAGTACGAAGGCTAAGTCCGATAAACCAATATCATTCAATTGAAGTCTAACACTCGTCTTACTATACAGTCGCGTTGAGAACGGTAAAGATTAACTTTCATCAGTCGAATGACTGAGCAGTACTTCAGTCTCTACCTCACGAATTATCAGACTTCCAAAACGGAAACAATCTAATAGCGTTTGCGTCCAGACAACTATCGCAAAAGTACTCAAGAGCAACTAACTAACTGAACATTTCCGTATCCGAGTTGCATTGCAGTTGCATTGAATTTCCTTTTCGATGCGGCTACAACTCTCTTCCATCGTAAATGTTATCTTTGACTGAATTACTTTCTTGGATTTAACCTTCGTTCATATGATTTTGAATTTATTCTATGGATGTTTGATAAAGAATCTATGTTAATCTTTCCCTTCTATCTCCCCTTTTTGTATGCTATTCTCAGTATTTGAATGATATAGGTGTTAAAATATTACCAGTGTAGACTTTATCGTCAATAGTTGCCGTCACTGTCAAGATGACTCACTTCCCTACTTTAAAGTTTCCACAAGTTGGTTAACTGGGTCGTTATATTCAACATCACGTAGACACTTCACAGAGATAGTTGCTATGTATAGACGACCACTGTCCTGTTGCAAAATGGCATCACGACATTGTTACGTGATAGTTAACTCACGGGTACGCAGGGTGTCAGCGAGGTCCCGTTGTGCTGTCAGAGCTTCCTCGATCACTACCAACCATCATCTGAGGTCATATACGATGGCCCCTCACACCACGACGCTGTGTCTTTCCAAATCCTTGAATGAATGAGGCATCTCTCCAGGACGCCACCACACTCCCTGTCGGTGGTCATCCAGGACAGTGCAGAACCACGATTCAGTGAGGAACACAGTAAGACACCATTCATTAGCAAATTACAGACCAGTATCCTTAACATCGGTTTGTTGCAGGATTCTCGAACATATTGTCAGTTCCAATATAATGAATTTCCTTGAGACAGAAAAGTTGCTGTCCATGCATCAGCGCGGCTTTAGAAAGCATCGCTCCTGCGAAACGCAACTCGCCCTTTTTTCACATGATATCTTGCGAACCATGGATGAAGGGTATCAGACGGATGCCATATTCCTTGACTTACTGAAAGCGTTTGACTCGGTGCCCCACTGCAGACTCCTAACTAAGGTACGAGCACATGGGATTGGTTCCCAAGTATGTGAGTGGCTCGAAGACTTCTTAAGTAATAGAACCCAGGGCGTTGTCCTCGATGGTGAGTGTTCATCGGAGGTGAGGGTATCACCTGGAGTGCCCCAGGGAAGTGTGGTAGGTCCGCTGTTGTTTTCTATCTACATAAATGATCTTTTGGATAGGGTGGATAGCAATTTGCGGCTGTTTGCTGATGATGCTGTGGTGTACGGGAAGGTGTCGTCGTTGAGTGACTGTAGGAGGATACAAGATGACTTGGACAGGATTTGTGATTGGTGTAAAGAATTGCAGCTAACTCTAAATATAGATAAATGTAAATTAATGCATATTACTACCGCCCACATATATCTCGCGTAATGATCACAACGAAAAGATCCGAGAAATTAGAGCAAATACGGAGACTTACAAGCAGTCGTTCTTCCCACGCACAATTCGTGAATGGAACAGGGAAGGGGGGATCAGATAGTGGTACAATAAGTACCCTCCGCCACACACCGTAAGGTGGCTCGCGGAGTATAGATGTAGATGTAGATGTAGATGAATAGGAAAAAGAATCCTGTAATGTTTGAATACTCCATTAGTAGTGTAGTTCTTGACACAGTCACGTCGATTAAATATTTGGGCGTAACATTGCAGAGCGTTATGAAGTGGGACAAGCATGTAATGGTAGTTGTGAGGAAGGCAGATAGTCGTCCTCGGTTCATTGGTAGAATTTTGGGAAGATGTGGTTCATCTGTAAAGGAGACCGCTTATAAAGTACTTGACTACTGCTCGAGCGTTTGGGATCCCTATCAGGTCGGATTGAGGGAGGAAATAGAAGCAATTCAGAGGCGGGCTGCTAGATTTGTTACTGGTAGGTTTGATCATCACGCGAGTGTTACGGAAATGCTTCAGGAACTCGGGTGGGAGCCTCTGGAGGAAGGGAGGCGTTCTTTTCGTGAATCGCTACTGAGGAAATTTAGAGAACCAGCATTTGAGGCTGACTGCAGTACAATTTTACTGCCGCCAACTTACATTTTGCGGAAAGACCAGAAAGATAAGAGAGATTAAGGCTCATGCAGAGGCATATAAGCAGTCATTTTTCCCTCGTTCTGTTTGGCAGTGGAACAGGGAGAGAAGATGCTAGTTGTGGTACGAGGAACCCTCCTCCATGCACCGTATGGTGGATTACGGAGTATGTATGTAGATGTAAATGTATATGTAGATTCCATGCTTCCCGGTTTGGCACCACTGCAGACGCTGCCGTTCGTGTTGTGGCGTTAATGGCAGCCTATGCATTCTCTAGTCTGACTCCTGTTAGCCACCGACCAATGTTGTGGGATCACACGGAATGTTACAGTGAGTCAACGGCTTGTTCTCAGACAGCAGGCGCAGGCTTGAACGGGCTGTGCTTAGTGAACATTCCGTGCTATCCAGCATCGGGCCACAGTCACATTCGAATGATCCACAGATCTAGATACTGCACGATTATACAAGCCAGCCAAATGCAGATGTGCATTAAAACCCCTTTCAAACTTTTTAAGGCGCTATTTACGCTGTCTCACACGCGTAAGCCGTCTCCCCGTGTTCTTCATAGTCATCACTCAACATCTGACGCTTTTCACGACCCTTACGTATCCTACAGGCCAGATAGCAACACTAAACTCGAGCGATACTAGTGGAACCTAGTGGCCCGTCTTCCCGTCACAGAGAACGGCAGCTCTAATTATTTACATACCCGCCGATGGCAGGTACATGTACGAAGTTATACTCACATCCGACGACGTCTTCCAGGTGCTCCACTTTTTTTTATATAATCAGTTTCAAGATTGTGTAAATGTTAGAAACCCAACACAAGAAACTAATGTTTTACACACTGAAGAGCCAAAGAAACTGGTACACCTGCCAAATACCGTGCAGGGTCCCCGCGATCACGTAGAAGTGCCGCAACAAGACGTGGCAGGGACTCGACTAATGTCTGAAGCAGTGCTGGAGAGAACTGACACCATGAATCCTGGAGGACTGTCCATGAATCAATAAGAGAACAGGGGTGGAGATCTCTTCTGAAGAGCGCGTTGCAAGGTATCCCAGATATGCTCAATAATTTTCGTGTCTGGGGAGTTTGGTGACCAACGGAAGTATTTAAACTGAGAAGAGTATTCCTGGAGCAACCCTGTAGCAATTCTGGACGTGTGGGGTGTCGCATTGCCCTGCTGGAATTGTCCTAGGCTGTCGGAATGCACAATGGACATAAATGGATGCAGGCAATCATACAGGATGCTCACGTACGTGTCACTTGTCAGAGTCGTATCTAGACGTATCAGGGGTCCCAATTACTTCGATTGCACATGGCTCACACCATTACAGAACCTCCACCAGCTTTAACAGTCCACTGCTGACATGCAAGGTCCGCGGGTTCTCGAGGTTGTCTCCATACCTGTACGCGTTCGTCATTCAGACGACGTGTGATCCACTAACGCTCAGAAATAAGTGGCCTTCTTCGCACTTCCAAAGTCTGAAAGTCGGCTTCTCTACGTCTCCAAGCCCCAAGTATCTGCTTCCGCGTCTCCATCCAATGTGCCCACTTTCACGTTCTTCTCCCGCATCTTAAATTTCTAGAAAACGGCTCCCAAACTTCCACTTACTGATATTTTTTTAGAGTAGGCAATGGGTAGTCATATTGTTTTACTAAATACAGAAGTCTTTAATTCACATGGAGTTGTGTCAAGTCGAAGTACTTTCTCCCCAATAAAGGCAGAAGAGAAAATGTAATCCTTAAGCAGCCTTTGAGCTTCCCACGAAATACCACGAATGAAAATCTCCAGAACAGCCTAGGACCCTCCGTTTTTTCTAAGAAAACCGTTGCTGGCGAAAGACAAAATTCCACCCAAGTATTCTTTGAGCAGAAAGAGCAACTTGTAAAATTAATTTACTCTATACTGGTCGGACTTGCAACACGGTTCATTATATCGGTTCTTTTTTGACGCTGTTTGACCCCACAGCGCCTGGCTGTGCACGTTGCTGTCTGGACCACTCGCACTACGCCCATGCTATCCCGGGCAATACTGGGTCCGGCAACTGCCTACCTGATATCTGGGGTCCAGGTCACTGACCATGCTTCCAGCTGCCCGGTTCTAAGAAACTGGCTATTCCGCGTAGGGTTCCTGTCTCCTCCTTTCGTAAGGACCATCCAACACCTAGTCAATGTCATACATCACAAGTACAGGACATGCAATTAACTGTGTTGTCTGAACCAGATAAAAATCGACTGGTAGAAACATGGTACAGATTTCGATATGATAAACCAAAAACAAGGATGTATGAGACACGTTAGACCACTACTTGACTGACATGTTCGAAGGGCATTATCGTTGGTAGCACACTGTTCAGTCACATTAATGTGACCGCCTGCCAAAAGCCTCAATAACCACCTCTTGCAGCGCTGTCGACTGCGAGTGACACTGTTGGTAGCTCCTCGGTTCATCTGAGTGTTTGAAGTTACAGGTATATTTGCCTGTACACATCTTTGCAGCCGTCGTTCACCCCTGTCACCTACGGCCTGTTGTGCACCGCAGCCGCCTCGGCGCCGGTTTTGGATAGCGTCTCACTGACATGCACGGCGTACTTTAACCACGGCGCCACGCGAAGAGAAGTTAACCGTTTCAGAAATGTTTCCACCCTTGGTCCGAAAGCCAATGATAATTACCTTTTGGGCGTCAGACAGATGGCTTCCTTTCCGCATTACGACAACGACTACACTGTTCCCCGACATACTTTATATATCCTCCACTGCTGATGCTGCCACCTGCGAGTTGTTATTCCACCTTGACGTCGAACATAGGCGGTGGTCACATTGATGTGGCTGCACCGTGCATTATCGTAGCTTATCGTTTACTAATTTTCTTTACTAATAACTTTTTTCATGTGTCTGCAGCTCGTGGTCTTGCGATTCCCGGTGGGGTCAGGGATTTTCCTTGCCTCGAGATGATTGGTGTTGTTGTGTCGTCTGCAGCATCATCATCATCATTCATCCCCACTACGGTCAGAGGAAGGCAATGGCAAACCACCTCCACTAGGACCTTGCCCAGTACGGCGGTGCAGGTCTCCCGCATCGTCCCCTACGCTCCTCGGAGTGTGGGACCTCATTCCTTTTCATTTAATTCAGCAGTTGTTTAAAAAGGTGTACAATACTGTGCATTAAGAAATTTTGGAAATTTGTCGTAAGTTAATCTAACATAAACTAACTTACACTAAGGACAACATACATACCCATGCCCGAGAAAGGAATCGAACCTCCGATGGGGAGAACCGCGCGAACCGTGGCAAGGCGCCTGAGACCACGCGGATACCCCGCCCGGCGACTCTGCTGAATAGAATTGGGGAGAAGAGAAATTTGTGGCACAACTTGACGAAAAGAAGGGATCGCTTGGTAGGACATATTCTGAGGCATCAAGGGATCACCAATTTAGTATTGGAGGGCAGCGTGGAAGGTAAAAATCGTAGAGGGAGACCAAGAGATGAATACACTAAACAGATTCACAAGGATGTACGTTGCAGTGGGTACTGGGAGATGAAGAAGCTTGCATAGGATAGAGTAGCATGGAGAGCTGCGTCAAACCAATCTTTGGACTGAAGACCACAACAACAACAACAACAACAACAACATTGTTCATGAGTTATACAGCAATTACTGTGTTCAAATGTGGCGCACCACGGTTCATAGTAGGAAGCTAGACGGTAGATCAAAGCAAATTTCAAGAATAAAAGGAACTTCAAGCCGAACAACTGTTATGCAATAATGCACGACGGCAAGTTGTTGCACACTAATGTCACCAATCCCGTGTTCAGGGAATAGTTTTATATACTGATAGCTAGAACTTGTTGCTCGTATAAGTTCAGAAATGGTTCAAATGGCTCTGAGCACTATGGGACTTAACTTCTGAGGTCATCAGTCCCCTAGAACTCATGACTGTAGCGCCTAGAACCGCTCGGCCACTCCGGCCGGCTCTTATAAGTTCCATGTAATCTGCAGAACAGATATTGTATACAATAGTAAAAAAATTTTAACTTCGCTTATAATTGCGGCTGTATGGGACAACCAGTGGAGGGGAAATGTAGTTATCAGGCGCGTTTCCACTGGTTTTTTGACATGTATCGACTTGGTATTTCGTTCCTGCGACGTATGGATGGAGTCAGCCCAACACATTCTTAATCATTTTGTAGCTGTTTCACTTCAGTTAACATGGCGTGATTCTAAATGAAATGAATGAACTGCCTGCCGCTGGTTTCCTGTTAGCTGGATCATTAACCTCACCTGCCAATCTTCTGTTCCCTCGACCGTTGTGGCATCGGGGCTCTGCACGTCTAGCAGAGGTTTTTATAACTAAATAAGAACTTACTGATTAAAGCAACAAGAGAATGCTACAGGCCGGTACATGGAAAAATCCGGTATATAAATTAGATACATTGCCCTAAACAAAGCACCTGAAATGACAGGTAGTCTGTTAAACACCGTAAAAGATCGACCAACTCAAAATTAATCAAATAAAATGCCTCAAAAATGTCTTTCTGTAGGTCAAGGCAAAAAGATAAATCATCACTGAACGCAGGAATGAGATGAACAACTCTCCCAGTCCCCTTGAGAGAGTGTGCTAGCAGAAAATCATGGTGAAACTTGAGAATCTGAAATCAAAAGGGAAATGATCAATAGCCACGGGTGTGAACAAAGCCCAGACAGCGTCAGAATGATTAGCTTATCGCATCAGCATGGAAAAAGTCGCCATGTTTATCAATCGTGACGCGCATATGATTGCACTGAAATTACCACGAGCATATTATTCAGATTCAGCGGCACTGCACCGAACTGCTTGGTCCATGGCTGCTACCAAGCAACGGAAGCAAGTTCGCAGATATCGGAAATGGTGACAACATGCTCTTTATTATTATCAGGAAGTGGCTCAACCTAGAATTGTAGCGAAATGAGACCATTAGAGCGGCTTTGCACTTTTGTTGATTCGGAGGCCCCTCTTCAGCAAGCGTCCGCTAGCAGAAAGAACTCTCTGCACCCAAACTAACAGTGAATGGGGGTTACAATCTCACTGAGGAAGAGGATGTGGAACAAAAATGGAAAAAATTCAGGACCATCGTCCAGTACGCCTTAGATAAGTTCGTACCGACTAAGGTCCAAAGCGAGGGGAAAGATCCACCGTGGTATAACAATCATGTACGAAAGGTACTACGGAAACAAAGAAAGCTTCATCATAGGTTTAAGAGTAGTCGAATCATAGCTGATAAGGAAAAGCTGAACGAAGCGAAAAAGAGCGTAAAGAGAGCAATGAGAGAAGCATTCAACGAATTCGAACATAAAACATTGGCAAACAATCTAAACAAGAACCCTAAAAAGTTTTGGTCATATGTAAAATCGGTAAGCGGATCTAAATCCCCTATTCAGTCACTCGTTGACCACGATGGCACCGAAACAGAGGACGACCGAAGAAAGGCAGAAATACTGAATTCAGTGTTCCGAAACTGTTTCACTGCGGAAAATCGTAACACGGTCCCTGACTTCAGCCGTCGCACGGACGCCAAAATGGAAAATATTGAAATAAACGATATCGGAATTGAAAAACAACTGCTATCACTTAGTAGCGGAAAAGCATCCGGACCAGACGAGATACCCTTAAGATTCTACAGTGATTATGCTAAAGAACTTGCCCCCTTTCTATCAGCAATTTATCGTAGATCGCTGGAAGAACGAAAGTACCTAGCGACTGGAAGAAAGCGCAGGTCGTTCCCATTTTCAAGAAGGGTCATAAATCAGATGCGAATAATTATAGGCCTATTACGTTTACGTCAATCTGTTGTAGAATAATGGAACATGTTTTGTGTTCTCGTATTATGACGTTCTTAGATAATACAAATCTCCTTCATCATAACCAACATGGATTCCGCAAACAGAGATCATGTGAAACTCAGCTCGCCCTATTTGCCCAAGAAATTCACAGTGCCGTAGACACTGGCGAGCAGATTGATGCCGTATTCCTGGACTTCAGGAAGGCATTTGATACGGTTCCGCACTTACGTTTAGTGAAAAAAAATACGAGCTTACGGAATATCGGACCAGGTTTGTGATTGGATTCAGGATTTCCTAGAAGAAAGAACACAACATGTCATTCTTAACGGTTCAAAATCTGCAGATGTAGAGGTAATTTCGGGAGTACCGCAGGGAAGCGTGATAGGACCTTTATTGTTTACAATATACATAAATGACTTAGTTGACAACATCGGTAGCTCCGTGAGGCTATTTGCAGATGACACGGTTGTCTACAAGAAAGTAGCAACATCAGAAGACTCGTACGTACTCCAGGAGGACCTGCAGAGGATTAATGCATGGTGCGACAGCTGGCAGCTTTCCCTAAACGTAGATAAATGTAATATAATGCGCATACATAGGGGCAGAAATCCATTCCAGTACGATTATGCCATAGGTGGTAAATCATTGGAAGCGGTAACGACCGTAAAATACTTAGGAGTTACTATCCGGAGCGATCTGAAGTGGAATGATCACATAAAACAAATAGTGGGAAAAGCAGGCGCCAGGTTGAGATTCATAGGAAGAATTCTAAGAAAATGTGACTCATCGACGAAAGAAGTAGCTTACAAAACGCTTGTTCGTCCGATTCTTGAGTATTGCTCATCAGTATGGGACCCTTACCAGGTTGGATTAATAGAAGGGATAGACATGATCCAGCGAAAAGCAGCGCGATTCGTCATGGGGACATTTAGTCAGCGCGAGAGCGTTATGGAGATGCTGAACAAGCTCCAGTGGCGGACACTTCAAGAAAGGCGTTACGCAATACGGAGAGGTTTATTATCGAAATTACGAGAGAGCACATTCCGGGAAGAGATGGGCAACATATTACTACCGCCCACATATATCTCGCGTAATGATCACAACGAAAAGATTCGAGAAATTAGAGCAAATACGGAGACTTACAAGCAGTCGTTCTTCCCACGCACAATTCGTGAATGGAACAGGGAAGGGGGGATCAGATAGTGGTACAATAAGTACCCTCCGCCACACACCGTAAGGTGGCTCGCGGAGTATAGATGTAGATGTAGATGTAGAGTGATGCCACGATGTCCCAGTTCAGGGGTTGGAGAGACTGAAATGGCGCCAGTTCTGCGAAAGCAGGCCAGTCTTCTAACCTCGCACATCGAAGTAGCCTTAGCTCGAAATTTAAACTAAAGGCTCGAAACCTCTGTGGTTAGACACTGGACTCGCATTCGGGAGGACGACGGTTCAATCCCGTCTCCGGCCATCCTGATTTAGGTTTTCCGTGATTTCCCTAAATTGCTTCAGGCAAATGCCGGGATGGTTCCTTTGAAAGAGCACGGCCGATATCCTTCCCTCACCCGAGCTTGCGCTCCGTCTCTAATGACCCCGTTGTCGACGAGACGCTAAACACTAATCTCCTCCTCCTCCTCGAAACCTCTGCAAATTTGACTATCTTGTCCGTAATAACAATAATTACTCTCTTTATAGGAATCACACAGCCAATCGGTTGGAAATAAGTGTGGTAGATTGGGCTAGCCTTAGAAACCTCTAAGGATGCCTTCATCAGATTGAAATTTTAAGAAACCGTAAAATTACGTTGCGAGAAAGCAATGGTCAAAGTTTCGAACAGATTTGCAAGCCCTGCATGAACGCGTTTAATTTTAATTTTTGTCTTGAGCATATCTGCTCGAAACTGTGACCATTACTTTCTTGCAATGTAATTATACTGTTTCTTAAAATTTCACTCCGATGAAGACATCATTAGAGCAGTCGAAACGTAGGTCAATGTACCAAACAGCTATTTGCAACAGGTAGACTGTGTGGTTCCTATGCTGAAACTTATATGCGGTTGCTGACTGCCATGTTTAAAACTGCAATAATTAATCTGTTGTCCTGAAAATTTCTTCGTCCCCACCAGTTGATTCTCTATTCGGGTTGGCCATCGGTGGCCATTGGTCTCAGATAGACGAGGAAAATTGACTTAATACAATTCCTTCATTCATTAATTTTATTGACTTTCGAATTAATAACTCTGCCAGTTCGTGGTTGATGTCATTTGATTCGTAATGTCACTACCATTCCTAATGTGGTATTGTAAACGTAAATTTCATCTATTTAGCAATATCTCTTTATCAGGACATTGGACAGGGCTGCATTTATGGCTTCTCCGTGCCTCATGTATGTCAGAGATAAGTCTCTGGGTTACAATGTGTGTTGCGACCAGGGGAAACTACCTTAATCCGGCCACAACTACGCCTTCTTTCATTGCTCTGGGAGAAGGCTCATCAAACTACACTCACGCTCATAAATTAAGGATAATTGCAGAATGTGGTGCCACACAACGTGGCACTACACAAAACTGGCGCTAATAGCATAGGCACATAGGGAACACACACGACACAAATCTGTAAGTCCACGGTATTGGTGATAAGTTGAGAAAACCGTCCCGAAACACATGTGCTACAAAATGCCACTGTTTCCCGCGCATGTATCCCGACGTCAATATGGGATATGATCACCATGCACAAGTACACAGGCCGCACAAGAGGTTGGCATACTCTGGATCAGGTGGTCGAGCAGCTGATGGGGTATAGTCTCCCACTCTTGCACCAGTGCCAGTTGGAGCTCCTGAAGTGTCGTAGGGGTTTGAAGACGTGCAGCGATACCTCAGCCGAGAGCATCCCAGACGTGCTCGATGGGGTTTAGGTCTGGAGAACAGGCAGGCCACTCCATTCACCTGATATATTCTGTTCAACGTACTCCTCCACGATGGCAGCTCGATGGGGCCGTGCGTTATCATCCATCAGGAGGAAGGTGGAACCCACTGTACCCTTGAAAAGGCGGACATACTGGTGCAAAATGACGTCCCGACACACCTCACCTGTTAGAGTTCCTCTGTCAAAGACATGCAGGGGTGTACGTGCACCAATCATAATCCTACTCCACACCATCAAACCACGACCTCCATACAGGTTCCTTTCAAGGACATTAAGGGGTTGGTAACTGGTTCCTGGTTCACGCCAGATGAAAACCCGGAGAGAATCACTGTTCAGACTATACCTGGACTCGTCCGTGAACATAACCTGGGACCACTGTGCCAATGACCTTGTACTGTATTCTTGACACCAGGCTTTACGGGCTCTCCTGTGACCAGAGGTCAGTGGAATGCACCTTGCAGGTCTCTGGGCGAATAAACCATGTCTGTTCAGTCGTCTGTAGACTGTGTGTCTGGAGACAGCCGTTCCAGTGACTGCGGTGAGATCCCAAGCAAGGCTAACTGCAATTCTCCGTGGCCGTCTGCGGCCACTGATGATGAGATATCGGTCCCCTTGTGGTGTTGTACACTGCTGACGTCCCGTACTGTAGATCCTGCGCACGTTTCCTGTCTGCTGGAATCGTTGCCATAATCTTGAGATCGCACTTTGTGGCACACGGAGGGCCCGTGCTATGACCTGCTGCGTTTAACCATCCTCCAGTCGCCCTAGCATTCTACCCCTCATAACGTCATCAATATGTGTTTTTTGAGCCATTTTGAATACACAGCACGTCTGAAAACGTCTACACACTAACTCACTGCACCGTACTCTGACATGCACCAATACACCTCTGCGTATGTGGACTGCTGCCAGCGCCACCGTGCGTCGACCGCAGGTCAAATCCACCGCACGGTCATACCCCGTGGATTTAAGCCCGCAAACCGCACACCAGTGTGTTGTTTCACCTTGCATCAGCATTATCCTTAATATATGAGCATGAGTGTAGAACACATGAAATATTAGTTCACTTTATTAGATAAATGAATAAAAGATTTATTTGACACAGATCTGCGCCACAGGATTGGGTGATAAGTTACAGCTGTTATTGACTACTAATGCACCACTTGATGCACAGATAAACAAACTGTTCTCTCGGGGTACAATGTCGACATTACGAAGTACATTTCATCAGAAATTTTAACTACTCTTTGGTCCTAGACGAAGATATTTACTGCTGCAGCTGAGGTCTCGAACGGGAGTGACCTCTTGTATGCTCATAACTATGTTAACCTCAGTGTGAGGGCACTGCTGTTGCTGAGTGGGAGGCGTGGTCCTGTGGTCTTCAGCAGAGCCTCACATAATTCGTTGCGGTTTGCAGTGAGCCCTAAAAAAAAAAAAAAGGTTCAAATGGCTCTGAGCACTATGGGACTCAACTGCTGAGGTCATTAGTCCCCTAGAACTTAGAACTAGTTAAACCTAACTAACCTAAGGACATCACAAACATCCATGCCCGAGGCAGGATTCGAACCTGCGACCGTAGCGGTCTTGCGGTTCCAGACTGCAGCGCCTTTAACCGCACGGCCACTTCGGCCGGCGGCTCTGAGCACTATGGGACTTAACAGCTATGGTCATCAGTCCCCTAGAACTTAGAACTACTTAAACCTAACTAACCTAAGGACAACACACAACACCCAGTCATCACGAGGTGCAGTGAGCCCTCACTTGGTATCAATTCGCTCTGCCAACTTTCGTGTAGCAACACGATCTCTGCACGATACCACAATGTGCATTGAGTAACTGTTCTGTCGGTTCTTCGTAGAATATTCTATATATTTTGAATGAAACACAGACAATACTGGTCTAATATTCTACAATATTTGTTGTTTGTTACACGAATCGGTTTTCGGCTGTTATGCCATCATGAGGTGCGGAGATAAGTATATGGTGGAGTGAAATTTTGATGGGTCAAACATTTTAAACTAGTACATGTACAGAGTATCTCCATTTCCAGAGATGAAGAATGTTGATGTTACAATTAGGAATAGTAAAAGCGGGATTATTTCAGCGTTAAGTGCGATTTAAGATTATTTAACTAAGGTAAAATATGTAACACGTTAAGAAATGAACTATACACAAATTACAACTGTGCGTAGAAGAACATAACTGAAAAATTAATTTTCGTGACATATTACAAAGATGTGGCTGAACAAAATAATCTTGTGTATAACAGATCCCAGATTACAAACAAATAAGATATAATAGAGATATTAAGCAGGTAGATGAAGCAGCTGTGATTAAACGAAATAATTTTTTAACACAATGAGAGAAATTATAGTAACTGAAATGAAGGAAATGGAGCATGTGAGTAAGCGGGGTAATTTACAACATGGCATGGATTGGATTATGAGTAGTATCTGCAGTTAGAAGTAGTTAGTAATGGAACTGTGTCTGGTCATTTAGTACTAAGCTTGGATTGATGGACAGGTGTTATTAATCTGCATTGCTTCGAGATAGTACCTAAGTTTGTGATGATACAATTTATCTTTAAACTGAAATGGTAATTTCTATTGTCAATAATTCTACTGTGTTTTACGATCTCACAAAAAATATTGTTGCGACCTACTTTCACGGTAACAAAAGAAAAAGAAAACAAAAGTTTGGCTTTGAACACAGGAAGCGAAATTTAGACACTGTGCTCTTAACCAATGCGCTACCGACGTGCTTGGTCTTAAGTGGCGCGAGTGGGCTAATGAAGTTTTGTCGAAACTTTGACCATCATTTTCTCGGAAGCTATTGCGCGTTGGCACTTAATTCAAAATAGATATCCCCTTTTTAATCCTCCTATCACCCTTCAAGTTTCGACTGTATCAGAGATCGACGTATGGCGGGTTCCCCTTGTTAGACCGAAAGCTAGAGCTGACGTGAGGAGCCGCTGAACGGAGCCACTGTGTCGTACTAGCCGATACCTGTCACGAACTGAACCAGCCGGTACTAAATACAGCGATTCCATGCATCTCTGCCCACGTCATATGAAGCCTTTGATATGAGGATGGTTACCAAGAATTAAAAAGAAAGTAATTGTTGCCATCTGGACAGCTTTTTTTATAATATCAAGAAAGGTCGCTGTTCTTCCACAATGATGTCAAAAATTATTACCTATTTTTTTTCTAGATACAGATAAAATCTTTTTTGACGTGGTATTTTACAGCCCTATTTGACAGAGTGGTACACAGGCAGTGTACTGCGATATTTGTTTTTACGGGTACAATATGACACAAAGGATGAGCATTGGCCGAATAGCACTATTGCATGGCGGTAGCAAAAGAGAGCGCGGCGCGGACTGTCACACGGGACGGGCCAGGGTAAATTTGGCGAGGATGGCGCGGCGAATAAGTCTTCACAGATTTTGCTCGTATTGGAGAACATATGGTTAAACGAAACTCGCGCTCTTCTTATTTTGGACCGACATATCGAATGGGCAAATAAAATTCTACTTTGAAATACACTTTGTAGGGAGACACAAATTTGTAAGTAAACAGAGTCTCGCGGCGGTAACATTGAGTAAATTGTTTTCGACGCGTCCATCGGCTAAAATGCCACAGACTTCCGACCAGGCATACCTTAGCTACTGTCATGTGGAATGACTGTTGGCTAGGCGCTGGTACGCGCTTATTACACTACTGGCCGTTAAAATTGCTACACCAAGAAGAAATGCACATGATAAAGGGGTATTCATTGGACAAATATGTTGTACTAGTACTGACATGTGATTACATTTTCACGCAATTTGGGTGCATAGATCCTGAGAAATCACTACCCAGAACAACCACCTCTGGCCGTAATAACGGCCTTGATACGCATGGGTAATGAGTCAAACAGAGCTTGGATGGCGTGTACAGGTACAGCTGTCCATGCGGCTTCAACAAGATACCACAGTTCATAAAGAGTAGTACTGGCGTATTGCGACGAGCCAGTTGCTCGGCCACCATTGACCAGACATTTTCAATTGGTGAGACATGTGGAGAATGTGCTGGCCAGGGCAGCAGTCGAACATTTTCTGTATCCAGAAAGGCCCGTTCAGGACCTGCAACATGCGGTCGTGCATTATCCTGCTGAAATGTAGGGTTTTGCAGGGATCGAATGAAGGGTAGAGCCGCGGGTCGTAACACATCTGAAATGTAACGTCCACTGTTCAAAGTGCCGTCAATGCGAACGAGAGGTGACCGAGACGTGTAACCAATGGCACCCCATACCATCACGCCGGGTGATACGCCAGTATGGCGATGACGAATACACGCTTCCAATGTGCGTTCACCATGATGTCGCCAAACATGGATGCGCCCATCATGATGCTGTAAACATAACCTGGATTTATCCGAAAAAATGACGTTTTACGATTCGTACACCCAAGTTCGTCGTTGAGTACACCATCGCAGGCGCTCCTGTCTGTGATGCAGCGTCAAGGGTAATCGCAGCCGTAGTCTCCGAGCTGATAGTCCATGCTGCTGCAAACGTTGTCAAACTGTTCGTGCAGATGGTTGTTGTCTTGAAAACGTCCCCATCTGTTGACTCAGGAATCGAGACGTGGCTGCACGATCCGTTACAGCCTTGCGGATAAGCTGCGTGTCATCTTGACTGCTAGTGATACGAAGCCGTTGGGATCCAGCACGGCGTTCCGCATTACCTTCCTGAAACCACCGATTCCATATTCTGCTAACAGTCATTGGATCCCGACCAATGCGAGCAGCAATATCGCGATACGATAAACCGCAATCGCGATAGGCTACAATCCAACCTTTATCAAAGGCGGAAACGTGATGCTATGCATTTCTCCTCCTTACACGAGGCATCACAACAACGTTTCAGCAGGCAACGCCGGTCAACTGCTGTTTGTGTATGAGAAATCGGTTGGAAACTTTCCTCATGACAGCACGTTGTAGGTGTCGCCACCGGCGCCAACCTTGTGTGAATGCTCTGAAATGCAAATCATTTGCATATCACAGCATCTTCTTCCTGTCAGTTAAATTTCTCGTCTGTAGCACGTCATCTTCGTGGTGTAGCAATTTTAATGGCCAGTAGTGTAGTAAAATTCTGGCTCCAACAGATAAAAATTCTGGTGAAAGAACATTGCATTTAATTAACAAGGGATAATTACATAACAAAAGAACAGAGATATTTAAAAATGTATGTGCTTACGTGATTTTCAAAAATGGCGTGAAAAGTATCACGAGGTTGCTATGACTATACTAAGGTCAGTACTTCAACAGAATGCTAAATTTAAATATGAGGGCGTATTAAAAAGTAATGCCTCCGATTTTTTATAAATGAATGCTGTTAAATTTTTTTTAAATATAACAAAATTTGCTAATATTCTACGTCTTAATTCTTCATGTCACATATTAATTTCTCAACATAGTCACACTGACGACTAATACATTTCTCCCAACGAGAGACCAGCTTGTTGGTAACTTCACTGAAGAACGTTTGACTTTGTTGACGGAGCCACAACCTAATCTACGCTTGTACCGCTTGATCACTATCAAACCGAAGTTTTAGAGTGTATTCCTTAAGTTCTTTAAGTTCTGGAAACAGATGAAAATCGGATTGGGTCAAATTGGGACTTTATGAAGGATGATCGGTGACAGTGAACCTAAGGAGTCGGATTGTTGCAGATGTCGCGTTGGTTGTGTGTGGTCTGGCGATGTGATGCTGAAGGAGAGGTTGCTCTATATGTGGACGAACTTTTGTAACTCGCGCTTTGGGTTTTCTGAGGGTCTCGCTGTGCCTTGCAGAGTTGATGATTGTGGCTTTAGGCATGAATTCCATATGCACCACATCTTTAACATACCGGAACTCTGTGAACATGTCTTTGCCGGCTGTTGGCATCGGCTTGAACTTTTTTGACGTTGGTGATCTTTTGTGGTTGAACTCCATTGATACTCTCTTGTTTTCGGATTCAAAATGGTGTATGCAGCTTCCATCACCTATCACAACATTGTCAAGGATCCCCATGGCCCCCTCGCTTAAAACAGAAACAAATTGTTGACTGTTACCCAGTCTCCTCTGTGTCACTTCAGGAGTGGGCATTTGAGGCACCCACCGTGCACACAGTTTTTGGTACCGCATTTCTGCAGTAATGGCCTGTACACGCTCTCGTGATATGCTGTATTTACCTGAGAGCTGTGTCTGTGTTATCCGACAATTTTCTCTGATGAGTTCATCAACCTGATTCTCGTCGGTTCTCGTACGCGGTCGTCCACTCCGAGCGCTATCACACACGCTGCAGTTAGCACCAACGTTTTCTTCATAACGAGCACGAAAAACAAACGTTACACAATACGGTTCAATCATCGCCGTACACAGCTTTCGTTCTTCTATGGAAATAAATTGGAGGCACGTTAGAAACTCGATTATAGCACGCTGTTTCTCACGCACCAACATAGTTACGTTGCTCACCGCCGTGTTACTCGCTATAATTTGGGGCCCTCTAGCGGCAGACAATTGCGTCAGCAAAGGGGGAACGTAAATCGGGTGATAAGCTTGACATGCAATACCTGAACAGACATTGAAAACAGAATTGAAAAAACAGGGGCATTATGTTTCAGCCTGCCATCTTACATGCTATATGAACAGCATCCTGAGAAAGAGAGCCATGGCACTACTACGTCCAGTTTGATAAAAAGACAGAAACACATGGTGTTAGGAGTATTGGTAGAGATACTTTGATAATTGGTACCTTAATATATACCTACTTCAGTGTATTAGTTTTTTTTTCTCTCTGCATCCATCAGTCTTCCCACAAACATGTCATACAATTTACTACATTGCATCCAGGATAAACATTTCCACATGTCGAATGACTGCTCTGGGTATGCACACAAAGTGCATATTGGATTCCTTCCCCTCCTTTACAGCTATATCCCTAAGGGGTCCCACTATGCGCCTAACATTGGAGCTCCCAACTACCAGTAACACCAGCCCCCTTGAAAGCCCAGCTTGTGGGCTGAGAGGCTTTCTCTGGAACAGGATGAGCGTTAACATCTGGCTCAGGGAGTTGGTGAGCCACAGATAGTGCCTGGAACTTGTTCATTGACGAACTGGGGAGACCCTCTCCCTCCCCCCCCCCCCCCCCCCCCCCACCAATCAGCTCCACAGAAAGTCTTTCACTGCTTGCCACACCTTTGAACGACCTCCCACTCGACCACAGGTGAGGGATTATCCTGAGTTGTCTAGGGCAGCCACGGTAGTGGAGCGATTGGGGAATACATGGGACGTGCTGGACAGCATTCATATCTACACGTCTGGTCCCACCCAGTGATGTCCATTGGCAGCAGCCTCAAGCTGTGTGAGCAAAGGCAACACCATCTGGTGCTGTGAGCGAAGGGTCAGCAACTCAGATCGCGTCTGAACACAGCAATCACAATCCCTAACCATATCCAAACGGCAAAATTCTATACTAAACAGTTATTGTACATTATGCATATTTCTTTGTATAGTTGTTTCATAATTTAAAAGGTGTTTTCACAAATACATGGAAGTGAAATTTTTACGATATTACATTACAAACAGAGTTCATTTATTGTTTTCGTTTCTAATAGAAAATTGGCAAAATGGAATCCTGGGCAATGCTTGGTTTGTCAGCTAATATACTCGTAAAATAAAAATGGAAGAACCATCTACAACTCTTCAACCATGGTATTACATTTGTTGATCATCTCCATTGCCATTGCAACAGAAGGCTTACTATCAGTTCATACTTCAAGATTAAGGGAATTACGTTCTTCAGGAAGCTCCCATCGCAGAATTCTGCATCTTTGATCTGCACTAGCGTTACTTACTTCTATGTGGGTGAGTCCTTGATTGGTGGTGATGATGTGCTAAGCTCTAGAAGTCCATGCCACCCCAAAACAATACAGAACCCTCCGTCCATGAGATGTGGCCACGGGTGAACTGATGTGTTGGTCCACAATCCCAATGGGCTCAACCAATGGGACTTAATGGATCCACCCCCCCCCCCCTCCCTTTTTCCCCCTGTAACCTGTTCTTGCTGGGAGACCCATATAAGTCACCTACAAGTTCTCATTCATGTTACTGATTCTGTCGTAGCTGCCATATTGTTGGTCACATGTCCACTGTATCTGGTCATTCTCTGTCTAGAAGTTAATTCTTGAGTCAGAGAATCCTCGGTCATATTCACTCCACCACTATCACATACAGTCCGGTGTTCTCTTAGAGGACTGGCTTTATTTTCTAAATATTTTCTACATTCACCTCCAAATACTTGATTTTCTATTTCGTTCACCACTTACTGTTTGTATTTGTCTCGAATAGTATCATTTAATCTTCCAATACCTATTATTTGAGTCCACATATATATAATACAATGTCGTCTGACGCATAAATGGCACCATGTAAACATGTATTTGCCAGACGTTTCTTTATTTTGTGTACTGGGTGATCAAAAAGTCAGTATCAATTTGAAAACTTAATAAATCACGGAATAATGTAGATAGAGAGGTAAAAATTGACACACATTCTTGGAATGAAATGGGGTTTTATTAGAACAAAAAAAAAGTTCACAAAATGTTCTACAGATGGTGCTGGACAGCAAAACAGCTACCGTGATGGGTGAGAGGTACGCCGATATGTTACAGAATCGCTTCATCCCCAGCCTGGTTGATAAACACCTGCCGGAACGTACGATGTTTATGCAGGATGGCGCTCCATCCCATATTACTAGACGCGTGAAAGATCTCTTGCGCGCGTCGTTTGGTGATGATCGTGTGCTCAGCCGCCACTTTCATCATGCTTGGCCTCCCAGGTCCCTAGACCTCAGTCCGTGCGGTTATTGGCCTTGGGGTTACCTGAAGTCGCAAGTGTATCGTGATCGACCGACATCTCTAGGGATGCTGAAAGAAAACATCCGACGCCAATGCCTCACCATAACTCCGGACATGCACTACAGTGCTGTTCACAACATTATTCCTCGACTGCAGCTATTGTTGAGGAATGATGGTGGACATATTGAGCATTTCCTGTAAAGAACATCATCTTTGCTTTGTCTTACTTGGTTACGCTAATTATAATTATAATTATTGCTATTCTGATCAGATGATGCGTCATCTGTCGGACAGTTTTTGAACTTTTGTATTTTTTTGGTTCTAATAAAACTCCATGTCATTCCAAGCATGTGTGTCAGTTTGTACCTCTCTATCTACATTATTCCATGATTTATTCAGTTTTCAAATTTATACTGACTTTTTGATCACCCGGTAAATACTATCCAGTGTTGGCCAGGTATGTTCAAAATGGCTCTATGCCTTATCGGACTTAACATCTGAGGTCATCAGTCCCCTAGACTTAGAGCGACTTAAACCTAACTAATCTAAGGACATCACACACATGTCCTGCCCGAGGCAGGATTCGAACCTGCGACCGTAGCAGCAGCGCGGCTCCGGACTGAAGCGCCTAGAACCGCTCGGTCACAGAGGCCGGCGTCAGGTATGTATTTATACCACTTTTATTAGTCCATATTCTCTTTGCCCCTCTCTGTTTTCGTTTTCTTCACTCCCTCTTGCCTTCTCGCCACCTCTTTATGTCCACCTCCTCCAGCTCCCACTCTATGTCCTCCTGCCCCTCTCTCTGTCCATCTGCTTCACTCAGTCAACCTGCTCCTTCCACTTTGTCCATCTCATCATGCCCCTCTATCTACTACTGTCCTCTAAATCTCTCTCCATCCACACTGTCTCCTCCTTGCCCATTTTCTCCTCCTCCCCCCTCTCTGTGCTCATCTCCTACTCCACCTCTCTCATTATGTCTCCTCCTCTTCCCTTACTCACTCTATCGGCTCCACCTCCACTCTGTTCATCTCTTCTCCCTCTCTGTTTCTGTCCATGTCCTCCAACACCCTCCCTCTCTCTATGAATCTCCTCTTGTCCCTCTTTCTGTCTCTTCGTTTATCTCCTGCTTCCCCCACTGTCTCTCTGTTCCTCACCCCGTTATCTCTTCACGTTATCACACCCAACCCAACAGGAGGCTGCTGATTCTTATCCCCACAATAATTCTTTCCAGGTAGTAAGTAAAATGTGTAGCAAGTTTGATTGAAATCGATCCATGGGTTTAGGTGGAACTTTTTGCGTAGCTTTGCTCAAAATGCACAAGTCACATACAGGGTTACAATTATTGAACGATATGAACTAAACTCGACATAACTCCTGAACGGTTTGCTTTAGTACTTTCAAACTGCACGGTTCGCCGAGGGGTATGATGGGAATTAGTATTCGGATGCATAGTCTGGCTTAGCGACGAAGCTCACTTTCATTTGAATGGATTCATCCATAAACAAAATTTGTGCATTTGGGGGATTGAGAATCCGCATTTCGTGAACGAAAAGTGTCTTCTTCATCCTCAACGGGTGCCTGTGTGGTATGCAGTGTCCAGCCACGGAATAATCAGTACGATATTCATTGATGGAACGGTGACTACCGAACGGTACGTGATGGTTTTGAAGATGATTTCATCCCTATTACTCAAAGTGACCCTGAGTTCGACAAGATGTGGTTAATGGATGACCGATCTCGACGCCATCGAAGCAGGAGAGTGTTTGATGTCCTGGAGGAGCATTTGGGGATCCGCATTCTGGCTCTGTGTTACCCATGGGCGTCGATCGGCCACCATATTCTCCGGATCTGAACACATGCGACTCCTTTTTGTGGAGCTATATGAAAGACAAGGTGTACATCAATAACCCAAAAACCACTGCTGAGCTGAAATGAGCCGTTCAGGAGGTCATCGACAGCATCGCTATTCCGACACTTCTGCGGGTCATGCAGAGTTTCGCTATTCCTCTGCGTTACATCATCGACAATCATGGTAGCCATATCGAACATGGCAGAACCTAAATCCGAACATCTTTAGTGACGTTTACATGTTGAATACAGTGTGTGCACGCCGTAGCTTGTAACTAATTTACGTTTTTTCCCTTATAGTTCAATAGTTGTCACCCTGTATATTTCACGTACACAGAATGTAACGAATATAAGTGCAATATTTCTGTTGGTGACTGAGGACAGTGTAGTGAACAATACTACATCACTGTCAATAATATTCTTCCGGGATGTTGACCGCATTATCACTATATATGAATTGTTCGACTATTACACCAATATTAACGTCATTTGGTGTCTAATAATTAGAGCTATAACAAATTGTACGTTTTTAGGTTGGTTAGTACCTTCAAATATGTGTGACAAGAACAAGCTATTAATGCTTATGTTCCTCTGGGCAGCAGGTGAAGTTTTGAAGTCTGGATGCGTGGACACAAAACGGTTGGTCTGTTCTTAGTGGTGCAATTAGACAATACAGAAAAATCAAGTTCTAAGGTATGTGACGTGTTTGTGGGGAGACTATTCAATGCAGAGAAAAGACAATTAACACACTGATGTTCGTACATGTTAATGTACTACATATCAAAATATCTGCACTTGCAAACTGTATTTAACATATTCCACACATGTTTTTACACATGTTTCACCTGTATCTCTAGCGAAATTTGCCCTACAATTTCGTTTCCTGCAGCTCAATGTTTATGACGTCTTATCTCCTGAACTATATGTCGTACAGTGACATACACTACTGGCCATTAAAACTGCTACACCGCGAAGATGACGTGCTACAGACGCGAAATTGAACCGACAGGAAGAAGATGCTGTGACATGCAAATGATTAGCTTTTCAGAGCATTCACACAAGTTTGGCGCCGGTGGAAACACCTACAACGTGCTGACATGAAGAAAGTTTCCAACTGATTTCTCGTACACAAACAGCAGTTGACCGGCGTTGCCTGGTGAAACGTTGTTGTGAAGCCTCGTGTAACGAGGAGAAATGCGTATCATCACGTTTCCGACTTCGATGAAGGTCGGATTGTAGCCTATCGCGATTGCGGTTTATCGTATCGCGACATTGCAGCTCGCGTTGGTCGAGATCCAATGACTGTTAGCAGAATATGGAATCTGTGGGTTCAGGAGGGTAATGCGGAACGCCGTGCTGGATCCCAACGGCCTCGTATCACTAGCAGTCGAGATGACAGGCATCTTATTCGCATGGCTGTAACGGATCGTGCAGCCACGTCTCGATTCCTGAGTCAACAGATGGGGACGTTTGCAAGACGACAACGATCTGCACGAACAGTTCGACGACGCTGCATCACAGACAGGAGCGCCTACGACGGTGTACTCAACGACGAAACTGGGTGCGCGAATGGCAAAACGTCATTTCTCGGATGAATCCAGGTTCTGTTTACAGCATCGTGATGGTCGCATCCGTGTTTGACGTTATCGCGGTGAACGCACATTGGAAGCGTGTATTCGTCATCGCCATACTGGCGTATCACCCGGCGTGATGGTATGGGATGCCATTGGTTACAGGTCTCGGTCACCTCTTGTTCGCATTGACGGCACTTAGAACAGTGGACGTTACATTTCAGATGTGTTACGACCCGTGGCTCTACCCTTCATTCGATCCCTGCGAAACCCTACATTTCAGCAGGATAATGCACGACCGCATGTTGCAGGTCCTGTACGGGGCTTTCTGGATACAGAAAATGTTCGACTGCTGCCCTGGTCAGCACATTCTCCAGATCTCCCACCAATTGAAAACGTCTGGTCAGTGGTGGCTGAGCAACTGGCTCATCACAATACACCAGTCACTACTCTCGATGAACTGTGGTATCGTGCTGAAGCTACATGGGCACCTGTACCTGTACACGCCATCCAAGCTCTGTTTGACTCAATGCCCAGGCGTATCAAGGCCGTTATTACGGTCTGAGGTGTTTGTTTTGGGTACTGGTTTCTCAGGATCTATGCACCGAAATTGCGTGAAAATGTAATGACATGTCAGTTCTAGTATAATATATTTGTCCAATGAATATCCGTTTATCATGTGCATTTCCTCTTGGTGTAGCAATTTTAATGGCCAGTAGTGTATTTTTGGAGGTGCATTTAGTGATACATGTGAGTACTGTTGCAACATGTATTGCGAATAAAGTTAGTAGTAATAAAGTAATAAATTAAAATGTTAGGTATGATGCGGCAGTTTTACCGGATGAGCTGCGAAATTGTAGTAGGAGATAAACTGCTTCCTATCATAATTTTATGACCGTGTGTGGAGGCTGGCTGACGGGGGTGTAAGGGAGAAGAAGTTTCGTGAAACGTGAAGGTTTTAAATTAAGTTTAAACTTCGTAGAGTCACGAAATGCTCCCTTTCTTAAATACTGTTTGTCTAAAGTAATGGTATATCAAGGGTTCAGGTGCATTTTTTGCTCAGCTTTGCCCACATATGCATATTCACATACATTTCACAAATACAGGGTGTCACGGGTATAAGTGCGAGTGTTCTTTATTGGTGACTGAGGACGGTATACTGAACAAAATTACATTAGTATTAACGTCTTTTACAGACTAGTAATTATGGCTATTACCAGTCGTACGTTTTTAGGTTGGTTAGTAGTCTGCACTTCTTTTCCACGCCCGCCCGCGCTCCTTTGATAGGTAGGAGATTCTTACCCACACAGCGATTCTTTCCAGACGGTAAGTGATGTGTGTACTACATTTGGTTGAAATCGATAGAGTGGTTCAGGAAGACATGTGGAACATACGTTCATCCATGTTTATAATATGTGTGGATTCATGGTACGGTGTGTCAGGTAGAGGACCATGCCTCTAGACCAGTGGTCGTCATACCGCGGCCCGCGGGCAGCATGCAGCCCGAATCGAGTATTTTTTGGGGCCCGCGGCTCTCAACTGCATTTTATAATTAGACAGCATGCAGCTAGTAACTAACAGCGGAACACAAAAACAACGACTAATGTTAAGAGCACCATAAAGTCAAGTTTATGTTTGACCTCTGCTTAAGAGAGTATTTCTACTGAGGGCACATATTGGTTGAAAGCACCGATGATGCCTGTTAATCAGTTGAAATCGATTTGCAAAAGTGAATAAATAAAACATGATTTTGCGACTGGTTGCTGCATATTTGGTAATTTTATGGTTTACGGTCGCTGCACGACTTGGGAACCACATGGAGCCCACCATTCACCCCTTAAGAGTGTAGTTTTGCTGCTCAATAACGAACAAACATAATGCCAAGGGCAATAATGTTTTAAGATGTACTTAATTTTTATTGCCGTTAGGGAAACCGGCTGTAAGGTAAGTAAAGTAAGCCTCAAGGGCAGAGGGGTAACGAGAGCAGTAGCTGAGGGCTTATAGGATGCTATGGTATAAATTTCGACAGAGAAATAACAGGGATTCGTGAAGAATCTAGAGATAATCATCATCAGATGCAGTATACACTACGTGATCAAAAGTATCCGGACACGTGGCTGAAAATGACTTAAAATTTATGGCACCCTGCATCGGTAATGCTGGGATTCAGTATGTTATTGGCCCACCGTTAGCCTTGATGACAACTTCCACTCTCACAGGCATACCTTCATTCAGGTGCTGGAAGGTTTTCGATGTCGGTCGGTGAGGCCTGGCACGAAGTCGGCGTTTCTAAACATCCCAACGTGTTCTACTGGATTGAGGTCAGTACTCTGTGCAGGCCAGTCCATTACAGGGATGTTATTGTCCTGTAACCACTCTGCCATAGGCTGTGCATTATGAACAGGTGCTCGATCGTGTTGAAAGATGCAGTGTCTATCCCCGATTTGCTCTTTAACAGTGAAAAGCAAGAAGGTGCTTAAAACATCAATGTAGGCCTGTGCTGTGATAGTGCCACGCAAAACTTCAAGGGATGCAAGCCCCCTCCATGAAAAACACGACCAAACCATTACACCACCGCATCCAAATTTTACTGATGGCACTACACACGCTGGCAGGTGACGTTCACCGGGCATTCGCCATGTCCACACTCTGCTATCGTATCGCCACATTGTGTTCCGTGATTCGTCGCTCAACACAACGCTTTTCCGCTGTTCAGTCGTCCAATGTTTACGCTCGTTACACCAAGCGAGGCGTCGTTTGGGATTTACCGTCTTATGAGCAGCCGCTCGACCATGAAATCCAAGTTTACTCCTAAGTGTCATAGTACTTGCAGTGGATCCTGATGTAATTTGGAATTCTTGTGTGATGGTGTGGATAGATGTCTGCCTATTACACATTATGACACTTTTCAAGGCGAGGTCGGTGTGTACGTTTTTGTGCTTTACGTGTCACTTCACGTTCCCACTTCAGTATCACATCGGAAACAGTGGACCTAGGGATGTTTAAGTGTGTGGAAATCTCGCGTACAGACGTATGACACAAGCGACACCTATTCACCTGGTCACGTTCGAAGTCCGTGAGTTCCGCGGTGCGTCCCATTCTGCTCTCTCACGATGTCTAATGACTACTGAGGTCGCTGATATGGAGTAGCTAGCAGTAGGTGGCAGCACAATGCCCCTAATATGAAAAACGTATGTTTTTGGGGATTTCCGGATACTTCTGATCACATAGTGTATGTATGTAGCAAGGAATATGAAATTAAATTGAGATGTTGTAATACAAAGCAATGAATAGAAGAAAATTGACATTTAAATCATTTAGCTAATTTTTTTGATAGTTTGTCGTATTCGATAGTCTATTTGAATATGAGAAGAAATATTAGTGGTGCGCCCCCTTAACTGAGTGATCAGGGCGTCTGCCACGCAGCGGGTCCGAGTTCGATTTCCGGCCGGTTAGGAGATTTTCTACGCCCGGCAACTGGGTATTGTGTTGTCATCACTTCATCATCACCGTCACGCAGGTCTCCCAATGTGGCGGCAAATGAAACGATATGCAACTCCGCTGCCGAACTTCCACAGGTGGGTATTTTCGAACATCAACGCCATATGGTCATTTCATTTTTCACTATTATTAGTCAAAGTTATTAAAACAGACACTTCACCACGCTACTGTCGTATCACAAATTTTAGGTATTTGAGGTTGACAGCAATCAGGCAAAGACCATTAGACACGAAGTGTTCCAAATGACGCCAACATTTAACGAGCAGAGTTGGGGGAGGGGGTGGGGCGACGTATCGCGCCATTTCTGTAGCTAGTATGTTGGCGGCTCGTAACATTCTAATTTATGCAGCTTACCAGTTAATAATATGGGTGCTTACGCGGCCCAAGATGCCGCTCCACAATGTCAATATTGGCTCTCGAACAAAAAATTTGACAACCTGTGGTGTGCGTACTGTAAGACCTTCGGTACACACACCATCAGATTATTTGACTTGTCGCTCTAACGAAGTAGGCGAGTGTCAGCAATATGTCTCGTGGTCTTATCGTGGCGTGTTAATCTTCTGCCGTTAGGTCAGACGATAGAAATGCCACTTGCACGCTTATAGTAGCAGATTGACGGTGACCAACTTTAAACAGAACTCGATTAATTTTCACACACATTTATTAAAATAATAAAAAGCGTAGACATTACGTAACTTGATTCTGGATGCTATTTACGATTGACAATCTGAAGTTCCTTTGGTCTTGGTACGTTAATCTTATTCGCACGTATCTCTGATACTTGACAAAGTGTCTATTCATTTATCTTCATGGCTATGTGCAGGAATATGGTAATCTTATTAGGCGCAGACTTAAACTTGACTATAGACTGGTACAGACTAATGTAGACTGGTACAGACTGGTGCAGACAAATGCAGACTGACTAATCGGAGGTCTGTACACTCGTTACAATACCTCGCGCTCTCAGGTATCACTGCGCGAGTGTGATCCGAGAGGAGGAAAGGTTCTACGTTAGCAGCAATCTCATTGGCTGCGTTGCATATTAATACGCGAATCGGCGGAAGCAGAATTTGGTCCGTCTCTAAGACAGCGCCATCTCGTAGTGCGGAGACGGACGAGCGCTGCGCCTGGGCTGTTGTGCTTAGCGGGGCTTGCTCTAGTGGGAAAGTTGTGTACGCGCTGACTACGCGGAACTATGTATACAACACAACCACTACTGGAGACGAACGTACAGGGCTCGTAGGAATGCTCTCGTTGACATCTGTAAATACGTTATACGGCCCACTGCGTAGTGCGGACGGCGAAGCAGTGTTTGTGGCGAGGAGCAGGGTATAGGGGAGCGGTGTTTCCCAGCGCCGACTCGGCTCCGCTCCGATCCTTGAGGCGGCACGGCACTTCCTTCCCGTTGCCACACCACACCACACGCTTCCTGCCGCTGCCAACGCGCCCCGCCCACCAGGATCTACAGTCGAGCGCCCGGCGAGAAAACAGCTCGCAGCCACGGCCTTGGGGCCGACAGCCGACAACGCGTCCAGCGGGCTGCCAAGGCGGCAGCTTGCTTCAGGTGGAGCTCCCTCCAGTGGCAAACCTGCAACCCAATGTCAGTGCCAGTGTTTCAATTTTTAGTATACTGAAACTGTCCCTTGCTTATTCTTGTATGGAGTATCTCTTATTTGTCACGCTGTTTCTTGTTCTTCACCTATATGTCGCTCTGGGCACTAATTTTCTTCTCTACTCGTACATAGCCGCAAAAATAAATAAATAAAAAAAGAACACTACTGGCCATTAAAATTGCTACACCACGAAGATGACGTGCTACAGACGAGAAATTTAACCGACAGGAAGAAGATGCTGTGATATGCAAATGATTAGCTTTTCAAAACATTCACACAAGGTTGGCGCCGGTGGCGACACCTACAACGTGCTGACATGAGGAAAGTCTCAACCGATTTCTCATACACAAACAGCAGTTGACCGGCGTTGCCTGGTGAAACGTTGTTGTGGTGCCTCGTGTAAGGAGGAGAAATTCGTACCATCACGGTCCCGACTTTGATAAAGGTCAGATTGTAGCCTATCGCGATTGCGGTTTATCGGATCGCGACATTGCTGCTCGCGTTGGTCGGGATCCAATGACTGTTAGCAGAATATGGAATCGGTGGTTTCAGGAGGGTGTTACGGAACGCCGTGCTGGATCCCAACGGCCTCGTATCACTAGCAGTCGAGATGACAGGCATCTTATCCGCATGGCTGTAATGGATCGTGCAGCCACGTCTCCAACCCTCAGTCAACAGATGAGGACGACTGCAAGACAACAACCATCTGCACGAACAGTTCGACGACGTTTGCAGCAGCATGGACTATCAGCTCGGAGACCATGGCTGCGGTTACGCTTGCCGCTGCACCACAGACACGAGCGCCTGCGATGGTGTACTCAACGACGAACCTGGGTGCACGAATGGCAGAACGTCATTTTTTGGAATGAATCCATGTTCTGTTTACGGCGTTATGATGGTCGCATCTGTGTTTGGCGACATCGCGGTGAATGTATATTGGAAGCGTGTATTCCTCATCTCCATACTGGCGTACCACCCGGCGTGATGGTATGGGGTGCCATTGGTTACAAGTTTCAGTCACCTCTTGTTCGCATTGACGGCACTTTGAACAGTGGACGTTACATTTCAGATCCGTGACGACCCGTGGGTCTACCCTTCATTCGATCCCTGCGAAAACCTATATTTGAGCAGGATTATGCACGACCACATGTTGCAGGTCCTATACGGGCCTTTCTGGATACAGAAAATGTTCGACTGCTGCCCTGGCCAGCACATTCTGCAGATCTCTCACCAATTGAAAACGTCTGGTCAATGGTGGGAGAGCAACTGGCTCGTCACAATACGCCAGTCACTACTCTTGATGAACTGTGGCACCGTGTTGAAGCTGTATGGGCAGCTGTACCTATACACGCCGTCCAAAAACTGTTTTAGTCAATGCTCAGGCGTATCAAGGCTGTTATTACGGCCAGAGGTGTTTGATCTGGGTACTGATTTCTCAGGATGTATCTACCCAAATTGCGTGAAATTGTAGTCACATGTCAGTTCTAGTATAATATATGGGTCCAATGAATACCCGTTTATCATCTGCCTTTCTTCTTGATGTAGCAATTTCAATGACCAGTAGTGTAGAATAGTGCACCTGAAAAGGTGGGGCCGAGTTTGATCTAATGACAGCATATTCCCCTGGGGTGTAGTGGAAGCACTGGTAATAGTTTAAAAGTCGTCCACCACCAAACAGGATAATGGCATAGCTACCAGAGCGCCACCTGTATCTACCCTTCAATAGGGAATGCTCGCAGCCAGAAGGCTCAGTATGGTGCAGATGTGTGAAGCAAGCAGGCGACCACACCATTATGACGCATCGTGCTTCTTACAGCCAACTAAGCGAAAGGGGTCAAATTGTGGCCTTACGATGGCAGGATGGTCCTTTCAGGTAACTACCACACAATCTGGACGGGCTGCGTCAGCTATGCAACGATGCTAGTATCAGTGGTCATGGGAACATTCTCACACCCGCAGACGAGGTTCTGGACGTCCACGCAGCACAGACTCCCGCTAGGATTGTTGTAAGGGCAGCAGTGGCAGATCGTTCACCGACCACATCACAGATGAAAGGGCTTGTGAGTCCTGACGGGTCAACACGAGCTGTTACGAGCCCGTTATTAGCAGTGGGACTACGGACACGCTCATATGTCGCCCGTCTTCCACTCGCGCCACAGCATCCACGTGCACGGCTCGACTTGTGCCGTCAGAGGATCACGTGGAACATGAAATGGTCCACCGTGATCTTCTGCCTCGTAGAGTGCATCTGTCAAAGACACATTGCCCCCAACGCAGGGGTTTAGGTCTGTGGTGCGCTAAGCTACAACTTTCGCTCACCTTTGGTGTTTGTGGAGGGGACGCTAACCTGCGCTTGGTACATGCAGAATGTTGTTAGACAATTCTTTTCCAGTTATTGCAACAGGAAGATGATGTGTTGTTCCAACTGGATAATGCTCGTTCACATACTGCCCATGCTCTGCAAAACGTGGAGCAACTTCCCTGATCAGCACTTGTCTCCAATCGAGTACGTGTAGGTTATAATGGGACAAAAAGCGACTCCTGGGACTCAACTAATAACTCTTACTGAACTACATGAACAGATCGAGCAGGCGTGGCGTAACGCATCAGGACAGTAAGCGCTATCTCTACAATCGACGGGATGCCAGAGTAAGAGCCAGCATTTCCGTCCCTGGAGGCCACACACACGTGTGTGTTTCAGAATTGGTCAATACCTGGTATCTCAGAACCACTTGTGCTATTGATCTGCAAATGTAATCGTTTCTTGTACTCCATATGCACTGTTGCAACAATAAACCTTGGGTGAACTGGAAGCTTCTAAATGCAGCAGCAGCACTCCGCCTTCAGGCCACAAGTGTCCCATCGGGACCATCCGACCGCCGTGTCATCCTCAGCTGGGGATGCGGATAAGAGGGGCCTGTGGTCAGCACACTGCTCTTCCACTCGTTATGATGGTTTTCTTTGACCGGAGCCGCTACTATTCGGTCGAGTAGCTCCTCAATTGGCATCACGAGGCTGAGTGCACCCCGAAAAGCTTCTAAAAGGGTGTACTAATATTTCTTCCCACGTTGTATTTTAGTGAAAACTCTACAGGTTTTTTTATAAATACCTCCAGATTTTCAGAAGACAACCGCACGAGACCTAACAGGCATACAGAAAACATTACAGATACCAGTGGAGAGACCATCTCTCAAGTTTCGATCCTTAATACGCGTAGTTGCAGGGCGCACTGTTAAGGGACCGGCGAGTAAGAATATGGCGTACAATGGACGCGTGTGTTGTGTGTCGTTGAATAAGTTAAGTGTGGCAATTGGGGACCAAATATCAAGTAAAAGCTTCAACAGACGAAACAATCCAAGGGTGGTGCAGCATATTCCGCGGGACTGGTTGCTCACATAATGCGAAGAAAACAGGCCGGCTGCGACCATTAGGAGAGAAAGTGGAGCACCTCTGGGAATCATTCCTTAGGAGCACGAACAAATCGATGACTTGTCATCAGGAAACTGTAGATTCCGCAACCGTGTGGCGCATCCTACGCTAACCTGTGTGTGCAAAACCGTACCTACTACAGTTGTTACATAGGCTGACTACTCGGAGCAGTGATTTTCGTTCTGGCTTTTGCAATGACTTGGAGGTACTACTGGAGGAGGACTATTTTTCACGGATTTCGGTAACGAAGCCACGTTTCGGATCTCTCTAAAGGTGAATCGTCATAACGTGCATTTTTGGGGCGGAACACATTCGTGATTCAACTAAAATTAACGTCTCTTCGTGTACTGTCTTCTTCAAAAAATTATCTACCATTTTTCTTTGCGAAGAAAACTACGTACTTGGATACGCTGCAGCAATGGCTTGAGCCTAGAGTTGTGCTCTACCAAAACTACAGTTCGGTAGTTTTGGTACACTACAGTTCGGTAGTTTTGGTACACTACATAAATGACGTAGAAAATGGTAGGATTACTGATCGTAATGGTAGAATGGTAGAGAAAGAAAGAAATGAATGTGTAACAGAGGAAGTGCGAGCCGACGACTCCTCTTTGTTTTTTTATTTATTCGTTTGGTTGTTTGTTTTGCACATAATTACAATCGCACATCATTCAGTCTTAGTCTGTTTATTTTACACCGACGAGCCAAAGAAACTGTTATACCTGCCGAAATGCCGCATCACGACGTTGCACGGACTCGAGTAATGTCTGAAGCAGCCATGGACGGAACTGACACCACGAATCCTGCAGGGCTGTCCATAAATCTGTATGAGTACGAGGGGGTGCAGATCTCTGCTTAACAGCAGGTTGCAAGTCATCCCAGACATGCTCAATAATGTTCATGTCTGGAGAGTTTGGTGGCCAGCGGAAGAGTTTAAACTCAGAATAGTTTTCCTGGAGCCACTCGGTAGCAATTTTGGACGTGTGGGGTGTCGCATTGTCCCGCTGGAATTGTCCAAGTCCGTCGGATGCACAACGGACATGAATGGATGCAGGTGATCGGACAGGATACTTACGTACGTGTCACCTATCATAGTCGATTCTAGACGTATCAGGGGTCCCATAACATTCCAACTGCACACGCCCTACACCATTACCGATCCTCCACCAGCTTGAACGGTCCACTGCTGACATGCAGGGTCCATGCATTCTTGAGGTTGTCTCCATACCCGTACACGTCTTTCCGCTAGATACAATTTGAAACGACACTCGTCCGATCAGGCAACATGTTTCCAGTCGACAACAATCCAATGTCGGTATTGATGGGCCCAGGCGAGGTGTAAAGTTTGGTGTCGTGCAGTCATCAAGGGTACACGAGTGGGCCTTCGACTCTGAAAGCCCATATCGTTAATGTTTTGCACACTGACTCTTGTTGATGCCCCAGCGCTGAAGCCACGCGGGATTAGCCGAGCGGTCTAGGGCGCTGCAGTCATGGGCTGTGCGGCTGGTGCCGGCGGAGGTTCGAGTCCTCCCTCGGGCATGGGTGTGTGTGTTTGTCCATAGGATGATTTAGGTTAAGTAGTGTGTAAGCTTAGGGACTGATGACCTTGGCAATTAAGTCCCATAAGATTTCACACACATTTGAACATTTTTTGAACCAGCACTGAAATCTGCAGCAATTTGCGGAATTGTTGCACTTCTGTCACGTTGAACGATTCTCTTCAGTCCTCGTTGGTCCCGTTCTTGCAGGATCTTTTTCCGGCCGCAGCGATGTCGGAGATTTGATGTTTTATCGGATTCCTGGTATTCACGGTACACTCGGGAAATGGTCGTACAGGAAAATTTCCACTTCATCGCTACCTCGGAGATGCTGTGTCCCATCGCTGGTGCGCCGACTATAACACCACGTTCAAACTCACTTAAATCTTGATAACTGGTAATTGTAGCAGCAGTAACCGGACTAACAACTGTCTATGCAGGAGTTGCAGACCGCAGCGTCGTATTCTGCCTGTTTACATATTTCTGTATTTGAATGCGTTTTCCCGTACCAGTTTCTTTGGCACTTTAGTGTATTTGCTTACAGATTGCAAATTGCATTTTATAAGTAATAAAAATCAACAGATCGCGTAACTTCTGTGGTTTTATGTAACCAAAGCAATTACTTGTGATGCAGGTACAGTTTGCTTGCAGAAACAGAAAAAATATATAATTATTGTTGTTCTTTGCACCCAATGGAATGTTCATCATCGTGGTCAAAGGTCCAAAAGCAGACATATGTAAAACGTAAACTCCGTCCACAGGCCCTGACTAACCCAGCGGTACCGACCGACCGCCGTGTCATCCTCAGACCACAGACGTCACCGGATGCGGATATGGAGGGGCATGTGGTCAGCACACCGCTCTCCCGGCCGTATGTCAGTTTGCAAGACCAGAGCCGCTACCTCTCAATCGAGTCGTTCCTCAGTTTGCCTCACAAGGGCTGAGTGGACCCCGCTTGCCAACAGCCCTCGGCAGGCCGGATGGTCACCAATCCAAGAGCTAGCCCAACCCTACAGCGACGGGAACCGGTGTTAACACTGTGGCAAGGCCGTTGGCATAAAAGCAGACATTTAGTAATATCAAATATAAAGTTAAGTGTTAGGAAGTCTTTTGGGGAGGTACGAGTATGTCTTTGGAGGGTAGTGAAATGTGGAGGATAAGCATTTCAGACAGGAAGAAAATAGAATCATAAAATTTGGTGCTACAGAAGAATGCTGAAAATTAGATAGGTCGATGGGGTAACTAATGAGGAAGTTCTTAATCGACTGGGGAAAAAAGCAATTTGAGGCATAATTTGACTCATAGGTCACATCTTTATGGATCAAGGAATCGCCAATTTGGTAATGGAAGGAAATGGGGAGTGGGCGGTGGGAGGTGGGGAGAAGAGATCAAAATTTTGGAGAGAGACCAAGGCTTGATCCCACAGTGTCCATCATAACAGACACGTTCTACGGGCTACTAAGTTGAAAAGCGATCACTACGTACTGCAGGAGCTGTTCGAGTAACGTCACTACCAGATGCGACGTATCTGGTGATTATAATTAAAGCGCAAGTCCAGTGTGGGCTGTAATTATCGTGTGGCAGCGAAACCTGGTAGATATGCTAATGCGTTAATGCATATTTGATTTACGCTAGAAAGAAATTAGTTCCAATTTTAGCCACTAGGTGCAAATCTGGCGCTGCACACTGTATGTATGACGGTATAACATCCACGCCGTCATTTGACGAGCCATAACGTGAGTGACCAGTATGGGTGTCGACAAGAGAAACCGAGGGCTGTTAGTGAGACTTATGTGAATGGCAGCAATTACAGTGCTCCATCGAGATAGTATCGCCGACTGAAAAATTTGAGGAAATGCTCGATATTATTTAACGTTTTGGAGAAGGTGATAATGAAAGTCGAAAATACAGGTGAGCTTAGTGTGGCACCTGAAAGAGGAAGGCGTCCTGTCCCGATGGATGTTATTGACGCGGTCGTGACTGCTGTAACTGACCAAACAGCACGTGTCCCCGATATTGTTAGTGCTCGTGCAGTGCCACGAGAATTGTGCAGCCCATGGTCAACAGAACGAAACGTTTTTCGGTCTATATTACGCTGGTATCAGTACAATATGCGGACGTTGCAGCAACTGAAACATCATCCGCAGCAACGTTCTGAATTTGCCCTTCGGAAGTTGATAACATGTGGCCGGCCTGTATTCTATGGGGTGACGGGGCACATGTTACACTACAGGCCGCAATGAATACCCAGAACTGCCGAATTTGGCGTAGGCCTACTGTTAAACCACGTACTGTGCACTAATAACTATTATACTGACCGTATGTGACTGTGTGGTGTGGATTCGCAAGCAACTTCGTTCTCGGTCCATTCTTCTTTGAATAGAATACGTCAAGAGGGTGTACAGCGTGTGATACCACTTTTGGAAGAGTGCAGTTGTGTGGAAACTACTGTTTTTATCCAACATGGGGCAACAGAGGTTCCCCAGAGAATCGTCGAGGAAAGCGATATACAGTGTCACTCGAAAAGGAGTTTACAGCTTAGGAGTGATACAGAAATTTATTGAGACTAATTACAGAATCGATAGATGTGTCATTTTGTAGCAAACAACCTCAAGCTTCACGTAAAAGTGTCAAGTGTCATTTTGGTTCGATGTGACTAGCACTTGTGATGTGTCAAAACATCCCACCGGTAACCAATTTCTTCCCACACTCGTTGCAGCAAATCAGGCGTAGCTTGTGCAACGGCACGTAGATTCGATTTTTCAGGTCGACTGAATTGTTTAGAAGGAGAGGACCATACATACGGTCTTTAACGAAACTCCAGAGAAAGAAACCCAGTGGTGTCAAGTCCGGGGTAGCGAGGTGGCGATGCGATTGGCCCTTTACGGCCCATCTACCGGCCTGGGTAGCGAACTTCGTGAGCAGTAAACCATCCCATCACGGTCATCTTCATCGATACACCACAGGGATTACGATTTCAAAAGGTATCCCTGGCAATAGGTAATTTATGTTCCACGTAAGCAACCCGCGGGTGACCTGGTGATTTATCATGTCACAGTTAACAATCCGTCTCAACAAAGTTTTGTCCCAAGAATAAATTGTAGACCTGCTTGGAGGTTCTTTAGCGTATTCGGTGCGAGATTTACGACGAACAGTTGTTGCAGAGTTCCTTTCCCGAAATAAAAAAAACAGCGAGGAAGCTACGTACCAGTGAAAGTAGCCATTTTAGCTGTGCCTCGCTCCTTGTGGCAGGATGGGGTACTGATGCACTATGTGAATCCAATTTGACGTTGTTTGCTACAAAGTGACACATCAACTGATTCTGCATATCATCTCATGAAATTTGTATATCACTCCATAGCTGTAACACTGACAAGAAGGAGGGACAAGAGGGTAAGCAATCATGGAATAACTTCCATGGTAGTAGAGGGAGCTATTGAGGGTAAAAATATAGAAGAAAACGGAGTTCGGAATACATCCAGCAAGTAATTGAGGACATAGTTTGGAAGTGTTTCTCTGAGACGAAGAGATTGGCACAGGAGAGGAATTCATGTCGGGCTGCATCAAACTAGTCCGAAGACTGATGGTCCAGAAAAAAAAAAAAAAAGTGTGGGCAACACGTTATGTCGAACATGTTATCTCCAGAGTTTTTCCAGACGTATGGCCTTCAAGATCACCTAATCTGAATGTATGTCAAGATCACCTGTTCAGAATGGATGTGCCTTTTGCTCTGGGGGCATCTTAAGGAAAGCAAGCGTTTACCAGGGACACGTTCGGTGTCTACATGATCTGAAGGTCAGTGTACAGGGCCACGTTGATCAGATTCCATCGGAACTGCTGCCAGAGACCATTTATCACGTCATTTTACGCATGCAGCATCTCGTCGAGGTCTGAACAAACTGTGTAAGGGGCGGTTAATAATAAAATCAACATTATGGCTTTCTCACTTGTTTGACTTTTTCTGTCGATATCCCCTTCCTAACCCGAATGAGCCAATTAGGACTACGCAGAGTGCTTAGTGGCGTGCATTTGCCTTTCTTTGTGCCCATACTTCTTTCATTCTTTTGCTGTGGACTTCTTTTTCCTTCTTGAGACCAGGTTGTTCCAGTCTTCTTCTTTGGTTTCTCCTCTTGGTCAACTTACCACTTGTAATTTTTGATCTGAAAATTTCCCTGTTTTGGATATCCTCTGGTGTAATTCCTGCTAGTTTCAGATCTGTTTTGATTTCGCCAATCCATTTCATCGGGTCTGTTGTAGATTTACTCCCGTTTTCATAGAATTCAACTATTTGCTGTGTAATTCTGTCCGGATTCATTCTTTTGATGTGTCCATAGAATCTTCATCTGCGTTTTCTGTCACTGTGAATATTAGAGTATTGTTTGATTTCCTGTTTGCCTCTGAGTTGATACTGTTCATCTACAAGTTTTGAGCCTAAAATTTTTCTTATGTTCTTCCGTTTCTTTTTCTTTATGCTTTCTATGTCCGTTTTCCTGTTTAAAATTTGTGTCTCTGATCCATATAGGCATTCTGGTTTTATGGCGGTATTGTAGTGTAGTAGTTTTGTGTGCTTGGAGACACATTTTTTACTGGAGATATTTTGAGTGAGTCGATAAGCAGTGTCCATCTTTTGGCATGTGACTTCGTTAGCTTTTGTTTCTATTCCGTTTTCCTAAATCGTTTCAACGAGATATTTAAATTGTGGGACTCGTTTAATTTTGCCATATTTTGTCTCCATGAATTTTGGTGCTTGTTTGTTGCAAGTCATATATTCTGTCTTTTCAAAAGATACTTGCAGGCCGACTTTTTCCGCAGTTTCTTTCAGGAGTTCAATCCGTGTTTTGGCTGTTGAAACATCGCGAGTTAAGATGGCTAGATCGTCTGCCAGTGCTAAGCGATCTACTGTTAATTTTCCTCTGCCGAGAGTAATTGGTTGGTCAAGCTTGAGGACGGATTTCAGTTTGCGCCATTCTTATATCACCTTTTCAAGGACGCAGTTGAAAAGTAGTGGAGAAAGTCCATCTCTTTCTCTTACTCCTGTTTTGGTCAGTTGGTCAGAAAAGGTTCAGACATTTCCCCATAGATTTGACTTCAGATTTTGTGTCTATCAGTGTCTGTTGTATGATTGCAAGTGTTTTCAGATTTAAATCCCGTTTTTTTAATATCTGGAGTAATGATTGACGATCGACTGAATCGTAGGCTTTTTTAAAGTCAACAAATGTCCAAACTACATCTTTGCCACTCATCCTCTGATGTCTTAAGATTAGTTTTAACTTCAGAATTTGCTCTGGACATGAACGGCCTGATGTTCTCTAACTTTGGTTCTAGTTGTTGTTGTGCTCTATCTAGAAGGCACTGTGCTAGAATTTTGTAAGCTACTGATATCAATGAGATTCCCCTATAGTTGTTTACATCCGACCTATCTCCTTTCTTGTGTAGAGGATGAATTAATGCATTTTTCCAGTCGTCCGGAATTCGTTCTGTTTGCCAAATGTATTATTTCGGTGATTTGTTTTATAGTATTTGGGTCTGCTGATTTGAGGATTTCCGTTACCCTCCGCTAACCCATTATATTATAAATGGAAATTTCTTGCATTCACAGTCCATACTTGCACCTGGTGGCCAAAACTGGCACTTTTTCCATTACAAGTCGGTTCCGCATTAACGCATTAGCATGTCTACCACGTTTCGCTACCATACGATAATTACAGCCGACACTAGACCTCTATGAGTAGTTTCGCTTTATTTATAGCCACCCGGTATTACGAGCCACCGCTGAAGAACGCTATAAGCAGTCATCCGGCGGTCAGTAAACTTGAAATTAGGACAAAGCCACGAGCTGGTGCGCCGCGCAGCAAGGTAGACAAACACTGGGGCGCGACTGCTTTGCGTCGATTGTCGGAAGCGGTGAGCGACCGGGAGATGTTTACGTCCGCGGAGGAAGCCGGTAATTGCACCGCCGCCTGGGATGGCCCGCGGCTACCACGACTGGCCGCTCTCCTCGGCGCTTCTTCGCTAATCTGTGACTTCCGGCGCCGCAGACTGCCTGCCGCGTCCGGTCCAGCGAGGCCGCAGGTGTGCGGGCCGTCCGCTGGGGCAACTGTATCCACTGCCCAGCAACAGTTTAACGTGTGTAGAGTACTGGTGTTGTTATAGTGGTCTTCAGTCCGAAGACCGGTTTGGCGCAGTTTTCCACTGTGGTCTATCCTGTCAAAGCCCCTTAATCTTTTCACAACTGCTGCAGCTTAGATCCACTTGAACCAGGCCACTGTATCTATGCCTTTGTCTTCGTCTCTAATGTTCTCATTCCACGTAAACTGTCTCATTGTATCACCAGCATTACAAATCTTTCTCTTCCGACGCTGTTGTTTACAGGGAAGCATCGGTGTTGGACGATAATAATGAAATGTAAAAAGACTTGCACTAAATTTCTACTTGGTATAATGAACAGTAGCTCCCTTTAAATGCGATAAATGTACGATGATAGCTATAACAAAGAAATAAATTAAAAAATCGATAGTGATCACCTGAAATATGTTACAACGTATAAGTACTTTTCGAGGGGCATTCGATTGCCATTCGATAACACATCTTTTTCTCAACCAGTTCGGTTTAAAAAGTGCAGAATTTTTTGTGGGTCATCTTGGAATATTTTTGCTCCAGCCCCTGTAGTCTCGTGAAGTTCCGATAGGTGGTGGCGCTATACGTAACCTTCAAAATGGCGTCTGAAACGAAGGTGCATTCCAGGCAGAGAGCTGTCATTGAGTTTCTTGTGGCGGAAAACCAGAGTATCGCAGATACCCGTACGCGCTTGCAGAATGTCTACAGAAGCTTGGCAATGAACAAAAGCAGAGTGAGTCGTCGGGCGAGGCGTCCTCATCGTCGCAACAAGGTCGCGCAAACTTGTCTCATCTCCCGCTTGCGGTCGACAGCATATAGCGGTGATTCCTGCAATATTGGAACGTGCGGACACTCTCATTCGAGGTTGATAACAATAGAACACCTTACAGCTTAACTGGACATCTCTGCTGATAGTTCCGGCGCACTTGTCGACAAGTTTGGGTATTCAGAAGCGTGTGCCCGCTGGATTCTTCGCTGCCTAACAGTAGACCATAAAGAACAACGGAATCGCTTACACCTTACGAGGGTGATCGTTACACTTTTTTGTTGAACATCGTCACAGACGATGAAATATGGGTTCATCACTTAGAATCGGAAACGTAACGGCAGTACATGGCCTGGCGCCCCACCACCTCTCCTCCGAGGGGCGCCCACAGCCAGTTACGACGACTGTTTTCTGGGACTCTGAAGGGGTTATTCTGTTTCATCTCCTCCTTCACGATGCAACGATCGACTCTCAAGTGTATTCTGTTACCCTCAGGAAACTGATGAAGTAACGACTTGACAGTGTTTGGTGTCACAAAAATGCAAACTATCTTCGCCTTCTCCGTGACAACGCAAGACCTCACACAAGTCTGCGCGCCCAACAGGAGCTCGCGATACTTCATTGGACTGTTATTCATCATCGACCCCACAGCCCGGATATCGGCTCTTCCGACTTCCATCTGTTTGGTCCAATGAAGGATGCACTCCGCGGGAAGCACTACGTGGTTGATGGGAAGGTTGTATATTAACCGGGGACCTAGAAACGACGAAGAGGCTCCGTCCCCGCCGCAGCCGCAGTGGTCCACATCCCAACGACGAGTACCGCAGTCCACTTCACCCCTCCGCCGCCCCACACCGAACCCACGGTTATTGTGCGGTTCGGCCCCCGGTGGACCCCCCCCCCCCCCCGCCCTGCCCCCCTCCAAGGAACGTCACACTCCAGACGAGCGTAACCTCTATGTTTGCGCCTTAGAGTAATGGTGGTGTACACGTACGTAGTTTGTGCAGCAATCGCCGACATAGTGTAGCTGAGGCGGAATAAGGAAAGCCAGCCAGCATTCGCCGAGGCAGATGGAAAACCGCCTAAAAAACATCCACAGACTGGCCTGCTCACTGGACCTCGACACAAGTCCGCCGGGAGGATTCGTGCCGGGAACCAGGCGCTCCTTCCCGCTCCGGAAAGCCGTGCGTTAGACCGCTCGGCTAACCGGGCTGCAGCAATACGTTGGATCCGACGTCGACCAATAGAGTAGTTCCGTGCAACCATACGGGCCCTCCCATTAAGGTGACGTAAGGACGTTGCACTGAAAGGAGATCATGTTGAAAAACAGCGCTTTTCAGTCAAAACAGTGGGAATAATAAGGTGTATTGGAATAATGAATAAAACCAACCTGCTTTCAGAATAATTGTGTTGCATTACCTATTCGACGTCTCTTACACTATCACTAACAAGAACAGGGGAAGCTCCCCATCCAACCCCCTTCAAATGTAGTGGTAAAATGGCCCATGGGATAGCCTGCCAATAACTGAACACAGATCTAGCATGAAAACTAGAAAAAGGTGTACTGAACTGTGGAAGAAGAAGAAGAAAAATAGGAACTGTGAATGGTCCAAGCTCCAGATGTGCAACATCTAGCGACAGGTAACAACCCCGGCGTCATGGTTGAGTGGTCACGCTGTTGGGTTGAAAAGCGGGAGATCCGTGTTCGAAACTCCCTCCTGCTCCTCTTCCTTTTCTTTTTCTTTCACAAATTTATGAACTGTCCTTCCGGTCACAGACATGTGTGTTCTCCTTCTGTGGTCTTGGAAATTGTCACATTATACTGGATATAGAATATGAGTCATGTGGTGAGATGTTACCGTCGCATGTAAATATGAAAACAGGAAGAGCAGGCGAAATGCCTCATAGACCTCTCACAGAAATGAATACAATAAATAAATGGGTGTGGCCGCGAGGAGCGGCCGCGCGGTTAGAGGCACGATGTCACACGGCCACTCCCGCCGGAGGTTCGCATCCTCCCTCGGGCTAAGGTGTGTGTGTGTTGATCTTAGCGTAAGTTAGTTTACCTAGTGTGTAAGTCTAGGGGCCAACGACCTGGTCCCTTAGCAATTCACACACATTTGAACATTTGCAATGGGTGTTAACTACGTTACAACTAAGGAATTGAAGAGCCAAAACTTATAAAACGGAACGCAAGAGGTACATGCGATACTTGTGTAGAACAAATAGGAGGTCCTTTCCTTACACTTCGGTGCTGCGAACGGACGTTACACCAAGCCACAGACACAAATTTTAATTCACCGAACAGACGCGTCAGTGACCGGACGGGCACTTTATAAGAGGTTCAAATGGCTCTGAGCACCATGCGACTTAACTTCTGAGGTCATCAGTCGCCTAGAACTTAGAACTAATTGAACCTAACTAACCTAAGGACATCAAACACATCCATGCCCGAGGCAGGATTCGAACCTGCGACCGTAGCGGTCGCTCGGCTCCAGACTGTAGCGCCTAGAACCGCACGGCCACTCCGGCCGGCTTTATGAGAGGGGAAGGAGCATGAGGGAGATCCGAACGCGTATCTCTTTCTTCGGAGTCCAACACCGTGACCACATGACAACGACGCCACAATCATTCTCAGTTGCTCTATGTTACACATGATAATCTTTGACAGTTCACTGTTTCTATTTTGCTTCTTTTTTCCATAGTTCAGTAAACCTTCTTCCTGTTTTCATGCTTACTCCGTGTTCAGTTTTTTACGGGCCTTCCACTGGTCCATCTTACCACTAAAATCTGTGGACGATACGATGAGGAGTTTCCGTTGTAAGAATTGTACGAAATGGGACGATCACGTAAAATCAGGATTAGGAAGGCGAATGGAAGATTTAAGCCGTTCTCTCACGAGACCCGAAAACGCACATGCACGAGGAGCTGGTGACGTCACAGCGTGGAATTTCACGTTATATTACCCTGTAGAGACTCTTATGAAGAATCTGTCACCTAAGATCTTTGCCTCGTGGAGAATAACGTGGTCAGTGAGATGCGGCAACGTTTTGCGTCACAAGGAACCGCCATATTATACTAAATCAAACTGTGTATTTGGTAGGTGTTCTCTATCACAGTGTATTTGATATGAATATAAGATGATTCAAAACATCAGCACATTGAGGATTTCTCGAAAACGTATTTGAGGTACGATTTGTTATAATAAAATAACAGGAACTAAATATCGGTAGTTAAAGGCTTCCTGCATTTGATGTTTTTAGTGTTACAACTTCAGTGCTATAATAATAATACTGTTTCAACGCTATGGCATAAGAATGATCTATCAAAAGCGCGTGGTTTTGGATATGATAGCTGTAGCTACAGTCTTTAGACAGTGCATACCGTATACGGAAGCCTTGCTGCCTTGTTGAAGCTTGGCGTAGTTGATAGCGTTGTGAGCTGTAAAGTCAAAAGGTAAGAGATGTGCATCGACCTGCTTCCAATGTTCTTTCACTCTTTATTTTCAATAAGATTCTGGACCTATCTTATTCATTTAATAGAGTATTACCCCCTGAAGTCGATGTTATTACTATAAATAATTTCTGTGCTGCAGTTCTCATAATGTTAACTACCAATCTATGACAAAAAGTAAGCCGCGCGGGATTAGCCGAGCAGTCTACTGCGCTGCAGCCATGGACTGTGCGGCTGGTCCCAGCGGAGGTTCGAGTCCTCCCTCGGGCATGGGTGTGTGTGTGTGTTTGTCCTTAGAATAATTTAGGTTAAGTATTGAGTAAGCTTACGGACTGATGACCTTAGCAGTTAAGTCCCATAAGATATCACACACATTTGAACATTTTTTGAACAGAAAGTAAACACAAGCTGCACATCTTTTTTTTTTTTTTTTTACTTTATTGTCATTTTAATGCCTATACAATAAGCAGGCTGGCAGCAGCACAATACGCTGCTCTTCAGCCAAATGAGACAGAAGCACAAAAAACAGGAGAAAAACAGAAAAGTCACAAAATGGTGGGCGATAAAATAGGAGACACAGAGAGACAAACACGGAGCCGTTCACACTTGACGATAAACCACACTGCAAACTGTTGAGACGACGCACAGATACTGAAGAAGACGATGGCACTGGTGAACAACGGAGCATGACGGGAAACACTGAACACGAAACATGACGGCACACACAAGACACTGACGGCGGCGATCTCCGGCGCGCGAAAGTCCACGTAGCGTGTGCGAGTCCGGGGACCTGCCAAGAGTGGAACAGGGGGGAGGTGGGGGGAGAGGGGAGAAAAGGATGCCAACGGCGGGGGAGACGGGGGCAAGAGGGAGAGGGACAGGGGAGGGGAGGCCCGGGGGAGAAGGGGAGAGAAAAGGAGGAGGGAGGGAAAAAGGGAGAGAAGGGAGGGAGGGTGCCCGGAGGAGCAAGCACGGGAGGAGGGCGGGAGGATCAAAGTTGGTAGGAGGGGTAGATGGAGGGGAGGAGGGCATCATCAGGTAGGGGGAGCTGGCGGAAGCCACCTTGGGAGAGGGTAAGGAGGGTGGAGAGATGGAGACCGGGTGGGACATGAGAGTACAGGCGCGGCAGCGGGCGGGGGTGGGAGAGGATCGGGGAGACGAGCGGGTGGGGAGGATCGAGTTTACGGGAGGTGTAGAGGATTCGTATCCTTTCGAGGAAGAGGAGGAGGTGAGGGAAGGAGATAAGATCATACAGGATCCGCGTGGGGGAGGGGAGACGGATGCGATAGGCAAGGCGGAGAGCATGGCGTTCAAGGATTTGGAGGGATTTATAAAAGGAAGGGGGGGCGGAGATCCAGGCGGGATGGGCGTAACAGAGGATAGGGCGGATGAGGGACTTATAGGTGTGTAGGATGGTGGAGGGGTCCAGACCCCACGTACGGCCGGAAAGGAGCTTGAGGAGACGGAGTCGGGAACGTGCCTTGGCTTGGATTGTCTGGAGATGGGGAGTCCAGGAGAGGCGACGGTCGAGGGTGACGCCAAGGTACTTAAGGGTGGGGGAGAGAGCGATAGGACGGCCATAAACGGTGAGATAGAAATCAAGGAGGCGGAAGGAAGGGGTGGTTTTGCCTACAATGATCGCCTGGGTTTTGGAGGGATTGACCTTAAGCAACCACTGGTTGCACCAAGCAGTGAAGCGGTCAAGATGGGATTGGAGAAGGCGTTGGGAGCGTTGTAGGGTGGGGGCAAGAGCAAGGAAGGCAGTGTCATCGGCAAACTGGAGAAGGTGGACGGGGGGTGACGGCGGCGGCATGTCCGCCGTGTACAAAAGGTACAGAAGGGGGGAGAGGACGGAGCCTTGGGGCACACCGGCGGAGGGAAAAAAAAGCGTAGGAATCTGTGTTATGGATGGTGACATAGGAAGGACGGCGGGAGAGAAAGGAACCGATCAGACGGACGTAGTTAATGGGAAGGGCAAAGGTTTGGAGCTTGAAGAGGAGACCGGAATGCCAGACACGGTCATAAGCGCGTTCGAGGTCAAGGGAGAGGAAGATGGCGGAGCGACGGGAATTAAGCTGTTCGGAGAGGAGATGAGTGAGGTGAAGGAGAAGATCGTCGGAAGAGAAGGATGGCCGAAAGCCACACTGGGTGACGGGAAGGAGGCGGTGCTGGCGGAGATGCTGGTGGATGCGGCGGGTGAGGATAGATTCCAGGACCTTGCTGAAGACCGAGGTAAGGCTGATAGGACGGTAAGAGGAGACGGCGGACGGCGGTTTGCTAGGTTTAAGGAACATGAGGATGCGGGAGGTTTTCCACAGGTCGGGGTAGTAACCGGTGGACAGGACTACATTGTAGAGCCTGGCCAGGGTGGAGAGGAAAGAGACAGGAGCTTCACGAAGGTGACGGTAGGTGGCACGATCGTGACCAGGAGCGGTGTTGCGTTTTGTGCGGAGTGTATCAATGAGATCCTGTGTAGTGATAGGGGTATTGAGTTCCGTGTGGGTAACGTTGTCCAAGTACTGGAAACCAGGAGCGAGGGGAGGGACAGAGGTGTCAGTTCGATCGCGGATATCCGGGAAGAGGGAGTAATCGAACTGAGGATCATCGGGGATGGAGAAAACATCGGTGAGGTAGGAGGCAAAGTGATTGGCCTTACTAAGGGCGTCAGGGAAGGGGTGGTCATCGTGGAGAAGAGGATAGTAGGGGGAGGGTTTAGTTCCGGTAAGGCGACGGAAGGCCGACCAGAACTTGGACGAGTTGATTGGTAGGGTTTCATTCAAACGGGTGCATGTCTGTCGCCAGTCCCGGCGTTTCTTAGCCGCGAGCAAATTACGAACGTGTCGCTGGAGTTGCCGGTGGCGTCGTAGTGTGTCCGGGTCACGCGTGCGGAGGAAGGCACGGTAGAGACGACGGGATTCACGGAGGAGGAGAACGGCCTGCGGGGCTAAGGTAGGACGGTGGGGGTGGATGGCGACAGTAGGAACGTGGGCCTCCACGGCCTCAGACAAGGTCTGCTGGAGAAAGGAGGCGGCATGGGTGACATCGTCAGGGTGGTGGTAGGTGAGAGGGTGGCTATCGACCTGGGTGGAGAGGGTATCCCGGTAGGCATTCCAGTCGGCTCGGGAATAATCGTGGACATACTTAGGGGGAGGATCAGTACGAGGGTCGGGGCGAGGGCGACGACCGTCCGATACGGTGAGGAGGACAGGGAGATGGTCGCTACCAATAGGTTCCAGGACATCCACCGTTATGCGGCCAAGGAGGTTGGGGGAGGAGAGGATAACATCAGGAGTGGAGTTGGATTCGGGACGGGTGTGCTGGGGGATGGGAATGAGGTCGCCTTGAAGGGAGGAGAGGAACCGATGCCACCGCCGTAACTGGGCGGCGGAACGACTATGGATGTTGAGGTCGGCGGCGATCACGTAGGAGGAGAAGGTACGGTCAATGTGGGAGAGGAAGTCGAAGGGAAGAGGGGCGTTAGGGCGGACATAGATGGTGGCGCAGGTAATGGGAAGGCCAGGGAAGAAGAGACTAAGGATCAGGTGTTCGGTGGGGTCGGGAAGGAGAGGTTGGAGCCGAACGGGGATCTGGCGGTGGTGGCCAATGGCAACTCCGCACAAGCTGCACATCGGAAGTTTTTGCTCTTATGAAAATTTGTGTAAGTATGTATATATGGTTTCATGGACTGTCTCATGTTTGTAGCTTGTCAGTAATTATCTTCCACTATGATAATTGAGCAGGTTCGAAAAAGTCTACTATTATTATGAAAATTTGTGTAAAATTGTTGTGTACATAGTTCCGCATAGTCAGCGCATACACAACTTTCCCAATAGAGCACACACTGCTAAGCACAACAGCGCAGGCGCAGCGCTCGTCCGTCTCCGCACTACGAGATGGCGCTGTCTTAGAGACGGACCAAATTCTGCTTCCGCCGATCCGCGTATTAATATGTAACGCAGCCAATGAGATTGCTGCTAACGTAGAACCTTTTCTCCTCACGGATCACACTCGCCCAGTGATACCTGAATGCGCGAGGTATTATAATGAGTGTACAGACCTCTGATTAGTCAGTCTGCATTAGTCTGCGTTTGTCTGTACCAGTCTATAGTCAAGTTTCAGTCTGCGCCTAATAAAATTATCATATTCCTGTACATAGCCACGAAGATAAATGTATAGACACTTTTGTCAAGTATCATAGATATGTGCGAATAAGATTAACGTACCAAGACCAAAGGAACTTCAGATTGTCAATTGTAAATAGCATCCAGAACCAAGTTAAGTTATTTTTATGCTTGTTATTATTTTAATAAATGTGTGTGAAAATTAATCAAGTTCTGTTCAGAGTTGGTCATCGTCAATCTGCTACTCTAAGTGTGCAAGTGGCATTTCTATCATCTGACCTAACGGCAGAAGATAAACACGCCACGATAAGACCACGAGACATATTGCTGACACTCGCTTCTTCGTTAGCGCGACAAGTCAAATAATCTGATGATGTGTGTACCGAAGGTCTTACAGTATGCACATCACAGAAATACTCTATGTACATCCATATCTCGGTTTTATGGACTGGCACACACTTGTACCTTGTTGGTAAATATCCTTTTCAGTCAATGTCGAGCACCTTCGAAAAAATCTCTTTCATTCAAATGAAATCACGAAAGGATTGTCGATCTCTAAATCTGTGCCATGAAGTACGTTATTTCAGAGAGATAGTAGTCAATGCAACATCCAGAATATGGATATTGTGCATGCACCAACTGACTATTTTTTCTTTATTGTTATTTATCTCCCACCCGTGCCCCATATGAGCAGGTGTGTACATACATGACTGAAGACGAGTGGAGAAGGGTATCATGGAAATGTAGCATCTAAAGGTAGTGCATAGGTGGGTGTTTATGTGGGTGGACGTTGGGAGGAGGGATATGGGAAGAGTGGAGAGGGATGCAGTTCTGAGCCAGGTCTTAGAAAGTGAGTGGAGTGTATTGGGGGGAAAGGGAACCCTGGCGAGGGATGGGTGGTAGGGATCTCCTAGGTCTGGTAGGGTGGGTATATATTAGGGCGAATTTCATGATTGGGTAAGGGAAGGGATTAAAGTTTCGTTGGGAGAGGACGTGGAGGGTGTGGAGGTGTAGTGTTGGGAGAATTTGGTGGTAGAGGTGCGGCAGGGTAACAAGATCAGTGATCAGGAGGGAAACTAAGTGGTGGGTGGTGTCCAGTTTACGGGTAATGCAGGATATAAGGAGATGTTCAAAATGGAATAGTAGACTGGGGAATTTTATAAGTTGGTGGAGGATGGTGGGGAAGAGTAAGCGGATCCGAAAGGCTAGGCGGAGTGCATGGCGTTGGAGGATCTGTAGGGCTGATAAAAGGAGGGCAGAAGGCCATGTCACATTGGCATAGCAGAGGATGGGTCGGATTAGGGCTTTGTAGATTTGGAGGGTTGTGGAAGGGTGCAATCCTCATGTTCAGCCAGTTAATAGTTTTAGTAATTTTAGTTTATTGTGGACTTTCTGATGAATGGTTAGTAGATGGAGATTCCATGTTAGTCTGCAATCAAGTGTTAGGCCGAAATATTTTGGTGTGTTAGGTAATTGGATAGAACGATTGTAAATGGTAAGGTAAAAGTCATGAGACCGGAAGCTGCAGGCGGCTTGGCCTGTAATTATTGTCCGTGTTTTGATAGGGTTGATTTTGAGGAGCCACAGGTTGCAGCAGGAGGCGAACTCATTGAGATGGAGCTGGAGGGATCGTTGGGATTTCTGAAGGGTAGGGTAGAGGGCGAGGAAGACTGTGCCATCGGCATACTGGAGGAGATGAACAGTAGGAGTGGGCTTTGCCATATTGGCAGTGCAGAAGACATCCAGCAGAGCTGAGAGGACAGAGCCTTGGGGCACACCTGCAGTGGTGTTGCTGATGATGACATAAGACGGGCGCTAGAGAGAAAGAAAGTGATTAGACGAACATAATTTATGGGAAGTGTATAGGTCTGGAGCTTGAAGAGGACCGTAGAATGCCACACACAGGTTCTAGGGAGACAAAAATGTCGAGGTACTGGAAGCTAGGAGCAAGATGTGGGAGCGAGGTATTGGTATGTACTGATGCACTCGTGGAGTCTCAGGAACAAAGAGTAATTGAAGTGGTGGTAATTAGGTATGGTGAAAGTGTAAAAGAGGTAGGACGCAAAGTGGTTGGCTTTGCTTAGATAGTCGGAGAGAGGGTGATTATCGTACGGGAGGGGGTAGGAGCGAGCAGGGTTGTTGCTAGCAAGGCAGTGAAATGCGTTCCACTACGTGGAAGAGTTTATGGACAGAGTGGCATTGAGGTTTGTGCTGGTTTGTCGCCAGACGCGGCGTTTCTTTGCAATCACCACATTTCAGATGTGTCGTTGTAGTTGTCGGTCGTGTGTAAGAACATTTCGGTCGTGAATCTGCAGGATTGGTAAAAGCGACGGGACTGACTGAGGAGTAAGAGAGCACATTTCGGGAGCGTGGGACGGTGGCGATAGGAGGGTTTCGTCGGAATGTGGCGATTTATGGCATTTGACAAGGTCTGTTGTAGTAAGGTGGTAGCATAGTGGATGCCATGGAGGTCTTGAAATGATAAGAGATGGCTTCCGAGTTCGGTAGCAAAGAAGTCACTGGATTTACGATGGTGCTCTGGACATTACAAAAGGTAGGACATGGGTCTTAATGGATGTGTTATCACTACGAGCAAAGCACGCTCTACAGTGTCCTCTCCTACCGACCACAAGGTTGATGAAGAGTTCTTATGGTAGAGCGTTCTATTGTTCCACCAGTGCGGTTCACGACTGCCGTATGGTCGTTGGTGCATGTGGACGTGACTCAGTACGTCTCTCCAACACATACCACACATGCTCGATGGGATTTAATCCTTGGGAATGGGCAGACCATTTCATTCACCGAATATCGTCTCGTTCCAAGAGCTCTTCTACGCTGTCGCACATTGTCATGCATAAAAATGACGTCGGGGCACCAGTGAAAAGAAGGGCAGGGGGAAGGAGTGCAGTGTCACAACGACGCTGACCGGTCAGCGTACCAGTTCAAAGATGTGGTGGTCAGTACGTCCATGCAGCATTATGACTCCCCACATGGTAATACCTGGACCATCAAAACTATCATGTTCGATAATGTTTTGGGTGCATTACATGTTCCCACCGCTTGCTATATGAGGGTATATCCAGATCATGTCGAAAATGGTCGTTTTCATGGTCCAGGTGTTATGGTGTGGGGAGACATAATCATATACCACGGTACACTGGCGACTCAACGTTATTGCGACACTGTACTGCTTCCTCATGTGCGCCTTTTCAGAGGTGCATTCAGCCGTGACTTCTTTGTTATGGATGACAATGTGTGACCGCATCGGACAGTGCAGGTGGATGAGCTCCTGGAACGAGAGAGTATTCGGCGAATGGACTGTGCTTCCCGTTCCCGCGACTTAAATCCCATCGAGCACAAGTGGAATGCGTTGGGAAGATGTATTCCGGCACGTCCACATGCACGAATGGCCGTCCAACAGTTGTGAATTGCGCTGGTGAGAAACGGAACGCTGTACCACAAGAACTCCTCATCAATATTCAGCAGGGAGTACATTGTATATCATGCTTTGACGTGGTGATTGCACACTTTACTAATGTCCCGCCTGTTGTAATAACCTGAGGACCAACGTAAATCGCAGTAACTTTAGAGTAATTATTATGTTTGAATAAAAGTGTCATTTCTGTTCGTCTCATTCCGTTTTTCTGGCAATTACCTTCTGTTCTACACTACGGGCCATTAAAAGTGCTACACCACGAAAATGACGTGCTACAGACGCGAAATTTACCCGACAGGGAGAAGATGCAGAAGATACTGTGATATGCAAATGATTAGCTTTTCCGAGCAGTCACACAAGATTGGCGCCGGTGGCGACACCTACAACGTGCTGACATGAGGAAAGTTTCCAACCGATTGCTCATACACAAACAGCGGTTGACCGGCGTTGCCTGGTGAAACGTTGTTGTGATGCCTCGTATAAGGAGGATAAATGCGTACCATCACGTTTCCGATTTTGATAAAGGTCGGATTGTAACCTATCGCGATTGCGGTTTATCGTATCGCGACATTGCTGCTCGCGTTGCTCGAGATCCAATGACTGTTAGCAGAATATGGAATCGGTGGGTTCAGGAGAGTAATACGGAACGCCTTGCTGGATCCCAACGGCCTCGTATCACTAGCAGTCGAGATAACAGGCATCTTATCCGCATGGCTGTAACGGATCGTGCAGCCATGTCTCGATCCCTGAGTCAACAGATGGGGACGTTTGAAAGACTACAACCATCTGCACGAACAGTTCGACTACGTTTGCAGCAGCATGAACTATCAGCTCGGAGGCGATGGCTGCCGTTACCATTGACGCTCCATCACAGACAGGAGCGCCTGCGATGGTTTACTCAACGATGAACCTGGGTGCACGAATGGCAAAACGTCATTTTTTCGGATGAATCCAGGTTCTGGTTACAGCATCATGATGGTCGCATCGTGTTTGGCGACATCGCGATGAACGCACATTGGAAGCGTGTATTCGTTATCGCCATACTGGCGAATCACCTGGCGTGACGGTATGGGGCGCCATTGGTTACATGTCTCGGTCACCTCTTGTTCGCACTGACGCCACTTTGAACAGTGGACGTTACATTTCAGATGTGTTACGGCCCGTGGCTCTACCCTTCATTCGATCCCTGCGAAACCCTACATTTCAGCAGCATTATGCACGACGGCATTTTGCAGGTCCTGTGTGAGCCTTTCTGGATACAGAAAGTGTTCGACTGCTGCCCAGGCCAGCACATTCTCCAGATATCTCACCAACTGAAAACGTCTGGTCAACGGTGTCCGAGCAACTAGCTCGTCACAATACGCCAGTCACTACTCTTAATAAACTGTGGTATCGTGTTGAAGCTGCATGGGCAGCTGTACCTGTACACGTCATCCAAGCTGTGTTTGATTTAATGCCCAGGCGTATCAAGGTCGTTATTACGGCCAGAGCTGGTTGTTTTGGGTGCTGATTTCACAGGATCTATGCACCCAAATCTCGTGAAAATGTAATCACGTGTCAGTTCTAGTATAATATATTTGTCCAATGAATACCCGTTTATCATCTGCATTTCTACTTGGTGCAGCAATTTTAATGGCCAGTAGTGTATATTGTACCAGTTCTTTCAGTGCGTGATGAAAGGTCATCTAGGTATGTTACTTGGCAGCTATACAGTACGCGAAAGTTAGTTTCGTTCTTACGATATGTACACCAGTTGAAATGGTAGAAATTTATTGATACGTTCAGTGTAGTTACGCTTTGCATATAACATTGAAAGCAAAGATTGGTTATTACAGGAAATAAGTGAATATAAGTCCCACGTCGTAAAATGTTCTTCGACGTTTGTCGAAACGGCTACTCTCTTCAGGTATTGCTCCGAGAGGTATCAGCGTCAACTATGTATGCTTCTCGTGCCATCAGGCGATTTGCAGTGGCGTAAGATTTTCTGTAAAAGTGACACTCGCTGCTACAAATTCTTATCACTTAAACGAAACACAATGACGACTGTTGCGGCAGGCCTTTAGCGCAAACTATGAGTTGTTCTGTACTGACTCTAAACCGAAAAGCTGACCCACCTTATTTAATTGTACGTAAACAGAAACAGTTTCAAACAGCATCATTTCATTTCGGTAATAAGACAGACTTACGATCTAAAACGCAAATTAGTTTTCTGCCAAAAGTACAGTTTAATGTTTGAAATTCGTGTATAATCGTTGGAAATGCTTTTAAAAGTTTTTTTTTTCTTATGATACGTGCATGGGAAACGCCTCGCTTGACGTGTCGAGCAATGTGTGTACGAGCGAATTCAGAGATCACTTGGCACGGAAACGTCATTGGAGAACGTACAGTTTGTAATGGTCTAGTTTTCCTGTAATTAAAATATTAAGAAAAATTGATGCTCCTCCAACACTAAATGCCGCACACAAAACTTGATAAGTAGTCGCGATGACTGGTTTGCAAATTAAAATTACTCTGAATATAGCTGCAGTGTCGAATATCTCCGTAGTCATTAATTATACAAGCCTGTGACAATTTATGTTATGCGTCCGCTAAAAGATGCAGTCTGTTTGGTGTTTGTGTTTTGAAAGCCGCGGAATTGGAGGGACTCAGATATTTGTTGCTGGCCTGCTACTGTTGTTCCGTGCTCTTACTGCATTTCTTAAGATTTTGTTGATTGTGGACGGACGCAGTCGTTCATTCGTGTTGCATGCCAGTCGCCTCGTCTCGAAGCCATGTTCAGTAACGGAGTAGGCCGCTGCAAGGACCACTGTGTTGTTGAGAACACTCTCTTTGAGGTTGTTCCTGAAACGGCCCCTCGCGGCACTATTATTGAAATTTCCATTATAATAATAATTGTTGTTTCCATTTAATCAATTTCTAAGTCTTCACGGATAAGATGGTTGGTCGTGACTATTATTACTGCTACTATTATTGCCATTTCCGTTCCTGGTGTAGCTCGGATTTGCTTCAATCGGTCTTATTTGATGGCATATTTCTCTTTACCTTTGATCGTCCCCCTCAATTAAATCAATGTGATCAGGAGTGGTCATAAACGAGTCTAAGTTCTTATCATTTATGTACAAAAGCTGATTCCTTATATTCATGGGTAAGTATCCTGAGTATGTCAGGTAAAGGAATTGGTACGTCCCAGTATAATGATTTATTAATATATTTCTCAAAATATTTCTTCAGGGATCCTCTAGAGAACGAGAAAAGCTCAGGATATAATATTTCCTGCCTTAGTCTTTCTTGTATTCCAGCAGACCAGTATTTTGATAGAAAAGCCTGTTCAAATTCTTTATATACTTCACAGGACAATATTTGTCCAGATGCCCACAATGCTCCTGCTCCTTGAATATATCCTAACACAAAACTAATCTTTTGCCATTCTGTCCAAGATCGTGGAACTAGAACTCGATAAAGCTTCTAATGAAAACTACAGGATGAACATTCCTTTTATCAGGATTAAAGATTTGGAATTGTCTTTGTTTAACCATTTTTTCTTCTAGCGCACTACGACTCCAAAAATCATGCTGTTCAAAATCTTCACGGTGACAATCTGGTCGATCAGCTCTAACCTATGACGTTATACTTCTGTCTGCGTCTGACCTTGACGTTGACGGAATGTCACGCATAGATTGAGAATTTTGTTTCTTGCTTCGCACGGTTTCCAAATCCTCCTGCGAGAGATTTAACGATCTTCCAATATTTTCCTTCCAGCGCGAAATTTCCTCACCAAGTTGGTTACGGACTTCCTTCTACCCTTTGGTAAAGAAATTCTCTTCGGAACTATCAGAAATCGACTGCAAAGCTACTTTCACTGTTCCTTCGATCTTTTCAGAA